>NC_138067.1:33062315-33662315 GCF_964194185.1 Rhinolophus hipposideros | reverse complement strand
GGGGGTCCGTAAGTCAGCCTAGTCAGTGCAGCCCCAGCCCACCCCCAGCCTGCTACGCTGGGCACTGGCACCGTTGTCTTTCAATCAATATCAAGTGGACTGGTGACAGATTTGGGAGCGAAGAATCCCAAACAGCCATATAAATCACATTAATGACCATTCAGATGAAATCAATTGCTGTAATGGAATCAATTTAGTCTGACGACATTGTTGCTGCCTTTAATCTTGCCCTCCATTCTTGGGCCGCTGGTGAGCGGGGGCTCCTTCACCCAGGGGCAGAGTCTCCGTGGCGCTGCGATGTTTCCCTCTCCAGTGTCAGGGCCCAGGAGGAAGGTACGGGGTACAGGGGCTTCAGGGGCTATGAGCCCTCCCGGTTGGCCTTTCTTTGCCAGACAGATGAACCTGGGCAGAAAGTCCGGGAAAGGCAGCACCCAGGTCAGTGCAAGAGCTGGTGGATGGCACAGAAGCCTCCCCACAGTGCCCAGGACTGCAAGCTGGGCTGCTATGCCACGTGAACTCAGCCGCTGGGCAAGGACAGCCCGGGTCACACTGCACAGCACCCGGCTAGGGGTCTCCTCGCCTCTTTGGAGAGAATTGGCACTTGTCAGCCATTCTTGGTCCTGATACGACCTGAATGCTGGGAACAGATACTCCCCTTCCCCATCACCTCTCACACGGAAGTGTCTGATGGGCATCCAGGCTGTGCCCAATGCCCTCTGAATGTTTGAGCTCAGCTTGAGCAAGCCTGAGTCCCCACCTCCCCTGCCTCTGTCCCACCCACTCTTCCTTCAGTACCTGCATCCAGGCAGCTGAGCTGGAAGCCTCGGCCATCCCAAACTCTTCCTTCTCCACCCTGCCCCTCAGAGCTAGCATTGCCTCCTGCCTCTTTCCTCCTGCCAGTCAGCCACCCTCTGAGTCCTGTGACTTTTCCAGACCATGCTCTGAACCTGCCCCTGCCCCAGCCCTCCTGTGTATCCCCAGTACCCTCCCCTGTTCCAGAAAGGACCCAGATTTTACTTCAGGGCACCGCTTCTCTTCCAGCAGCTGCAGGTGTCTTACCGCCCCAGCCAAGGGAAAGTGTGGGCAGCTGGGGTCCAGCAGGCATCCCCACTGCACCTTGTCTCCCAGAGTGAGGCTACCTGGGGCGGGATCGTACCTGCATCCAGTTCCTCCTGGATTGAATGAGGAAACAGCACCTGATGGGCACAGGAGGGGCCTCCCGCAGACTCAGAATCACGACTTCGTGGAGCACTTCTGTGCCATTCTCATCTTCACAGTGATGGTGTGAATGTGGGCTGAGTGGCCAGACGGCCTCCACCTGAAAGGTGCCCTCACCTGGAGGAAAGGCTCGGGGGGCACTGATCCTGTCCTCAGCCTCACCCTGGTCAGCGATTCCATTAGTGCCTGGAATGAAGTCCCAGGAGGTGACCTGAGGTTCGGTGGCTGCTGACCGAAGAAGTCAAAACTCTCTAGAGAGTTTGTCACACTAGCCTGTTCCAACAAGACGAAATGACACTAACAGGGTTAAATAAATACTGAGACGTTGTTGAGATGACAACATATTAGATGAGATGCTGAGGGTCTAGTCTGGCTGCGATCTGCACACAGTGGGGCCGTGTGTAGTGACCCCAAATGCAGGGTGAACCTAGAGCAGTCTGGCTGCAGGAGGAGGAATTACTCCAGCTGCATTCAAAGAGGACGTGTTCCCCACAGGGCCGAGTGCACTCCAGTTGTGGATTTCTCTCTAGAGAGGAACATCTTTACCCAGAGGACACTCAGGTCCAGAAATTGCGCAAGGGAGGACGCAGGAACTGGAACCACTCACTTGAACAAGGCAAAGTTTGCTGTGCATACACACTGTTATGTCGAGCACAAGAAAACCTTAATAGCATCAGAGGAAAAAGGTCATTGAACTTAAGACATGAAGGCCAAGAATGCCAGGAAGCAAAGGTGCAGAGGAAAACAGCTCACATCTCGTGCCAGACAGCCTGTCATTCAAGAGTGAGGCAAAAATAAAGAGTCAGGTACACAAAGGTGCAGCGAGTTCACCGTTCCGATGCTTTTAAGAGAACTATTACAGAGCATTATTTATTAAAATGAAATCCACTGAGCCAAGAAGTTGATAAAATGTCAGTAAATTTAACGATTGACTGTAAAAACAAAGCCTATTAATTTTTGTGTCAAAAGAGACACACAAACTGAAAGTCTAAAGAAATACCAAGATGGTACAGAAGCAGGTATTCAGAGGCAGGTTACAGCATGTTACAGCCTCTTCCGGGCCATGGGGAGCCACATAGCATCTCGTATAGACTTTATAGTATGTATTTAATATTTTTAAGGTTCTCAAAGAACAGACATTTAATTTATAGTTTCCTAACAAAGAGGAAAAAGTAGAGAAGGTTATTCATACAACAAAAGAGAAGACAAAAACAAAGCAAAAATCCCTAGGATGGCAGGCAGAAAATGCAAAATAAGATTGTAGTAACAAGTCTAAATATATCAGTAATCACAATAAATGGACTACATTCACTTACTAAATGATCAGACTGCAGTTAAATACATCAGATCTGGCTATGTTAACACTAACACGACACAGAAAGGTGGATGATTAAGGAACGCAAAGCTGGACCATTTCAATACAAGCCCGGAAGCTAGAAGAGCAATACTAACCTCAGACAAATATAATTTAAGGAAAAAACATAGATAGGGATAGAGAGAGATGCTAAATAACATCCATCAGAAACATATAATAATCAAGTGGGCCTACGAACATAATGTTGAAATACATAAAGGAAAAACGGAGAGAATGACAAGGAAAAACGAACAGCTCGACAAGGTGGTGGTGATTTTAACATGCCTCCTACTGAGGGGTGAGGCAGGCCGAACACTGAGACACAGATGCACTGAAATAACCAAATTAACAAGTTTAATCTAATAGATTCCCTGCCATCTCTCGACTCTGAAACAAAACCCAGCTGCCTAGGACACAATAGGCGCCTCAGATTTCAAAGAGCTGGAATCACATGGCCTGTGTTCTCGGGGAATTCCATGGAGAGCAAGAGGAAAATGGTGGATTGAAAATGTGCTTGCGGGTTAAGAGATTAAATCAAAGTGGAATTCACCAAGTCTTTGGAACTGAAAGTGCCACAGAATAAAGCCTGAGTGATGCCCAGGCAGCTTCTAAAGACCTGGAATATATTTCTAAGAACAAGCCAGACAGAAGCCGGCGAGGGAGGGGACAACCCATGTCGTCAGGAAAAGAGTGTTCAGTTAACCCTGAGACCAGAAGAGGGAGAATGATGACCGGAAGTTGATGAAACGAAAGAAACACAGCGAAGATTAGCAAACCAAAGAAAAAGTTAAATAGACAAATGTAGCAGGATTGATGAGGAAGAGACACTGGGCCCTGTGAGGATGGAAGTATATTTTCAGGCAGGACAGAGGGGAAGGCTGGGGACAACTTTATGCCAGTAAATCTGAAACCTGGAGGAAGTGTATGGTTTTATAGAAGATATAGGTAATCAAATGGATTCACAAAGAAGTAGCAATTTTGCATAAGCCAGCAGCCATTAAAGAGACCGTAGTATTCGAAGACACCCCGCCTGTGAAAACACACAGGCCTGATGCTCTCCGGGGCCATCTTACCCTCTTCAATATTCTAAATAAAATGCAGGCTCAAGTCCCAACCCAAAGCCCTGGGCGAGAAGGGTATTGGAATTCAGAATTTTTCAGATATTCCAAAGGCGAGTTTGCCACATACTGTGTTATTCCCTCGGGATCTGAGATGGCCCCCGGGACCAACGCACACTCACATAGCCTGATGTCCCTTCTGCTCAGGACTGTCTGCTGTCTTAGTCTGTTCAGGCTGCTATGACAAAATACCACAGACTAGGGGGTTATAAACCACAACCAGTGATTTCTCACATTTCTGAAGGCTGGAAATCCAAGATATGGGCTCCAGAAAATTTGACATCTGGTGAGGGCTTCCTGGTTCATAGATAATGTCTTCTTGTATCCTCACCTGACGGAAGGGGCAGGGAGCTCTCAGAGCCCCTTTATAAGGGCACTAACCCCATCATGGCTCCCCTCCCCACCCTTCATGAGCTGATGGCCTCCCAAAGGCGCCACCTGTTAACACCATCACATTGGGGGTTAGGGCTCAACATATGACTTTTGAGAGGACGCAAATATTCAGTCTGCAACATCTGCCAAATGAGTTTACCACAAACACAGAAAAAGAAAACCCAAAACAAACAACTTTGGTTGTCAGAGTTTTAGTTTTGGAATTGTAGATAAGGAACCATGGTGTCAGATCAATAATCACATTAAACAGAGTATAATTCAGCTCAGTGTAACCAGCTTGGGTTTATCCCAGGAGCACGAGTGTAACATCAGAATATTGTCCACTTTAAGAGCCTGAAGACAGAAAGGATGGTCAATTTCATAGATAAAAAAATTTTCAATAAAAGTTAGCACTCACTCACGAAACATCTTAGCAATTAGGGGCAGTAATACACGAGTTCATCCGAGGCAGGGCGTCCACCTGTATTCACCTGTGGAACTGGGCGTGGTCCTGGAGGCATCCACCCACCCCCTTTCTTCTAGTTTTTATCTTGGTAGAGATTTCAGCAAGGCAGTAAGGGGAGAAAAGAAACAGGAAAGCTAAGAATTGTAAAGGAGGAGGTATAACTGTGTTAATGGTGTCGAAGTAAGACACGTCCAAACCTGTAGAGAAGTTTAATGAGTTTACTTGAGCCGAACGGACGACAATTGCCAGAAGCAAAACCTCAACGGATTAAGAAAATGCTTCAGAAAATGGCAGTTTTCGTGGCTTATTTTATACATCAGAATCAAAGGAGGAGACAGACATTACATGAAATCCATTGGTGGTAGATTAAGGGGGTGGTAGAAAGCAAAGCAGGGAAATCTCAGACTGGATAAAAATTAAAATGGAGAGACCCTCCTTCTACCCTAGTGGGTGCAGGATGGTTAACAACATTTTACAGCACATGCGAGTAGAGATGTTATTCGGGGAACAAGGTAACAGTGAGGGGTTCTGTAGTCTGGTGCCGTGCTGAGGGAGGGTTGTGCCCCGAGGGAGGGGTCCCGAAAAAGGGATTACTCTCACATTCCAAGGGTACGTCATCCTCGATGCAAAAAGACAATAGACACGCTCACTTAAGGTGAAGATTGACCTTTGTTTTGTCAAGGAAGCTACAGGCCGAGGAAGTGATTACCAGCCATTACCCGCTTTTAGTTAGGAATTTTTATGTTCAGACCATTCTGTGTGGTTGATTTTGGTCTCTGAGTTTGTAAGGCCCGCCATGCAGGTTTAGCAGGTGGCCCCTTTTTCATCCACATTGGGCAGATGTTGATAGCCTATAGGAAACACACAAACGAATTCAGCAAGGCTGCAGGATGGAAATCCAACACACCCACCCACACACATCCACACAGACACTATTTCAATAACCAATTAAAAAATAAAATAAGAAATCCCATTCAGGTTTCCAATAAAAGGTATAAAACACCTGGGACTAAATCTCTCAGAGGACACGTATAATTATTATAGAGAACATTGCAGAGCACGAGGAAGCCTGAAGAAACAGAGCTGGCTCACGCTCATGGACTGGAAGATGCAGTTTATAAAGACAGCAAGTCTCACCAGGTGAATCTATCAATTCAATCACCTCCAATAAAATTTCCAATGAAATTTTTTTAAAAAGGAACTTTAAGCTGCCCTTAAAATTCAGATGGAAGAGTGAAGGGTCAGGAAGAGCCAAGACTGTTTTGAGAAAGGGAATGGGTGTGAGTGCCTTGTCCTAACAGATATCAAGACTTAGGAAGAAAGATGGGAGTCCTGGCAGCCTAGAAGGAAGAGGGGCAGGACAAAAGGAGCGGGACAGGGCACGCCTGGACGTGTGGTAGAGAACAGAGGCCATATGCAGTTCAGTGGGGAAAGATGGAAGAAGATGGAAGATTCCGTAACTGAGCACATTAGTTATTCCACACGGGAAAAGTCAGGGCACTTCAGGCCACATGAGAAAATAAATTTCCAATGAATTAAGGGCTTAAATGAGGACAGCAAATCTGTAACTTTTAGGAGAACATATGGGAAAATATATTTAAGAGCTTGGAGTAGAAAAGGATTTTTTAGACAGGAAAAACTCAAACCATAAAAAAATTAATGCATGTGAATATATTAAAATTTTTAAATTAGGCACACCGATAGATAATCATTAAATGAAGGAAAAGGCAAGCCAGCCACATAACCGGTACATAATCAAGAAAATTACCAACACCCAAATAGGAAATGGGTAAAGAACAGGAACAGGCAATCACAGAATAAAAAACGGAATGGCCACTAAACATGTTCAAAATATTCCTCCTAACTAGCAATTAGGGAAATGCAAATCAAAGCCAAGAGATTCCATTCCACACCCAGCACAGCGGCAAAAATGAAAAGTCTGTTCGTCTGTGTTGGCATGGAGGTGAGATTGGCACGTCACGTATGCTGGAGGGCGTCTGCACGGGTACGGCCTCTTTGGAAAGAAGGGGGCAACATCTGGTCATTGAAGAGACCGGCGCCAGCTGCTGCCTGCTCCCCAGCATGTCCCCGAGCTCTCCTTGATCTTGTTCTGTCTGTCACCGGCCACCCACGGCCTGGGGAAAGCTGACACCTGATGGGTGGCTTCAGAGCCCAGATCTGTAACCTGTGGACATGTATGTGTCCGTGTGTGTGTGCATGGCATAGCATGTGTGGTTATATGCCTGTGCATGTGTGCACACATGTACAAGTATGTGGCCACACAATGCACATGCACGTATGTGTTAGCACACACGTGTATGCATATCCATGTATGTCTATGTGTGTATGTACGTGTGCACAGGTGAGTATATAGGCCTGTGTACGCATGTTGATATGTGGTGTGCACACACATATGCATGTACACACATCTGTGTATGTCTGTGTGTCCATGGGTGTCTGTATGCATACGTGTGCGTGTACATGTGTGCAGGAGGCAGCCAATCTGGCTGGTGCAGTGTCTCTTCTTTCTCAGGAATGGCTCTTCCCTGTCACAGCAGTGCTAACGGGGGTGTCGCTGAGGCATTAAGGATGCGTCTGCTTGTTGCCGCTGTTGTTTTAATGGTTTTATTGCTCGGTGGTGGGGAAAGGGCTGGCAGGCTGGAATGAAGTAGATTGATGGCTTAATGGCCCGTAGCCATTACGGAGTAATTGAATGGCTGTGTATATATGATCAGACTGTCAATGGGCAACGTGCACTGCAGGCCGATGATGAGAGGGGCTGCTGGGTGAGCATGGCTTGAGCTTGGGAGAGGACCCTGGGCAGGCAAGGGGCACCATGGGAAGGAACATCCAGATGTGCCAGGGTGGAGGCTGCACCCGACACTCATTCCCACACAGGTAGGTCATGCCCAGAAGCCTGCACGTGAACCCAAAACACGGCCGCTCATGCACACACCTGCATGTGGATACCCAGCCCCATGTGCTTGTGCCCACTCCTCACACAGGCAGGTCTGCATGCACCTCATATGTCTACACAGTTTACACAGTCGTGTGAAGCCCCCGCACCAGCAGACGCAGAGGGATGCCATCTTTGGAGAGGCCTGAGGGGGTGCCGGTGCCCGACTGGGCCAAGGGCGCACTGTGTCTGGGGCCAGGGGTCAGAGGCTTGTAGTTTCCATGCCTGTGGAGGTCAGTTTCGGCACAGGCCAACAGGCCACCTGTCCAGTCCCACGTTGTGGGGGGCGCATAGCCTCAGGAGAGAATAGGGAGGTGGCTGGGAAGCCGTGGCCAGGGCCATCACGTTCAGGTGACATGGCTGTGTTGCAGGAATGGTCCCAGCCCTGCTCACCCAGGTCCCAGGGCCCCTGTCCTGTGTTCCTGCACCCCCGATTCTGGGGCGGCCCCTGCCAGCCCAGCATCCAGTTCCCCCACACCTCCCCGCACGGAGAGGCCCCTGAAAACCCCCTGTTAGGCGCTGAGGGCTGAGATGAAAACCTCCCTTTGTTGAGCCTAGTGCCTGCGCTGGGAGCTGGGAGGAGGCTTCCGGAAGGAGATTTCCACCGACTCCTTCTCCTTCCCTTGGGCGTGACCATCCTTCTCTCTATCTTCACAGAGGAGGAAACTGACTCGAGAGGCACAGGCTGGTGTGGAAATGCCAGGGTGTGTCCTCGGGCCCTGGCCACCCACCTCAGTGCCTGCTCAGAGGAATTGTCCCCAACTTGGGACTGGAAGAGGGCAGGGAAGAGTTTGGCAAGGGTGGATACAAGGATGGAAGTAGGCTTCCCGCCCTGGCCTCGGAAAAGCCAGGCTCCCGCTGCCATGCCGTGGAGACCGCTTTCCCAAACCCTTTCATTCCTCTGCCCGGACGCCCCTCGTCAGCCTTTCTGGTCCTGTGTCCCATGTTCTTCATTGCTCAAGGGAACGTTACCTGAGGTGGAGGACACCTCAGTCCACCCCTTGGGGCAGAGGCCTCACAGCCATGCCAGCCCCAAGACTCCAGGACGCTGGTTGGAGAGGACTTGGGAGCCACAGAGAGGCCAGCTGGACCAGGTTCCAAGAGAACTGTTCAATAGCCCTCTTTTTCTTCATCTTAAAATGTCCGCTAACGAGAGACTGGTGCAAGTTACAGGGAACAAGGAAGGTGCTTAACAATCACTACACATCTGGAGGCTAAAACAACACGTTGTTCTCCCATGTCTGGAAGTCCAGCACCTCCTCTGGGGCAAGAGTCAGGTGTCTCAGGGCGGGTGGCTCCAGGAGGCTCCAGGGGAGAACCGATTTCATCTTTTCTGGCTTCTTGGCCCCCCAGCCGCTCCCCCGTCATCTAGGCCAGCAAGGACAGCTTGAGCCTCACTCCATCATCGCTGACTCCGGCCCTCCTGCCCCTCTCCCACTGTTAGGACCCTGTGATGATACTGGGACTCACCTTTGCCTCATGAAGTAACCTATTCACAGTCCTGGTCTCAGGGACCAGGACGTGGACAACTTTGAGAGCTTTCATTGGTGGTCCCAGAATCGGAGGGCGGCTGAGGGACGCCAGGGACAGAGGTGGGCCCAGGCTCCCTGGGAGTGGCCTGTATTGTAGCTTCCCCAGCTCTCGGCCAGCTCCAGGATGCCCGCCCTATGTGGGAAGACTGACCCAGGCCACCGCAGGGATTGGCTGCCGCTGCCTGCCCGGCCAGGGGCCACCGCCCTTCCCCTGGTGCGTCTGCACAGGCTCCTCCCTGCGCCAAGCATGTCACCAGCATGCTGCTCCCCCACATAACCCCCTGCTCCTGACCTCCTGTCTAACCTCTCCCAGGCTCCCACACACAGAAGCAGCTCAGGGCTGAACATGGAACAGCTTCACCTGGGTCTGCTCTGGGCCGTGCTGCCCCACCTCCTTCGAGGATCGCTCAAGACCACCTGCCAGGACCAGCTCAGACACCGCTTCCTCTGGAGCGCTCCTGAGGGAGGGGAGTGCCCGCCACCCCTCCAACACCCACGCACATTGTCACGATCGTTGGTGATTTCGTTAATTATTTGTGTGTCTGACCTCACTCCTTGGAGAGAGCTGCTGAAGGTGGAATAACCAGGGCTTCGGGCCCAGAGAGCATGGGTTCCACTCCAGTGTTTCTCTGCCTGGGGCCCTGGGACAGTCGCTCATCTCACTGGCCCTCAGTTTCCTCATCTACAAAATGGGCTGAGAGCACTCCCCTTGGGGTACCCACCTGCATGGCCCCCACAGCCAGGAGAGGAGCCAGTCTCACTGGGGGTGTGAACATGTTGGGGACCTGAGTGGGATCCCTGCCCTCGTATCCAGGTGGGTGGGAATCCCACCCCAGCTCGCAGTGGAGCCGGGCAGGCTTCCCCGCGTGAGGCAGGTGGCCCGGCCCCTCCCTGCAGTCATCCATCTCCCAGCCTTATTAATGGCCTTGTCAGCACGGCGTGGGACACCACGGCTGTCAGCAGTGATGGATCGCGAAGTGCCTCTGCTGCTATTTATTCTCCAGTGACCTTGTCCCCCCATTGTTGCACGCGTAAGAGTTATGAATGTGGGACATGATAATTTGATATTGATCTATTTGGTGAGCTAAGAATTTACTGCATCCTTGATGTTTTAACAAAGGATACACTTGACTCCCGCAGGCAGGATAAAGGGCTGCTCTGACCATTGCTCACAGCCCAGCGGGAGGGGACAGCTGGCCCCGGAGGACCCATCAAGGCAGGGTGCAGGGGTCCTGGGGAAGCGTGGGCTGCTCGGGCTGAGGGGGCTTTTAGAAGGGCCACCAAGCAGCCATGACAATGCACACAGGACCACACTGACAAAGGTGACCTTGAGCCACTGACCAGAGACAAGAGTCCACATGGAGGATGGCCCCACTGAGACCACCGAGGACACAGAGATGGGGTGGGGGGGCTGTAGGGGGTGGTGAAGGGACAATGGGGGGTGAGGGATGGGGGAAGGGAGTGCCAGAGAAGCGGGTGATGGGGAGGGGGTTCTGTGGGGGTCCCCGCCCCGGCACAGCCTTACCCAGTGCAGACCCGCAGAAACAGGCCCAGGAAGTAGGGCAGCAGGACGAAGCCGGTGTGGCAGGGACAGTGCAGGTCCCCCAGAACCCCCAGAGGAAGGTCACAGAACAGAACCATTTTAAGAACTGAGCTATAGTTTTCAAATTTCCTGTTTAGTGCTGGAATCGTCTTCAAAAATTTTTTTATTTAGAAACTCAACATAAGACAGAAAAAGAGTTGGGATTTCAGTTTAAGGTGATTCCAGGGACTCTTGGAAAACTGTTTTATAATCCCGGTCCCACTCAGCCCCCAAACTTGGGGGTGTCACAGAGCATGTGTGTGCACGTGTGAACACAGGTATGCATGTAGGGATGTCTGAGTACACGTGTATGCAGGTGAGAACACGTACCTAAGTACGTGTGCAGAGGTGTGTGTGTGGTGTGCGCACTTGTGGGCATGTATTTCCTATTCATTGTTGCTTCAAGTCAGCCTGGCATTGTACCCATTTTTACACGGTTATCTTGTCTAAAACTGGGTGCTGAGCTGCTGTTTTCTGCATGATTGTATAATTTTGTCCTCCTGAAAGACTGGAGCAGGAACTGTCTCCAGAATCCCCTTTATAAGACAGGAACCCCATGCTTGGTGCCCATGACCTGGCTCCTGGGGGACCCTGCCAGGCCCTGTCTGAGCAGGCCTCACCTGTGTCGGTGGGCGGCTGTGCTCATGGACACACCTGGGGAGTGCAGTTCCCTGGCCCCAGACACAAGGGGCACCTATGACATCCTGGGGCCCAGCACTGAGGAGTTCTGCTCCTGGCCGGACATCTGCACCCATGACATTTCTACTGTTGCCCCAGCTGTGGGAGGGACCCCTTGAGAGAAAGTTTCCAGCGGAAGCCAGGCCCAGGAATGGACATTGTCAGGTTCCAAGTGTGAAGTTGGCAGGGCGAGGCTCGTGGCACAGAGGACATGGATGTGACCACAGTAGCTGCGGGCTCCTGCCAGCCTGCGTACATCCGACCATTGGGAATCGAGTCGTGGGTATGGCGGCTAGGCCAGTGTGGTGATTAGACATAAAGATTCAAGCCGTGGCTGCAGCTGGGTGGGCACAAAAGTGTCTGGTGCCTGGGCAGTGGGTGCTGGTGGCCTGGGCAGTGCTGACCCAGCTGATGGGGCTCCATGCCCTGCCCTGCCACTGTGGCCCACTTGGGGGAGTCAGGAAGGCCGGGCAGCTCCTATGTGGAATGCTATGTGGTCACCAGCCCCCCACGACTCAACTGCTGAGGGAGCAAAGCCCTCGGTCCTTGGTCAGAACGACCAGCCTCAGACCACGGAGTAGGGAAACCCAGAGAGCGCCCAGGCCTCGTGCACTGGGGAGGGGCTGGGCGGCTTGGGCCCCGACATTTCTGTGGCTGTTCAAGCCTGTCTCCCCTTGGGGGTCTCTTACCTTGGCTGGCCATCCATGTCTGCACACGCAGGTGCTGGATGGACAAGGAGGCAGCAGAGCTGCACCCTGGCTGCTGAGGAGTTTACGTCCAGAGGGAGGGACATGGCTCAACCCGGAGTTGGGCCAAGCCAGGAGTGTGCTTTCCATGCCGGGGCCTGAGGGACCCTACAGGCGCAGTCCAGCCTTCCCTCTGCTCCATGCCTGTCTGAGCAGCAGGCCCCTCCAGCCATCCTGGGTATTCTGGACTGCCTTTCAACAGGTTCAGATCCAGCGCGGCCCCTCCTAGTGAGGTTGAAGGCAGATGGGCTGTCAGTCAGGTTGTCACAGCCCAGCTCCCAGGATACCAGCTCCTGGCTTTACTGTGGGAGCTGAGTACGGGATGGTGGGACTGCCTGATGAGGGTCACACCCTCGGGGGAGAGGGTGTATGTGTGTGGGAGGGCAGGGGGAGCATTTCAAGCCAAGGGGGAATTTTCTGGAAGCCTTGTGACTCTTGGTCCCGTTGACTTAGCAAGTGGGGCACATCCTCTGTATTCTTACAGGGGCCTGTTCCAAGGACAAATCAACGTCTTTCTGTAGTCTTGTTGTTAAGTGGAAGGTGACTGTTATTTTTTGAAAGTATTTGCTATAGATTATAGCATAAAGCAAATAATTATGTAAACGTTTTTAGGAATCAAAAATTTCAGTATCAAGACAGACACGGTGTCAAATCAGTGGGATTACGCAAAGATCCTGCAGAGCTGAATCTGATTTTTCTCCATAGCATGTGATGATGTGGTTCCCTAGCTACCACAGGGCCAGATGTAAGGACAGCGGGAAGTCTGGGTGACCACCGTGGTGTTGAGGGCTGCCCTCAAGGGGAGCCAGCTGTGGATGCAGCGACTGAGCCCTTTGGGCAGCCTGTTCAGTACGTGGGTGACCAGCCTGCATATCCAGGCTTCAGGCAGGAGGAATGAAAGGCAGGACATTCCTCTGAGCAAATGCCGCAGTGAGTCAGGCCTTCGGGAGTCACAGGCCACATGCAGCACTGCTGCTGGGAGAGTGGTCCTGCCCCCCTCCCCTCACCAGCTGTATACTCTCAACAAGGCACTGCATCCCTGCTCGGGCTGGGGTGGCCCCTCCAATCTCCAGCTCCCACAATTTGCTGCTCTCTGAGACACAGATTCCAGGGACAGAACATTCTGGAAAAGTCAAGGCCAGACTCTTGCTGTGCTGTAAGCACCACTCCCCAGCAGGCTTAGGCAGAGAAGCCACCATGGGCTCCAGTAAACTGTCCAGAAGCTTCTGGATTTTCCACTTGGAGCACACATGGGCATTCCTGCATCTGAATCAACACAGCCAAGAGCGGGAAGCAGAAACGCTGACACATGGATTGCTCTTCGGAGGTCTGTGTGCCCGTGGCTGGGGAGGGTGGAGGACCTGGGCCTGTCTGGCGGGGAGCAGAGGGGGTGCTGTGGGAGGGATCTGGTCAGGAGAAGGTGGCATGTAGATGAAGAGTGAAAGGAGGGGCTGGGGTTGCAGGGCTGTGTGGAGGGAGCAGCACGGAGGCAGTGGGGAGGTTAAGGGTCAAGGGTCAAGGCGCAGGGCCATCGGTGGTCAGCCTCTGACTGCTGAGAAGACCTGGACTCCGTATGAGGACAGCGGGATGCACGCTACAACTGTTGAGGTGAGCAGCTGTGACGGACCATGTGGTCGCAGAGCCTAATATACTGACCACCTGGCCCATTCCAGAAGTTTGTGGGTCCCTGGTCTAGAAGGTCGCCTGGGGCGGTGGTGCTGAGGGGCTGCCCGCAGCTGCCCAGCAGGGGGTCTAGGCATTCAGCTTCCCCGGATCTCTGGTCGCCTGAGCTGCGTCCCCACCGGGGTGGTCAGCTTGGCCCTGACGGCCTATGTGAGGCCCTGCCAGGGTTCCTGGGGCACAGTGATGCCACTCTCATGGTGCAGGCTGTCCCAGAGCAGCGGAGAGAAACGTCAGGGAGGGCAGAAGAGACAACGGCATTCCCAACGCCCCTCACCTGGACGCCAGGGACTGTCCTCAGGGGTGGCTCCTCAGAGCAGTCGGGGTTCGACTAGGAGGCTCGGGAGGAACCGCAGGTCAACTGGGGTGGCCACATGGGCATCCCAGCCCGTGAGAGACTCTGCGCTGTGACACACACACGCACGCAGACGCAAGCACTCCTGGTAACTGGAGCGGGGCCCTGGGTGAGCAACAGCACAGGCGTTTTTCTCTGTGAAGCTTTACTGAATTTCCTTTGGAGACCAGCATCCCTGGGGGACACCTGGACCCTCCTGGGACCTGCCTGGCAGCCTCAGGGCATAAGGGTGTGGCCACAAGGATGGGACAGCAAGGCCTCCCGCTGGGATCTCATTCCATCAGGCCTGACTCTATTCCACCTGATTTAGGGGGTTTAAAGTGGATGCTGGTCTTGGTCATGCGGGTAGAACTGCCTGAGGAGGTCCTTCTTGTTGATCTTCCCCATCTGGTTCCTCGGGATCTCCTCCACCAGCAGGAGCTCCGAAGGCACGGCATACGGGGCCAGGACGCCTCTGCAGAGACAAGCTTGGCCTGAGTGGCAGGAACCCCGGGCCCAGATGGTAGCCTCCCCACAGCCCAGAAGCCTGGCCACACTGGTGCTTGGTGCCCTGTGCAGGGCATGCTAACCCAGAGATGCCCCTCTGTCCACCCAGGGGGAGAGGATGAGCCCCACTTGGGGCCAGGTTTCCCGGAGCTGGAGAGACCCGGTTCTCCTCTGTGGCCTGTCACTATGGCAGGCTTGGCCAGATGGTTGGAGGAGGCGGTGGAAAGACCCTGGGTGTTATGGACACGTGGGCTGGCACTGCCCTCCCCACACCAGAACCTAGCACTCAAGGAGCAGGAAAGGCTTGTCTGTTGGTCCAGGAGCTGCCCTGCATCCACCCCTCACTCCCATGAGAGGCACCCAGCTAGATAATGCTGTTCCTGTGTGAGGCCACATGCTGGGGTCCCATACCCACAGGCTCTGCTCTGGAACCCCTTCTTAGGCTGCAGGCCTGAGTCACCCTCCCAAAGCCTCTTCTGGGCAGACAGGAGCTGCCTGTTCCCTGCTGTCTGACAGCCACATGCAGGGCCCCATGCCCCTTTGCAAGGAGACAGCAGCAGCACAGGAAGCTACCTGGGGTGATAGCTCCCGGCCTCTGGGCCACAGGCCCCACTCTCTGGGCTGCCGACAACAACCTTCAGGCCAGAATGATTCAGACAGCAAGGTGCGAGACGTGTGGCCCCCCGACATCTGCCCAGGGCCAGCAGGCATGTGTGGCCCTCGAGTCTGCAGCTATGGGGCGGCCTTGCCCACTGAGGGTGAGTCTGGCGAGGCGCCAGCACGAGGGTGACAGAGAAACTCCCAATCTCGCCTTAGCAGCTGATGTTTATGAATAAACATGAGCCTAATCACCCTTGCAGGCTGGGTCCATCTGCCCACAGGCAGAGAGCGTCAGCAGTACGGTGCTGAACGCACTGTTATCTTGGGGGACTCCTACCACACACAGACTGCAGGCCAAGGTACGGCTCTGGCGTGCTCAGGATGCGGGGTGCAGGCTGCTGGCTCCTGAGGAGAGACAGTGCTGGTAGATGCAGGAGATGGCCGGCTGCCCACCGGGGAGGGGAGGATGTGTGGGGCTGGACTGGATTTTGCTAGAACAGCCACCAGGACTGGCCTGGTGACCCTGACAGCATAACAGGGTGAACCCCTAACGTCCAACACCGCCACTTGCTCCTGGAACACAGCTGCCCACAGCCCCCCAGCCTAGCTGCCAAAACTTGGGGTCTCCAGTGGTGTTTGGGCGATATGTCATGTTGCATGGCTCTCCCCACGCGCCCTCTTCCCTTCGCTGCCCCAGCACTGTGCTGGGTGGGGGCCGGGGCCCAGAGAGGAGAGGCTCAGGCAGGTCTGGGGTTGTGGCCCGAGATGACGGCAGATTCCCAGGAGCAGTGCAGGTGACAAGGCAGGAGAGAACCATTTTCCAGGAACTAAAAGGAAAACCAGTCAATCTAGAACCCCATGTCCAGACAAAGTATCTTTCAAGAATGAAAGTGAAATTAAAGATATTTTAGACACGCAGAAGCTGACGGAGCCCCTTACCAGCGACGGGAGGGTGTCTGCAGGCAGGAGGAAGTCCTGCTGACAGAATCCAGGACAAGCCACGGCAGGAAGAATACCAGAGATGGGAAAAAGACTCCATTTGCCTTACGATTGGACTATCTTAGGAGATAACCGTTTAAATGAAAATGAGAGGAACATGGTGTGGGTGTGTAACAAATATAAAAGCAGACGCACACGCAGCAACACTGGCACACAGAGGCTGGTGTCACGAGAGGGAGACCATGGTGGGCCAAAGACGCACGTTATAAATCCTCACTTAGCAGCCACTGCAAAAAGGAACAAGAGCTATAAAAATAAAACAATGGATCTAAAAGCACAGTGAAGGACGTGGGTTTACAACCTGTGGACCCTGCCATTTCCAAGAATAGTCGTCCTTTTGGGAAGCAGACCTTCACCTTGGGACACAGTCTGTCCAAGAGTCTGTGAGCTGGGCCTGTTTTACTCCAAGGGTTCCAGCTTAGCAACTGGCCTAACGTGAACCAGAACTGCTTCAAGGCACAGTGACATCTCAGACAGGAATCCAGCAAAGCTGACTTTAGAGCAAGTTTTCCATTGAAAAAATGCACACGGACAATGGAGGCATTACCTGGTGCCTCCCATGCTGGTCTCCTCGGAGACGGGATGGTGGCGGACAGTTGGCACAGGACTTTAGGGACCACTCATTACACATCATGGTTGATCAGATGTCAACCCCAAGGGTTCTTCCTGGGTAGGTAAGTCCCACTTGGCATTTTGGGGGGCTGGGAGGGTGGGAGGTTGTCCATGCCCAGTGCTGAGGCCACACTCACCCCCTTGAGGAGACGAGCTGCCTGAGCTGGGGCTGCCAGCTTCCCTCTGACTCCCGCTAAGAGCGTAGCACAAGGGAGGAAGACAGCCTTTCCCTTGGGGAGCAGAGACTGAGAGGGCGGCAAGCATCTTCAGAAATGACAAAAATGGAAGCAAAAGGGAAAACATGATTTAAAAGAAAAAACAAACATTAAAAAGACTTCAAATGGCAGTGAACGTGACAGAATGAAACAGCAACCCCACGAAGAAGCCAGGGTCCAGAAGAAGAGTGGCCCGTCTTCCCATACGTCCCATATACATGGGGGACAAAGATGGTAGCTACCCCTCCTCTCCCTCCACAGGGTGGGCAGCCTGTGTCACCACCAAGTGCCCTCCCAGTTCGAGGACACAGGCCTGGCAGGTGGCCTCAGTCTGGAAAGTCCTCGTGGAGACAGGCGACAGGCTGGCCGTCTGCTCTGCCCAGTCCTATCCTCCCAGGAGCATCTCCCCAGAGCACCCCCAAACCCTCCACACACCGTGCCTGTTTCCGAGTCTTTTCACAGCCACAGTCACAAGCCAAGACCATGAGTGCAGTCCCTGTGGGGGCTGGGCCAGCAGCCTGGACTTGAGAGGCGGGGAGAGGAGCACAGGGTGTGAAGCAGAGTCAGCCGGGGGCGTGCGGGGCACCGCCTGAGGGCAGCCCAGGGTTGACATGAGGCTGCAGCCTGGACCTGAAACCCTCTGGGAGAGCTCTCAGCACAGGGTACATACGTATCTATATATTTAACAGAGTAATTGTTTAATCAAAGCAGCATCTTCTCCTTTGTGAAACGGCAGTGCTCCAACTGTGCTTCTGCAAATCCTGAGGGATCTAATTGCCCAGCTGTGCTGCCCCTGATGAAACAAGGATTCCTACTGTTTGTGAAATCGCGTTGGACGAGCCAAAAATATCTTCCGCACCAAGGAGGAGGAGGCAAGTTGGGGTGGAAGGAGCGGGCGATGTGTGGGGAGAGGGGACAGGAGAGAGGAAATTCTTGGATTTAAGATAAAGAACTCAGGGGAGGTCACTAATAGTCTCCTTGCTGAGCTTGCAGGGACACTGCTCCATGGCTCCCTCACACCCACCTCCCTGTCCTGTCCTGTCTGGCCTTTGACAAGAACGGAAGGTTCAGGTTCCGTCCCGGGACTGACCACCGGGCACAGGGAAGAGACCTGTGAGCCTGGGACACAGAGAAACCCTGGGGGCCAAGGCAGGTGGCAGATAGGCTCTTGGGAGGGGGTAGGGTTAGGCGGAGGCAAACCAAGCACGATGCGGTGAGGGACGGACAGAGACTGCGCTGCTGTGTGTGGGGGGACTGGCTCCTCTCAAAGGAAGGGGGGGGCTCTGGCCTCGGCCGGCAGTGAGCACCCCAGGAGCATGTGAAAGTGCCTTGAGCTCAGTGCCCATGGTTGGGGGCACAGCTGAGGGATGGGCGCCGTGCCTGGGGAGACGGGGTGCGAAGGCCTTCCGAGCTGGCTCAGCCCAGCACCCTGGGGCCACGCTGGGTGCTCTGGCTCAGCTCCAGGTTAACCAAACTTTCCGACAAGCCTCCTCCTAAATCCGGAGAAGGCTTACTCGCTCACCACAAACGAACTCGTCCAGGAGCATGTATTTCTGCCACCTCAGAAGCTTCCTCCGAACCTCAGATCTGAGTTGCATGTCAGGGCGGGGTGGGTGGTGGTGGTGGTGGTGGGGGCTCCTATTTCCCTTTAAGTGCTCACGGCCCTTGGGTTCCAGGCATGAACGGGGTTCTACATCTGTTTCTGCCATCATTACAGAACGTCCCTGGAGCCCTTTGTTGTGTGTGTGTGGGGCAGCCTTGTGTAAGTACCGCGGTCTCCTGACCTTCCAGGTGCCCTGCTCCCAGATGGATGACAGCAAAGCCCAAGACCCCTGTCTGTCCCTCCCCTTGACCATGACACAGTCCCTACGCTGCCCATCCCTTCCCCCACCCCCTGCCTGCCCAGCCCTTACCTGGCCCACTCTTTGAGCTCCCTGTGGGACAGTGAGTGTCCCTCTTGAAGTGCCACCACTGCCGTAACCCGCTGGCCCCACGTCACGTCTGGAACTCCAATCACAGCCACATCTGTGGACAGAACAGGGTGGGGTACCTTAAACGTCACGATGACCACTGAAGGCTGAAGAGTAGGCAGGAATGTGCAGGAAGCGCCAGGGCCTTGGAGTCTCTGGAGCAAGTCCTGGGAAAGGGCCGCCTGGCAGGCCTGAGGAGCTCAGGGGCCCTGCTGGGGACGGTGTTCCCACGGTTTCTGAGGGGGCCCAGGGTGGGAGCTAGCCTGTCCACCACTCCTGCCCTCCCCCTGTACTGTTCATGGGGACAGTCACGGATAAAGGGGCTGAGGACGATGAAAAGTCCAGAATGTTTGGCCCCCCAAGCCTATGGGCTCCCATGGACAGGCCACCAGGGAGAGCCCTAGGCCCACAGGAGTTGCCTCTGCTAGCCCCGGGGTCTTCACAGCCTGTGACCCCAGGCCAGCAGGAAATCTGGGTGGGGCCCATGCTTCCTGGATTGGTACCCAGAGCCACCCCCTCCACTCCTGCTCATGACCCTTGTCCTAGAGACAATCTGAGCTACCACCTTTCTTACATAAAGCTCAGGCCTCACTGTGGCCCTTTCCTCATGGGGTGCTCCTGGGGCAGATACTCTGTGGCGTGGGGGGGCAGGCCCTCACTGGGGTGTGGGGGGGCAGGCCCTCACTGGGGTGTGTGGGGGGCAAAGCCCCACTGTGTGGTATCCCAAGGCTGGATAACCTAGTCCTCATTTCGTCTATAATCAAACACAGGAAAACACATCTGGCATGTTCCTGCGACACCGCGCCTGGACCAAGTGTAGCTGCTGGAACGGCAGCGCCATGGCCACTCACCCTGGATGCTGGGATGGGCCAGCAGCAGCCGCTCCACCTCCAGGGCGCTGACCTTGTAGCCACCGCTCTTAATGATGTCCACAGACGTGCGGCCCCGGATCCAGTAGCAGCCGTCCTTGAACATGGCTGTGTCGCCTGAGGAAGGGGGCTTTGGTCACCGGGAGTTGTGTTGGGGCCCTGCCTCAGTGCGTTTTGGTCCCTGTGCCTGCAAGGACAGGCACGGAGGACACGTGTACACGCGTGATGAGCGCTGGGCGCCTGTGTCTGTGAGTGTTACCACCACTGATACGCCGGCCGCCTGTGGGACATATTTGGGACAAGACAACAAGCAGTTTGATGGCTGTGACCTCAATCTGTGAGGCTAACACCAGGACAGGCCGCTCTGGTTGTGTTCCTGTGCGGGCAGGATGGCTGGGGCCCTGTGCTGTCACTGCCCACTGCCCTTCCTGCTGTCTCTCAGGTCCAAGAGAATCGGCCGCCTACTGATGTCTGTCGTGGGGTTCCAGCCACTGCAGGCCTGGTGGGGCCAGGCCTCACTGGGGCCCCTTTCCTCAGGGGGTGCTCCTGGGGCACACACGGTGCCACGTGGGTCTCTGACAGGAGGAAAGAGACTTCCTGCCCCTCCTGCTGACCTCCTGCTTTCTCACCTTGATTCTTCTGGGCATCACCTGGTGGGAGCCCTTCCTAACTAAGGATGCAGCCATCCTTTCTCAGACATCACCTAGCACGAGAGGGTGGCAGGCCAGAGGAGGAGGGGTGTGAAGTCTGCACTCCAGCCCAGGGCATTGAGAGTGTGGTGAGGTGGGCGGTGTGAGTGCACACACACGTGTGTCAGTATGAGTGTACATGTGTGTGAATGCGTGGCACGTGCACATGTGCATGTGGGGACGTCCCCACCCAGCCCTCTGCGAGCAGTTCTGTTTCACGCGTCTGTTCTCACACCACCCCCACCTCACACCAGGTTATTAGCTGGAATAAATCATAAATATTTCATTATACATCATGCCGTCTGACGCAGGAAGGCACCATCCATCACCTCGCCACTCCTCGTGACCTGCTGTGGCGCAGGGCGCTCTCCAGTCTATTAAACAAGACGGATGGGTGTGCTTGGATGGGCTGCCGGCTTATTTATAGTGCAGCTAGAAGGCCAGGCTCTAAGAGCACAGGGTGGCGAGTGTGGTGGGTCTCTCTCCTGTGCTGACAGGAAGCATAAGGAACAAGAGGCTTTGGAAAGCTGTGTCGGGGTCCCGGGACAACCTGATGGTGCAGGTATGAAGTAACAGGAGGAGCAGGCGACAGGCACTGGGGTGGATGTAGCCTGTGCTAAAACCAGGAGGCCGACCTCAGCCTTTCTCTCATCGCTGCTGTGCAGCTCTGACTCCGGCCATGGCCCCTCTGCAGTGGTCAGCTGTACGCTCTTCCACCGGTTTCCTGCCCACCAGCTGCCCACCACTTAAATGCAGAGAATGATCCCAGTCTAGGCCATCACAGCTGCCTACTGCCCAGGCTGAGGCCGTACTGGTGTTCAGCTCCCTCCAGAATCTTACTGATCCTGCTCCCGCTGGCCTCTACTTGCCCAGAGACCCAGCAGAGCGAGGTGTGGCTGCCTGCTCCAGGCTCTGCCTCTGTCCCTGGCCTTGCAGGAGATGCGCCCCCACTGCCCATACCACGGCTGATGTGGTTTTGGGGCCTCCGTCAACATCACCTGCACCCTCTTAGAGCTGTTCTCAGCCCTGCTGTTAATGCACCTTAAGCCAGGGTGACAGCCACCTACAGCTGTACCCACAGGGGCTCCCCCACAGCCCCTGACCATGTCCCCTAACCCCTGGGGCACACACACTGGCTCCCCGCCTGCAGTGCTCTAGTTCTCCATCTGCCGCCTCTTCTTGATTCAGCCCTGTTCAGACATCATTTCTCTAGCGTATCCAGGTGTCCCCTCCCTGCACACCAGCGCGCAGTAGATGACAGCTTCCTTTGGCACCTGTTTCCTGTCACCAGCCTGATGAAGAGCAGTGAGAACGGGGATCTCCTCTGAGGAGCCAGGCACTGAAATGGTAGGGATGGTGCTGGAGACATATGGAAGTTGTATCACGGAGAGAGTTGGGGATTTATATGCCGAGGAAGGAAGGATGCACTCGGGAGTGCCCTGGTCACTCATCTGGACCATTGTCGGGCAAAGACAACACATGATGCTGATAGTAGAGATCACCCTGGATTACCCAGTGGGCCCCAATGTGATTAACAAGCAAAGTTTGATGGCTGTGCCCTCAATCTGTGAGGCTAACACCTGGACAGGCCCCTCTGTCCTTTTAAAAAGGAGGCAGAGGGAGATGTGACACACACAGAAGCAGAGAAGACCATGCGAGAAGAGAGGCAGAGGTTGGAGTGATCGGCCACAGGCCCAGGAACACCTGGAGCGCCCAGAGGCTGGAAGAGGCAGGATGGCTCCTTCCCCAGAACTTCGGAAGGGAGCTCAGCGCTATGACACCTGGGTTTCAGACGTCTGGTTTCTGGAACTGGGGTCGGGGGGATAGATTCCTATTGTTTGAAGCCCCCAGTTAGTGGTCAGTGGTTACAGTACACCCAGGGCACCCCACTAGGTGAGGAACTGTGCTCTGGCAGCATCTGCTGGCCGGCCGGATGTAGAGGCCGGGCAGCCTGTCCTGTGGGTCCTGGTCTGGAGGGGAAGAGGCATGTGAAGTGGAGGCAAGGGTGGGGAAGAGGGGGGTGTGTGCACGCAAAGTTTTGCAGGAGCAGGAGCGAGGCTGAGGAGCAGCCAGGAGAGCAGTGGGGTGGACAACAAAGGATGTTGTCCATCTTTACCGAGAGCCCTGGAGGCCATGGGAAGGTCTAGCACAGGGCGAAGGGGCAGCATTTCTGTCTGGCAAAGTCCTTCCCCCCGACTGTGTAAACCGCTGGTGGCTACAGCCACACCCAGGTGGGAGACAGGGTGGGTGGGACAGCACACAGAGGGAACTGAGGAGCAGGAAGACAGGACTGGATGAGGACCGACAGGAGGAAGGAAGGCGAGCACACTCCTTGGTCCACCTCACGGGTGGGATGCACCGAGGGCCTCGGGGAGAGCTGGAGATATGAGTGGGGGCTTTACACGGATGCGCGTGGAACGCCGTGGGCGGCAAAGGTGGTCATCCCAGGGGAAACACAGAGCAAGAAGAATTGGAAACAGTCCTGAGAAAGCCTGTTGTATGTGGACCCTTCTGGAACACAGGCTGGGTCTCCAGCCACTGGGGAGGCTGCACAGATGGCCCGTCAGCGACTTCAGGAAGCCTCTCAAGGCCCCTCCCCCAGAGGTCCTGCTGGAGTGGCTGTGGCCAGTGAGTGACAGACATGGTGTGAAGCCCACCCAGCCGAGCTCTGCAAGGGCCCCAGCTTCCTCGTAACCATCCGTGCTGACTGCTCACTGGGGGAGGAGGAGAGGCCAGAGGTGGAAGGGACCAACCAGAGGTCTGTGGGCGGCAGTGGGGGTGCACAAGGCTCACTGAGGGAAACGTTTGGGGAGGGTCAAGAAGACAAGGGCAGAGACAGCCAGTGCTTTCCGAAATGCGGAGTTCATGGGACCACTGCTAACGGAGCTGCTTCTGAGGGATGAAGGACTGGGGAGAGTGAAGGAAAGGACTCCTGAGGAGCTCTGGCTTTGAGGGGCCCTGTTGGGAGGGAGAGGTATAGCCAGGCTCTGGGAAGGTGGGAGGGGGATGGGTTGGGGCACCAGCCTTCTCTGGGAAGGAGCCTGGAGAGAGTGGTGGGACCAGGGGTGAGAAGGGCGGGTCTGTGGGGCGTGGGGACCACCTGATGCCAGTGCAGAGCTGCTCTGCTCTCCAGAGGACCCCTGTGCTGCCTGGAGACCCCGAGGTCCTGGCTGGACCACAGAGGGCAGGATGAGCAGGTGAGGTATTGGGGGATCACACTCAGAATCGGGCGGCGAGGCCCATTTGGCTGCCTGATGCCCTGATGAACGGACCTGAACACCCCTCGAGACCTGCTACATTTCCTTGGATATATGTGAAGCAGGCGCTAAATCCCAGCAAAGAGCATGGTCCCAGAGCTCCAGACTCTGGCCTACAGGCAGCCTTTCTCTGAGGGTGAGACTCACCTGCAGGCTGGTGACACGTGGGCTCAGTGGTGCTAATGGAAAGGGCTTCAGAAAAAGGGGTCCTCAGCCTTGGAGGATATGCGGACACAAGGTAGCACAGAAGCAAGCCCGAAGGGTGGGAGCAGTCTGCTTAGAGAGCAAGCCCCACGGTGCCCTTATTTACACAGTGCCCTTATTTACGACTGCTGAGTGCTGTGCTACCCGCAGCCACCCCGTGTGCACAGTGAGGGGATGAGGTGTACCTCCCTTGGCTCTCGCCGTGGGCCTGAAAGCATCTGCACGGGGCAGCATCTAGGAGGAAAGGAATTAAGGAACAAAGCTAGTCTACAAACCTATAAAGAGCCCAGGGATGACAGCATTAAAATTGTTTAAAAATTAAAAGAAGAAGGAAGCATGAGACGGAATTTCTGCAGTGCTCTGAGGCAGTAAAATTGTACTCCCTGCAGCCTCTGTATGGCCACACTGTGATAAAGAGCAGACCCGCCTGGAGGAAAGGGCATGCGGCCAGACACAGCCCTGGCGTTCACGGCGGGAAGAACTACTGAAGAGCAGTACCTCTGGAGGCACATGGTGCAGTCACAGCACCTGCCTGGCCATCCCCTGCCAGGCGCTTGCAGGGGACCCTGTGGACACCAGGAGGCCTGTAGGGCTGCACCGGGAACTCAGCCTTCCCTCTGAGGCTCCCCACCCATCCTCCCCGCACTGCCCAACCACGTGAAACACTACAGGCCCTGAGAGGCTGAGACTGGCCAGGCCCTGAGGAGGGCGGTGCCCACCACTGCTGGCCCCACCCACCTCACCCTGGAGACCGGGACAGCAGATGTGTGGCCAACGTCCAGCCCTGCCTCTGGTGAAATGCAGGTTAAGCCTGGTTGGGTGCAAATAAGAGCCCTGCTTGCGGGCAGTGGCCCCCAGTATCGGACAGCTCAGGCCTGCTCCACAGCTCAGGCTGTCGATCCTTTGGACGGGGTCTATTGAGCAAACATGTCACCAGCGGTCTGACCGTGGAGTGCAGAGGCTGGCCTCGGGATGTGGATCTCCCGATGTGGCCAGGGGTTCGGGACAGTGGGCAGTAGGGAACAGGCTCGAGGCCACAAAGCAGCAGCTTGCAGGGGCCTCGTGGTGAGGGAAACGTTCTTACTGCGATGGTGGTAGTCACAGGGACCCCCACGTGTGCTAAGAGGGCCGGGAGCTGCGTACATACACACGCCTGTGCACACACGACTGTGTGTGGAGTGATGGACCGTGAGCAAGCCCGGGAACGGGCTTTGGTGATGTGCCAATTACGCGGGAGGCTGGCACCTGGGGAAACTGGGCCAATGTGCGATGACTCCCTGCACATTACTTGTGACCGCCTGTGAATCTATTTAAGTATTTCAAAATAAAGTTTCAAGAAATTGCTGCTGGTTTATGGAGAAGCCCCCTCCCAACTCCGCGCACGCCCCTCCCCACTGTGGCCTCACCCCCACGCAAGTCACGTGCAGCATCTGCAACACATTAAAGCAATAATTTTTAAAAGAATCTGTATTAACCAAATGTATGACTGAGAAACAAGTGTCAAAAACAAATGTGGGAAATTGCCTATCAGGATGCTAATTAGATGCCCCTAATCAGGCTGGGACTCTCTTCCTCAGGTGTTAGTGCTCTGCCCTCGCTGGGAACACCTGCTCTGCTCATCCGGCCCCCCCCTCGCCCCCCTCTGGCTCTATATGGGGCACTGCCAGTGCACAGTGTCAGGGGAGCCAGGGCTCTGCAGGGCTGTGGGGCTGGCTCCTGGCTGGACTGTTCCCTCAGTGAAGTGCTGATGTCCCTATGGCCTCCCTGCCCAGAGGGGGCTTGGGTGCATGCAGACCAGGCAGGGTCACTACTCAACCCAGCAAGTGCACTAGAGCTGCACACGAGGTTCTGCGGAGCCATGTGGAGGGCAGACCCTAAGGGCCAGTGTGGCTGACCGGGCAGGAAGTCAGTGCCAGCTCTGTGTCCTTCTCGAGGCACCAGGCTTTTGTGTCCCGAGGGGGCAGCCGCCTGTCAGTAAGAGGCCGTGCCTGAGTTCCTATGGCATCCGGATGGAGACACTTCTTTCCATGAAAGCCAGCTGATGGGAGGCCAGCCCAGCACTACACCTGCCTCAGAGAGGTTCTGGGAATGCCTGGGACTCGCCTGGCCTCGAGGGCGGCGGTTCTGGGTAGTGTGCGCATGTGCGCCGTGGGCCCTGACTGCCGGGCAGGAAGCCGCGTGCTGGCCCTGAAGCCTGTACCACGTCAGAACTCCTTCTCAGCCGCAGAGGAGAAGGCATCCGAAGCCCACAGAAGAAATCCCCAGTCCGGGATGTGCCCACCAGGCCTTTCAGGAAGCTGAGGGCAGGCCCCAGGGCAGACTTCTCCAGGACACCATCTCCCTCCAGCTCTGCACCGGCGCCACATCCCTTCCTGCGTTGCTCACGCAGTTCCCTCCAGAGACCTGCACCCCCTGCCTCGCCCTGGCCACCACCTCTCAGACGCCTCCGGACACCGCCGGACGATCTGAAGGGGCCTCCCTGCAGGTTCTGTCCACTCTGCGTGGTTTGGGATTGCTGACTTCTCAGGGCGAAGTCCCTAGATGAGCGCCAACAAGCGTGATGACCCTCCCTGCCTCCTTCCAATGATGTCATCCTTCTGGGTGGGCTCCAGCTCCAATCTCAGGGCCGGTGCATGGAAGCCAAACAGTCTCAACAGAGCAACAGACAGAGGTTGGTCCCACAGGGAGGGTCGTGCGAGCGAGGGGGAGCTTCAGACACAGGCCCCCAAACAAGTTAACAACTTTCATTTTGTAACAGCATATTTATCAAAGCACACGGACTCTGGAATCAGTCTCCTGCGATGAGCATCCTCTCCCCTGGCTCCGATGACCACCTGGGAGTCAGGGAGCTTTGCTCTGACAGATACAATCTCACGATTAACACGGTTGTACTGTATGGAGCTCAGGCACACAGGTCTGCAGCAGAATTTATGCACCGCTCTCCAATCCAGCGCGATTTCATGTCTCAGCCTTAAACTGTAATTGAAAATAAATCTCCCGACATGGAGAGGCTAACTTTCTGCATGGGTGGGCGAAGCCTGGGCAGCAGGCTGGGCCCTGCCCATGTGCGGTCCTTGGACGGAGCACTTCTGGCCGGGCAAGGATCCCAACCCTGGAGGGACACAGCAATAGCGCTGTACCCATCCTGCTAAGGCTCCTAAGCCATTGATGAAGCAACGCCAGGCACCCTAAACGCCCCATCTCTGGCTGTGCAGAAAGCTGGGGTAGGCGAGAGAGGAGGCAAGGTGGACGAGACCCCGACCCGCTCTTACAGCAGCCACAGAGTGTCTTACCCTGGGGCTCTTGGTCCTTGAAGAAACTGAGGGAGCCCAAGAGTCTGCTGTCAGAGCCCGCTGTCACTGCTCCCTGGCTGCTCTGCCCTGAGGCCCCTCACTTGTCCTTTCAGTCTCCACTCCATCTACAGGTGAGGAGGCCGAGGCCAGTAGGGGAGCAGGAGAGCCCGGCCCCCTCTCCTGGGCAGTGGTGCAGATGGCTCGTGGGCTCCAGAGACGGGTGCCTATGGCGAGAGTGGAGGCACTGCCAACTGTCTGCCATTCAGAGACCCTGGCAGCCTCTCTGCTGACCCACTTGTGGGTGGCAGAGGCCAAGGAAGATACCAGAAGAAATGAAGATACGACAACTTCCAGAAGTACAAACCTCACCTGAAAGCTGCCAGGGAGAAACAGCAGGATGAACACAGGTTCTCTCCCTCTTGAAATAAAACCAACAGTGATTTTTCTTTTTAAAGCACAAAGCTTTAAATAGGGAGAACAAGGAAGGAGAATGTGTGGAAGCTGGAAAGCAGACGAACTACACAGTGACGCCTGTGAGGGCAGGGGGAGAGGCGACAGGATGCTGATTCATACCAAAGGCTCCGGCAGAAACAGCTAACAAGTCTGGGGCCGGCTGGTTATTTATTGTTCCTAAACTGGTAAAACTAATGGCATCATTGAGCTACGGATGGACAACTTTGATTAAAAAACACCAAAATCTTAGAAACACTCTCTGTCCAGAGGTCTGGGACCGACCAGTGCAGGGGGAAAAAAAACACGCCAGAAGAACAGCACAGAGGCCCAGGAGGGGCCGCATGCTGCAGAGCTCAACACAGGACAGAGGATACAGTGTTTGCACAGGGGCGACACATGCCGTGACGTCTCTGCATCACTCCACACAAAAGCCAGTTCCAGGTGGATCGAAGACTTAACTTCATGAAAGCAAAGCCTGACAAGTTTCAGAAAAAAATATAGAAGAATATCTTTACGACCGCGAGGAACAAAGGATTTTTAAGTGACCAAAAACATTAAAGCACACACAAAGGAGACGGCTGCCAGACAGCATTACACCACAACAAAAGCTTCTGCACACAAAAGGTGTCACCAACAAAGGGGACCGTGCCACAGCAAGGCTCAGCCTCATACCGTTGGGGAAACCCCGGGACAGCTGCAGATTGAACAGCCAATGACACCAAGTGTCCTTGGATGGACCCCCGTGCTCTGACACAGGCTTCCCAGGGACCCTACCTTCTGGGGAGAAGCGAGGCTCGTGTATGAGATGGTCGTTCTTGGTCAGCCAGACGTGAAGGTCACTGAGACCTACAATAACATGTGCTATCACACTCACTAACGTGAGACACTGGGCTCCCTGCATTTCAACATTTTGCCTAATTCCTGACTGTCACTCATGGGTCAATATACGAGTATTCCTTGTTGGAGAGATACATCAGAGCTCAAAGCAGCTATGAGGAAGTAGCTCTGGGCAAGATGTGAGTGGAGCACATGCTAAGTGCTATTCTGAGGCCTTCACATGAGAAGGTTTAAACTTCAGCGCAAAATTTAAAAACAATTTATACTTATCTGTGTTTCTAAGAGTAACAAGGCTTATTGAGGACAAACTGGAAGACAGAGAAAATGGGAAGAAATGAAAATTATGCAGTGATGACGAGAGTCAGCATTCTGTGCCTGGCATATACAAACGCAAACGCGCACACACACGTATGACACACACCAGCAGGGTCCCTCATGCCATTATTCTTCAAAACATGGTTTCTAAGGCCTCACAATATACTGCTGCTTGGATGGATCATAATATATTACCATCATCCATTGCTGAGCAAATGATTCCAATTTCTCACTTTATAAATAATTCTGCAACAGACATCTTTACACATTCATCTTTGATCTCTGATTATTTTCTTTGAATAGATTCCTAGACACACTCTTGATACATAATTCCACCTGTAAGTTGGAAGCACCGGCCTCAGAGCATCGAATGTCAGCTTTTTAGGAATCTTTGCCAATTTGGTCCAAAGGAGTAAATCTTTGTTTGGTCCAAAGGAGTCAATCATGTCTTTCTCCTTATTTGAAAGAGATGTTTATCTCTTTCATCACGATGAAGTGAAACACTTTCCATATTTTTATGGCCAATTGCACTTCTTCTTTGTGATGTGCCCAGGCTGTCATCTGTGCTCATTTTTCCTGTGGGGGCTGACTGGGCTCCATGCCTGACTGCCGGGGCTGCAGGGTCAGCCCTGAGGGCACTACTACAGACACCTTAGAGGATTTCCATGCTCCATCAAGGCAGCAAACCTCAGGCAGCTCAGCCAGTCCACGGAGAGGCTCTCTTTTCTGTTGTTCTACTGGTGAGTTGTTTTCTTTTCTTAAATAAATAGCTTTTAATGTTTGTCTCTGATAATAACATCATGTGCTCACTGTAGAAGCAAAAGGGAGGAGACACCACGCGACACCCCAGTAACGTTCTGATGATTTTCCTACAGTTCTTTCTCTGTTACTTAAATACCTTCTGCGCATGTATTTATCTATAATTAGGTAAATATAGTTGACTGTTTCCTATGTCACTTCTCAATACTAAACAGTATATGATACATATTCTTTAAAAGTAAGTCAGAGATGTCATTTGGGTTTCCTCATGATCAACTATCAGTCTCTTCAAAAGGACAAAACTGCTCAGGGTAAAGCGTCCAGAGGGTAACAGGAGCGGAAGCATTTGTTGAGCTGTCGCCATGTCCTCACCTGCTTCCCCACATCCCCATGTCCTACTCTCATGTGCAGCCTATGTTCTCACGTCCATGTCCCCATCTCCACCCCATGTCCTCATGATCTGCGTCCTCATCTCCATCCTGTGTCCTCAGGTCCGAAGGCAGGGTCAGCGTAAAGCTCTGGGGATACATGGGTCTTAGAATCACCCATCCCCCTGCCCTGGGCCGGCCATGGAGCTTGTGTGTGTGTTGCCAGCTTCTCTGAGGGTGTGGTGGAGCTCAGGTGGGACTCAGAGAGTCATGAGACATCACTGTGGCTGTCAGGGGAGTTCCTGGGGGCAGACCTTTGATTTCCTCCCTGAACGGCAGCCACGAGCCCTGGGGGGCTTGCACGGAGCTCCCTGCACATTCTCCTTGGCAGAACTGGGCTGTGGGGAAGGAGGCAGACACAGGCAGGGCAGGGGGTGCTGGAGAGGCTGGAATAGTAGCTGCTGGCCTATATCTCCTGTCACCTAAACACAGAGGAGGTCACTGAGGTGGAGCTGGCAGGACTCAACCCTTCTCCAGCTCCTGCCAGAATTCACATGGCAGGAGGGGCTGGCCAGGGAAAGGGTTAAGTTTAATTTATCCTGATTTCTATTTAATATCATGCTCTCCCCGTAGGAGCCGGCAGCTGTGAGCTGATTGCACGCTCTCATTATGCAGTCTGTATCGCTAATGGCCTGTGACAAAGGCATGCGGCTTCCAGGCCTTACCCCCGAGAGCCAATTAAACACACATACTCCCTTCCTGTTTGCAGCGCATTACAATGAAATTAAACTGAATTTCAAAATCATTTTCTCCTAAAGACATCTCTTTACAATAATTAATGCATACTATTCCTTTTCAACTGAAATATTCATCAGGAGCGGTGACTAAAATGTCTTAACACTGACTGCCCCACATTTTGCATTGCTGCTGCCCCGGTGCTCAGCGAGCCCTGCTATCGGCAAAATCCACAGGGTTTTGGTTCCTGTGCTTTTAAAGGGGAAAAAAAAAATCTGCAGCTTTTTATCTGAATTTTAAAATAAAGGAAGATGGCTACAAAGCGAGTCAAGGTTTCCAAATCAGGTTTCCAAATTCAGAGGGATATAGGAGGGGCACACAAAAAGCACAATTAGCTCAAAAGTAGTATTTCCTAAATTCTGCATTTGAAGGACAATAATAGAGAGAGGTTTGTTTCTACCAAACTGGCCTGTGTTAATGTGGACGTTTATAGAGGGTAAACCAGGCAGGCATGTACTAATATGCTGACCACATGAGGGGCAGAGACAGGAGGGCCCAAAATAGGTGACCTGGCTTCTGGGTCTCCAACCACTAGGCCCTCTGCTGACCAGCTCCCCAGATTTGCCTGCCTGGCGCACTGGCCTCTGTTCTGGGGACTGACAGATGTCCAGTCTGCAAACCCTTTGGAACCCTCCACAACCTGCTCTGCCCAGTGTGGAGGGACAAGGGGAATGGGACACTTCCAATCACAGCTGCTGGGAAATACACTTCAGAGGGTATGTGAGAGAAAACGCCATGGATGACTGTGGGACCACAGGCTGGACGTGGGACTGGCCAGGATCAGCAAGTCCAGCCCTAAGTGCCACCTGCATGGGGGCTGAAAGGGGCCACCAGACATCCCCCAGGAGGACTTTTCATCTGCCCTGCACCTTCAAACCCGAACTCGATGGGCCACATGGTCCCCTGCTCTGTCACTCGGTTACTTCAAGCCCATGAATGGTACCAGATAGAGCGGACATAGGATCCACCCCCTAAATGCTCCCCGCTGACCTGAGCCTGGTGATGTGACGTGTGCGAGTGTCAGCCCCCACCAGCACACGCGATGGGAGTCATCAGGCTGGGCCACGGCCAAGGCCATCTCCTAACACACCCTCGCTCCCCATTCGATGCGCATGGCCGCCCCCCCTGGGGTCCGTCCCATCAGCAGGCGGCCTCCTTTCTCCTGAGCTCTGCTCCCCACGGAAGAGCAGCGATTAAGGTGCATTTCTGATTATGGGGCGAACACAAGATGACATGAAAATGGGCCTCTCTTTTCAGAAAATATTGCTTTAAGATTATTATGAAATAATGCATGTTCAGCACAAAAGTTTTAGAAACATGGACAGGCAAAAAGAAAAGGAGAAACTACCCAGAACCTCACCATCTAGAGATGTCAAGAACTGGGGTTCTGGAGAGTGTTCCAGATGCATACCGGTGTATCAGTTCAGCTGCGAACCTGAACATTTGTAGTGTCTGCCGTGCCATCACATGGACAGGACTGCTGGGCCCCAGGAGGTGGGGGGCACGGGGACCGAAGGGGATGGGATGTGGGACAGGGAGTGGGAGGCTCCTCAGAGCAGGCCCGGTGAGAGGATGTTGGTGTGGGGGGGTCCCACCAGCGCATTCCATCAGTGCCACTTCTTCCTGCCCAGCCACTGGGCCCCAGGCTTTGGTGACAGGTTTACACTTGCCCACTCAGGCAGGTGACACAAAGAATGCAGACTTTAGCGTAAAGAATAATGGAAATGAATGACCCGAACCTCAAATGAACCACATTCTATCAAAACGACATTGTTCCTGAATGGGGGAGGCGGGAAGATTGACAAAGCAGGGTGGGCTAAGAGGGTGGGTGGGTGGGAGGGGGTGAGGAGGGTCTCTGATGTAGAATATAGTGGTGACTGGGAAGAGGGAAAGTCCTGACTCAACAGGGGCACTGGGACCACCAGGCAGGGGCCAGGGGCCAGGGGCCAGGGTGGGAGTAGGAAGGTCTGGAGGCTGGTGGCCCTCCTGAGGGTTGTGGCCTCCGGAGCTTGCTTCCAGAGGCCAGCCAGGAGCTGGAGCGCTGGGTCGGGGTACAGCTATGAAGACGTGAGACAAAGTGCACCCCCCCGCCCTACTCTGCCTTTCACAGAAGATTCTGGGGGTGTCTAGCCGCGGCGACAACCTGGGGTGGCCAAGTCACATTCCTTCCCCAACCCCTGGGGGCCTCCCCACTCTGGCGCCCCCTCCTCCTCCAGGTACCTGTTTTAAACCAGCCGTCAGAGGTAAAAGCTTTCTTCGTTTCTTCTGGTTTGTCCCAGTATTCCCGGAACACAGAGGGTCCCCTGACCAAGAGCTCCCCTTCCTTCTCCTTGAAACCTGGGGTCACCTGTGGTGTGGGAGAGAAACGTGCACTCAGAGCAACACCTCCCAGGATGGAGTCTCCACCTGCCTTCCCCATGCCCATGCCCGACCTGAGGACCACATGCTCTTCTGAAATTAAATACTTCGTTGGAGATGACTGAGAAAAGCAGCTTTCAGTGCAGAAACTCAGTTGTGATGGCATCGAGCTGCTCCCTGAGCTCGCCTTGCCCTGGCTGGGGCTGTGGCTCATCTTTATTCTAAAATAGCCCTGTCCTGTAGATTCGAATGTGTAAGTGGCCAGGTCTCAGAGCTTAGACCTGGCAGGATTAGCTGTGTCCACTTCTAAAAGGTGTGCTCCTGGCTGCGCATGAAATACCACCTTCAGGGCATTTCATGGACAAATGACAGAACCCAGGAGAAGCAGGCAGCGCCCACTCCCCACCAGTGGCTACTGAAGGAACTCCTGAGTTGGTGGCACTTGCTGTGGAGCCCTCTGACGGAGGTTACTTTGCTTGATGAAAAAGAAGCTGACAGAGTAGCCTTCTGGGGTTGGGGGTGGGGGGGCTCCAGGAGGAAGATGTGGGTGCCAGGAGAGAGCGGCACCAGAATTCAGGTGGTCATGGGAAGCAGGACATCTCAGTGTTTCTCCAGTGTGACCACAGTCACATTGAGGAAGGAGGAAGGCTGGGTTTCATAAGAAACTGAGCAGGGCCTTCCGTGGTGCCAGGAGAAGCATATGCAGAGAAGGTAACAACATGCAAGGCAGGAGGCCCTGTGGGGCTAAAGGGGCATTCCTCCGGTAAGCCACCACCGGCTTACTCGGAGAAGTCAACGCTATTCATTTAGTATTACCATAGGGCTAGCAGTCAGAAAACCAGTAAGCATGTGGAAGAACTGAATCACACCATTAACCATTGGCGTCTAATTGACATTTACACTCTAATGGAAACCAGCAGAATACTTGCCAAGCATGACCACACATTCTGGGCTATAAAACACACCTTAACAAATTAAAAAAGAACTGAAATCATACCAAGCATGTTTTCTGACTATAATGGAATTAAGCTAGAAATCAATAACAGAAAAATCTCCAAACACTTAGAAAATAAACACCACACTTATAAATAATAATCCATGAGTCAAGAGAAAGTCTTAAGGAAAATTAGAAAATACAATTGAACTGAAAGAAAATGAAAATACAACATACCAACATTGCGGGGTACAGCTAAAGCAATGCTTAGAGGGAAATGTATATCATTAAATGCATATGTTAGAAAAAAGGTGGTCTCAAATCAGTAACCTAAAATTTCACCTTAAGAAATGAGAAAAAGAGAAATAAGCCAAAAACAAGCAGCATTAAAAAAAACAATAAAGAACAGAAACCAATTAAGATTGAAAAGAGAAAAGCAATAGAGGAAATTCAATGAATCCAAAAGCTAGTTCATTGAAGAAAGAACAATAAAACGGATAAACTTCTAGCAAGAATAACAAAGAAAAAAGAAACAGAAGACACAAACGATCAGTATGAGGAATGGATGAGTATCACGTCAGACTCTGCGGGTATTAAAAGATCAATAAGAAAATTCTAGGAAAAACTCTATGCACATAAATTCAGCAACTTAAATGGACGAATTACTCAAAAATCACGATTTACCAATATTCACCAAGATGCAATAGATGACCTGAACAGTCCTATAACTATTAAAGAAGTTGAATTCATAGTTAAAAACTTCCAAAAAAGAAACCTCTAGACCCAGACGGTTTCACTGGTAAACTTTATCAAACATTAAAAAAACACATAATTCCAATTACATTGTCATGCAGGGTGTCATGTGGGGTCTCTGGTCCTGCTCCCCACATAAGAACTCAGGACATAGTGAGGCCAAAAAGGAACACCCACGGAGCCATAGATAGGGGAGTCATACCACTATATTGTCGATAGTGGCTGGATTGGAGACACAGGAAGCAGGAGCCACACTATCTGCAACCTGCCGTCCACTTCTCTGCTAACCAACCCCACTTGCCAGCTGCAATCAGCCGTGATAACTACAATCTGCTCTTGCTAGCTCAGCCACCATCTTCTTGCTAGCCCCATTTTGCTGCTAGCGTAGCCACAGCAGTTATATTAGTGGCCAATGGCTCACTGGTTACAGCCGATGGCCAACTAGCCACAGCTGATGGCTATCCAATCACAGTTGATGGCCATTTACTACCCGAGTGAGCACCTTTCCATGTGAGGGTGAGAGCCTGGAAACTGCACTTCTGGCTCTGTCTCCACATACATACAATCTCTTCCAGAAAATACAGGAAGAGGGACCACTTCCCAACTCATTTCATGATGCCAGCATTACCCTTATACCCAAACCAAACAAAAAAGTACAAGGAAAGGAAACTACAGACCAAAATTCTTCATGAACATACATGCAAAATTCCTCAATCAAATCCAGCACTATATAAAATGAAAAATACACCATGCCCATGACCAAATAGGGGTTTGTCCTGGGAATGCAAGGCTAGTTCAATATAAAAAAATCAACTGTAATTCCATATTAGCAGCCTAATGAAAAAATCAATTGATGCAGAAAAAAGCATTTAGAAACATTCAGCATCTATGTATGATAAACAAAACTCTCAGCATATCATAAATAGAATGGAATCAAAAAAAAGCCTACAGCTAATGTCATGCGTAATAGTGAAAGATCAAATACTTTTCCCATAAGATCAGAAACCAGACAGGATATCCATACTCACTATTCCTATCTGATATCATACTAGAAATGCTTCACAGGGCAATAAAATAAGAAAAAGAAATGGATGGCATACAGATTGAAAAGGAAGAAATGAACCTGTTCCTTTCCGCAGAAAACATGATTACATATGTAGAAAAATCTCAAGAAATCTACAAAACATTTTTAAAACTAGTAAGTGAATTTACCAAGATTACTAAAGGATATGAAGCCAAAACACTAACATCAATTGTATTTCTATATACTAGCAATGAGCAGTTAGAAACAAAAAAACTCTACACTTACACTAGTTGAAAAGGAAGAAGAAAAGGAGGAGGAGGAATAGGAGGAGAAAAGAAAAGAGGAAATACTTAGGTATGAATCTAACACAACAAGTATAGGATCCACATGCTGAAACACCCCCTTACCCCACAACACACACACACACACACACACAGCAGACCTAAATAAATGGAGAGACATACTATGTTCATGGATTGGAAGACTCATCATAGTAAAGATGTTAATTTTCCTCAAATTGACTTATATATTTCATGTGATTTTGATCAAGATTCAAGATCAGGATTTTTTTTTTTTGGTTGATATAGACAAACTATTTCTAAAATTGGTATGGAAAGGTAAAAGAACTAGAATAGTTAAGACAACTTTGATCAAGAAGAATAAAGTTTTCAGAATAACACTACAATTTAGAAACTTACTATGAAGTTATAGCAGTCAAGACTGTGGCATTGGCAGAAGAACAGACACATAGATCAATGGAAGAGGATATATAACCTGTCTATAGACCTACTAAAATATGTACAATTGATTTTGACAAAGTTGCAAAGGCAACTTAATGAAGACAGGGTAGTCTTTTCAAGAAATAGTATTTGAACAACTGGATATCCATATGCAAAAAAAAGTAATCTCCACTTAAACCTCACATATTATGTAAAAACTCATTCAAAACGCACCATAAATATAAAAGTAAACTGTAAAACTATAAAATTCTCAGAAGAAAACCTAAGCGAAAACTTTTGTGATTTGGAGTTAGAAAAGTTAGTTCTTAGAGGTAACAGCAAAAGCATGATCTATAAAAGAAAAAAAAGAAGAGTTAGATTTCATCAAAATTAAAAACGTTTTCTCTCTGAAATACAAAAGAATGAAAAGACAAACCACAGACTGGGTGGTTTGTCTTTTCATTCTTTTGTATTTGGCAAGTTAGATATCCAAAAAAGAACACTCAAAACTCAACGGTAAGAAAATGAACAATCTGAGGGGAAGCTGGCAGAGCAGGAAGCACAGGAATCTGTCTCCCCACCTGGACAACTGCTCAGGCAGAATTTGTCTGATGTAACTCTTTTGGAAGTCTGGAGTCTGTTGAAGGCTTGCAACTTCCCGGAGAAGGCTTGGATGGTAAAGTGCAGTTAATTCTGGTCATCTTCAGCTCTTAGCACAGTATCTATCTATCCATCTCCCACCCATCCCCATGCCAGGCAGCTGTACACAGCTTGCAGGAGCCAGGGTGAACAAAAGGACCCTGTCCTCCAAATATTGGGGATCTGTGCTGATTGCTGATTCTGATCACAAAGGTGCAAAGAGGCAAGCAGTCATTGTTGTTGCAACTCCACCCATGTTGCATATCTTTTCCCCACCAGATGGAGTGACTTCCAAGGGATTTAAAGAGCCCCCCCCCCCTTCATTTTTCACTTTTCCCCTTTTGGGAGCCAGACAATAAAATTAGCACATTCAAAAATGCATACATGGGGAAAATTAGAAAGTGACTGAAAATGCCCAAGGATACGCTCAGAAAAGATGTAAGAAGACCTAAGTTTATACCTCAGGCTGATTCTCAGCACAGAGATAGCCTACGACAATCAATAAAATAAAAATAATAAATAAAAACAATAACAGAAAACAGCAAGGGGAAGGGGGAGAATCTGATTCTCATTGTTACATTGTTAGATTCAAATATTAAGTGCTCAATAAAAATCATAAGGCATACAAAGAAACAGGAAAGTGTGACTCAAAGTGGAAAAAAAGAAATGAACAGAAACTGTCCCTGAAAAAGACTTAATGGGAGATATATAAGACAGATACTTTAAAACAGCTGTCTTAAAGATGCTCAAAGAACTAAAGGAAAATGTGGAGAAAGTATAAAAAAACAATGTATGAACAAAATTGAAACAGCAATAAAGAGAGAGAAAAAGTAAAAAGAAATTCTGAAGCTGAAAAGTACAATATATGAAATGAAAAATTCACTAGATTCAAAGGCAGATGAGACTAGGCAGAAGAAAGAATCAGCAAATTGGAAGATAAGATAATGGAAATGATTGAGTCTGAGGAATAGAAAGAAAAAAGATTGAAGAAAAACAGAGCCTAAGGGACCTGTGGGACCCCATCAAGCAGACCAATGTATACATTATGGGAGTCCCAGAAGAAAAGAATATTTGAAGAAATAGTGGCTGAAAACTTCCCACATTTGACGAAATCATGAATATAAACATCCAAGAAGCTCAAGGAACGCCAAGTAAGGTGAACTCAGAAAGACCCACACCAAGACACATTATAATCAAATTTTCAAAAGACAAAGACAAAGAGAATCTTGAAAGCAGCAAGAGATAATTGTCATCACATACAAAGGAGCCTCAATAAGATTATCAGCAGATTTCTCATCAGAAACTTTGGAGGCCAGAAGGCAGTGCATATTCAAAATGCTAAAACAAAACAAAAATAAACAAACAAAGAAAACCAAAAACCAAAACAACCCCACACACAACGAAAAGCCTGTCAACCAAGAATCCTATATTCAGTAAAACTGTCCTTTAAAAGTGAGAAAGAAATTAAGATATTCCCAGATAAGCAAAAGCTGAGGGAGTTGGTGACCATTAGACTTGTCCAACAAGAAATGGTCAAGGGAGTCCTGCAGGTAAAAAGAAAAGACAGTAACTTGAAGCTGTATGGGGAAACAAAGATTTCAATAAAGGTTAATATATGGGCAATTATAACAGCTAGTATTATTGTAACAATGGTTTGTAATTGCACTTTTTGTTTTCTACATGATTTTAAGAGACTAGCACTTTTAAAGAAAAAAAACTGTAAAAACTCGTATTACAAACTTTCGTTTGTAACTTCAAATCTTGTTTTCCACATAATTTAGGAGACATACATTTAAAAGAATTTTATGTTTTTGGGCACACAATGTATAAAGATGTAATTTTATGACATTAGTAACTGAAAGAAATTGTGCAGTGGTCACTCCAGCTCCTGCTGTCTGTGGACCTTCTCTTTATTCCTCTATCTGTGCTGGGCCTCAGGGTCTGGACCCAGCAAAGCCATGCCCCTTTCCATGGCCAGGTGCATGCTGACTGCATGCGAGTGGGCAGGAAGTGGGGACTCGAGCTCATTAAGTCAGAGAGGGCCTCCTGTTCACCCCCAGCATTGGGTCCTCAATTTCTGATTTTACCCAGGAAGAAAAAAAATCTTTATGATCTTTTCCCAGGCAAGTTGCATGAAGCAAAGAGATACTAATTCTACTGATTCTGAGGGGCATTTGTTTTACACTTAGAATCTCTGAAACTGGGCTATGTGACTTGGATTTGAATGAGAAGGATGGCCGCTGTCTGTAGATGTTGCACTGACGTCCCGTGACACACTGAATAGACCTTGAGCCCAGAAGAGCCAGCGTGCAGGCTCTGTGGCCACAGACATGTAGAGTGCAGAGTCAGGGTGTTGTGGAACCGAAACCAACTCTCTTTCAACTAGAACCCTTTGAGTCCACCTACAGCTCAATCTGAGCCTCTTCTTAGGCCCACCGACACCCTGGGTCAATACCATAAAGACAGGCATGTTCGCCAATCCTAACTTGTGTACAGATTTGCCAAGGAGTCTCCTCCAGTCTACAGAATGCACGTATCAAGTAACTAAGATACGTCATCATTTTCTTTATGCCAAAAAAGGCAAGGCATTTGTCTTTCTGGGGGGAAAATGGAGAAATGAACCACCGACATGGAGCTTTAAACACACACACACACCCGTTACACAACTGCTTATGTCAAACTAACTCATCAGACAGACCTTGGGACAGTAAGGTCAATTTAATTTTGGTGGTTGATGTGTGTAAATTTTAGAGACAAGGGTATGAGGGGATAATCAAGGGTGAAGAAGGTAAAGCAGAAGGCGAACAGTGTGAGGAGAATAATATCATAGAAAAATAGGAAATAATCTAAGATAAAATCTGTCGCTTGCATCACTGGGCCACGTGCAGCGCCAGAGCCCTGCAGGGGTTTCTGCTGGGATTTTTCAGAATCACTCAGATTCGACATCCACATCCGCCAGATGAAGAGCAGGGCTGGATGGGTGGTCCGTGGGGTCCAGTCTCTGTGGTCTGGGGACCCCAGCTGTTCCTGAGGGCATTCCGGGTGCAGGTGGGATGGGGCATGCAGCCAGACCCTGGGTGTCCGGCCATCTCATGTGACTTCATGCCACACCTGCTTTCCACAAGGCAGTGAAAAATCTGGTCTTTATAGGGGACTCCCCATCTTTGTGCATGTAGGAACACCATGTGATGGAGGGCACGCACCTGCACATGACTGCCACTCCATTTTACTGTGACCAGGGCCATGCCCAAGAGCTGCCAACATGAGAATGAATGCTTCCTCCTCTGAAGCAGCCAGAAGCTCACTTTCAGAGACTGCAGTGTCTGCCCCAACTCTGAACTGCGTTCCACTGGCCTAGTGACCTACTGGGAACAGCACCATCAGCAGCAGGTGTTGCTGGGAAGCCCCCAGGTGGAATCCGACACCTGCCAAATTCATGATGAAGGGATGGCTCTGCCCCTCTGTGATAGAGGGCATGTTAGAAGAGGTGCCAGAATCCAAGGAGGTGAGCAGGCCCAGCACCCATGGCAGAGCCCCCGACCCTGAAGGCCCCTGGGGCCCCTCCTTCACTATGTGCTCCCGTTGGGGCCTGACAAAGGGCCGCCCAGCGCAGCACTGCCCGCTGCTTGGACCAGGACGATCTGGTCATCCGCGTTGGGATGAGACAATGGGAGGAAGGTGACACTCCTTGCCCTGTGTTTCTGAGCATCCCTTTATAGGGCAGGCTCTGGTTGACAGCCAGGAAGAGACAGGCACAGGGAAGCTGAGAACTCGCAGGCATTCACCTGCATGGCAGGGTGACAAGTGGACTTGCTTTTCTGTGTGAGGTTTCCCCTTTAGGGTCATGCCACCTCCTACCTGGCCCTTGATAGAGGTGGCGACCCCACCGCAGGGCAAGAGGCAAGGAACTATCTATCTGCTGTTTGTCTGAAATGAGTGCCTCTGTGGTGACGGCACCGTTAGCATGGGGGGGCACAGCATGTCCAGGCCCCACCATGGGTCATGTGCAGCAATTGGCGGCACACGCAGAGACAGATGGCAGCGACAGGGGAGGGGACGGGACATGCTGGTGGCGTGGGGAGGAGAGGCAACAGAGCAGTCTGCTGTCCAGAGTGACAGCCTGCATATGGATAAACTACGAGATAATTAATTTTTAAGGGGAAATAAAAGGAAGCAAAGCTCACTGCTGCTGTCCTCCCGTTCCAGCCCATGCATGTCCCACGCGGGTCTCTCTGCATCCTCAGCAAGAGATGATGATTCTGCATGAAGGCCCGGTTACCCTGTGCATTACGTACAGCTGTGAAGCCCTTTATCTGCTGATGGACCCCATTGTTGCTGGCTGGCGTTGGGCTCTCATGTAAGTGAGCAATTTCAAAAAATAAAAAATAAATAAATAAAGAGATAGTGTGGGACGTGCTGGCAGAGTTTATAGGCGTGAGGCAGCTGGAGGCTGTGGCACATGAAAGACGCATCGCAGCAAACAAAGCCAGAGATCTGGGCAGGCGCGTTAACCCAGCCCAGCAGGGAGGCAGCAGACAGAGGAAACCTTGAAGGTGGAACCACTTCAAACAGTGCAGAGACGCTCCCGTGGGGGAGGGTGAGGGGCAGGGCGCCCACTCTTCCCGTGCCTAAAGTCCCACCAGACAAAAGTTGCAAGACTCAGGATGCGCTGGCAGCGGAGCCGCAGATGGCTGGGATAACTGAGCGCCCCGGGCTGCTGGCCATGTTACTAAGCAGCCATGGCTAGGGCAGCCACACTCTTGGGGACACGGAGACACGATGGAGTCACTGCATGAGGATATGCAGTGAGAGCCCAGACTGTGCTCCGTGGGGCACACAGGTGTGCTTTACCAATCCCAGTACAAGTGAGTCACCTTCCTGACCTGTAACAGGCCCCTCCCACCCTCCAGCCCAGGCCTCCCCCTGCCTCCCCAGCTACGGGGTGATGTGGGCATGAGAGAGCCCCCTGCTCTTGCCTGCAGGAGCTAACAGGGATCCTCCTGCTGTCTGCGAAGTACCACATGGCCCAGCTGCCCCTCTGCCCTGGAGGGCGCCCCTTTTTAGGGCAGACAAAGGCCCAGGAGCCCCTGCCACTCACTCCTGATTCTCTGTGGTGTCTTCTGGCCAGAGAAGCTCAGAATTCTCTCAGGCTACAGAGGCCTGAGGGACACTGCATGGCACTGGTGTGCCAAGGGGGGCGCCATTACTGCAGACACCTGTCTGCCAATTCTGACAGCAACACGGGGCCTGGGGCCCGGCCCAGAGAGGTTAGCCTGGGCTCGGCTTGCCTGGCCCATGTGCTAGTTGGATGAAAGAAGGAAGGAGCGGATGGGAGAAGCGGGGCCATGGTGCCCACAGCAGGCTGGCCCTGGAGAGGTTCTCACAAAGGTGTCCTCCCCGAATCTCCATGTTCTGTGCTCACCGTCACCACACAGTCCACTCCTGCTCAGTCAGCACATTCTCTCTGTGATAAACGCTACCTGTGCTGATGTCATGCCTGGCATTCAGGTCTCAGGGCTTGGTGACCATCTGGCTAAGAAGGAGGCATTTCCAAGTTCAAGACATACCCCATGACAAGCAAAGGAGACACGTGACCCGAGGCTGAACCTGCCACACGTGACATCACGGGTCGGCAGACAAGAGGCACACCACGGTGCGGGAGAGGAAAGCTCGCGAGGATGTTACGCCAGTGAACTGGAGTGTTTTGGGTGAAGGGCTACGGCGCAGGGCACACAGAGAGCCTGTGTGTGTGTGGAGACAGGGTGGCCGGGGTTGACCATAGGTGGTCTGGGGGAGGGGCGTGTGGGCATACTTTGTACCGCTAGTTTTGCAAATCTTCTGTGAGTTTAAAATTACTTCCGACAAATAATACTAATACTAAGACTACTAATAATAAACCACTTGAAACAAATCATCTTCCGCCATCCTGACTTCCGACCATGAAAAAGTCAGTCCTTACCAGTTTGGGCTGCCCTAACTGAGAACTTAGAAGGCATCAGACAGGAACTGGAAGGACTGTGCCTGGCAAATGCCTTTTTCAGAGACAGGATCAACACTTTTCAGCAGCACGTTCACAATCTGCGAAAGAACCAAGCGGACTGCAGCCCTGGGCAGCGTCAGAGGCCAGCCACCGTCCACCGACAGTCAGCACGCTCATCACAGCTTTCTCCTCTACTCATTAGTAATCACAGGCCCCAGTGAGGCCACAAGTTCGTTTCCGCTTCCTCTAAGACATGTCACTGAATTTGACAGAAACACGTCTCCTTCAGGACGGTCTGGGCCTCACAGTTTTCATGCCTTCAGGCCTAACCCTGCCCGGGGCCCATCCTGCTCCTACTTATGGTGCTGATGGGAATCCCGGGAAGTCACAGGCACGGAAGTGTGGGGCCTGAGCTGCTCGGGCTGAGGCCGCATCTCAGGGAGCGGAGAGCCCAGATGGAAAGTTCCACGAAGGTCACTGCCTGTGTCCTGCTCTGTTCTCACTCTATAAAGTCCCGGGGTGAGGGAGAGTGAAAAATATCTCTGAGTCCCCACTTTTAAAGGCTAGAGGAAGTTTGATAAATGCCACCAAGACACAAGAGGGAGGTGCTGCCACTCTCTCCATGGGTGAGACCACAAGGCCCTGTTTCTGGGCTGCAGCCCTCACAGGTAACATGCTGCAACTAAGTGTCCTGCTGTACTGGAGGTGGGATCAGGCAAATAGTGCCACGATGGCAGGGGGCCCCTTCAAGCAAGACCGTAGGGAGAGAGAAGCAGGTCCCTGCAGCCGGCACTTAACCAGGGGTCCCTCCTGTGGTCCTGGTCACCCCGGGGATGGCCTCTGCCTAGCTCAGCCTTACTGGTCAGAGGACCAAACATTAGGTCCAGATATACCATATTCCCACATGCGGGACAACAGGCCCTCTGGTGTCTCTTCCCACGGAGTAGACCTCAACCTCCATTTGGCCACTGAGGCAGTTCCAGTCTGGACTGTCACACTGATCCCTTCACTGAGTTGGAAACATTCTAGAACATGCTGTCGCAAGTGCTAAATCTCCTTACTTTCACACTTAGACCATCAAGGTACATCTGTACAGGCTCACTATGCAGGGAGGAAGAGACCCTAGCTCCCTTATGCCCCCTCCAGCCTCCATGGCTCATGAGGCCCCCAGCCCATGCTGCTCACTCCCCTTGAGCCCCCATCCTGTGGAACAAGTGCTGCCTTCTCCCTGATTGTCAAGACGCTGTAGGCCGGGCCTGCCAGTTCTTTCTATTTTAAGCGTTTTCAGTGCACAACTGTCTATAGACTGAAACAATCAAAGACGAGAGAGAAGGAGCTGTCAGATGGCCTACTGCTTGTCACTGCAGGTGCAAAGTAGTTAAATTGTATTGTAATTTAAGAGGAAGCTGCACCCCACCCCACCCCTTCTCTCTGGCAACACCTCTGCCACTTCCGGCAGAACAGGTGCGCGTGGGGCCGAGCCATCAGGTGACCGGCACCTAGCGGAGGCGGCACCGTCATGGATGATGCTCCCTGTGCCACTAGCGTCTGATGGACCCCCCCCCCCCACAGTTTCTCTGCTGGGTACCTCCTGATGGAGCCGTGTCCCTGGAACCCACAGCCTGGCCTGCACTCTCAGCTGGGTGTATGCACACCCAGCATACGGGCTGAGCACCCAGCGGGGAAGCAGCCATCAAATGCATGGAGGGCTGGTGACCTGGAGGTAAGCAGGAGTCTACAAAGAGGCAGGGGGCAGGGTGCGGTGCATGGCACAGGGTGAGAACCAGAAAAGGACCCCCGCTGTGGGTGTGGCTGAAGGCTCTAGACCAGCAGGGCAGAGACGAGAGCCCAGGCAGAGGGTGGTCAGAGAGGGACAGCAGTGGCTCAGGCCTCTCAGGATGGAAGCTGCCCACAGGCTGTGAAGGAGCAAGGCCGTATCTGGAGGCCGGCACATCTGGAACGGGAGGTTGAGAGAGTAACAAAGCAGCGAGAACCCTCCACGGGAGGGAGTAAGAGGTTTTCTTGGGCCAACAGAACACCTACTTCTTGATGTCTTTTTGAAAATGTTCATAAAATTACACTTAAAAGCACCTAAGTTCCACCTATCTGCCCGCAGGAAAATGTTCAACAACCATCTCTTCAACCCTCCCATTTCAGACGTGGAAACCGTGGCCCACAGGGCCTGGCCTGTCCTCAGGCCCTCCTGGCACATGTGGGATGCGGAGCGGGAGACTCACGGGGGCCAATGGTGCTCAGAAAGCAGGAAACGCTGCAATGAGGACTCACTACTTTCATCTTTTGAAACCTCAGGGTATCAGAAATCAAATCAGTCACATGAGATGTCTAATATGGATATCAGCTGTAGAGAGAATAATTTCCTTTTAAATCAAAAATTCCATTTCCTACTAATCCCCTAAACCTTTCTGCGACTCCCCTTCACTTATGATCAGCACATTTGTAGCTATTAAAATCTTCACTGAAATAAGATAACGTCCCTTTCTTCTTCTTCACCCTTGTCCATTTTAGAATAATATAGAAACCAAGAGAGAGAGCTACCAATGATTTCAGTAGAAGCGTGTAACCTTAATTCTAAGGGCATTGTGAATTGGCCCAAAGGGCTTCCGCTGGAGCGGCCACACCTGCCGTGGGAGCTTGTGTTGGCGTCTGCTCTGAGTGGGCGCCAGGGTGCTGCCAGCACAGAATTTTTAACCAGATCTCACCTACGACGACTTCTGTTTGAATTTGGGCTGTCTTTAGCCAAGGCTGTCATGACCCACCTCAAAGCAGCCCCAGTGGACGGAGCCCGGGGAGAAGCCATGCAGAGCCCTGGAGGTCGGGGCTCAGCTGGGCCGTGGTTGTCCTCTTACACTGTCTACACGGCGGGCAGTGCCTGGAAACACTAATGGGCACCCTCGGTAAATGCCAGTTATCAGGAGCATCTTCACTGTGCAGAAGGGCTGTTCCTGCACAGTGGGGACTCCACTTCCAAAGCAGAGACCCTCGACCTCTGTGACTGGCCTGAATGTTCTGAAACATTCTAGAACACGCTGTCACAAGTGCTAAATCTCCTTACTTTCACATTTAGACCATCAAGGTACATCTGCTGGGCAGTTCTGACCATGCGACATTCATGTGCTGCCAGCTGAGAACAGAGTGACTCACTTTGGTGTCCTTCTCATTTCCTTCCACATGGAGGATGTAGGGGCAGCCGTCCTTCTGCGTGTTTTCTGTGACAATGCGTACCTCGACACCTGGCAGTGGGGTCCCCACAGAACCTGCAGGGAGAGGAGAAACATGGGGTCAGAGGGATTCTGAAGGAGAGGACCGCATGCCACCTGTGGTCCTGGTCATGCACAGAGGGGAGAAGGCCCAGGAGCCAAGAGCACGGGGCCCCACGTGGTGCCGCAGGTGCCCCCACAGCTGCAGAAGCAGCAGTCAGTACTCGCAGCTGCCAATGTGTGTGAGGCCTGGCTCCTAATGCTCCAGAGAGCCTTCCGGTCATCTCAGGAAGGTCCTGGCACCCAGGGCAGGAGGGACAGCGACAGATTCCACTTGTCCCCCAGCACCTGGCTGGGCAGTAACGGCACTGCAGTACCTCTGTCCAGAGAAGGTCCCAAGAGGCACCGATGCAGGAAGCTGGGCAGTGGGCAGGGATCCTCGTGACATGGGGATAATACCACTGGTGTTCGGGTTCATGTATTAGACACCTGTGGTTTCTTGTGTCTTCATCCCACCTGAAGCCTCCAGCGTGCTCAGCCAGCTCACAATCAAATTGTGAACCTACAAAGGTAAGGCAGGTGGCCAGGACGGACGTGTCCCCCCCCCCGCCACTGTAATAAATGACTAAGGCGGGGCAGAGATTCCAAGACCAAATGCTCAGCATCTATGAGAATTCACTTCCAGATTTCAGGCCCTTTATTGTAACTGTTGGAATCAATGAGGATTTGTCAGGGGATAAAAGTCCCAGGCAGCCGGGTCAGCAAACTCTCTGTGATCCCTCAGTGTCCTCGATCCACAGCCCTTCCCAGGTCTGTTATATCCGTCTCGTTTTGCGACAACAGTGCTCCTCGGCCTGTCTTCTGCACCTGAGGTCCTAGGGAGCAAGGCCTGGGCCCCATAACCCTGGTGAGCTCTCTGCTGTTCCATGTCCTGGAAGCCTTGCTCCTCTACTCTGGTCAGAAATCTGGGTCCCTGTCCAGGCAGCAAGCAGACAGACCAGCATCCTTCCATTTCTTTATTTTTATTTTATTGTTTTGCTTCCAAAGATTTTTAAAATTACGGAAATCTATGTAAGATACAATTGATCATTATAAAGTGGCAAATCAGTGGCATTTAGCACGTTCACAGTTGTGCAATCATCACCACCATCTAGCTACAGTGATCACCCCAGAAGGAAGCCTGTGCCCATCAGCAGTACTCCCCACACCCTTCACCCCTACACCCAACAACCACTAATCCAATTTCTGTCTCTATAGATTTGCCTGCTCTGAACATTTCACACAAAAAGAATCGTACGATGTATGTCCTCCCATCTCTTCTTGGGGGTGTATCTACTTGGAGCCAGCAGCCACACAGGCTCCAGGACACTCAGGACTTGAGACAGCCTGGAAGTAGGGGCATTTCATCTCCGGTGTGGAGCCAAGACATGGGGACCAGAGACAAGGACTAGCCTGAGAATGTGGAGATGGGTCCAAGCCCAGCCCTCTCTGAACTTGAAAGCCTTGGCCTGACCCTGGGCACAGTCAAGACCAACTGCCATTCTGCACACTCTAAATTCAGTTTCCAGTGGACCTCAAGCTCATTCTCTTTTCTAGATTCAATGACCCCTTTCTTTGTGGAACTCTCTTTTCACTGACAAGTTGAACTCCTGTCGTCTACACTCCTGGACCTCACCGTCTGCTGAGGACTGACAGATACACCAGTAGAGTGAGTCAGGTGGGGCCACAGCCTGGACTGCTGGGACACCCACCAAAGCTGGGGGGTCCAAGGTCTCCAGATGCTCCCAACTACTTGTGTTTTACGGTCAAACTTCAGTAGGCTGACCTTGGCTTTAGCCCTTAGTGACTGGAGTGTTCGCCATCCTCTATGATAAGTGTGTGTAGAAGCCATGGAACAAAGGGCTAAGGTAGGAGTTGGGCAGGTAACATGCAGAAGAGAAAAGCTGTGTGTGGGATGAAGCCAGGCAGGAGGACACGCAGACAGGCCACGCTGACCAGGCGCCCCGGCAGTGCCGTAGGCCCCATGGAGCTGACAGTGCTTCCGTACTCTGTACTAGTAAGATGTGTCTTGCTGCTTGAGCAAGGGTGACGCAGTGCTGGGCAGGGTGATTAGCCTGAATAATGAGGAAACATCAAATACTGGAAATTGATTTATTATCCTCTGAGACTGGTCAGATATGATTTCTTCAAGTACCTGCCAGAGATAAAGAGTTCCATGAACACACCTTAAACAATCAGGCAGAATGTGATTATTGCATCAGGACGCACTTCATCAACGTAAGTACAGAATCCTAAGCAGGACCAACCACTTCATCCAGAAATAAAAGCCTGCTTGATCCTTGTTCCCTGCCTTCAGAGGACTGTCTCAGCAGCAGTGTGACGCCTACTCAGGCCTGACTGAGCGCTCTCAGATAGGGACGGCTCCTCAGGTGTGAGCCCTGTGCTCAACTCCCCAGGAGGAAGGAAGCAGAGGCTCCATCTAGGCTCTGGGACCACACGGAGATGCTTGTGGACAAGGGAGCCCTCCTGGGTCTGCCCACAGGCCTCAGGGCAGGGAGGCATGTGGCCACCCCATGAGGGGCCTGGCCATTTACAGTAGCCATTGGAGGCGCCCGTGGAGAAGGTTAAGGGCTCGGTTCCACCTTCAGTGGGTCACATCAGTGACTGCCAGTCACAAGTGGTGTTGCTCACAGCTTCTGTCCGACTTGGCTACAAATCAGAAGTTACCACAATCCCCTTCAGCGGTTCAATAATTTGCTAGAGCAGCTCACGGAACCCAGGAAAACAGTTTACTTACCAAAAGGCCAGTTTGTTATAAGGATTCAACCTCAGAAAAACCAGATGGAAGAATGCCTAGGGCAGGGATGGGGGAAGGGGCTCCAAGCTTCCAGGCTCTCCAAAAGAGCCACCCTCCCAGCACCTGCATGTATTCACCAGAGGTGCCATTATGCAGGAACGATTTGATTAAATCACTGACCACTGGTGATTAATTCAACCTCCAGTCCTTCTCCCCTCCCAGGTGGTCAGGGTGGGGCTGAATTCCAACCCTTCAAACACCTGTTCTTCTGACAACCAGTCACCATCCTTAGGGCTTTTCCAAAAGTCATCTCTTTAACATACATTCAGGTGTGGTGGCAAGTGGCTTGGCATGAATTTAAAAAGACCCTTATGATCTAGGAAATTCCAAGGGTTTTAGGAGCTCTGTGCCAGGAATGGGGACAAAGATCAAAGATACATTTCTTATCAGAGAGGGACATATGGACTTCCTCCTCGAATGCAAAAAAGGCCAGTTTCCCCACCACCGCCCTCCACTCATTTCTCTTTTGAATGTTTTTTTAAAAAGGAAGAAACCTCCCTCCACACACTCTTCCTGCTCTTCTGCTCAATTAGGTAAGGCCTCTTCTGCCCTCTCAAAGTGAAAGTTACAAACTGTTAAGATCTATAATGAAAGTGTTGACAGAATCTTAATTAATCATGGCCTCACAAACACAGCCATAGAGTTAACTTTCAAAGCAGAGACAATGACTTGAATTTCACAGCCCTGTCGATGGCACTGAAATGAGGTCCACATAGAAAAGAGACTGAAGCCATGGGCGGGGCAGCCACAGAGTCCCAGAAACACCCCACCCCACTCCATTCCCAAGCTGGTCCTGGCAGTGCAGGATTAACTGGGCAGCAGCCACCCTCCTAGCACCAGGTGGACAGCACCCCCTCGTAGCACCACCTGGACAGCGCCCCCTCCTGGCACCACGTGGACAGCGCCCCCTCGTAGCAGCGCCCCCTCCTGGCACCACGTGGACAGCGCCCCCTCCTAGCATCACGTGGACAGCACCCCCTCCTAGCATCACGTGGACAGCACACCCTCCTAGCATCACGTGGACAGCACCCCCTCCTAGCGTCCATCTGGGCAGCAGCACTGGCCACAGTCAGAAGTGGTATGTCATTCTTCCACCTCTCTAAAACAGTTGTCAGCTCTTCCCAGATAACTTTAATTGGCCTGCAGCTCTGTCCAGCATCTGGGGAGCGAGGCTGCTCTGCAGCTGGTCCCAAGAGAATGGAAACAGGCCGATAAGGTCCTGGAGCTCCTGTCAACGCTCCACGGAGTCCCACTGCAGGAGCCATTAGCGCCTCTGATCTCAACCTCCAATTAGAGCGTCATTAGGCCCAGCAGCGCTCAGCCATGAATTATTCATCTCCCTTCACTGTAACCGCATGGGACACAGAATGAACAATCAGATCCAACCCAGAGCTTAACACACAGCAAACATCTACCCTCACGCAGTGAGTCCCTCCTTTGAGGCTGACCTTGCCCTTCTGTGCACCCCTTCAGGTGTTCAGAACCTTTAAATGAATCCTGGTGTTTGTTCGGGCGACCATAGGAGCAGCGTTCAGAGGCTGTGCGGGCAGCAGGAAGGAAGGGGACTCCAGAAACGACCCCCACAAGGCCAGGAAGGGTGGTATGGCTGTGTCCCCAGTGAGAAGGGGTCACAAGCTGGGGCTCCAACATGAGTCCACAGCCTCCGGCTGAAATTAATATAGGGGAGGGGCGCAAGGACTGTTTTTGCAGAAGGAACTAAGAGGTTGGATTCCAAGCCTGCTGCCTACGTGCTCAGACACAGAACTCAGGCAGACGTTAATCAATGACACAGCAATCTCTCCGGAAGACTAGAGATTCCATTAGGACCATCCCTGCAGTTAAGTCCACGGCAAATTAAACACAGGTTGTACTTTACAAGAGTTAAAAACCAGCCTGCCCCTATTCTTCTTCCATCTTACTGAAGTCAAATATACCATTGTTCTTCTAGCCTCCTTTCTCCCCATACCAGTGACTTTTCCATGGAAACAGAAAACACATATAAACCCAGCCCGGGGCAATGGAAGGGGTCTTTCTTCCACTAGTGATTAGAGATCTCCACTCTGCCTGTGGCGTGGCCTTTATTTCCTTATTTACTCTCTGCCAAATAAACTGACTTTTACTTTAAATTCTATATTGGCTCATGTTTGAATTCTTGCCAATGTGAAGCCAAGGACCCTTTTTTTCCTGTAACAAAAATGATCCCCAGCCCAGGAGTTGAGGTGCACAGAGAAGACCTAAAGGTGCAAAAAAAAAAAACCAAACAAAAAAACAAAAACAAAAAAAAACCCTCCTCAACCTGATTTCTCCAGAAATGATGGTCAGAGATTGTATTTTAGGGATTTTCATGTAGCACTCTTGAATTTCACGTTGAGGGTTACTTTATTTACTTCTTTCCAAACCAAAGAACTGACACTGCACTCGACTCTTACAGGCTTGCTTTACAGAAAAGAAAAAAAAAAAATCACAGAAATTTGATTCCAGTGTACAGAAGAGAAACTACACCCAGTCCATGTTCTGATGTTCCACACACGGTCCTTGGGGCCTGAATAAGAGCTGCAGCTATAATTTAAGATTCAGGAATTTCTGCCCAATAAACCTGCGGATTTGGAGTCTTGGGGTTCTGCCCACTCAGATGGAACTGGAGGATGCCAGGTCAGTCAGGGACCTTACTGGTGTACTTCTCTCCAGGGTGGCTGCTTGCCCAGCTCCCCCCAGAATCCTAGGGTAAGCCCCTAGCTGGGCCTCCAGGCCTCTGCCTACAGATGGTCCCTAAGTCTCCTTCCTACAGATGGTCCCTGCCTTACCCTTTGTTCGCTCCATCCTATCCTGGTTCCCGGTCTTGGCTTCTCAGCCTTGTATTTGCTCTTGTAATTAAGGCCCAGAAAGTTTCCTGTCCGTTTTTTCGCTCCCTCTCTTCCTTCAGACTGGGCTGTATGCTGTGCCGCTGTGCTCCGGTCAAGTGGGCACCCTTGCCTAACGGTGTGAATGTCTGCTCAATCATGTACCTGTTCTGTGGCCTTGGGCAGGTTTTCTTGAAGTCTATCTCCTCGTCTGTCAGTGAGTAAGGTCACCCCTCTCTATAAGGGGCTGTTCTGAAGACAGTTTGGCACTACTTAGAAAGTTGAATACAGACTACCTTCTGCCCCAGCAGTCTCACTCTGAGGTATTTACTCATGGGAAGTGAGGACAGATCGAGGCTCACAAAAACCTGCACACCCAACGTCCTTCAGCTGGTAAAACAGGTTGAAAAACAGTGGCCTGTCCACCCCACGAATCCTACGTGGCAACGGAAAGGGACACGTGATGACATGGATGGTCTCATACATGTCCCGCTAAATGAGAGAAGCCAGACTCAAAAGGTCACGCCCTGTAGGATTCATTTATATGACATTCTAGAAAGAGCATAATTACAGGAAGAGAAAACAGGTAAGTGCCAACCTGACACTGGGATAGAAGAGGTGCTGATCACACAAAAAGGGAAAGATTTTGAGGCAATTCAATATCTGGAGTGTGATGGCAGCAACACAACTACTCACAGAACTGAATGTGAGAAAGGTGAATTTTATGGAATGTGCAAGATACATGGATGTACAGCTGTAGATGTAGATGTAGGATTATTTTACTTTTACTTCTAATAAGATATTACTTGTGCTTTGGACACAATGGAGATGACTTCTCATGAGGACTAGAGAAGAGCCAAGAACAGAACAATACAATACAATACAATACAACACAATCCCATCTCAGGCCTTGGGCTCTTCTTGCAGATTCCATTAAGGACCCAGGACGTGAAGGTCTGTTTAAATGCTAGTCAGAGTGGAACATCTTAGAGAAGGCTGGATAGGGAGACCAAAGGCCAAAAACCTGTCTAGAGCAGTGGGCCATCCACACGTGTGCAGGTCCCTGAGCACAGGTGGTAGATTTTCTCACCTCTCCCCCCAACACTTGTCGTCTCTCCTGTTGCCACTGGCCTTGCATGGCTCCGGGCACCTGGTTGGGAGGCTCCAGCCAGCAGACAACCTGGCCCAGTAGGGCAGCACCCTCCACAGACTGGCCCACCTGAGGGGCACAGAGTAGAGGGGAGGCCACTGCTGGAGGGCTGTGTGCGTACCTGGCAGGCGAGCTGCTGGGGTCAGGGGGTTGGACAGGGCCATGCCGATCTCTGTCATCCCGTACCTCTCCAGCAGAGTGTGGCCTGTGATGTTTTTCCACTTCTCCAGCACAGGCAGGGGCAGGGCAGCCGATCCTGAAACCATCAACCTAGCCGGCAAATCAGAGGTAACCTTAGCTTAATGACACTACTCTTCAGCGCAACAAAAAAACGACGTAAAACATTCTTCACTTGGCATCACTATTGTAAAATTCACGATACAAACTGTAGTTGGGGCTATAATGTAACTTTGTTCTTTGAAAAGAATTTTTTGGGTGTATTTTAGAATGCAAGCAGGTCTTTCAAAGGAATGGGTAATCAAGGTAAAAGAAAAAAATAATTTTAGGGTCTTCAGTGGCATGCTTTGCAAATAATTAACATGCTGCTCACAAACCACTCCAAATAACAGCAATAAGATGACTACAACAGAATGTAGTTCATGGATAAAGTGCTACCAGGTCTGAGGAGTACGAGGAGCAGAGGAGAGGGGGCAGCCCACAGCTGGGGGACATACGCACTGCTTCATGCTAACAAGCTCACGATGGTGACAATGACATTTATATAACATCTGAGAGCTCCGAACTGCTCTGGTGTACACCATGTCACTTAAGCATCATGTGTAGAAAGGAAGAAGCTTTGGGTCCTAGTTCTAGCCGGAGAAGGAACAACCACTGTGTTTCCTCATAAGGACGTACAGCTCACAAGGACACGCCCTTCCACAAGCCCAAACTGGAGCGGTCTCAGGGCCTCTGTCGCCCAGAAATCCAGGAAACCCTGGTTTCTTCTCCTTCTCTGGTCTTCCTGCCCTGGGTTCTGTAGGGTTGGGTAGAATGTGCTCCTAATCCCACTTTCGTATTGGTGGCTGAGCATGAGACACCTCCATCAACAGCTGCCCAGTTCCACAATGCCTTGTGAGAGGGTGGGCTGGCACGTGATGGGCAGCAGGCAACACCAGGTAAGGGTTGTAGTTCCAGCAAAACGTGTTTACAGAAGAGGAGCAAAGGGATGGTGGGAGCAAAGTCATAACAACATCAAATATTTATCTTGGCTAATCCAGAATCCTCTCTGGGAAACAAAGGTGCCCTTCCTGTGTTCTCCTTAAGAACTAAGAATCAGATGCCTGGAGCGACACGGAGGTCACAGGGACATGCACACAAATACATTTAGAATTTTAAATTCATGTTTGTCTAGCAGCTCACTCACTCTGGTGTTAAAAGGTTATGCTTACCACAGACATAGCTTGTCGTGTGTCTGGTGACACGCGTCTGTTGAGCCTGTGAAACTCACCAAGCTACCCACTTAGGTGTGCGCTCTAAGGGTCACACTTCAGTAACAAGCAGGGAGAGGAGCCTGCCATGTCTACAGGTTCCTGAGAGAGTACAGAGCACACTTATACCACTGACGGACCCAAAAGACTTGGGTGCACCTCTGTCAAGGGGGTTGTGATGGGCCCCCAGCAGGGAGGACTCCAAGAGCTGCAGACGCAGATGTGGGGTCAGAAAGGACGAGAGGGAAATGGTCAGTCCTTCACTGTCCTTACCCTCATCCTCAGACTGTGTCATAAGAAGACAGACAAAGACAGATAGAATACAGATAGATATATACTGTGCTTCCCCGAAAATAAGACCTAGCCGGACAATCAGCTCTAGTGCGTCTTTTGGAGCAAAAATCGATATTAAGCGGGTCTTATGTTAATTTTTGCTCCAAAAGCTGCACTAGAGCTGATTGTCTGGCTAGGTCTTATTTTCGGGGTAACACGGTACATGTAGATAGAGCTACCGAGGGATAGGGCAGAGACAGATATAAAATACACACAGATCTATAGAGAATGCAGATATAAATACGTAGATGTATATTTTAAAGGAAATGGAAAACACTGCTTCCTAAAACTTAGCAGAACTGATTTATTAGAAATAAGGACTACGTGCTGATCTTTAAGACTTTCTGGATAGGAAATTGGCCTGTTTTCATTTACCTGATCTTTTCTTCACACACTGCACGCACGAAATCCTGGACATGAGGCTGGGTGAAATGCTTGTCATAATAATCCATCAACTTTGTGTATATTGTAGGCACTGCCATAAATACATTTATTCGTGGAGTTTCAGAACTTAAGAACTTTTCCCACACCTAAAAAGAAAACAAGAAGCATAGAGCAAAAAGATTAGAAAACACACACACACACACACACACACACACACACACACACACACACGTGTGGATGCCTTCAGTCCTAGGAACAGTGTTATTAGTGGAGGCCTCTCCTTTTCCGGAGCGTTAAAGGGTCCATAAGCAGTTCCCACCTAAAAGGGCATCTCACTGTCATAGAGTGACAACACCTCTGGCCATTCCCATAGAAGTTGTCCTGTTGTCGGGAGACATCTGTGTACAGCCTTAGGGGTGACCTATGAAGAGGGAGAGGGTTCAGAGAGAAGTGCAGGGACACAGGTCCAGCCTTGCATCTGCTGTCAGAGAAGATGCTGGCACCTCAGACGCTTCCGAGTGGCACCAGTGAACCTGAGAGTCAGCACAGTGACTGGCACAGAGGGGCACGCAACAGATGGTGAACAGATGACGACTTGTGTTTTATTGGGAAAAGTCAAGCGAGTTTTGTATTTCACTCTGTAACAGATGTTTCTTGTTTTAATATAAAGATGTTTCAAGTTTCTCACCAGTTAAAGTGCTCATGTGTTATCCCTAATCTTCAAACAAAGCTGGTGTGTTATGCTCATTATGTGGTTCTTTTCACAGCAGCAGCACTGTGTAAGTCAGTCCATGGTCAGGATGGAGAGCCCAGAGTTCATGGTGCGGGGTGCCCAGTACACTGAATGTAGACAGAGCTTGTCCCTAAGGCATTTGAAACTTTGGAAAAATGGAAACTAATGCTGTGGTCCCACCCATCCCATCCCAATTCCTAACTGGATGGTAGGAATTAGCTCCTTACTTTAGCTGCTAGACAGAGGAAAGGCTGCCTCTCCAGGGAAAAAATAATATTCTTGCAAAGACAATGACTGGCACCCCCTCAAATTACACAGCATGTAAGGAAACAGAAAAATGTGACCCATGATTAAGGAAAAAAAAGTCAACAGAAGCAGACCATCAGAAGATCCAGATGTTGGAATTTTCAGACAAGGAATTTAAAATAATTACAATAAACAGGCTAAGGAATTTAGAAAAAAAGGATTAACAAAATGATGGAAAAATCAAGGATTTCATTAGAGAAGTGGAATTGCAAAAAGAGCTATTACAATACTAGAAAATATATTATCTGAAATTAAGATAAAATATTGGATAGACTTAACAGACTAAATGCAGCAGAAGAAAAGATAAAAGAAGTGAACAATGAGTCAATGGAAATCATCTAAACTGAAGTATAGACCGGAAAGAAAAGAAAAAAGAGTAGAGTGAGAGCAATGTGTGGGCCACATGAAACAATCTAACATGCTATAACTGTAGTCCTAGAAAAGGAAAAGAGAGAGAGCTAAGTGAATGAAGAGATACTCCATCTCCATGTATTGGAAGACTCAATATTGATAAGATGGCAAATCTCTCCAAACTGAGCCACAGCTTCAAAGCATTCCTCCCACCCAAACCCCAGCAAGCTCTGGGTGGCAGAAATCGACAAGCTGACCATACAATTTACATGGAAAGGCAAAGGACCCAGAGGTCCTTCATGTTTCAGAGGAGACAAAAGAAACATGAAACGTAAGAATAAAGGTGGAGGACTTATACCTCCTACTCCAAGACTTACTCTAAAGCAACAGTGATGAACGCAGTGTGGACACAGATCAATGGAACAGATGAGGGTCCAGAAATAAACCAATACATTGATGGTCAATTGATTTTGACAATGGAGCCAAGTCATTTCAATGGAAGAAAAAATAATCTTTTTAACTGCTGAGACAAGTGAAATCCACATGCAAAAAGGTTAATTTTGGACCCTGACCTCTCACCTTACACAAAAAGTAACCCAAAGTAGGCCAGAGACCTAAACGTATGACCTAAAACCATAAAACTTCTAGGAAAAAAACACAGGAGAAAATCTTCATGACCTTTGGTTAGGCTAATTTTCTTATATATTATCTATCCACGCATACTCTATGAAATCTTAAAATTTGATTTCATCAAAATTAAATACATATGTATTTAGATACCATTAAGAAAGATACCATAAAGAAAATGAAAAGACAAGCCAGACTGGGAGAAAATATTTGCAAACCATAAATCTGATAAAGGACTTGTGTCCAGAATCTATAAAGAACACGTAAAACTAACAATAAAAAGACAAATAACACAATTAAAAATGGGGCAAAGAACTAAATGGACAGTTCACCAAAGTAGATCTACGGATGCAAATGAGACCATGAAAAATGCTCAACGTCATTAGGGAAATGCAAATTAAAACCACGAGATACTTCATATCCACATTGTAATGACTATAATAATAATTTACAAAACAAATAAACAAGTGTTGATGAGGATGTAGAAAAACTGGATCCCTTATGCACTGCTGGCAACAATGTAACAATACAGCACTCTGGAAAACCGTTTGGCAGTTTCTTAAAACATTAAACATACACTTACCACACAACCCAGCAACTCCATTCCTACACATCTACTTAAGGTAAATGAAAACATGTCCACGCAAGGATTTGTATGCAAATGTTCAAGGCAGCAATATTCTTAATAGACAAAAACTGGAAGTGATCCAAATGCCCATCAAATGGTAAATGAATGAAAAAGATGTGGAACAGCCATACATGGGATGCTATTTGGGAACAAGCTACTGATCTACATGGGTACAACACGGATGAAACTCAAACATGTTTTGCAGAATGAAAGAAGCCAGACACAAAATACCACATATTATATGATTCCATTTATATGCAAGGTCCGAAAAAGGAAAATCTACAGAGACAGAAGGCAGACAGTGGTTGCCAGGGGCTGGGCATGGGAGCAGAGATTGAGATAATGGTTGCACAACACTTTAAATTTACTAAAAACCACTGAATCATTTACAATAGGTGAATTTTATGGTATGCGAGTTAATCTCGAGAGAGCTGTTTTTAAAAAAGGAAGATGCAATAAGAACATTTTTAGTGAAAGAAGCTGAGAGAATTTGTCATCAGCAGAGCTACAAGAGCTATCAGAAGTTCTTCAGGCTGAAGGGAAACAACCCAAGAGGGAAGCACAAACCTAAGGAACAAATAAAGAGCACCAGAGAAGGAAATACATGGGTAATTAAAAAATAAATTTAAGGAGTCCTGACTGTTTAAAGCAACAATAATAGCAATGTATCATGAAGCTAAAGGAAGGAAATAAAGCACAGGAGTTAATGAAATAGAAAGAACAGGCGCATTAGAAAAAATCAACAAAGTTGGTTCTTTGAAAAGGTTGATAAAATCGATAAACCTCTAAAATAAGAATGATAAAGAAAACAATGAAAACGTAAACTGCAACATCAGACATTTAAAGGAGATATCACTACAGATCCTAGAGACATTAAAAGGACAGCGAGAGAAATTATAAACTACTTCATGCCAATAATTTGACAATTTTTTTTTATTGGGGAAGGGGAACAGGACTTTATTGGGGAACAGTGTGTACTTCCAGGACTTTTTTCTGGGGAACAGGACTTTATTGGGGAACAGTGTGTACCTCCAGGACTTTTTTCTAAGTCAAGTTGTTGTCCTTTCAATCTTTGTTGTGGAGGGCACAGCTCAGCTCCAGGTCCAGTTGCCGTTGCTAGTTGGAGGGGGCGCAGCTCACCATTCCTTGTGGGAGTCGAACCCGCAACCTTGTGGTTGAGAGCCCACGCTCCAACCAACTGAGCCATCTGGGAGGCAGCTCAGCTCCAGGTGTTGTGTTCAATCTTAGTTGCAGGGGGCGGAGCTCACTATCCCTTGCGGGACTTGAGGAGTTGAACCCGCAACCTTGTGGTTGAGAGCCCACTGGCCCATGTGGGAATCGAACTGGGAACCTTCGGAGTTAGGAGCATGGAGCTCCAACTGCCTGAGCCACTGGGCCGGCCCAAATTTGACAATTTTGATAACTTCCTTTAAAAACAAAAAATTACCAAAACTGACACAAGAAACAAAAAAGAAAATGATATAAGTATTATAAGATTATATTTAAAGAAACCGACTCCTTAATTTAAAACCTTCCTGGAAAGGTCCAGTCTAGATGGCTTCAGTGGTGAATTCTACCAAAGGAAAGAATAGTTTCAGCCTTACACAAATGCTCCCAGAGAGAGAAGAAGAAGAGGAACATGGCCAAACTCCTGTGGAAGTGAGCATGACCCTGTACAGAAGCCTAGCAAGGACGCCACGAGAAAACTATAGATCTGTGTTCCTCAGAACACAGATGCAAAATCCATAACAAAATATTAGCAAATCAAGCCTAGCAATCAATAAAAAAAAAAAAAAAATGCATCATGACCAGGACAGTTTCCCGAAGGATCACCAGGTTAGGACATTAGAAACATTATAAACTTTAATCAGTGTAACTAACCACAGTAACAGAATAAAGGGAGGAATAAATAAATAATAAATAAATAAAGGGGAAAACTAGATATGATCACTCCGTAGATAAAGAAAAACCATTTGATATGATTCAACCCACTCTATAATAAAAACACACTAAGATACAGTATCTAAAAAATGCTACAGGTAACATCGCACTTCATAGTAAAACATTAGCTTTCCCCAAGACTGAGAATAAGTCAATGAGGCCCACCATTACCACTTCCACATCAGATGTATCAACTCCAAACATTCTCTTTATCAAAGACTGTTTTAAAAAGTGCAACAACAAACCAGAGACTGGGGGGAGTGATTCACAATACAGATTTTCTGACCAAGGTCTTTTATCCTGAATATATAAAGACACCTAGAGATTAATAACAAAAAGACAAAAAAAAAACAACCCAATTTAAAAAGGGATAAAAGACTTGAAGAATATCTTTGAATGACCAATAAGCATATGAAGACATACTCAACATCATTATTCATCAGAGAAATGCAAATTTTAACAACAGGGAGGCAGCATTACACACCCACCAGGATGACTGAAATTTTCAAAGCCTGACATCGCCCCCTGTTGGCAAGGGCATGGAGCACTGCTGCTGTCACCTGCTGATGGGCGCACACAATGGATGACCACTTTGAAAATGGCTTGGTAGTTTCTTATGAAGTTACGCTCATGACCCAATTACCCAGTAATTCTATCCCTGGCTATTTGCCCCCAGAGAAATGCAAACATACATGTGCAAAAAAGACTGACACGAGAATGTTCCCAGAAGCTTTAGTCATAAAGCCAAACGGGGCAACAGGAAAATGGAAGAACAACAGTGGGATACTTGGTGATAGAAAGGAAATAAGCACTGACACAGGAAATATGGATAAACCTCAAAAAATATGCTCAGCAAAAGAAGCGAGACACAGAAGAGTACAGATGCTGTGGTTCCATTACATGAGAAGTTCAAGAGCAGGTAAACTGATTTAGAGGAGTAACACTCAGGAGAGGCGGCTGCGTCTAGCCGGGTGAGCGGAAGGAGGCCTGACAGAACTGCTGGCGTGTGGGAATGTTGTATATCCCAACCTGGGTGTGCATTACACAGGGGTATTCATCAAAACATAAGTACATCGCACACTTAGAGCTGTACTTGTCACTTCACGTGCACTCCACTTCAATAAAAGGAAATGAAAACACACCCACCGGAGAGGCCAGACCGGACGAGCCTGACAATACTACGTGTGGGTAGCAGGTGGAGGAACCAGAGCGCTCGGACGGTGCCAGTGAAAGCATCAACCATGCAACGACTTTGGAGAACCTGTGGGGCATTCAACCGAAGTGAAACATACGTCCAGCCCAGCTAGTATCTAGCAGTGTAGGCACAGAGCCAGCAGAAACGTCTCCAGAAAGATCTGTATGAGAACGCTTATAGCAGCTTTATTCATAATATCCTCAAACTGGAAACCATCCAAGGTCCTTCAATAGCGGAATGGATAAACTGTGGCCTTTCATACAAAACAACACAGCACTACAACAAGAGCAAATTATATTTGGTCCGATGCAAGAATAAATCTTAAAATAGTTATGATAAACTAAAAAGCACAAAAGAACACACACTGTCAAGTCTATTTACATAAAGAACACGTAAAACTAACCTATGCTGACAGAAGCCAGACGAGTGCTACCTCTCCGTGTGTGCGGATGTGGGGCATTGATGAGAAAGAGCACGAGAACATTTTGGGTTGACGTGAATGTTCTCTTTATCTGGGTGGTAATTGTTACACAGATGTATACATAAATTTAAATGCATGAGCCGCATACTTAATTTCCATGCATGGGCTGTATACAAATCATACCTCAACTACAATAAAAGAATCCATGACAACAGTCCCCATTTTACAAACCCCAGTGAATTAATGGCTCTCGGTAATGAGCATCAGTGAGGGCTGACATCACAAACTGAGAGACAGTAAGGCATATACGTCCCTGGTGGGGGAACAGAAACACCACCTCTGAAGTCTCCCTCCCACCAAAACAAAACAAAAACCCTGCATCTTATCAGGCCTCTACATCTAATTACCAATTTTCAGGAAAAACAGGGGATAGGACACATGTTAAATGACACCACAGGGATGCCATCCGCAAAACCAGACTGCGGGAAAGTCTACAGGACACACAGCCTGATTTCTTAAACAAACAACAAATGCAAGGAAAAGACCGAGGGGAATCCTACACGTGAAGCAACACGAGCAGCATTTTCACCCAAGCTCAAGGTGGGGACATCATTTAGCCCTACTTCAAACAAACTTAAGAAATGAGGGGATGTTATATGTGATATTAAGGGACGCCTGCTCATTAGCTCACTGTGATGACCGGCTGACGACAACTCTGAGGAAAATGTATGGCTACCCTTTAGAGATGCTGAAAAGATGTATCTGGGATTCATCTAAAAATCATCCTGAGAGAGATGTTTCTAGATGAAAAAGAAATGGCTCTGAATTAATAATTGCCAAAGCTAGGCAGTGACACATGGGTATGCATTTCTCTTGTAGATGTCTGAAACATTACATAATTTAAAAAGTTTTAAGACTACGATGAAAAGAGGAGTTACACTGGGCTATCTCTCTAAGGGCACTTAAAACTCATATTCTATAATTCTTTACAGGCAAAGAAGTGAGCGAATATTATTTATGAGAAAAATATTAACTCATGTTAAACCAATCCACATTTCGAATGACTGCAGGAGTTCATTTATATTAATACAACTCCCATTTCCCTATTGCTGAGTAGATAGTAAATCAATGTATATAGAAATGAGACGCACAGATAAAAAATGTGGACATGGGGTGCCCTTTCCTATAATTACACTTCTTCCTATGCTGAGTAGGGAGGAAATAAAACCTAATGGCTCAGAATCACTGCATACTAAGCAGTGGTCCAGCAGTGAGAACAAAGCGCTGGAAATCCAGGCCTGTGTGAATCCACAGGGACAAATCCACTGATAGGCTGCCCTCACTGTTCCAGGAGCAGCTATGACCTTGAACAAGTCCTTCAGCTTCTCTCTGTCTTCTCACAACATGATATTAATTTGGACTAAATCCCTCGGGTCCCTTCCAAGCTCTAAAATGCAGATTTGCTAGAAACTGTGGCATCCTGTTTCCCACTGGCTTGTAGAAAAATACGGGTAGGCTGCCGCCCGTCACCAGGGAAGGTGTGAGTACTGGGAGGAGCGTGGCCGAGTGGACACACTGGATACCACTCGGACTTCCGGGCAGTGTCGATATCCTTGCCCTCCCCACCCCCCACCCCCATCTCCTCGCCCATCACAGCCTTTACAGGTGAGTGGCTTGAGTGTGGCTGACCTATGTGCAGACCCTGCCACCACCCTTTCCTGACAACACCCTCACCTTAGCCCTGGCCTTACGCTACTCCTCAAGGGCTCACTTGTTACCATGAGCACTTGGACAACAGGGCACAAAACGGCGGAGACCTAAACTGTACAGGATCCAGGTGAGGCCCGTGCCCTGGCCTGAAAGGAGGGAGGACGGGCCATGGGAGCCATCTGTCCACTCTGGGGGCTTGTGGTCCAAGCCAGGCCTCCTCCACTGGCTGAATACGTGGTCCCCGCCCAGGCTTCCCACAGGAGGCTGAAGGAAAGATGGAGCACGCAGTCAGCCAAATGAAGGGTGTTAACTGGTCCTTCGGTCATCAATGCAGACATCTGGCCCCAGCACAGAGATATCTACCCAAGAATCGCCTGCAGCTGGGAAGGCCTCACCATTCTTGGATTCACCCAAATCAGCAAAGGGGGCCGCTGCTGTCCTGAAGCAGACATTTAAAACAAGAGCATTCGCCCTCCATGTTGTTCCAACACATCCATAACATACAAATCTTAGCTCTGGGGGAACCCTCCCTAGGCCCTGCATTTCACTAGTGAAAACACGTCTTCCTGCTCTGATGTGAGCGGTCATGGAAAGACCAGACAGCAGTTCCAACTCAGACTCCAGGAAATCTGGGTCCCACCCAACATTAGATGTGACAGTCTGGGCACCTGTTTTACTCCCCATTTCCCCAAGGTGACCCTGCTGTGCAGCCGGAACTAGAAACCTGGGGCCAGATCCCCACCGGCAGGACCGCCATGCTGAGCAAAAGCAAGGACAGGACTGACTGCAGGGGAGACACTGCGACAAACCCTTAACCAGCTTAAAGCAACGACCCCTGAGGATGAAACCACCACCCATTTTTTGGTAATCCTGAACAACACACAGAAAGGGGTTCTGCTTCTGCTTTCCAGGTGCTCTGGCCAAAATGTGGCAGAGAAAGGACACTCCGTATTGAAAGAGCAAAGATGGAAACCAGCCGCCCATCTGGCTCCTCGGGCTAGTGACTCTCTCACTGTGGATCCGATCGAAGGGCCAGTGGAGCAGTGTGCTTTGCTTCCCTTCCCCAAACTCAGCCTGCCCCTTGTTACACACATTGCCTGAAAACATTCTCTCACTTACTTCAACAAGATCCAGTTTCCCAGATCCCAGAATGACCTCCGTCTGGGACCACACACCGGTCAGCCAGGGCAGCAGTATGACCCTATGAAATGGCATCCTGGGCACCAATGGCACTGGCCTCCATGGAACAACACCCTGGTGGTTCCCCAGCTGCCTGCATGGCAGAGCCCCTGGGAATGGTAGTCTCTGTGGAGGTGCTGGACCCCACATGGCCAGGTCCCTGCGGCACCCTCCTGCCTCACTCGCTGGCCTCGCCTCTGCCCTCGGGCAGGGACCCAGCAGGTCAGCAGAGGAGTGAGCACCAGCCTCGTGGCCCTGCCCTGATTGAGTGCCCTACTCCTGAATCCTGAGGAAGTCGGCCCGAGCGAAGTCATCTGAGATAAGAAATCGATCGAGATTCTGGACAGCTCATCCACAGCCAGACTTCATTGTTCAGGGGTGACGCTGGGCAGTTCCATCCATCTTCCTCCTGGCCTCTGAGCCGCTGTCACCTCATCCGTCAGCCTCACAGGATGTGACAGCCTGTCACCCCCACTGTTAGCATGTGTTTTGTTCAGCAGGATGACTTGAAGACCCCAGGCTCTACGACCATTTAAATACCACGGCAGGATTCTGGTCACCGCATTCCACTGCTTTACACAAATTTCTTAAATACAAGCTTAAACAAAACCCCAATATTTCATAATGCTGAAAGAGGGATTTTACTAATATAAATTTCGTAATTCACAAAACTCTGAAGATCAGGTTGCAATCTTTTTATCAACCACCACTTCAAATTTGTTCCAATATTCAGCTCTGTGGCAGTTTTGAGAAATCCCACGTCAGTGCTAAGAACGAGGAAGGTCTGAGATTTGCCCCACCCTTGCGAGCTGCCCTGGCACCTCGTCCCCAGCAACTTGACAGGAGAAAGGAGCATCGTCGTGACAGGCAAGGGCCCTCCCTGTTCAATGCCACGCCGGCAGGCTCGGTGGTTAAGGCCCCTATTCGCTTCCAGGCTCCTTGGTGGGGCCACTGTGGTGAGGAGGGTGAGTGCCAGGGAGGCCAAAGATTTGATACACAAAACCTGGAGCTCTGGCAGCAGGTAGGAAACCCCTGTGGGTTTCTTCCCTGTTGAGTGCTTACTTGTCTAAAATCTGCTCTCATTTTCACAACATCTAAGCTACACAGGTACATATTCAATGACGTCAATTCCATCAAGCTTTAAACCAGCAAGACCTCTTCAGAGGGTGGAACACCAAGGATGGCAGGTATGGCTTCCCACACACCAAGGATGAGGTTCTCTGCCATGTTTCCACTGCCAGGACAGTGACAAGCCCATCCACGCAACATGCCACCCATGGGCTGGGACCACGAGCACAAGAGGCCGGATCCTGCACCTGGTCCTTACAAACATGCACACACTCAGAGCTTTGCAGAAAGTTTATCACTTTAAGGGACTCTGGTAATGGATTTGAAGTAGACAATTATGTTACATTGCATTTATTTATGCTCTGATTTCAGAGGAGTTGATACAGTAAAACTTTATTAAACAAATAACCACTCCCCTAAGTGATTTAAGGAAATTTCCCCCATATACCTGCCGTACAAATCCAGACTGTCACAAGACATTTAAATAAAGCAAGTCAGTCTGTAGAAAGCGTTTCAAACCTGCCATCTGCCAGCGGGTCTTCATGGCCCACACAGCCAATGGGGAAGTGAGAGGCCCAAGAGCTCATGCATCACGTTGAAGCACAGTGATAACCATCCATTCATCCATCCGTTCACTAACACTCTGACCCTCTGCCGCTTTAGGCCCCGGGGACACACTGGGAACTGAAGGGAAACCTGTGCCCTCAGCAGTGATGTTCCAGGGGGAGAAAAGAGATGATTCTATGTGGCTCAAAGGTTAGAAGTGCTTGATGAACAATGCAGGGTCAGGGCCAGGGAGGGGTGGGGAGGGCTGAAGCGTTGAGTAGAGTGGCCTGGGCCTCGCTGAGTGATGGGTGGGGAAAGATTTACAGAGAGGTGAGCAAACCGAGGGTAGACCTAGGGTCAGCAGGGAAGAGTGCTGACTGAGGTGGGCAGGTGTGGTATATGGACAGCAGGACAGCCAGTGCAGCTGGATGTAAAAAGGTAGGGCTGGGAGAGGCAAGGAGGGGACACGGCCTGGCTTAGCCAGGAGAAAGGCCAGCCACACTTCCTTCCCGCTCTTTCTTTCCTGTTCCTGGGTCTCTGGGGTTTGGGGAAGTAAAGGCCTGCTCATGTTTCGGCTTGTCCGCTGCTGTGCTAGCCTACAACGCATTCCTGCCAGGCCTACTGGGCACTCACGTTGCTCCCGAATCAGGAACTAGGAAATGGGGACTCTGGCAACATTTACTTGAGAAATCCGTCAGCCACTGGGGCTTGGCTGCTGCGTTCCTGATCTGGGCTTTCTGGGGCTCCAAGTCAGGGTGGGGATCTACTCCCCCTCGTTTACAGGGAATCTGGAGACTCAGCTCTCCCTCCTTTGCCTCTGTAACCAGCCAGCGCTGGAGTGTGGACTGCTGGAAGAATCCACAAGTGCAGCTCTGGCTCAAGAAACCTCAGTGGAGCAGAGTGGGCCGTGGTGGGGGAGCAGCGCACAGTAACCTACACGAGGACAGGGCTTCCCCATACGCCGTCCTGGTTCTGGGGAGGCCCTCCCAGTGGATGGAGAATTCGGGGTTCTTGGAGAGCCCGCGGTGCTGCTGCATTCTTGTGCACAGGCCTCCCAGACAGTCAGAGACAGCTACCCAGAGTAAGCCTTTTCTCACGTGGCCCTGTGGCTGTCCCCACTTGCCCTTAGCAGTGACTCCCACCAAGCGGCCTGACAGCCTCAGATGCCCACGCCCCATCCCCTGCCAGTCTATTCCTCCCCTCAGGGCAGTGATTCTTGGGCTGCGGGGAGCAAGAGTCATGGAATTGGTGGGGCCTTCCGTCAGAGCTCCACCAGGAAGGGGTGTGTGTACGTGGCCTGACCCCTGGGCCAGGAGGCCACACACGGGCCTTTATCCCTGAAGGCAGACAGCGCCTCAGCCTGTGGCCCTGAAAAGCATCTTTAAGCTGCAGACTCTCAGTTCATCTACAATCATTAAGGGTCCTGCAGCTCAAAAATAAAATGCAACAACATGAAAGCAGGAGGCTGAAGTAGGAGGGGAGGAAGGCCCAGAGCGCTGCCTGCTGGCCCACGTCCCGGAGCTGTGCCGGGCTCCCAGGACAGGATCTGAAAGGCTCCAGGGGAGAGCTGCACACCAGGTCACACGTGTCAAGTGGCAGGGTGAGACCCTAGGCTCTTTCTCCTCCAAAGCAGCATCCTTCACGGCTGCAGTGACGGCTGCTCCCACCTCCCTCTCCACATGGCCACGACCACAAGTCCCGTCCCTTGCTACCTGACAGCATCTTGGGAAGGAACAACATACTGCAAAGCAGGGACACTAATGAACAGCCCCCAGCGGGACCATTCACTGCAGAACAACTAAGAGCCAGTGTGGTTGGCTAAAGAATGGCTCCAAAATGTCCACAATCCATCCCCAGGGTACCTCATGTGGCAAAAGGGACTTTGCAGATGCAATTAAGACCTTGAGACGGGGAGGTTGCCCTGGGTATCTGGGTGGGCCCACTGTGATCCTAGGGACCCTGAGAGAGGGTGACAAAGGGACGTGGCCACAGATGCAGAGACTGACGTGCTGCAGCTACAAGGCAAGGACCGAGGCACCTCAAGAAACTGGAAGAGGCAGGAAGAGATTCTTCCCTGGAGCATCCGGACAGAGTCAGCCCTGCAGACCCCTAGGCTATAGCTCCTGAGACTCCTTTTGGACTTCTGACTCCCACACTACGAGAGAATAAACTTGGGCTCTTTTAAGCTCCCAGTTTGGGATCATTTGTTACAGCAGCAACGGGAAACTTGTCCGGTTGGCAAAGTCTACACAGCAGAGGAAGGGGCCTGGTCCGCAGGGCACAATATGCCCATGCCAAAGGCCAGACCCCAACTTACCAGCTGGGCACTGAACTCCGGCAGCATCACGCAGGTGGCTCCCACCCAGAGTGGACAGAGCAGCTTGTTGACCACGCCGTGGACGTGGTGCAGTGGGAGGACATGAAGGATCACGTCATCTTTAGACCACGCCCACTTGTGGACCAGCCCCGTCACCTGTAGGACGACAGCACAGTCTCAGACGGGGGAGGGGGAAGCCTCCAGGCACAAGGGGGAGCTCAGAGGAGGCCTCCCCAGCTGAGAGGAAGGGGAGGGGAAGTGGGGGAGGACGGCTGGTTCTTTGTTGCCCCATCCTTAAGGGTATCTACAGGAGATGGTAACAAAATGACGAGGCTCTGACTGAGGGTCTGGTTGACCTGCTTACCCCCCCGTTGGAGAACAGAGCCATAGTCATGGGCATTAGCCAGTCTGCACAGGTCTTTGATTTGGGGTCCTATGACCTCTGCAAACACTCTTCGCGGCATCCCCCCAGGTGGTCAGAGGTGTGATTTTGGCTCCGACAGGCCCTGGGATTTGGGGCCTCACCAGACGCCAATGTTGAATCCAACCTCCCAACCTCCGCTGCCTGTCTGAGCTCCCTAAGATTCAGGTCCCACCCCAGTTCAGCCGTGAAGAAACCCAGAGCTGGGTATTCTGGGCATATCCTCAGCTTTTACTGAGATGCATGTGAGACTCGCCCATTTGAATCCCCTGAAGTCAGTCCTCTGCATGCCTGTGACCGCTACGTGCAAACATGAGATGCTCAATCCCCTTAGAAACACAGGTCAAGAGACAGTCTCTCCAGATGAAAAGTTTTCTCCTCTACGAGGCAGAGGGACCACATCCATGGCGCTTCCTTGAAGCCGGCCAGGATTCAGTTTACCACTGACTCATGGGACTGAGCTAGCCTAAGACTCGATGGCATTGGCATCCTTCCTCTGTGGTTTGTTGGAGTCTCTGTTTTATTTTATTGTTCCCACTGTTGGAAAGTCTTTATTGTGTACTGAATAGGTTTTGGAAGGAAGAAGGGTACAAAGCACAGGTAAATAACATGGCTGGGGAGTTTTGCAAAGATGGTAACTAAGAGTAGAGGTCACAAAAATAATACCAAGACCTGGGCACACATGAGCTCCTGCTTTCAAGTTTCCCAAATAAGCCCCCATTTTAGGTGCTGCTCTCACTTCTGATAGTTGCTTTATGGTTGGTCTCTGAGGATCACCTCGGCATCCTGTCTAGTGGCCCACTCTGTCCCGCACATGCCACCCAGCCGCGGGAAAGCCCTCGATGGGCCTGTAAAGCCCTCTGCACTTGAGAGTTGCAGCCCGCCAGTCCTTTCCCGGGAGCCATCCTACATGGTTTAGTGGGACTGCCGGTCACGTGGCACCATGACTCTATGGCCACATGTTTCAGGTGGGGTTGGTAGGATGGTGACAGCTATGAGCGGCCCTAGGGAAAAGTAAATGAACATCGACCGCCCCCAGAGGCCACATTATAACGGCTGCCATAACTGCCTGACAGGGACATAGCAGACCCCTGTCCGCAGTGGTGGCCCGAGCGGGCACTCACCACAGCCCTGATGTTGTCGTGGGTGCTCAGGACGCCCTTGGGCCTCCCCGTGGTCCCGCTGGTGTAGATGATCATGGCTCCTCGGTCTCTCCAGTCCCGCTCCGGCACTTCCCCCTCCCTGGGCTCCTCAGCCGCCCCATCGTAGACTGCAGGCGGGAGAGGCAGGAGGGGGACCCCCAGCTTCCTGACCACGGGGCCCAGGAGCTCCACGTACTCCTGGCCGGCGAGGACGAGGGAGCTCCGGGAGTCCTGGATGAAGTACTCCAGGTCAGCCTGGGGGTGCTTCCGGTAGAGGGGCACGGCGACGCCACCGCTCATCCACGAGGCCCACTGTGCCACCACGTAAGACACGTCGTTGGAGCACATAAAGGAGATCCTCTCCTCTCGGAGGTCCCGGCTGGCACACTCGCGGAGCCTGCAGATCTCCCGGGACAGGCAGAGGCTGCGGCGATAAAGGTCCTTATACGTGTGCTGGCCGTGTTGGTCAACGAGGGCAACTCTGTCCCCAAAGGCCAGGGCACGGGTAAACACTGGGGCACTCCTGTCAGAGCGGGCTGCTGGCGCCACGTGCAGGGCGCGACTTGCTCCATGTCTCAGGGGAGCCAGCCGCTGGGAGGCCACTGGCCAGACCAGGTGCCGGAAGGACGTCACTATGCAGGGCTGCATCGCAGTGACAGATGTCACCTCGGTCTCCCTGGGGCAGGGCTGGAAGAGGAAGAGAGGGCACCACACGTTACTGCGCCTGACCCTGTCCTAAGTCGCCCAAAGAAGATAGAAAATACCCAACCAGACTAAGTCGGCCTGACTTTCTCCATCGTAGGGTAACATCCCAAAAAGGAAATGCTGACTCTTGTAATATACCACCTTTGGAACTTAAATGTGCAACATGTCAGCTTTTTATTTAATCTCATTAGTTTAAGGATTTCAAAAGCACGTAAGATTCTAAAACAATGAACTGAACGCGGTAAAACCGAGAAGCCCCTTGAATTCAGTGCACTTGTGGAGAAGAGGAATAATCTCCCATCTCTCCTGATTCTTTTGGCTGGCCGACTAATCAACAAGATACATATTGACAAGAGAAAATCAAATTTAATTTTGTGCGCACGGGAGCCCCATATACATGAGTCAGAGACCCCATATACATGAGAGTTTCAAAGACGGGAAAATGAGGTGCATATGACATTCTGGGCTAGGTATGAGGTAAGCCACCTTGGGGCTTCAGAGCGGAGGAAGGTCATTTCAGGATGATCAAAAGAGCAGTAATTGGAAGTTTGTCCTGCCATACTGATAGGTCAAAAAAGGTTATCTCTGATAATCTCTTACTGTGAGCAAGGTTCCTAATTCAAATTCTTCTCGATAAAGGGGGGTGGGAGGCACTGAAGTTTCTCTCGAGCCCCCAGGGTCTCGGCTGCCTTTAGCTCAGAATAATCTGCACACCACTGAGGCACATCTTGGGGCGGCTTGTTCCGAATTCCCACACACTTAAGGTAAATTCTAAATAATGGTTTTTAAAATCTGAGCCTGGGAAAGGACTAGCCAAGAGGGTAAGTGCTAACGGCCACGAAGCCAATGTGTTCTCTCCATCGGCGGGTGAGGCATGGAGACTCCAGAGTCCACAAAGACTCCGGGTTCACTCTTGCTTGCGAACACCCCAAATGGCGGACATTTAGGTGATGTGCGAGGTCTTAAAGAAAGTTTGAGTGTCTGAAGAGTGTCAATAATTGTTTGTTTCTTAAGCTGAAACATAATTCTTCCCTCTCCCTCAAAACAGAACTACTAACTAATGACCAAAACGGTGAGCAAGAAGTGAGAGCTCGTTGGGAGGGGCTGTGACCAGCTGACTTTCAGCTAGAATTCTTCAGCGTCTGGAGAGAAGACAGGCCTGGGAAGGGCACCAGGGAGCCTCCAGCTGGGCAATCCAAAGTGCCAGCCTTCAAGAGCTGCTCTGACTCTGGGCCCATGTCCTGCGTTAGGACACTGCTCCATGGGGACCGTCCTGTGAGTGAGCACACACTTTCCAAATTGCTTTCACATCAATGGTAGTTTATAACTGAAGTTTAGCTCAAGTTAGAGATCAGAAGCCCACCTGCTACCCTAGACTCCTTCCCTAGCAGCATAATTGAAAACGGGTCCTTCCCAGAGCCCGTGTGGCCTTTTAAGGTCAATAACCGTTTGCCCAGGTTTGAAATCCCCAATTTCACAGCTCCGTCAGGAAGTGCTCCTCCCCACTGTCACCTCTGGAGCCTAGAAGGGTCTCTGTGCCTCCCTCCTTGAGCACCTTCTGGCCTCTACCCCACTCTCAGCTGCGACTGTGACTCTAGATCAGAACAGCATCTAGGACCAGGGGCTGAGGGGTGGACCAGCTATCTGAGTTGCTCCTGAAGGGTTTTTAACGGGTATTATGTGGACAATCATAACGCACTTAACATGTTGTGCCATGTTCTCATAATTTCACCTTCAGCCACCCTGTTCACGTAAACAAGGCAGCTGCTTTTGACCCTATCTTATACTGGAGAAAACTCAAAGTTGCCCATCTCCTAAATCAGAGACAGGAGCCCGAGTGGAGCCTTCCCATCCCACCAGTCACCCATCCCAGAAGCCCATAGCTACTTTAGCCATAACAAAATGCCCGGATGAAGATTTTCCAGTGGATGGAAGGCAACTCCAGCTATTCCCACAGTGGGGGGGCCGGGGGAGAGGCACTTCTGAATGCCAAGGGTTGAGAGAGTGCCTGCCAGTGGGCCATCCTTTTTTAGAGTAAAAGCGACAAATCTCACCTCCCTCAGACAGGTCCCTCCCCCCCCCACCCCAAACAAAGGCCAGGAATCACACAGCAGGTGGCCCTGCCCAGCAGGAGGTGGCCCAGGCTGCCCCCAGGGTGCTAGTGCCTCGCAGAGAGGAGCTCCCTCTGCGCCTTCCACACCTTGCCCACGTACTGCTGCTCTGTGGGATCTTTTTCTCCCACATTCAATGTGTTCTCCCTGACAAAGCCTTCCCTTTCTCTCTTTCTTTAACTTGCTGTAGGGGGAAAACGAATGTGCTATTGTTTGTTAGTGTACTAAACAGTTTTGTTCTCTGTTCTGAATTTAAAAAATAGATTACACACAACACTTTATAATTACCTAAGAAAACACAGAAATTCCACAACAAAAATGGCCGTAGCCGAGATGCTTCGTACTGAGATCCTCAACGTGTGGACTGGTCTGTGCCTTTGGCCTCCACGGCCGGCTTCTCCTGCAGCCAGGAGCTCCTGGTAGACAGTCGCCCAGCTTGGCCAGCAGGTGAACAGCTCCATCCTCCAGGCCAGGAGGGAGGAACCCGACACCTCAGAGACACCTCTCAGCCCTGGCAGGCTGCTCCCAGGTCCTATGCAAATATTCCTTAAGGCTCTGCGGCCTTCACCCAAGTTTAGTTCCAAATACACCTGCCCACATTGTTCCCAGAAGAAAGAGGCCAACTATCAAAAGCCAGACAAGAATCCTAGGAACTTCTCCATGCTTTCCCTGTGCTTTGCCCTCTATACGTGGTTCAGAGGTGGGTTTGCCGCTAGTTTTATACCCTGGATTTCTGTTACTGTAAAGAAACCTGACATATTATAAGAAAACAGCTGGGCTCGACCAGAGAAAACAAGAAACATGATAAACATGCGAGACTGGCCAGTTTCAAAAAGAGCAAGCCAGTGAAAAGCAAACCAGGGCAGCTTTAACATGTTTCCTTTTCTCATTTCTAGCAAATTCTTCTCTATTTGCTTTGGCTGGGGGGATGGGGACAGAGGGACTAAAACAAAAAGAACCTGCAAACAGAAAACAGAAAAACTACTCTGTGGTTATTTCTGGGTTATGGCCGAGGCCAGTTTCTAGCTGGTGAGAGCATAGGAGAGTTGCTCCAGGGGTGCTAGCTGGAAGTGACAGCAGTTCTAGGGCGCTAGGAAGTAGAGCATTCAGGCAGCTGGGTGCAGCTCATAGACACAGACAGATGGATGGACCAATGAGCTTGAGGCGACTGCTTCTTCTACTCCTCTCCCCAGGAAGCATCAGAAGGGTGTTAGACGCAATGCCACAACCCAGTCACCAAAACCAACATGATTCTCCTTTCCTCAAGGCCTCTCCTGAGGTCTTAGAGAACACAGAGTACCTCTCATCTCTGTCTGGTTCCCGCCCCCACCCCGCGGGAACCAGACAGAGATGAGAGGTACTCTGTGTTCTCTAAGACCTCAGGAGAGGCCTTGAGGAAAGGAGAATCATGTTGGTTTTGGTGACTGGGTTGTGGCATTGCGTCTAACACCCAGGAGCTGCATCATGCTGGGGCGGGGGCAGTCAGCTTGAGATGGAAAACTGGAAAACAGGGCTGAACCACCTTCCCTCCGTTGCCCGAGGTGTTCGTTGGTGAAAGGTTAGGAGGGTGGCCATAAATTCACTGTGGGTGGAGGATGAATGCAGCGAACAGACAGTCACAGCAGCAACTCCAAAGGAAAACAAAAGGCCACAAAACAACAGGCGAAGCAGTGATTAGGACCCTGGCTGGTCCCATGTCTCTGCCACACTCTAAGTGGTAAGAAGACTCTGTGATGGGGAACTGCCCTGAGAGAAGGCATCACCCACTATTAACCCCACAGCGTCTCACAGGCCACCCAGCAGGGCTGTCCCAGTCTAGGTGAGGCCCAGCGCACCCCACCCACTCAGCCATCCCAAAGGGTACTTCGCAATCACTTCAAAGTGAGAAATGAAAATAGGAAACGTGAGCCCTTTATTCCATGGTTGTATTTTAACATGTATCTTAAGGAAATCATCAGAGATGAACACGGAGATACACATCTGGGATATTCCCTGCAGTGTTATTTATAATACTGAAAAACTGCAACTAAACCAAGTGGAGCAGGTCTGAGGAAATCAGGGCACACATATGCGGGGTGTCGGGGCCACAGCCCGACTGTGGGTAGCACAAGCTGACAGGGAGAGGCTCTCGCAATACCGCCAAGGGAAAAAAGATAGTCAGAATTAGAAAGAAGACTCGAGGCAAACATCCAGATGTTTACAAAGTTACAGGGCTGCAGGTGATTTTTGTTTTCTTCACAGTGCTGCTCAATTTTCTCCAACTTTTCTACAATGAGCATGTATGGCTTTTGTAACCAGATTTCAAAGATCTACTAAATGTCTTTTAAAAAAAAATGGAGATGCTTCAACTTCAGCATTAATATATTTTCTTTTATACAAAACAGAACCAAAAATACCAAAAAAATGTGCTCTGGATGGTAGATCTACAAGGTATTTGTAATTGTCCATAGCTCTTTAATTTCTCAAAATGATAGAGGAGAAATAAAAATGAGATAACAGCATTCTTTTTTTAATTAATAAGCTACTGGTTCACAAAAGGTCTATGCAGACAATAAAAAAGCTCTGACAAAACTGGTTCAAATGCATGCTGTGTGCCAGTCAGGCCACGTATCTGCAGCAGCAGAGACCTGGGTATCAGCCATGCCTTTCCCACATCTCCTGCCACTAAGTCTCTGAGCGTCTGGGAGGTGGCAATATCTAGTAAGGCTCTGCATGGGGACAGGTGTGAGCAGACTGACAGTTCCTACCTCTTGGGCAGAGTGCTCCTGCAGGCAGGCCCTTCTGCAAACAAAGAGCAGTACAGCTAGAGCTCAGGGTGAGAAGGAGCCAGCCAAGCAAACGTGTAGGAAAGGCGGCTCAGATGGCGATTGTAACTGTGCTCATACTAGGTGTTTGTGGAGCAGATGCTGAGAAGTGGCCCTGCACAGTGCTCACCACGCAGCCTCACAACAAAAATCACTTTCAATTTAGGTAAATATTGCCAGAGTCGTCTCTAGAGAGGATGCACTAATTTATTCTCCTACCAAACACATAGGAGCATGAGGCCACCACCCCTTCAAAACAGCTTTTATGTCCCTCAGGAATGTAGCCCTGAAACTACTCCACCATCAATTCTTTGAATACAGAGCTGAAATATTCAAGGTCATGGGGATCAGGACCCTGCTTTAAACAAGAAAAGAAAAAAATCTGTTCAGGGCAGATGACTGTGTCCTGAACACCTCCAGGTCCAGAAAGACTAACAGCTCGCTCAGGAAGAGAGCCCCCACCTTCCAGTCACCGGGACTCCTATGGTCACGAAGCTCCCCATCACCTCCTGCAGCACAGCTGTCAAGTAAATGTAATCCAGCCATGGGTTTTCTCTGTTTCAATTAACCAACTTCATAAAATTGCTCTCAGCACCCTAATCAACCTGAGACAACAATGTCACCATGCATCGATGTGAAAGCTGCAGAAACCTGCATTCTGATGAACCAGAATGACATATTGCTCTCAGATTCCTCCAGGAGGCAGGCGCCCAGCCAGAGATCCAGCAGAGTCCACTCGTGTTCTAATCATCCAGATTCTCGAGTCAGACCACCAAGGCACATGGACCTCTTGGAACCATCACCGAACACCAGGAAGTTCACACCTTTTGGTTAAGAGGTCAGATTTTAGAGTCAACAAATTCAGACTGCAACATCCTCTTTTATTCTTACTTTTCTTCACCTGTCTATGCCTTCATTTTCCCATCTATAGTTAAGGTCATAACAAGACAAGAGTTCTGCGAGAATGACCTAGCACATGGATGAAAGGGAAGCAAATGGCTGTGCCATTCTCAGCACGGTGCTCGCCATGGAGTTGAATGACAAAAATTACCTGATAAGAATGATACTTGCATTCAAATGAAGGTGGCTGGTTTCAAAATGAATAATTGGCACCCGATTGATTAACATCACTCTGACCCCCTCACCCCTAGACCCTGAATTTAAAGCAGACTCCAGAACTTCCTGTTGTCTGCTGCCTGATGAAAGTGTGGGGTGAGAGAAGCACACTGCACTCTCCGCGCGGTGGAGGACATTGGTTTCAACACGAAGCCTGCGGTTTGGGGGGTTGTTCTCAAAGTTATATTTTTAAGTAACAGACATTCACATTGCATTCATGAGTACTACATTCAAATCAAAGAACCAAAAGGGAAAAAACACATACTTAAACCCCTATCCATATTAGGAAGTAAAATAGTATTTTAAAAATGCCATCTGGAGGGACGAAGCTTACTATCCCAGACCTACAATTTAACCCAACAATTCAGTCTGTCCTGAAAAGGGGTCCTGGGACATGGGGTGAGAGCTAGGAAGCCTTCTTTTCCAAGTCACAGCAGGGACTGTGGGAAGATCACGAGACTGGCATGTTTCACTGCTGGTACCTCCCGGGACCCCCTGGAGCCCACTGGTAACACCTGTGTTCCTGGGCCCAGCATTGGTGCCCCCCATGTAAGCCCCAACCATAAACATCTCCCCACAGGGCTGAGAACCAACAACTCCCCAGACACGTGATTCCTGTTCCCGCCTCTTAAGTTCTCATCCTCTTCCTTTTTGGCAAATTCCCAATCATCCTTCAACGCCGGGCTCAATATCACCTCCTCTTTAGTCTTCCCTCCCTCCAGAAAGTTGCCTGCTCACAGGGCCTTCAACACATCTGGCACTGACCTATTCCCATGTTTGTTTAGACAGGAACCTGCCCACAGGAGCTAAGCCGGCTTTGAACCTGCGCCCTATGCACCTAACGCACCGCACAGAGCAAACAAACAATAAAATGAATGTGTGTGTGTGTGGGGGGGGGGGTGCAGGTACTTTAAGCATAACTTCTGCAGGCTCAAAGAAGACAAGAATGGATTTTAGACACAACAGATCAAGTTTCCCGCTAACGATGGCTGAACGTGGACTAGGCTAATTCCAACATCCTTCCGGAACTGCTGCGTGGGGAGGGACCCTGACCCCGCGAAAGGCAGGGTCCTCCCACGTGACACCGGCAACTGTCATCAGGAAGAGGACAACCTGCTACGTCGCAGGAGGAAGGGGGCGGGGCCGGCACGCCGACCCAGTGGCCCCAGCAGCCGCGGGCCGGGCCGGACACCTGTGGGGCTGGGAAAACGGGAGAAGGAACAGGGGCGACGGGGCGGCGAGCTCTACCTCCGCAGGCGCTGGCTCCCGCTCCTCCTCCTGCCGGGTCGGAACCGGAACCGCGGGTGCGGGCGCACCCCATGTCCGGCGCCCAAGCGCGTCCCCTGGCGCGGCGCGTCCGTTGCCCAAGCGCGTTCCCCGGCGCGGCGCGGCGCCGCAGCAGCGAGTTCCGGGCGCCAACGTTCCCCCTGGTTGCCCCGCGTGCGGCCCCCGAGCGCCCAGAATGAGGCCTGCGGAAAGAGAGGTGTTTACTTTTCATCTCAATTTAATATCCGGACTGAACAGCGCAGCTCTAGACCAGAGCGTCTCAAAATTAGCATTTTCAGGGGGCAGGTTACAACGCATCTTGGCCACCAGCCCTCCCTGGGATTGGGGTAGCCTGTGGGTCAACCGGCTCTTGCGGCGTCTTAGCGGACTTGCAACGGGGATGCTGACACTAACCTGGGTTGGCAGATGTTTTAACTTTCTGTACAACAAAGGAAAACGTTTACAGCCGGACACAAAAGTCCATTCAGTTGGCTGAAACATGTGATCTTTTTTTCTAAAATAAAGATAACACGCAAGTGTGTCATCAAACAATAAGCACAAGTTCTCTGCACAACCATGTACACCCAGTTTGTAGCACGTATATTTTCTCTGTGCCCCTCTTCCTCCCTGGTGATGATTTTTGAGGAGGCAGCTGACCTGTCCATGGAGAGCCCTGGAGATCCGTCCAGAGCCTGAAGATGTGTTTTTTTTTGTTTTGTTTTGTTTTTTTCTGGGAGAAAGAAGCTGCATCTGAGGGAAGCTTGTGACATTGAGCATGGGCCCAAACCTGAACTTGTGTGGCACTGGCTGCCACCCCAATAGGTGTCATGCAGAAGAGATGAGTCTGATTCTGTCATGCATCAACAGGATGCTCTGAGAATGAATATTCCAGCTATAGAAAGGAGCTCTTAGAGATGATGAATGAAATAGCTCAAGTGAAGAAGAGCTGAAAATATCCCAGAAATAGAACAAAAAGACTAAGAGATGGAAAACAAGAGAGGAAAGAAAAGCAATGGGCCTGTCCAGGATGTCCAGGATGAAAAATATAGTAGTTTTCAAGAAGGGAGAGCAGAGAAGACAGAGGGGAGGAAATCATCAAAGAAATTCAAGAAAATTAGCAGAACAAAGAGGCCTGAGCTTTTGTGTTGAAGGCCACAGAATGCCTCGTACAGTGGGTGAAAGTGGGCCCACAGCAACTGAGTAAATAACATTGGGATGTTTTAGAACACGGGGATAGGGCAGATCCTAAACTGCACACCCAACATCTCACTTGGATGTCCAAGAGAGTCCAACAACGGACACAGCCCCACCTGAACTCAGGATCTTCCCTGTTATGGACTGAATGTTTTGTGTCTCCCTAAATTCATGTGATGAAACCTACCCCCCAATGTGATGGTATTAGGAGGTGGGGCTTTGGGAGGAGCTTAGGTCATGAGGGCAGAGTCGCCATGAATGGTATTAGTGCCCTTATAAAAGAGACCCAAAAAGCTTCCCTTTTCCCTTCTGCCAAGTTAAGAGGACAGGGAAAAGATGGCCATCTATGAAGAAGTGGCTCTCACCAGACACTGAATCTGCCTTGATCTTGGACTTTCAGCCTCCAGAACAGTGAGAGAGAAAACAAATATCTGTTGTTATAATAGTGTCTGTTATAGCAGGTCAAACAGACTGAGACAGTTCCCTAAGCAGTTGCCCACAGCCTTCCCATCTCATCCATTATTCCTGGTACTCAGTCATTCTCCTTCCTTCCTATCTCACATCCTGTCCTACTGGTCTTTTCTTCAGAATCTTTTAGAAACCAGCCACTTTCCACCATCTCTACCGCAACCACCCCAAGCGGTCCTGGGAAACTCTTATTCTACACCCAGATTACTAAAATAGACTCCTCCTGGTCTGCCTGCTTACACCTCCCTCAGTCTGTTTCTAGCACAGCAGCTGGAGTGGCCCAGTTAAAACCTGAGTCAGATCCTAGCTTCCTTGCTGGCCCCATCTCCTACAACCCTTGCCTGACAGATGGGAACAGTCATCCTCAGGAAGACAACACTGATGGGATATGTGGTGTGTTTGCTTTATTGAGAGGAGATTTGAACAATTGAGGGAGAGTTTAGGCATAGAAGAGAGATACATACATAGAAAACTGATTAAGAAAAGATGAGGCGATGCTGAAATCCTGGGAAAACAAGATACGCAGCAAAGGCAAAGGAATCACATTCTCCGAGGCTCAGTTCCCAACAGCATTTACAGAATGACAACGTAAACATTTATAATGTAAACATTAACATGCAAACATGGATGTTGATCTAACCAAGTTTATGACAGATTCTCGGAGGGAGGCTTGGGGGCACAGGAAGGGAGTGGGGCAGAGGACGAGGTGTGGTAAGAGAGAGTGACCCCTGGGTGTTCATCACAGAAGCAAACAGATATGAACAGGGAGGACCAAGGAGGTTATTCAGACAAGTGGAGATGAATATCAAAAGACACGATTGAAAGTTGGTGCCCCTGGTGATCAGGAAGTGGAGGGTGTTTCCTTCAGCTGTGTAGATGTACAGCCGTGCTTACAAAATAAAAGTTAAACTAGACTATAAAATAAATTTTAAAGGGGGAGGGGACAAGGAAGCGCTTCAGGGGTGTCCATGTAGATGGGGCTCCTCTCCGCTTTCAGGCAGCCCCTGCCCAGCACCCTCATCCTGGCTGCACTCTTGCCTCTGGTTCCCCAAACACTCCACTTGCTTTCCGCCAGGCACATACTAGGAAGAGGAACTGGATTACTGTCTACATACAAATCCTATTGCCATGCCTCTCACCTCCACTGGATAACACAGGACCCCCCATGCTCCCGTGGCCGCCCCTCAGCCCCCCAGCAGTTCACAAGACAGATGTGCCGGTGTTGGTGCACATGCCTATGTGTCCCAAGCATGTTCCAGACATGGGCATGTAGGTAGAGCCCTTGCCCTCCTGTAGCTCATATGTTTGTAAGGGGAGAAGAAAAATGAACAAATAGACAAATAAACAGGTAATATGCCATGTGATGAGGTTATGGACTGAATGTTTCTGTCCCCCCAAAATTCGCATGTTGAAACTCAACCCCTTAATGTGCCGGTGGTAAGAAGTGAGGTCTTGGGGAGGCAATTAGGATTAGACAAGGTCATGAGGGTGGAGCCCCCCAGGATTAGAGTCACGAGAGAGCTTGTTTCCTCTCTGCTGTCCAACATGTGACATCTACAGGCCAGAAAGTGGGCTTTCACCAGACACCAGATCTGCCGGCAGGCACCTCCACTTTAGACTTCCAGCCTCCAGAACTGTGAAAAATAAGTATCTGCTATTTAAGCACCCCCATCTGTGGTATTTTGTTACAGCCGCCCAAACTGACTAGAGAGACAATTGTGCTCTAAAGGTAAATCAAGCCAGGCAGGTGATGGAAAAGGCTTTCAGGCACATAAGGTCCCAAAGCCCCTCTTAGGAGGGACATCCATTGGAACAGGGACCTGAGGACGGTGAGGCCATGGGTCGTGGGACTCTCTGTAAAGGGCTGCATTGTACCTGCTGTACAAATGAGGAGACTGAGGCTCAGAGAGTTATGTCATATGTCCATGCTTATACTCCTACCAAGTGACAGAGCTGGGATTTGAACCCAGAACTCCAGGTCCTGCCTCCTTGCTGTATGTCTCTCAACATAGGCTGTGAGATTGAATGAACAGACAGACATGTGTGCCCCTGTGCTTAAAACCAAACTCTTCCACACACAATGCCAGACCAACTCCTTCCACAAAGAATGCATTGTCTCCACAAGCCATTTCCTCGAAGGTGTTCATGGCAGTGTTATTTATTATAACCACAAACCAGGAAACAACCTAAGTACCCTACTGCAGGCTTAGTAAATTAGGAAGCACAAAATAATGAGAGATTACATAGCCATTAAAAGGATAATAGTGAAGCTACATAGAAACACTAGAATTGCTCATAGCTATCTACGGTTGAATTAAAAATAGCATAAAATGATTTCCTAAATCCTACAATTTAAAAATAAGACATAGGGGCGGTTGGATGGCTCAGTTGGTTAGAACGCGAACTCTGAACTCTGGTGGCCGGTTTGATTCCCACATGGGTCAGGGAGCTGCGCCCTCCACAACTAGACTGAAGACGTGAGCTGCCGCTGAGCTTGGGGGGGGAGGGGCGACAGCCGGACGACTCAGTTGGTTAGAGCGCGAGCTCTGAACAAGGTGACTGGTTCAATTTCCCCGTGGGATGGTGGGCTGCGCCCTCTGCCAAAGATCGAAAATGGCGACTGGACTTGGAGCTGAGCTGCGCCCTCCACAACTAGATTGAAGGACAACAACTTGGAGCTGGTGGGCCCTGGAAAAACACACTGTCCCCCCAATATTCCCCAATTTTTAAAAAAAGTCAATTCTATAAAAAATAAATAAATAAATAAATAAATAAATAAATAAGACACAAAATTATGTATATGCTAGGATTTCCCATGATGTACGTGGACAAGTTCTAAAGGATAGTGTGAAAAATGGAAGAAACTGTCTTCCCAAGAGATGAACTCTGAACTCTGAGATGGCTCCTAGCTCTGTTGTGAGAACCGACGTGTTCTCCCCACCATCTGCATGTGTGGCCAGGGTCTGGCATGGCCTCAGGGGGCCTTCAATTTAGTGGGGAGCTGGCTCCCCCATGTAAAAGTGCTGAAAGCCATCTTGCACCTCCATAGCTTAGAGCTGGGAGGCTTATATCACCTGGGAGTCCCATGTCACTGGGAGGAAATGAGCCCACTGGGCTGAGCTCTTTATTGCCTTTGGACCACTCCAGACAGAGTCCCACCTGTTCCGGACCTGAGCTGCACTTGGATCCAATCCTTGGAGGAGAGGTGCCCTTGGGAGGGAGTCTCGAGTAGGTGTGGCCTCCGTTCTGCTGTGTGGTGCTGGCCTCTCAGTTTGCAGCTCCTTCCAGGTGGGAGGCCCCTGAGAATGTAAGGGAGTGTTGTTGGTGGCTGACTGCTCTCATCTATAAAGGAGGGTAATGACAGCGACTACCTTAGTTCCAAGCTTAATCCTGCTGTGAGGATCAAGGAACCAGGACACTTAAAGCTGTTCATAAATATTAACTGCTGCCCCTCTTCACTGTTGTCACGGTTGGTATCCTTATGGCCAGCCTCTCAGACAGAAACCCCAGAGCAGGCACTAGTAAATGGATACTGAAGGAACGGGGAGGGCTTCTCCAGAAGCAGACAAGAGCGGCTGTGGCCTCTGCCTGGGGTGGGTGGTTCCCTCCTGCTACAGTAACTTGGGCAGCGCTCTGGTGCAGCTCAGCCTTGCTCTGAGGCACCCCACTCACCTCCAACCCTCCGCCTTTCCCACAGGAAATCTTTCCAACTGGAGCATCCTGGGAACTGGCACAGAGGCGGGTAGGAATCACCCCCCTTCCCTTGATTCCGTTTACACCTCCAGCTTAATGAGCCCAAACTGCTGGGGGCGTCTGGGTCACACCTTTTCTCTTGATTAAAGCAAAATACAAATCTGTCTGGCAGCAGTTTCCTCACAAAGGGAGCTCCTGCAAACTGTGAACACATTACCTTCCCGCTGCAGGCCCTCGCACTGCTAACCGAGAAAGGGTTCCATGGCGCTGAATCAGCTCTGGAAGCGCACACAGAGGATTTTTCTCATCAGCAGCAGCTTGGGGTAGGGGTGACAGACCCTAGTGTTAGAGTCAGACAATACCTGGGTTCTGACCCTGACTGTGGTGGCCAGTCTCTAAGACGGCCATGATGGACTCTGCTTCCTGGCATCTGTGCCCACATGTAGCCCCCATGGGACCTGAGTAAGACTGTGTCAACAACAGGGTGTAGAGTAATGGTGAGTGGTTTCTGGATGAGGTCATGAAAGGCATTAAACTTCCTTCTGGCTCTCTTGAGGACCACATGCTCTGGGGGGACCAGCTGCCATGTCGTGAGGACATGGAAGGAGCCCTGTGAGGGTCCACATTGGGAGGAACAGGCCTCCTGCCCACACCTGTGTGAGGAGCCACCTTGGAAGAGGCTCCACCAGCCCCAGTTGAGCCTTCAGATGAGACTCATTCCATTCCAGCTGTAACTTCTCAAGACGCCTTGAGCCAGAACTACCCAGCTAAGGTGCTCAAATTCCTGACACACAGAAATTGTGAGATAATACATCTCTTTTATTTTTAGCCACTAAGTTTTGGGGGTAATTTGAACATAACAACAAAGAACTAACACACTGCTTCAGTTATAGCTGTGTGATTTGAAGCAAATTAATGTCTCTGAGTCTCAGTTTCTCACTGAGGATAAGAATGCCTACTTCCAATGGATGTTATAAAAAATAAGATATTCCATGTAAAGCTCTTAGCACTGTGCCTGTAATATAACAAAACTGAATAAATAATCACCATTATTATAAAAAATCTATATAAATAACTGTATCATAAGATAGGAAGGGATTAGGAAGACCTCAGTTCAGACAGGTGGGTTCAAAGAAAGCTTTGTAGACAAGGCAGCTTTGAATTGGTCCTTGAAGGACAAGCAGGATTTGCACATGGGGAGAAGGGAGGAGATGGCAGGCAGGGCCCACTGTAGGCAGTTCATGCTCAATGGGAACTCGGGGCTACAAGAAGTACAATGGGAGACAGCTTGTGAAGGTTGGTTGGGGTCAGATTGGAGTGATGGAAATAAGGAGACTAGAATCTATGTTGTGGGAAGTAGGAAACCCCTGGAGGACTGTGAATCAGCCATGGGAAGCTGGAGGGAACCCCAAGGCAATTCTTGGCAAGGCCACAACTCGTTCTTGTGGTCTGTCCAGCACTGAGGAGGTACTCAGAGACCTGAAACTTGGTCCTCTGCACCAGCATTCCTCAGTCAACTGCTCCAAGGACCCCAGAGCTCTTTCTGAGGATTCATCGGGTCAAAAACAGCTGCATAATAACATCATCTGTTTTTTTCACGACTTGACCTTGGCACTGATGGTGCAGACGCAAAGGTGGCAAAACTGCGGCTGCCTGCGCTCCATTGAGGCCACAGCCCTGAGCTGTGCTCACGGTCACTGCGTCCTTCACACTCACACATACAAAGAAACGCGGCTTCCCCTGAGACCGTCCTTGATGAGGCAGCGAAATGACGATTTACATTAAATCTCAACCCCAGGTAATCATCTTTTTAATATCTTCTGTGACAAAATGGGAAGTGCACATAAACCAGTTCTCTTGCTCTGGTAGTTAATTTTATGGGTCAACCTGACTGGGCTCAGGGAGGCCCAGATGGCTGGTAAAGTTTATTTGCGGGGTGTCTGTGAGGGTGCTTCTGGAAGAGATGAGCACTTGAATCAGTAGACTGAGTACAGAAGATATACCCTCCCCCAGGGAGGTGGGCCTCATACAATCCACGGAGGTCCTGAATAGAACAGTAAGGCAGAGGAAGGGCGAATCTGCTCTCTGCATGAGCTGGGACCTCCCCTGTCTCCTGCCGTCATACCACAGAGCTCCTGGTTCTTGGGCCTTCACACTTGGACTGAATGACACCTCGAGCTTTCCTAGTTCTCCAGGTTGCAGATGGCAGATGGTGGGACTTCTCAGCTTCCATACACATATGCACGGCCAGCACACACGTATAGGCACATAAACCTATGTACGGGCACATATACACATGCATGGGCGCACACATGTGTATAGACACATATATGTATGGCATGTACACCTATGCCACACACACAGGTAAGGGTGCACGTATATGTATGGGGGGCACACTTAACAGGGACATCTGTGAGCCTCTCCCCATTGTCTTCCACCGACTTCTTCCTTTTCCACCTAAGGTCCACGTCAAGGAGACGAGGACTATGAACCTGACCTGAGTGTCTATCCACCTGGACATGGGGAGCGTCCTACGTCAGCCTCACACTTTCCAGGCTCAGCCTCTGGCACCATGCAGAGGGCCTAAGCCCCACTAGATGTTCATGTAATTGCCTAGAGCCAATAAAACTGTGGGGACCAGGCCCTGTGGCTAACCTTCCTCCCAGAGGCGTGATAAACAAGGCTGACCATTCAGGACTGACGCCATGAATGTGGGTGCCAACAGGAAGGCCCAGAGGGACAGAGCAGCCCACAGCAGGGGCGTGCCACAGCCCCAGTACCCTGCTGGCGACGCTTCCCTCCACAGAGCCAGGACAGGCAAAACTGTCCACGTATCTGCCCGTGTCTCCGGGCTGCCGAAGGATGTTATATCGATGTCTCACATGGCACAGCGGCCAACTTTGGAAGAACTGCATGCGTGGCCCCAGCCTTCCTCAGCTGTGCTGGTTGAGACGTGGCTGAGTTTCTTGGAGACTGGGTATTGGACCTGTTTCTAAATCCTCCTTCCTCTTGCCGTATTCCTCCTCCTTGGGCCCTCTCTCCTTCCTCCACTGTTGAGCCCAGACCCCCACCTGTCCCCAGCACATCCCATGCACCTCTCACTGCTCAGTGCCATGTGTACGTGCCACTCCCAGGGTAGGCAGACACAGTGTGTCCTGCAAGGGCCCCAAGCTGAGGCCCTGCCTGTCACATGGTGCCCAGGGTTCCTGAGCCTTTGTTTTGTCCTCCAGAGAGGGGACAGCTGGCACTGTAGGGGAGGGCACCTGAGGAATCCAGAGGTGGTTCTCGAGAAAGGAAACCTTGAGAAAGCTCTTCCTGAGCCAAGGAAAACCTGGACTTGAATGGGAAACCCCAGAGCCAGTGACAAGAGGGAAGTTCCCCTGGGTCTCAGAGTGTGTGAACCAGATGGCCCCTCAGCCCCAGAGATGACAAGAACGTGTCCTCACTGGGCACTTTCCAATTTACAAAGCTCTTTCCCAGATGCTGAGCCACTTGACTTTATCTCCAAAGTATTCAGAATTACCTCCATCTCCACAAAAGGTCAGAGAAGGGAGCACTGGGAGGGACGTGGGGCCTGGCTGGGCACAGTGACAGATCCTATGAGCCAAAATCTGGCTGGGTTTGCAATGTCTGAGAAGTAAGATGCTCATGCATTTATTCTTCCACTCGATGGCTGGGGACCATCTCATCGGCAGATTGTTCTCAGCATGCCCCTGCCAAAGCGCCGAGGGTTACCCACCAACCCTAGACTTGTTGGAGTGGCCCAGAGCTCTCAGAGGAGGACAGCCACCGAGCGGTATGTCCACGAGGCTGCAGTGCTCCCAGATCCAGGAATTTCTGAGGTTGCCCAGGGCAAAACCAGGGGGCTGAGTAGCTGGAGGGGTCACAGGGGCTCTATGTTCAAGCTCAGCTCCCAGGAGCACTGTCAGAAAAATGATAGGTTTGGGAAGCTTCCAGACCAGTCCATGGCCCAGTTCGGCCACAGTCTGACCCAGCAGGAGGCCCTGGAGAGGGGCCTGCCTGGCTCATGTTTACATCTGGGGCCCAGCAGGGGCCTGGGGCCGGTGGTGAGCGGAGTACAGCACCGGCCCATGGAGGCCTGCCCGGCTCCCTCAGCAAGTCCACCACAAAGGACCAGGCCCTGAGGCGGTGTGGCAGCACAGCGCCTGGCCTGGCCTCCATTTAGCAGTCCTGCTGGGGCTGCCCTCATTCGTGTTCCCATCCTGGCGCCTAGACTCAGCCTGCACTTCTTCTGGCTGCCTCTGCTGTTCTCTGTTGGAATGATTTTTGAATTCAGGTCACTTTGGGCTCGATGTCCCATTTCCAGACCCAGTGCAGAGTCCTGGAAAAAGCTGGCCACGTTCCATCCAGACTTCTCCCCAGGCAGCCTCAGTGGGGGCAAGGTGGCCCTGGGCTCAGTCCCAGCACCTGCCTACTCCTGGTCCCCAGCGGGAGTGGGCTGTTCTAATAGTCAGAAGCAGTGGGCAGAGGCCAGTGGGTGGAGAGGCGGCCCTGCATTGGGCCTCCAGTTATCAGGAGGAGCCTGGGTCTTCCACAGCCTGCTCTTGCCTCCCGAGGACCGCCCCCACCCCCATCCCAGCTCCCCATTAAACAGTTCTGGGAACACTTCTCCATCCTTGTGCTTTTCATTTACATGCTCCCAGAGGACATTTGTATCCGTAGCAAGGCATCTGGATTTAATCAGAATGACAGCTGAGCGGTCTCGGCCCCTTGCCCCAGGCCATTCCGGAGTGGGCTTGGTGCCAGACAGTCTGCCGCACAGCCATCCTGTCCTTGTACTCTTCCAGCCACCCCTCTGGGTCCCCCTGGGGCTCTCTCTGCCTCAGTCTCCCTTCCTGGAAGGCAGGAGATGGGACCAGATAGTCCTGTGTCCTCCCAGGGCCCTTCCTTGGAGGGATCCTGTCCAGTACCCCCAGACAGGAGCGGCTGCCCCTAGGTTACCTGCACTTGAGAGATAGCACATGAGCCAGCCAGACCCTGGCACCCTTCATTGTCGCAGATGCAGGGTCAGGCCGATTCTTGGCCCCGAGAACGTCATCCAGGGAGACAGGGTCGAGGGAAGTTGGAAGCTGTGTGCAGAGGCTGCTGGGCCACTGACAATGTGGACAAGGCAATGTGGACTGTGCCCTCAGGGGACTGGAGAAGACACAGGCATGGTAAGGTGGCAATGACGATAAGAGTGACAATGATGAGTGACAATGACGACAACAGTACGAATGGTGCTGAGGGTAGTTAGTTCACCAAGCCCTAACCCTGGGTCCACATGGGCCAAGGGATTCCATGAAATCGCCCATGAAAGGTTTTCAAGCCCACAGAAGGGGTTTCTACAGTTGAGGAAGGTGCAACGGGGAGGCCACCATGGTGAGTGGCAGGCGGGGCCCAGCTCCTGGTAAGTGCTCCTCCTAAGGGAGACACACAGGTCCCATTGCATTAAAGTCCAATCCAGCCCCACGAGCCAAGGCCCGAGGACCCATCCCTGAGGGAGTGGTGGGAAGCGAGGGAGCTCCACTGGCTGGACCAGGAGTAGCCGCAGGACAGGCCCCAGACGCCCTCAGGGTCAAGAGATGGCGAAACAGCCCCTGGAGCTGGGAGAGACAGCAGAGAGATGTGGGTGTTGAGTCCCAGCTCCAGCACTTCAGGGCCCATACCTCGCTGAGCCTCGGTCTGTTCCTCTGTAAAATGTGTCCAACACGGCACCCACTGCTGCGGGGGCGCGGGGGGATTGCATGAGAACGTCTGAGGGAGGCAAGCTTGACAAACATTGTTTCTGTCTTTCCTCTGTCTCTCAAACAGAGACTGACTGGAAAGAAAAAGCTCCAGAAGGTAGGCAGCAGGGGGACCCAGGGTGCACCTGATGTCCAGCCTCCCAGAGCAGATGACACAGGCATCCCGCTCCTGTCCCCGTTGATCCTTGGGACAAGAAAGCGACAGAGTGGGTGGCTGTGGGCCTCCTGGTGGCTGTTCCCCTCACTGCCCCGTCATTCTGCTTTAGCCACAAGGCTCATGAAGACACCAGTCCTGCCAAAAACTAGACAAAATTCCCATTGAATGAGCCTACCCGGCTCATTCAATTGGTTGGCTCCTTACCCTCACTGAGCATAGTGTCCCATTTTACAGATGAGAACACAGGCTCAGAGAAATCCAGCAGCTTGCCCCGGCCACACAGCAAGTCCACAGCAGAGTAAGATCTAAGCTCAGACCCCGCGGGGCAGGTCTGGCCTCTGCTCCTAGTGGTCCAGAACACGGGGCAGGTGCCTAATGTTGCCCTGCAAATATTTGCTGATGGTGGTGATAAGGTGGGTGGGGTGTGCCCATGTCCACGTGCAGAGGAAGGACGGACTCCAGAGGCACCAGGTCAGTTCTGAGCTGCAAATCCAGTCAAACCCAGCTGTGGAGGCAGTTTATTTGGCCAGTACAATGATTATGTTTTAAAAGTTTGATTTTCTTTGGGTGTGACGTCCTATTCCCCCCACCCCCAGTCACCTCCTGGTCTGCACCTGGCTGCGCCCCTCCTTGGCTGTCACTGCTCCTGGTTGGCGGCTGGTGAGTATGGGAACAGCAGCAAGGTGCGAGAAACAGGCAGCCTCCTGTCACCTGCCCCTCCCTGAACCAGGTGATTCCACACAGGTCCTGCTTTCCTAAAGGTGACAGGCACCACAAGACACAGGGACACAGCTCCCATCCACCCCCCATACACACACACACAGGAAGGGACCTTAATTAGCCTTCACACATGCAGATATACAAATACCACGAGGGCAAGCAGTGTGAGGGCTCCCTGAGTCGAGTGGGGGAGCTGCACCTGTGAGTGGGAGGGAAATTCCTGACCAACTTCAGATCAGCATGAAGCCCACAGACTCCCACTTGGGAGACCAGGTCTCAGCCAGGCTCTGAGAGACCAGCTCAAGTGACCAGATGGGGACCTAGGTTCTGGGTCAGCTTTGTAGTCTACTCTTGGGCCTCAGTTTCTCTTATGTTGAAATATGAGGTTGGATGAAATCCATGGTTTACATTTTTAACACATCTATCTCTCCGAACCATCCTCCCTCAAAAAAAATTGTTTTACATGGAAGTTCAATATTTACTTGTTCCAAACAATATTGACCGGGAATATGTAAACTGGACAGTTGGAGTTCCAGGGATTTGGGATAGATACTGCTAGATACCCAGTGAGGCCCCGGAAACGTGGGCTGGCCTGCAGTCAAGCCGAGCCCGTGACCCACCTCCGCCCACACATCCTAGACTACAGAACAGCAGGACAGCTGTCTGCCAGGCTCAGGCCATGTGTCCCAGGGGCACCTGGGGCCTGCTGGGAAGGGAGACCACCCAAAGGCCTGTACTCTGACTGGGGTGCCCCGATGGTTAGCTCTGGGGGTAGAGGAGGAGATTTGGGCATCCTGTCAACACCCAGCTTCCTCCAAGACCCCCGGAGTCTTGCTGCTTTGCTGTAGGAGCCACATGCCTGACTCTGCCTGGGCCCTGGGCCCCATGCCCTGAGCACTGTAAGCCCCCACAACTTACAGTGGGGGGGGCTTTTGCTTGGCCAGCCCCCCAAGGCAGCCTCTGCAGGGCCTGTTCTCTAGGAAATCCAGTTTGAGAACATGGACTGGGCCCTGAATCAGACCCTCCCAGCTTGGCCTGGGAGTGTGTGGTGGCCCAAGCTCCCTCTGGGGGCTGGGGGCTGAGCAGGAGCAAGCCCTGAGCACTTCACAAGGCTCACCAGGGTCCAAGCTTGGTTAATGCTCCACTATCAATGTCTCGAAATGCTTCATGCTTTTTAAACAAGTGGCCCAGACTTCCATTTTCAATGGGCCCCACAGATGATGTAGCTGGCCCTGCCTCTGGGCCTTGGTTTCCTCATCTGCAAAAGGGGGTAGGGAGGTAACAGTGACAGCTGCTGTGGGGTTATCCTTAGTGACATGTGCTGGGCACTGAGAACAGGTCCTGGCACAGGAGTCTCGCCATGTGCACCCTCTCCATCGGGCTGCCCACGTGGGACCCCAGGACATGGAAGCCGTCCATGTATGTGCACAGGCGCCCCGCTGATCTCGCTGCAGCACTACTTCTTCTTCTGGTTGGAGATCCGGCTGTCAGCAGGTGGGGCTTCTTCCCCGTACCCTTAAAGTGCAGCCCCTATGGGGAGGGTACGCGGAGTCCACCCAGGTGCCTGGATTGAAGACCAATCCCCAAACTTCCCTTGAAAATCCGCTTGTGAACCCTACCAGCCCTCGCCTGCAGCCCTGGCAATTTCACTTCCCGGTCCTGGGTGGCTGAGGGGCACCGCGGGTGCAACAGCACTGCGCCCACGCATTGTACGCATCAGCTCAGCTGCAGCTCGACTAGGCCGGCCTCTGGCTGCACAAGATGAGGCCAGCTACCAGCACATGGGGCTGACTGGGACCGTCCCTCCACTCTCACGGGCCTGGGCTGCAGCAGGAGCAGATGGTCCCTTCCCAAGGCAGGGGACAACCTGCAGAGCCAGCTGACAGCAACAGGAGAGACATGCTGGAGAAGGGGCCAGGCGGGGGCTCCCAACCAGGCCCTGGGTCCGGGACACCTTCTGGGGTCACTAGAGAGTGAGTGCGTGATTAGCAAAACAAGTGGCTCACCTTCACATGCCTCAAGTTCGTGGAACTTTCTAGAAGCAGTGACCTGGCCTGAGGTTGAGCCTTCTCACAAGATATGACCCTGGCCATCATCAGGGTTCTTCAGGATAAGTCCGGTAAACACCTGCAGTGACTGGGTCTTCCTAGGCACTGGAAGGACGACCATGTAGGCCAGAGGGAAAACCCTTTTGTGGGATGTGAGGCCTGGGCTTAGTCAGGCATGGCCAAGAATTTGCTGGGGTACTATGGACAGACAAACACTCACTCTGGGTTGCTAGGGGCCCTCCCACCTCAGGATGACCATGGAAGAATGGCAGAGGCTGGCTTCCTGCAGGCCGGTTGCCTAGGGAGCAGTGGTGGGGTCTCTGGGGGCCAGGCTATGCCTTTGATGTGCTCACAGCTGAGTGTCCAGTCAGAAGTCAACTCGCCCAGGCTCTGACCCTGCTGAGGGGTGGGGCTGAGCCTTGGTCCTCAGAGGCCAGTGAGGTTCGTAGGCAAAGGGAGCCACTGCAAGGGGTTTCAGTGGGTGTCTTCGGACTAACGGTCATGATAGTGCATAGTGCTCACATTTGAAGGTTTGTAAAACTCGGATCGTCAGATGTAACTGGCATAGAGAAGACACTCGCTGAATAAACATTTTCTCCTTGAATCACCACATGGCCTCCCCAAAGGAAGTACACTCGTGGGTGAAAGAAGGGAGAAGCTTCCCATACCCCTGAACTGACGCCTATGCAGGCAGGGGAGGAACAGGAACTAGTATGGGGAACATCTCAGATGGACTAGCTGTGTTAGGGACCTCCATTCCCAGCCAGCAGATGAAGAGACTTAGATTCAGAGAGGAACACAGGCAGCCAGTGGGCAGCAGGTTGTAAACTCCAACCATCACCTACCCAGCTGGGCCCCACTTTGCTTGGGGCCCAATGAGGGGACTGGTGGGGACAGATGGACTACTTGCTGGCTGAGGGGTTGTACCTTCCCACAGAGCATCTGGGACACCAGCCGTTGGCCGTTCTCCACCCCACCCTTGCAGGAAGTGGCTGAGTTGTGGGGGCTTACAGTGCTCAGGGCATGGGGCCCAGGGCCCAGGCAGAGTCAGGCATGTGGCTCCTACAGCAAAGCAGCAAGACTCCGGGGGTCTTGGAGGAAGCTGGGTGTTGACAGGATGCCCAAATCTCCTCCTCTACCCCCAGAGCTAACCATCGGGGCACCCCAGTCAGAGTACGGGCCTTTGGGTGGTCTCCCTTCCCAGCAGGCCCCAGGTGCCCCTGGGACACATGGCCTGAGCCTGGCGGACAGCTGTCCTGCTGTTCTGTAGTCTAGGATGTGTGGGCGGAGGTGGGTCACGAGCTCGGCTTGACTGCAGGCCAGCCCACGTTTCCGGGGCCTCACTGGGTATCTAGCAGGGGCTGGCTGAGCTGCTGGGGAAACTCCCGTGTGCCGGGCCCTCCCTATGCCCAGCCTCCCTTCCTCTTTCTTCTGGCCTGGCCTTGCTGGACCACACCTGGTGGCCATGGCCTGCTGCCTGTGCCTTCCCTTTTCTCAGCCTCTACCCCCCAGGCCTTCCTCTGGGGGCTTGTGGATGCCCATGCCCCAAATGCTCAAGAGTCAACAGTCTCCTCCCACAAGAAGGAGGTGTGGGGTGAGGGTCCCATCACCCCTCCTAGTACAGAAGGGAGACTGAGGACCAGAGCATGGGGGCTACCACCCGCCTCCAACCCTGTGGCCAGCGAGTGGCCTCACAGTGACCCGTCCTCAGACAGTGCTGGGCCTGGGGTGGCTGCCATGCTCATGGGACAAGGCCATGTGCACCCACTGCCAGAGAGGAGAAAGACGTCCAGGCCCAGGAGCTGGACCAGGGACTGGGCCAGCACATACTCTCTAGCCTCCTAACCTCACTTTCTGCCTCCCCTTTACTTGGCTGGGCTTCTTTCCTGCAACCAGAGAGCCTCTGAAGACAATGATAGGCTCAGAGTCCCCATGTCCTCCAGGACCGTCCTTGAGACCTGGCCACATCCCACAACCCTCCCTGGACACACTTGGTGCCCACACCCTTGAAGATAAAACTCAGAACTGACTGCCACCCTCCAGGTGGCTTCAGACAAGCTCATAGTGAAGAGTGACACCCTTCCCTGCCTCTGGGGTCTCTTTCCACGAGGACACCTGCAAACCAGCATTTTCAGTTTCTCTGGAGGGCCTTGATGCGCATCCTTAGAAACATTCTTAAAGATCCTCCATCTCCTTAGCTCCCACCTGGACTTCCTGCAAACCAGGTCTGACCACAACCCACCCAGGTTGCTCTGTCACCGTGTTCCCAATGACCACACACAGGGTACACTTTTGTCCTTTTCATCCCACCTGTCTGTGCCCATGGCACTCCCCACTGTCACCTCTGGGGCTGTCTATAGCCTGGGCTCCTGGCACCCCCTCTCAGTTCCTTCACAGCCTCCACCCCACCCCCCACCTGCCCATTAATTACAGTCACCCAGGCTCCACACCATGCCCCTGCGTGAGAGAAGTGAGAGGGAGGGTTGCAAAGGGGCATAAGAGGAAAGAAGAAAAAGGATATGTTCAGTGTAATGGTTGTGGTGATGGTTTCGTGACTGAGTGCATATGGTAAAGATTAAACTGTACGTTTTTAATACATGTAGTTCACCATGTATCAATAACACGGTTTAAAGAATGGTGCTAGTGGCCTGGAGAGCAAACCTGAAGAATATGCTAGAATACCATGAGACTGTAAGGGAGAAGATGGAGCATACATAGGGCAGCACATAGGTCCTGCACAGGGGGTAGACCTTCCTGTGGAGAGTCAAGGACAGGTGAAACAGAAGCAACAATTGGTGATGTGACAGAAGGGAACTTTCCCCATCTGAAGGTGGAACGGCTCAACTTGCATCTGGTGAAATTAATGAACAACAAAGAAAACAACCTTAGATGAGTCCCAGAGGAAAAAAATATTTTAAATGTTGAGACTAAAGAAATAATGCTGTTAACTTCCAGGCAGAAAAACATTTAAATATTACATTAAATTCATCACTTCCTAAAAATAATAAAGTCTGAAAACATTTGGGCAGTACAATCAGTTTTGAGAGAAAATTATTCTGCTCCAAGATTTTATATAAAACCAAGATGTTATCCTATGCTGTGTTAGTACAAAGACATTCTCCATTATGCTAAAACTCAGAAATTAATGCCACAGATGAACCACCGTCTAACAAAGAGATGCACGGGGGCGCGGGAGGGAGGGTCCCCATAAGAATAAGGAAGTGGCAGTATTGAGGACCATCTGAGAGTAAAATAATTTAAACATAGAGGCAAATCCAAATAATCATTATAAGGTGGATAAAATACAGGATACGAGTGCCATAAATAATTTAAAAAGAAAATTGAATATGCTAAAACAAACAACATCAGCCAACTGAATCTTCCTATTCCTAATATGCCAATAAAAATAAGGAAGAGTGGAATTGGGAGGGAGGGGGAGCAGGAATCAATGTGGGTGCATTTCCTCAAGTCACAGCAAGAGGGTTCATAACCGATGCAGCTTCTTAGGACAACAGGAGGTCAGATATGTTTTTCAAAATAAAGTAACCACAGGGTAATTTAAAACAGGAAGAATATCTCCCAAGCAACTAGAAAAATAAATTAAATAGAGAATAGTCTATTTTCAATAGTTAGAAAATGAAGGAAATAGCAAACATATGGACATGTGCACATGTTACACAGACACACACACACACACACACACACACACACACACACACACACACACAGAGAAAAACAAAAACCGAACAAGAGTCCCCAGATAACAGAAGTAATAACAAATATATCACTGGCTTATGTGACAACAATTTTAAATACATTTGACTCCTTTTTTAAAAGACAAAGCCTTTTAGACTTGCTAAAAAAATCAAAATCTAACTGAAATCTATAAGGAAATACCTAAAAGAAAGCAAATCGGAAAGGAAAGTTTAAAATTTATAGGTTAGACAAGACAGGCCTAACCTATAAGGCCTATAGCCTATAACCTATATTTTTTTTGCAAACCAAAAGAAATAACAGTTTCAGTGTTAAAAGTGTAATTCTACACACAAAGTTTAAAAGAAATAAAAGATCAATTTTTATTGATGAAGGGTATAAACTATAGCAAAGTCATAACAACTGAAAACCAGTGCTCATTGATATTTAAAGTTGCTTGTTAAAATTCATTAATGGACAATAAGTTGCATAGACCACATATCTAGTGTTTGACAATCCTGAAACAGAGTGACTATACCATCCCAAATGGACTGTTCCCAAGATTTTCTAGTCTTTAAGGCAATTTTTTAAGTTAAATTTTTAAATTTTGAGATAATTGCAGATTCACATGCAGCAGTAAGAATTAATACAGAGGGACTGCGGTCTTTCTCCAGTTTCTCCCAATAGGACCATGTTGCAAAACTATAGTACATATAATGTCACAATGGGATATTTACACAGATGCAGTAAAGACTTAGAACCTTCCCACCCCCACGAGGACTCCTCATGCTGTCCTTTAGCCTCCCCCCACCTTTCCCTTCTCTTTAACCCCTGGCAACCACTAGTCTGCTCTCCATTTCCGTAATTTTGTCATTTCAAGAATAATATACAAATGGCGTCATGCAGTTTGTAACCTTTTGCGACTGGCTCTTTTTCACTCAGCCGAATTCCCTTGCCATCTGAGCTGTTGCCTGTGTCCCTAGTTTGTTTTTTTTATTGCACTGGTGTGGGAGGACCACAGTTGGTTTCACCTTTCACCTATTGAAGGGCAGCTGGGTTGTTCTCAGTTTTTGACTATTACAAGTAAAGCTGCTATGAAAGCCGCGATGAACACAGGTTTTAGTGTGAACATACGTTTTCGTTTCTCTGGGATAAATGCCCAAGAGTGCAATGCTGGGTCATATGGAAGTTGCATGTTTTGTTTTATAAGAGACTGCCAAACTGTTTTCCTGAGAGGCTGTACCATTTGACATTGCCAGCAGCAATGTCTGAGAGATCCAGGTTTTCCTCATGCTCACCAACATTTGGTGTGGTCGCTTTTTTTTTATTTGAAACAGTCTGAGATATGTATGGTGATACGTTACTGTGGTTTTAATTTTCATTTTCCTAAGGCCAATGATGTGGAACATCTTTTTCATGTGCTTATTTGCCATACCCTCTTTGGTGTAATGTCTGTTCATATCTTTTCCCCATTTTCTAATTGTATCGTCTTCATAGTGTTGAGCTTTGAGAGTTCTCTGTATATTCTACGTACTAGTCTTTTGTCAGATACATGGTTTGCAACTATTTCATCCAGTGTGTAGCTTGTCTTTCCATCCTCTTCACAAGGTATTTTACACAAGAAAAAGCATTTAATTTTCATGAGGTTCAGTGTATCAATTTCTCCCATTTATAAATCATGCTTTTAGTGTCAACTCTAAGAACAAAACCTCTCCGGTAGCCCTAAGAGATTTTTCTCCTGTGTTAACTTTGAAAAGTTTTATAGTTTTACATTTAAATCTATGATCCAGTTTAAGTTAATTTTTTTTTATTCTGGTAAAATGCACGTAACATAAAATTTACCATTTTACAGTACACAATTAGATGGCATTAAGTACATTCACAATATTCTGCAACCATCACCACCAACCAGTTCCAGTACTTTTTCATCATCCTAAATATAAACCCTGTACCAATTAAGCAGTCACTCCCCATTCCCTCCTACCCCAATCCCTGGTGGCCACAAGTCTGCTTACCGCTATGGATTTGCTTATTCTGGATACATTTTGAGTTAATTTTTGTGTAAGGTATGAGATTCATTTTTTTGACTATGGATATCTAATTGTTCCAGCACCATTTGTTGAAAAGGTCATCCTTCCTCTATTGAATTGCTTTTATACCTTTGTCAAAAATCAGCAGGGCATATTTCTGTGGGTCTATTTCTGGGTTCTCTATTCTGTTTCATTGATTTATGATTATCCCTCCACAAACATCGTGCTATCTTGATGCTGTAGCTGTATATTAGGCTTTAATATCAGATGGAATGATTCCTCCATCTTCTTCTTCTTCTTTTTTTTTTTTTCAGGGTTGTTTTTAACTACACAAGTTCCTTAGACTTTATGCGTAAATTTTAGAATAAGCTTGTCTGTCTACAAAACACCTTGCTGGGGTTTTGATAGGAATTGTGCTAACTCTGTAGATCAATGCGGGGAGGATTGACATCTTTACTATGTTGAATCTTCCATGAACATGGTATGTCTTCCATTTATTTAAGTACTTGATTTTTCTTTTTCTTGCTTTATTGTACTGCTAGAACATCCAGGAATAAGACTGGTAAGAGTGGACATCCTTGTCTTGCTCTTGATCTCAGAGGGAAAGATTCAGTGTTTTACCATTAGGCAGAATGTAGCTGAAGGTTTTTATAGATGCTTTTTGTCACATAAGGGAGTTCCCCTTTATTCCTAATTTGCTGAGAGTTTTATCATGAGTGGTGTTGGATGTTGTCAAATGCTTTTTCTTCATCTATTGATATAATCACTTTTTTTTCTTTAGCCAGTTGATTGATCTTGAATGTTGAACCAACCTTGCATAGGTGGAATAAATCCTACTTGGTTATGATGCTTAATTATTTTTATACATTGTTGGATTTGATTTGCTAATTTTTTTAGTGTTTTTATTGGGGAAGGGGAACAGGACTTTATTGGGGAACAGTGTGTCAATCTTAGTTGTGGAGGGTGCCGTTCAGCTTCAAGTTGTTGTCCTTTCAGTCTTAGTTGTGGAGGGTGCAACTCAGCTCCAGCTCCAGTTGCCGTTGCTAGATACAGGGGGCGAAGCCCACCATCTCATGCGGGAGTCGAACCGGCAACTTTGTGGTTGAGAGGATGTGCTCCAACCAACTGAGCCATCTGGGAGCTCAGCGGCAGCTCAGCTCAAGGTGCTGTGTTTAATCTAGTTGCAGGGGGCAGACTCCACCATCCCTTGTGGGACTTGAGGAATTAAACTGGCAACCTTGTGGTTGAGAGCCCACTGGCCCATATGGGACTCGAACTGGCAGCCTTCAGAGTTAGGAGCATGGAGCTCTAACTGCTTGAGCCACCAGGTTGGCCCTGATTTGCTAATATTTTGTTGAGAATTTTTGCATCCCAGCTCATGAGAGACATTGGTCTGTAGTTTTCTTTTATTGTACTGTCTTTGGTTTTGGTAGCTGGGTAATTCCGGCCTCATAGAGTATGTTGAAAAGTTTTCTATGAGGCCAGAATTACCCAGCTACCTCTTCTTCTATTTTCTGGAAAAGTTTGAGAAGGATTGGTGTTAATTCTTCTTTAAATGTTTGATAGAATTCTCCAGTGAAAACATCTGGACTTGGAAATTTACTTTTGGGGAGCTTTTAGAGTATGAATTTGATTTCATGAATGATGGTGGAGCTATTCATATTGTCTGTTTCATCTTGGTGGAGTTTTTGTAGCATGTTCTTTTCAAGAAATTCGTCCATTTCTTCCAAGTTGTCAAATGTATGAGTGTAAAGTTTCTTGTAGTCTTCCTTGATTATCTTTTTAATAGCTACAGGGTCTGTGGTGGTAGTACATGTTTCATTCCTGATATTGGCAGTTTCAGTCTTTTTTCATTTTAGTCAGTCTTGCAAGCGGTTTATAAACTTTACAATGATAAACTTTTACGTGAAAAATAACAGTGCTGGAATACATAAGTCAAAATCTGTTTGAAGAAAATGTGAAAAACATTGGTGGATAGAATAACAGTGGTGATGTACACTTCTCTTACTTTTTGCCTAATCAAATGAGCAAAAAAAAATAGATATAGAGGAACTGAGAAATATTATTAATTAAGTTAATTAAGCAGATCTAAATTTAAACTCTGAACGCTGTAATCAGGAAACACATTCTTTTCAAGTTCCCTTGTAGCAAGTACTAAAACAAGTCACATTTTAGTGGCAAAGAAAGCCTTGGTTACTACTAAGGTGACCCACTCATTCCAGGTTGCATGGCACTAAAGGTCTTGTGTCCTGGGAAACCCCTCGGTCTCAGGAAAACCAGGATAGATGGACACCCCAGATATTACACATGTGGAATTCAGAGACGACAATACATTAACATTTTAAATTAATAATTTTGTTACAACTTAATAAAATTTGTTACAATTCCCAATTGGGTTTTAAAACATAATCTAATTGACTATTTTAACAACAAACAAAATCCAAACTGTAATTACCAAATACCTACAAAATAAAATAATGAAATTCCTAGATTTTTATACTTAAAATATACAATTCAAGCGAGACTGAAAGACATAGTCATAGCCTGAAATATTTTCATTATTAAAAATGGGATAAAACTCATCCAAGTTAAAAGTTAGAAAAGAGAAAACAAACCCGAGCAAAGTAGAAGAAATAAATAAATAAATACAAAGCACGAAAAATAAATTAGGAGACAGAAAAAGACATATTGATAGTTGCAACTGTTTAATCGAGAAATTGATTAAACAAGTGATAAAATGGTTTAAATTATACTTAATCTAATCCAGAAAATAAGAAACCGATATCTAGAAATATCAACCTAAAGAAGGAGAAAGTCCAAACACACAATAACCATAACCAAAGAAGAAACTGAAAAATATTATTAAAAATTTACTCCAAGAAGGGCAATAGGCTTGGAAGGTTTTATAGACAAGTTCTTCTAAACAGTCAAGGAAAATCAATTCCTGATTTGTTTTATGAAGATAGCTTAACCCTGTTATCAAAACCAAACAAAGGTAATATGCAAAAAAAGGAAACCACAAACTGCCCTTACCATGGAAATAAACCCAATAAACTGGAAATAAGTACTAGAAACTGAATTTAGCAGTATATTAATGAATACTGTAGTTGGACCAAGTTTTGTTCCCTCAGAAATCCAAGGATAGTTCAATATTACGAAATCTATTTAAATAACAACACACCAAAGGAGAAAATTCCATTTGGCAACATTATCATCCATTACTTCTTTCTTGGGGAGGATGTGCTTGTTTGTTATTTTGTAACTTTTAAATTTTGAAGTAATTTCACATTTACAGACAATTTTGAGGAATTGTATAAAGAATGTCTATACATCTTCCACCCAGTTTCCGAATTTTTTAATATTTTACTACATTTCTTTATCACTTTTCCCCGATATAAACATATTATTATATTTTTTTGAACACTGAGAGGAAGTTGCAGACATAATGCCTCTTCTGTGTCACCTTTTCTTACATTTCTGTGTCACCTCCTTTCTTAATGAAAAACAGCAACATTTCTGTGTCACCTCCTTTCTTAATGAAAAACAGCAACCTTCTTAGTCAACTCCCAGCATAGATGTGATTGCAGAACCACAGAACTTTCCTGAAGTGCATAACATAAGGCTTGAATGGAGACTCAAACCCAAGTTGCAGAAGAGGTGACCACACTGCCACCTGAACGGTGACCATCACACACGCTGAGGCGCACACATGTGTGGGCAGTGATGCACAGCCAGCCAGTGGTCCTGTAGCCTGCTTGGGCAGGCTTGAGAGAGCCATTGGTGTTCATCTCTCCCCCTTCTCATTCAAGCAGGTCACCTTGGTGGCAAAGAATTAGCCACAGTGGGAGGACGTACACCAGGAATTTGGCAAACGCTGCCAAGCAGAATTTTGATGTTTTGGGAAGAGTTTGCTTACTCTCACACTCCCACAATCCAGCTCATACAAACCAGTGCACATATGTGCACATACAGCCCTAAAACTCAGCTGGGAGGATGTGCACAGCCCCACGCACCCACGGAGGTGGAGCAGGGGGCTAGGTGTCTGTTGGAATCAGATGGCTTGGGCTTGGACCTCATGTCTGCCACTCACTGAAGCCTAAGCCCTGCCTCATCTGTAGATGACAATGCCGACATTTCAGGGATGGAGCCCACCTGGTGTGGGGGGGGGCAAGCTCCCCTCAGATGTTAACCCGTCGTTCCATGAGTTGGTGCTGTCACGCCCACCCTGCACCTCTTGTCAGGCCTCAGTGCAAGCCCTAAGGAGAACCTTGTAGGTCTCGCACAGGCCAGCCCCAGGGCAGGTGCCTTCCCCGGGGGCAGAGACCCCACCATTGTCTGCAGGCAGCTCTGCCCCCCATAGCTGCTTTGCTCGGGGGACAGGAGCTCTGTGAATGGGGACTGGCCACCCTGTCTGGGAGCTCTCCCTCCACTGACGCAGTTGCCACCTGCTGCCCATTCTCCCACTGGAGACACAACCAGAGCAGAAGAAAGTCCCCTCCCCTCACAGAGCTGCCATTGTAGTGGAGGACAGGCAGTAAAGAAGATGGGTCAGCGAAATAGAGCATGTTAGTACAGCACGAAGCGGAAAATAAAGCAGGGTGGAGGTGTGGGGTTGGGCGTGCGTGAAGTGCGTGGAGGCTCCTCCAGAAAGGTGTCACTGCAAAGTGGGCATTTTAGCAAAGTCCTGGAGGGAGGGAGGGGACCTATGTGGCATTTCTGGAGGAGGAATCTTGCAGGCTGATGGAACAGCATGTGCAAAGGTCCTGGGTCAGAAGCTGGGACTGTGTGTTCCAGGAAGAGCACGGAGGCCCGGGTGGCTGGAAGGGGGAAGGCGGGAAAGGAGAGAGAATGGCTGCCATTCGTCTCCATCACGTATTGCGCTTCATGCTTCCTCAAGTCTTTGAGGGCAAATCATGACCAAAATAAACACAAGATCGTGTAGCCAGAAAGGCTGACCTGGACTGACCCCAGCCCTCCCGTCCAGTCTGAGGTGGGAGAGACGAGGACATGCATCACGGCCCTGGGGAGCAGCATCTCACCCCAACATGTCGCTGCTCACGCCCAGCAGAGCTAGAAGAGCTTGGGGGGACCTCAGAACTCATAGATACCTGCAGCATTGGATGGGCCAACCCCCAAGATCTCTTCCAGCATTGGGAACCCCAGTGGTGGAAAGGGGTGGAGGGTGTGAAAGGAAGACACGGGCACACTGTCCACTCACTTGAAGACTCGCATATCTTCTCCCAGGCATGCCCACGCATGCTCACATGTGCACATGTTTACAAGCGTGCTCAGGCAGGGAGGCATGTACCTCACAGCCCACGCCAGTGCTTAAATGTGAAAACAGTGGTTTTCATTCGTATAACACCTGCTCTCACCTTTATGTCTGGAGCGCCACTGAAGCCTCACCTAGCCTGTGAGGAATACTGTCATTATACACCGGGGGAAACTCAGGCATGGAAGGTTACGGAAGGTACAATGCTGCAAGGCTGCACCAAGGGGAAACTGGATCTTGACTGAGGCTGTTAGTTAGCATGTGTCTGAGTGTGTGGTCACCAGACAGAGTTGCAGATGACCCCCTTCCCCTCGCCTCCCAGTTCTGTCCACTGCATAGCCCTAGGGCTAGGGTGGGCTGCAGAGCTGTGAACCCCTAAGAGGAGCAGTGGGCAAGCCAGTGTATCCTGGGGAATGCCCTTCCTTTAGCCCAATCACCAGAAGAAGCCCCTCTGCCAAGGCAGGCAACACCAGGTAGCACATGGGGACTGCACAGTCTTCCCGTCCCTCAAGCCACACCCAGAGCCCACGGTCATTGGCCTGAGCATCCTCTGTTACTAAAACTGCTTCTATTGTCGTTCAGAGGGAGTCTGATGCCACCCCAGTCGCACGCTGCAGTTGGCTAACATGGGCAGAGTGCAGGTCAGGCCCAGCTCCTGACACACGAAGCCCTTCACCTGCGTGGAAGGAGTTGGACGTGTGACTGCAAGGAGGATAAGCATCCCAGGCCGTTTATAAAGGACACAAATCAGCCTCAAAGAGGAAGGAAGCTCTGACACAGGCCACAATGTGGACCAGTTGTGAAAACACCATGCCCAAGAGAGACGCTGTGTGTGGATGATTCCAGGGATGTGAAATGCCTAGAGCAGGCAAATCCACAGACAGGAAGCGGGTCCGCGTTGGCCAGGGCTAGGGAGCGGGTGACTGTGGCTGGGGACGGGTCTCCTTCTGGGTTGACAGAAATGTTCTGGAACCAGGAGGTGGTGGTCGGTACCCAACACTGACTGTGCTTAGATGCCACTGATTTGTGCACTTTCTCCTGGGGACAATGGTGACTTTTACATCATGTGTATTTTACAATTTAAAAAAAAAAAAGGAATGTTCAGGGAGACCCCCTGAGAAGGCCGTGTGAACAAGCCTTGAATGAGGAAGGGGCACCGAGCCCTGCAAAGGGGAGCACCTGGGTATAGCTGGTAACCTCGTAGGAGGAGGCAGTGGGGAGGAGGGGCTTCAGTAAGGTGAGGCTGAAAGGTCAGGAGGCCTCCAGGTGAGGCCATGCCTTCCAGAGCCTCCTCCAGCCTCGGGCCCAGGCAAAGCCTAGAGAGAGGCAGGCTCAGTGGCCTAGAGGTCAGAGGTTGCCCCTCGAGCTCACCTTAGAGCCTAAATGCCACCCGTGACCAGGACCAGCCAGAGCCTGGGTGGACATTGACTCTGGGCCAAAAATCAGCATTTACCCAATTTAGAACTTGGCCAGTGGTCACAGGGCCTCAGCCCCATGGGAGTCTGAGCATCTTGTGGTAACTTTTCCTTCTTGTCCGTTTGGGACACTTCAAGGAGTTTTGAAACTAATTAAGGTTGTCAAATCCTTAGAGTAATCTGTAAGAAAAATACATTGATACCCAGAAAAGCAAAGAGATACCTGAAGACACAAGAGGCTTCTAAGAGGCTCTGCCACCTGGAGCCCAGTGCTCCTTCTAATCGCAGCTGCAGGGAGGTATTCAGGTGAGACCATCTGGATCAGGTGAGATGGCTTGGGTGACCTTTGACCCAGAGACAACCTGGCCTGGGTGTTTCTAAAATGACCCCAGCCAGATGGCCCAGGCCCGGCCCCGAGAGAACCCCTCACATCTGCTCTCTGACTCATCACCATCCTGGCACGGGTGCCTGCCTCCCACCTGCATCTGAGAGGATGTTGGTTACCTGCCAGGCTCCGGGGAGCCTTGGCGTGGGTTGTCTTTCCCGGGAGATGAGAAGGCAGGAGGTAGGAAGTTGGTGGCCCCTCCCGGGGTCACCCAGGCCGCTCCTTCAAGCTCCTCCCTGTGCTCAGGCAGGGAGGGCAAGGATGGGGCCATGTGCCCACTGCATCTGCCCCCAACCTCTCCCTGTGCTCACAATCAGCCCCTCCCTCCTCCAGGGACCTCACAGATGGGGGGCTCACCCAGTAGGGTTCTATCAGCGATGGAGAGCGTGCTAATGGCCTTGAGTAGAGAGCTGGCAGCGTCCACCTGCTGCCCTCTCAGCTGGAGGTCTGACCAAGGCCTCTTCCTGTATCTCTGGCTCGAGGTTGGCCTTGACCCTCATGTCCACTTGGGACTCTGCTCTGACCCCTCAGGCAGACTCAGTTGCTCCCATATAGACCGTCTGGTCATCACAGCACCAGCATGCCTCCTCGAAGCAGCATGTTTAATCACACGCTCTGCTAGACTCTCGGCTCCAGGAGGCCAGGCCCGCGTCCGTCTAGTTGGCTGCTCAGCACATGGTCTGGAGTGGGCACTCCATAAATCAATATACCTTACAGAAGGAACAGGAGCCTGGTGCGGGCACTGCAGCAGTGAGGCTGGGGCTGGGGGCTGGGCAGGGGGCCAGGGCGGCTGGAGCCAGGGTGAGTGGAAAGACCAGGCCGGTGACAAGGTGGACCCAATCAGGAGGCTCCGAAGTGTGACATGCATGTGAGGTTCTTACGTAAGAGGAGGGCGATGGGAGAGGAAAGGACGAGCTTGGGGCTGGAGTTTCCACTGCTCTGCAGCCCCGCTCTCTGCCGCCGCCCGCTTCTGGGCTTTCTTGGCTGGGGCTGCTCCTGACAGAAGGGACGCATGTTGTCGGGGGCGGGGGGCTTGGTGTGTGTGCATGTGCATGTGTGAGTATGTGTGTGTGTTTAAAATACAAAAAAAAAGGAGCGTGGCTACACCCAGCTGCGAGAGGCTGGCCGGGCTCCGTCCGTGCCAGTTCCCTCCAAGCTGGCACGGTGGGGACAGGAGGAGGGAGAGGTGAGGAGCTGCTGTGAGGGGAAGATGGACGCTTGCCATGGACGAGCAGCGAGCTGGGCGCCTCCCGGGTGCCCGCGGGCTCCTGGGGCCAAAACTCACAAACAAAAACCACAGCAAATCGCTGACAGCCCATCTCAGGAAGGCAGCAGCCGCTTGGCAGAGGAGCTAAGAGGACCCGACTGGGAGCAGGTGGACGGTGGTGGCCGGCGCGGCACAGGTAACTGCCGAGTGGGGCGTGCTGGGCAGGTGACTGGGTCTCAGCCTGGGTGCGGGTAACATGGCACAGAAGCTGGCAGGGATGGCTGTGTCCAGCGGGGTTCTGGGCCGGCACGATCTACTCTCTTATCCCCTGGCTCCCCGAGCAATGCTCTGCGCACATGAGATGGTCCACCACCCCAGGCCTGTTTGTCCAGGTGTGATGGCCAGGAGCCCTCCAGGTGGCACAGGAACCATCCCCCACACAGAGGAATAAAGCAGGGCTGGCCGGCTGCGTATGGAGAGCATCGGGGTCTGAGGGGACAGCAGCCACACCCAGGGTCTCCTGCATGGCAGCACCTCGGGCTCTGATGCTCAGGCCCCTCCTTCTGGATTCCTGTGGCTACATCACCTCCACCCCATGCCCCGCTGGCTCTCAGGGCCAGGTCCTCTCTGCCTTGTTTTTGGAAAGGTGTCCCCAAACCGTCCTTGAATGTCTGTTTCTACTCGCAGGCCAACGCGGGGACTCAGGTGGGGAGGAAAGGAAGGTTGGAGGTGACACCTGGAGGGGCTGGGAGATCCCTAGAGAAGCATCTTACTTCCCTCCCTCCCGTCTGCCCAGAGCCCCTCAGCCTGGCTTGGCACGGAGGTGCCTGTGTGCAGACCGTTGGGACCACAGCCAAACGTGGCCATCAGAGGGAGCTCGGGTGGCTGTGCCAAGGAGCCCAGCTGCCGAGGGCACAGGGGCAAGCTGCCTGGGTGGGGAGGAGCTGTGCCTGGGGGGCTCCAAGGACAAAGCCCTGCTGGGCAGAAAGGGCCAAGGCAGTGGGAGAGGCTATGCAGACTTCTCGCCTGCCGGGAGGTGGTGGCAAGAATGCTCGTACTGGCCCCAGTGCCTGGCTACCCCTCCCTGGCTGAGACCCAGGCTGAGGGTGGGAGGGAGCCTCCAAGCACATCGGACACACGCCTTAGGCAGGGGCACAGGAACAGGAGAGACACAGCTGCCACTCGGGGGACTCTGGGCAGGATGGTCCTTTGTGATGTGTGGAGCAGCCAGTGTAGATCCAGAAAGAAGGTGCCACATGAGGGTGCCTGGAGCACATGGCTGGGAAAGGCATGGGTGGGGACCCATGGGGCATACGTCCTGTGCAGTGGCTAGTCCCAGCTCTGCCGAATTGGGAGGGGCTTAGGTGGTGGGAGCAAGTAGGTTGAGGAGCCTAGCCCTGGGAGCACAATGAGGGGCCTCCAAAGTCTGGGGTGGCTGAGGGGCAGCAACGTGGGGGTGACCCAGCGCTGAGTGGCCCAGGGAACACGGGATCTGGAGTTAGGCGGGTGGAGATGGAATGAGAGGTGCTTTGGGGCTTCGGACAGGGCTCAGACCCTGGCAGAGGCCCAGTCACGAGATCGCTGAGGCAGAGGAGAGGGGTTCCCAGTCAGTGATGGGATATCCTCCCGGCCATGCGAGTAATGGGGAGGGGTTCTGAAGAGGGTGCTCAATTCCAGTCTGGCTGGCCCCAAAATGGGGCCCGCAGTGCATGCCACCCCTCAGAGCACTCGGCAGACAGCATTCTCCATGGAATGCTCTGGGAAGCAAATACAATGGCCATGGGTGCTGGCCAGGAGCTGACTGTGGGGTTTGCCCTAAGGTCTTCCATCCTCAGTTTGGTTGGCTGTGTGGTGGGTGGGCCGCCCTCAGTGGTTAGGTTGGTACACCAGGTGGGTCCTGTGGGTCGTACCCTGGCACCAGTACAGGTTTGCTCAGGTCTTTGTACCTGGAGGTTCCTTTTGTCCCCAGCCCCTAGGACTCTCCATCACTGGCCCCAACACCCCCACTAGCAGGGCAGGTGCTGCTCTGGTCCAGGAAAGCCCTGGTCTGAGCTCCCAGTGGAAGGTTGCAGAACCAGAGGGGCTGTGGGCAGTGGTGACCGTCCACTGTGCTGCCCGCAATGGGAGGCCAGGACGTCCCCAACCACAGCCTCGTTCCACCGCCCAAACCCCATCAAGTGCAGGGGGGCTCCTCTGTTTCCTCAGGCTCCCAGGCTCCCCTGGTTTCAGTCCTGCCCCAGTCTGTGGCTTCATCTGGAGATTCAGGGGCCACTCTGCCAGGAGCTCTAACCTGACCATGGGCCTGGGTGGCGAGAGTAGACAGTGGGAGCCTTGTTGTGGGGGAACCAGGGAGCTGACCCATGACGTCTACCCTCACAGCCTTGCCCACAGCTGCCCCTACCGGCAGGTCTTTGTCCACGGAACTGGGGCAGGTGGCCTGAGCCAGCGTGGTGACAGGGAGAGATCTGCCCTCAGTGGCAGAGGCCAGCGCCCCCGCCCATCACCACCACATTTCACAGTCCTACTTCCTGCACAGGCTCCCAGCTCCCTGGAGAGTCCTGCCAGATGTTCCTTGGCCGACACATTGCTTCCCTAATGAAATATTCATGCAATCTTTCTGCCTCTTGACAGAAAAGCCTCTGAGGCTCCCACACCATGGGAATGAGGAGGCACCCGCCACCCCCACCCACCCTGCTCTCTCCAAACCCTGGCCACCCAGTGTGGGGACAAGCCATCCGACTGCATCACAGCCAGAAAGGGATCCACAGCTTCCGATGGCCCACATCCCATGCGAAAAAGACCTGACCTATGGCCCACCAAAGTCCCTCCTGCTATGTGGTGGCCAGGGCTCTTCTTGGCACTCCAGTCACCTGCCATCCATCCATCCATCCATCTATCCTTCCATCTGTCCATCCATCTGTTTGTTCAGTATCAGCAGAAAGTCTACTAAGTGCTATTTCTGTACATGGAGATTGGGCTCCATAATGTTGAGTGAAATGAACCGACCCTGTGTTCTGGGCCAGACCCTTGTGACATTTTCCACGCACTTGTCACGTTGGGCATCCTTCAGGGGCAAAATCCATGGAGAACCCCAACCACACTGCAGCCTCCAAGGGGCCAGCTCAGGTGCCCCACCTAGGTCCCTGAAAGACAATGCAAAGGGTCTCAATCACTGTGCCACCCCCCCAGCCGTGCCTACGGGGAGTGAGTACAGGGAGGCAGGAGGCTGTGGTTGGGGACTGGTACTGGGGCTTCGCTGGGGTCACTTCTCCAGCTCTCCCCCTCCCATAGGTGGGTCAGGTGTTCCACGTGTGGGAGGTGTGTGCTTCCTGGCCTGGGGTGAGGTGGGCTGCTGTGCCCAGCCCCACAGGCCCCTCAGCCCTGCTGCCAGGGCTCTGGGCCCAAGCCCCGCTGTCAACACCTGTGGGTGGCCACCCAAGAGCCACCTGCCTGCTGAGCCTGCGACAGACGCTCCCCGATGGTGCCAGGTACGTCCCTGAAGTCTGTGAGGCGGCTGTCCGCACCCTCCTGTCTGGCCCCGCCCTGGCCCCTCAGCCAGCACCTCTGTACCTCTGTTCAGACAGTGACTGAAGCCCTTCTCTGCCTGAATCTGACTCATGCTCCAAGGCGTCGTCATCTCCTCCCACCATGTGGATCTGTGGGGTGTGTCTGTGTGGGAAGGTGAAACTGTCAGTCCCTGTGGCTGGGTTGTTGGATGAGAGGTTAGGGGCTGGATGGAGAGGAGAGGATGGTGAGGGTGGCACATCTAGGACACAGGTGGCTCCCACACATTCTCTGTGTACCTTAGTGTGCATGTCAGCTTAGTACTCTGCTCACGGTCAAGTACAGGGGGTGGGCAGTGAAAAGGTGGGGGATGGAGGGATGCAGGAGGAGCATATAACCTTCCCCAAGTGTGAGGGGCAGTGCCAGACACTAAGCATATGGCTTGGTGCCAGCTGAGCCCCGTTTGAACCCCAGCTTCTGCTTGCTGTGTGACCTTAGTCCCCTCTGAGCCTCCACTTTCTCATCTGTAAAATGGTCCCAGCCACACTAGAGTTCATGGAATGACAGCATTTGGTTTGGTGCCTGGCCCAAATTGCCCTCAAGAAATGCCAGCAGGCAATGACCAGGGTCTATTCAGCCAAGGCGGTCACTGACATCAGTAACCCTAGGTCTAGACAACCCCTCTTCCACCTTCATGGCAGACGGGGGAGCCTGGGTCCAGAGGAAACTTCCAATTTAGCTGCTTCCAGGAAGGAAGGGCCCAAGAGCCTTTGGTACTGTTGGCAGGGAAAGAATCTTGGAACCTTCGAACTCTGGACCCAACCATCCTTCCCTGAGGGGCCATTGAGGCTGCCTGGCCTCCTATAGGGGGCCCATTTCCTATCACTGCAGAACAGGGTGCTGGGAGACCAGCGGCTATTACATGCTGTGTGGCCTCCCCAGGAACCGCCTTGCTCCGGACCCCACACCTGGAAAGATAGAATGCAGCTGGCCCTCAAGAGTGGGTGGCTCAGGGGCGGGGAAGCAACCAGTCGATGTGTTTCTCCCAGAGGTGGTCCTTGTGGCCCTGGGTCTAAGGAAAGAAAGATGCTGTGGGGGTCTTGAACGAAATCCCTCACACTGTCATCAGCAGAGCCAAGGGCTGCCTTCCTGCACTTGGTCCCTCTGCTCAGCCAGGGTCTCCCTGGTCGGGGGGAGAGGAGAGGTGGGCAATGGGGGTAAATGACTGTCCCCTGAGGTCCCCACAGGGGTTGGGGAAGCACAGTGAGGGCCTCTATGTGATGGGTCCACAAGACCCTGGGCTCTGGTCTGCAGGTGGTGGTCACAGGGAGGCCTGAATCTTGCCCCACAGGCTTCCCTGGAACAACACGCCATCCTTGAGTGCTCTGAGGGGTCTGCCCACTCTAAGAGACTCCCCAGGATCAGAATCAGGGCCCAAACCCAGCCTCCCCTCTGCCGACTCACAGGGAACGGTCCTGGTCTGGGAGGGGCCCTCAGGGGGCTCCAGGGCTCCAGCCCTCCAAGTCTACACCAGGACTTGCCCACCCACCTTGGCCTCTGAGCTGAGTCTTTGTCATTAACTAGGTGACCTTGGTAACTGTCACCTAGAGTGACAAGATAAAAACTCCATAACAGTACCATTTACTGAGAGCCAAGCTTGAGCTTTGCCCCAGTGGTTTTGTCTAATTGTCTGAGAGGCAGGCATCGGAGCTCCACATTCAAGGCTCAAAGAGGTCAAGTCACCTCTCCCAGGCCACAGAGCTGGATGGTGCAGGAATGAAGCGGCCCAGGAATGCCAGGCCTGGAGCCCTGGGTGTCACCAGGACACGCAGACTGGAGCTGGGACCCTCCCCCAGAGATGATCCCAAGAGCTGGACCCCAGCCCTCCAAATATCATGGTCCAAAGATCCAATGCCAGTGCCCTCCCTTCACAGGCGGTGGGCTTAGGGGAGCCCCTGGCCCCTGTTGCCTCTCTCCTGCACTGTTGGTGAGGTAATAAGCTATGCGTGTAGTGTAGAAATAAAACATGTTCTGCAGAACAAATGGTGTTAATTTGCAGCGTGCTCCACAGCCTGGCGTTACTGAGTGCCTAGAGGGTGGGGGCAGCAGCTGCTCCAGAATTAACAGCCGTGCGCGGCAAATTAGAGAGGCCATGCATCACCATCAGAGGCACAAAGTACCCCAAACTTCAACTCAGGCAGCCCTGCACCTTCCTGGAGGAAGGAAGGTTCCGGGAAGGCAAGAAGAGCAGCTTTCGAGCCGCTCTCCCCTCCTGGAGGTTGCTGTTCAGAGTAGCCAGTGCCCACTGCTGGGCCCCCCCCCCCAACGGCACCCCCAGAGTCCAGTGTGGGGTCAGATGTTGGATCATGTGTGGGGTCTGGTATGGCTGCCCATTAGATCCCCTCCTCCAGAACCTGTGTCATTCCTGGTGGCACAGGAGAGGGCAGGCAGCTTTGTCCTTTCTCAGTGGCCGCCTCACCCACTGGGCACTAAACATGAATTTGAGGTGAGTCCTGCCTTGGACACTGCACTCTCAGGCCCCCTCGCCCTGGCAACCTTGACTGATACCCCTCCTCCTGTCTTCTTCGTCACCCAAGGTTCCAGCTCCCGGCCCCTCCCAAGGCCCAGTTCACCCGAATGCCTATTTGTCTTATTTATTTATTACTCGCTGCTGGTGCTCAGAGCTGCAGCTCCCTATTGATCCAAGGCAACGTTGGCAGCTCCCAGATGCCCGGCTTCTCCTGGGCGATCTGTCTTCCTTGACCCTACCCCACCCCCACCCAACCCCTGTCTGTCTGACTGACGAGGGTCTGCCTTAGGTATGAGGGGGAGGCTGGAGCTCACATCACAGCTTCGTGGGAGATGCCAGCCACGTTTCTGCATCCAGTGAACACTCCATCCATTCACGTCATCCATTCACCCCTGTGGGGCCACCTTCCTGAACCTTCAAACTCTGGAAACCTAGGCTGTTTCTGGGAGGGGCAGAAAAAGGACAGGTGCACAGGGCAGGGCTGTTTGTCTTCCCTGCTGGTCTTTGCTGGACCCAAGGGGCCAAGGAACCATGATATGCAGAATTGGGGTCCTCTCTGCTTTCTGGTCTTGCTCTTCCTGTAGCCCCTATTTCTCTCCTCTGTGGGGAGGAAGGTCATTCTGGAATTGTACGTCTCTCGGGAACCCAACCCCTACTCCTTTTGCTAAGGTCAGTGCTGGGCACGCAGAGGCCCTCAGTCAAAGCTTATCGGATGATGGGTGGACAGATGGACATGTTAATTAACAGGGTTCTGGACTCAGAACTTGACACAGGAAGGATCTTTGGCGTGCACGTAGTCCAACGGCCCCATAGTACAGATGGGGGAACTGAAGCTACCGGAGAGGAAGCCTCCTTCTCTATGGCCACCAGTGTGTCCAGCAGAGCGGGGCACAAAATCAATAGTCTCACGGGCTTCTCCGTGGGCAAATCTCCAGGTGTGCTGAGCCGAGGGCCAGGAGCTGTGGGTGCTACAAAATCTAGCACAAGGTGGGGTCCTGCAGGGTCTTGGAGACAAGTTGGGGACACCCTCTCAAATGTTGGGACATTAAACCCCATACTCGACAAGAATAAAAACAGCATCACGAGGCTTCTCAGAAGTGGACCAAGGAGTTGGCGGAAGGGTCAGAGGCCCAGGATGGGTGACTGAGGTAGAGGTGGGGGGAAGACTTTTGGGATGGTCCCAGGTGAACCCACTGAGGCAGAAAGTGTGTCCGAGAGCTGCTGATGGGTTTGTGGGAGGAGGAGGCTAAAACAAGGGGTTGGGATGAGTCAGGAGGGCTGGGATGGATAGGCAGGGAGCTTGGCGTTCTGGCAGAGGAAGGATGGGGCCCTTTAAGAAAAGAGACTGGAGGTGTCTGGCCCATCTTTAGCTCCCAAGCCTGCCTGCTTCCCGCTGACACCATCCACCCCCGGTGCTCAAGCAGCCTTTGTTCCCTGATCTTGCCTGCTGTTTAAACTCTCACTTTGCAAGGAAACACCTTTGGGGATGAAATATAACCTAGAACCACAATATAGAAAACAGCTTGTGAGAGGTGCTCTGCTGAGAGGGGGTTAGAAGTGAGGATCCCATATACTCAGCCATCCCTGCCCATCCCACATAGAGGCCTCTTGGGCATCTCCAGGGCTCATCCAACACAGCCTGAAACCACAGTCCTAGATCCAGGCCAGCAGCGCTGACCATCTTGCCTGGCTCTGGCCACTGTATGGTCCTGACCACAGACTCAGCAAGCAGGCATGGTGGGGGCGGGGGACTCTTGTTTGCAGGGGGGAATGTGGCGTTTGGCTGGTAGGGGAGAAGGACGGTGCTCAGGGTCTCCCCTTGCTGGGGCCAGAGTGTGGAAGGGACCCTGCACCCCCTTCCCGAGCCTGGGTGGCTGGCGGTCACTGCCAGGTCACATCTGTGGGGCACACGGGAGCAGTTCCAGATGTACCAGAAGGGCCGTGCTCGAATGTCAGTTCCATCTTCTCACAATCATTTCAGCATCCTCTTAGCTCCACGAACACGCAGCCTGCTCGTTTGAATGCGTAATTAGCCGAGCAGTCTACCTCGCTAATTTCAAGGCAGGGGAAGAGAGTGGAGGGGGCTTAGGAATTTGCATATTAATTTAGCCGAGGGAGAGAAAAATTGTTTACCACTTCCTTCTCCAGTGGCTCACAGAGGACTTAACTCTTTCCTGTTTGCTATCTGGAGCTTTGGGAAGATAATGTGAAGGGGCCGCAGCCAGTCCAGCCAAAGCTTCCTGGCTTACCTAGGCCTCCTGTTATGTCCCACCCCCAGGGGTGCTGGCAGCCCCCTTTCTCTGCATGGTCCACATGGGGGCTCCTCTGGGGTCAGATGATACAGGGACTGGTGTTGCTGGGGATATGCTAATGACCCCAAGCTTCCCTTCTCAGCTGACCCTCACCTATGGTTTTGAGGAATTGGAGATACCTGGGTCCCTTTAAGTGCCCCATCCTCTTCATCTGTTAATTTATTCCACAACCTCCACAGCATACCAAATCCAGTCTCAGCACAGTGCCGGGGCCATTGGGAGGATATGTGGCTATCCTCCCCACCAGGTGGGTCAGTAGAAGGTGAGGCGCTGCTGAGAGCCCTCTGATTTCATAAGTTAAGACAAGCTTCGGCTGGAGAGGTCAAGGCAGGCTTCCTGGAGGAGGTGGCATTTGCCCTTGGCCTAGCAGGAAGAATGTTCTCACTGGCAGCAAAAGATGCCTCTTTAAGTGGTAGAGCTGGTGACAGGAAGCACCTGGGGCACGGGGGGGGCGGGTCACACAGGAGACATCTGGGGAGCTGGGTTCTTTGTTCTGACCAGATTCAGGGCTTGTGAGGTCTCAGAAGCTGGAAACGTTTGTGAAAGGCCCCTGATGATGGACTGAATGAGGCATGTGCCGTGGCAAACAACTAAACCGTGCTGAGCCTCTGTCTAGTTTGTCAGGTGGATAATATCCCAAGCGCTGTTTTAGGATGGAATGAGACACTGTGAAATGTTTGGCACAGTCGTGTCTTCAGGCAATGCCGCCACCTGCTGCGGTTGAGATTCTTACTCAGACAGACAGCAGCGTCCACGCAGAAAAGGTGCGATGCCGCACAGTGACGCAGGCAGCTCTGTTTCCCCAGAGACAATGTTTAACGGGGCTGTGATTCTAGCTGAAGGCCTGATCTTCACCATGGCAGACATGACGACAGGCCCCATATTCCATCCCCCTACCCCAGGGCCTGGTGAGCACCAGATGAGGCGAGCTGCAGAGAGCCCACCCATGCCCACTCCACACATGGTGATCTGGATAGGAGCCACCCATTATCACGGCGCCTGATGGCAACTAGGAACATATGCCACATGCGGGACAGTGAAAAGCGTTTTCTAAAATGCACAGACACACCTAAACGGCAGCTGTACCTTCTTTAGCATTGGAACAGTGTACCCCATGTCAGGAAGCAGCCAGGTGAGGGATTTGAGGGCAGCTGCTGTGGGCACCCTGAGAATCCATGGGGACTGTGGGCATGAATCACAAGATGTGGGGGGTCCTGCAAGAGGGATGACCAGATGGACTGAGATTGGCATCCATAGGGGAGAGTGCAGGCCAGGCTGGCCACCTCCCCTCTCCGAGACTCAGTTTTTCGGCATCACCAGAAGCCTGGCCCATCCTGAGCCAGGGCAGACATCATTAATCAATCACAGTGCCTCTGGGCGATTCCAAGAGCTGCTTTTTGCCATCTAGATTAGACGAGCTCCAAATGCCCAGTCAGGGCTACTCTACATCCCACATGCAGGGCACTGAGGAACGGGCAAGGCTGCCAGCTTTGAAGGGCTGGGCTGTAGGCCTCGCTCCCTCTAAGCTTTCTTGCAGCTGCAGCCCTGCTAGCAGTTAATGAACGGTGCATTTCGGGGTCTGCAACCTGGCAGGCTGGCCTCCCACACCAGATGCAAGATATGCCCAGCACACTGGCTTGGCAGCACACTGTGACGAAACACATGGGCTTGGGGCCAGATACCTGGGTCCCAGAAGGCCTGGGCTCTGCCACTGACCATCCTGTGGCCTGGATGGGCTGCCTTCCACGGGCTGTGTATGGGCTTGGCTCCCAGAGTTGGTAAAAGGGAAGAGAAAGAAGCCCAACCCCGCACCCAGTTTTGCCCAAGCCAGCAATCGCCACCCCTCATCCCCTGCCTCTGGCAAAGAAAGGTGAGGAGGCCCCGGGGATGAGAGCAGGTGATTCTGAGGGCAGGAATCCACAGGGCTTCTCAGGGTGGTCCCAGCCACCCTTGTGGAACTCCTAAAATGTTTGCTGAGGATGTAGATTCCTGGGCCCACCCAGGTCCAGGGAGTCCAGACCCACCTTCAGGATCCTACTGTCTGATTATTGGGACCTTCCCAGGGCCATTCTCTACCCAGGGTCTGAAAGCCCAGTGCCCTCAAATCTCATGTGGGGCGATAGCCTCTCCCTCCTGCACTTGTTCCTTCAGGGAACCTGTGAGATGAAACGGCAATGGACTTGGAAGCTGAACCACAGGCGAAAGTGGGGGGCTGTTGCTGGGAGAAGAAATCCGGTAGAGCTTGGATCCCTGAGTGTGTAGATGCAGGTCCCTGAGGGACTGTGCCCGGTTGGGCGGGTGCTGCCCAGCAGTTGGGCAGAAGCAGCTTGCTCGGCCCCCTGCCGTCCCCGCTCATCCAAGCGAGCCAGGACGACTTCTTTGTTTGGCGCTGTGGGTTACATGGGCTGGGTCGGGAGGTAATCTGTCTGCCTCCCGCAGCTGGCTGTCAGCTCACATCTGCGAACCAGCTTCATTTTCACTGTCATTAAAAATCCCAGGTCTGACAGGTAGAGAAAATTCAACGTAAAAACAATCACCCAGGGACCAACCGTAGCTCCAGCGGGAGCCCAACTTCCAGTCCAGAGCAAAGCCCCTCTGGGAGACAGGGTGGGGAGCCCGCCCTGCCCCCATTGTTCTGGGGTGGGCTGGGTAAGCCGAACAGGTGTCGGCCTGCCATCAGCACAGTAGGACCGAAAAAGAGACACGGAGAGAAGGCAAAGGGAGGGGATGCAGGAGGAGGCACACGAACCCAGGCAGAAACCTGCCCTGGGCCGCACCTGCACATTACACGGGACCCCAGACACCAGAGAAACAAGAGATTGTGCACACACCAGAGGCACACGGCTGAACCCCAACACCTGCCTCTGACCTCACTGGGCCTCCTGGGAGAGGCCTCTGGGCCTTGGGACTCTGCCCACTGTACTTGAGGCTTTTCAACTCCCAGTTCTTTTGGGTGAGGGAGGTGCACCTGTTGGGGGGGGGCATCCACAAGGGCCCTGAAGAAGAACCTGATGTGTCTCCCTGGGCAATGTGAGGAAGGCTCCGTGCCCCCACCAAGTCACCTGGCTCTGGGGGCACTGAAGCAGGTCACCAGGACAGATGCCAGTCCTGCTTCTTAAGATTTCTCCATCACTCAGGCGGATCACTCCCCCCTTCTGAACCTCCTGGACCGAAACTATACAGAGTGGTAGGTGGGTGGAAGGGCCTGGTATGGGCAGGAAAGGTGTTGGGCCCTGGCCTGTGTGGTGGAACTGGCCCCTGCAGGTCACCCTGGTATCCTGCCCTGGCTTCATTCCACCAGACCCGCGCCCCAGTGACTCACTCACCTCTCAGAGGAGCCTGACACCATCCTTTTCTCTCGGGGGGTTGGAGTATACACTGGATGCTGGCTCTAAGGTCACGCATCTGGGAAATCTGTCCTTAGCACCAACCACCCTGATACCCTTTCTCTGTGATGGGACAGGAACATCAGGCCTCAGGTATTCTCTGCTGCTGTGCTCAGCCTGGCTGGGTCCACTGGGACCCTGGGTAAGGCCAGCCCCACGGAGAGCCTGGGGACTGGCTGAGTTCCTGCTGCCCAGGGCCTTGGCTGGAGCCTAAGGTGGGCTCAAAGCCTGGGTCTCAGAGTCCTAGGGTGCTGGTGCTCACGCAATTGTAAACATCTGGAAAAAGTTCACAGAGGGCTTGGGAGGATGTGCCCCTCCTAGCCTGGCTGGCTCCCTCCCACTTGGGGACAGAGGGACCTCCACAAGGCCAGGACCGCCCACCCCCAGCGCAGAGGCAGCTCAGGAGCTGAGGAGCCGGCATGCGTAGGGTTAACCACTGATTATAGCTTTGTCTCTGCAACGGGTGCATAATGTGCTCATTTGCATACTGCAGTGTGCGCTCAATTAAAATGAACTTTTAATTTCTTCTAAGTAAATTACTTCTTGCCGGTACGTGACGCGCACAAATGTCAGAATAATGGGAGAGCCTTAATGAGCTGGGGAGTGAAGCGGGGTGGGGGCTGCTGGGAATAACCCCAGGAACATGCATGTTCACAGACACGCATACGGGTGGACGCACAGATCCGTGACCCGACTGGCACACTCATTCCTCCACACACAGCTCACCCCCCAGCTTGCCCTCAAATGTGGGCACACCCATGTGCACACACAGGTTTACAAACTCCTGCCTACGATGGAGTCACATTTCTCCCCAAGCTTCAGTCTCCCTCTCTGCTGCTTCTTATTTTGCTTACAAGTAAGGGTGTAAGCTTAGAGGGTTTTAAACAATGAAAAGAATCCAGAGCAACAAAGTAGCGAGGCTATTCCCCTGGCCAGGGATTGGAGGGAGCCCAGGGCTGCACTGGGGGGACGCAGGTGAGCCCCTTGCTGCTGGCCCAAGTAGCAAATATCACCCCTCCACTCCTCGCCTCAGGAGCCTGAGCCCTGATCCCCATCATCCCTCCTTCTGCAAATCTGAGTTGGGGAGGCAGCATTACTCTCACTGGCCAGCAGTGGAAACTGAGGCTCAGAGAGGTGATGTAGTCTGCTTGGGGCACATAGGTCGGTTTTATGAGAAAGCAGCATGGGGAGTGGTCTATCTGCCCCCAGAGCCTGTGCCCTTTCCTCTCCTCATCCTTGGGAGCCAAGATCAGCAAATGTGGAGGTGGCATCAGCCTTCTGCTGGCCAGGCAGGGATAAGGGGCAGTGAGAAGACGCTGACCAATGCTCCCAACTCCCAGGCCCCTGGGCCCAGCTTGGTGTCATTTCAGCACCTTGGAGAGGGCCAGAAACCTACCTGGTGCCCTGATCCCAGGCAGGGCCAGGGTGTGTGAGGGCTGAGCCCTGAACCCACTCAGGGCTTGAGTTACTAGGAGGGTCTCAAGAGAGGCTCCATCCTCTGCCCAGAGTGCTGCGGAAGGTCTGTCCTCGTGCAGAGGAGTAGACATGAGGCACTGGGTTCACATGGCACTGTAACCAAGTACCAGCTCCAGCCCCCATGAGCCAAATGGCTCTGCACAAATCATGGAGGCCATCCACCACCCAGTTGTCTCCTCTGCACTTGCCTGAGGCTCCCTGGGGCCATGTTGAACCCCTGACCTGTGCTGTGACAGAGCCACTACTGGACAACCCAGCAACCACTGACCACCCCATGGGACCTAGCTGAAGCCACTGCTAGACACCTGCAGAACCATTGCTCCGATGCCCCTCGGGCAAATGCCCCCATGGACTCCAATGCTTGAGTCTTGGGGAGGCCAATCTTTTCAGTCTCCTCAGGTCCCAGAAGGGCCAAAGGAGAACCAGTGATATAATGAATCTTAGGCTGTGTGGACATGGCTCCCAAGAGATCAGAGCACAACCAAAAACCTGCAGGCATTTGTTCTGGGCCTGCAGTGCATCTTGCAGTGCTTGAAGAGGCCCATGGCCTTGTGGGGAGGGGCATAGACATCACTGACAACATGGATGAGCACTCGTCTTTCAGATGGTGGTCAGGGAGGGCTTCCTGGAGGAGGAAGGCATAAAGCCTAACACATCAGGATGAAGATTCTTCTGGGGAATATAGGAGCCGAGTGACCCAGGCCAATGGAGAGTTCATGCCCAGGTGAGTGGAGGGTGAGGTGGAGGGGTGGTGACTAGGAGTGCACCAGGGAGAGGCACATATACAGGTAGGAACGGTACATGAAAGGCACAGGGTGCAATGTCTGGGCTCAGAGACATGCACCTGAAAGGAAACGTGCTGGAAATGACCAAGCTGAGGGAGGTGATGAGAAGGTTCAGAGTCACGAAGAAGCCACTGGAAGTGGGGGCAAGGCCCTAGGGGTCCAAGGCTCAGGTCAGAGCCCCCAAGTTGGGCTGTGGGGCAATTTCTCAGCATGGGGGTGCATTGAGAAGGTGGCAAGTCCTGCATTTTCAAATAACTTGTCATTATTTGCAGGCTGGAGGAGGCCATGGTGGTAGCCAGAGCAAAGGGCAGAGGCTTCCAGGGCCACTGCCCACTCCTCTGACATAGCTTGGGACACCCAGGGCACAGATGGAAAGCATTATCCAGCCCTCATTGAGCAAATAGGGAAACTGAGGCCCAGAGGGTCTCAGCCAGCTCAACCTGGTAGAGGGCAGCATGAGAAGGGTGGCCTAGCCTGGCAGGTGGAGAGAGCCAGGCTGCCAATGGTCAGCAGTGGGAGATGATGCCTCTGCCCCATCTGCCTGCCCTGGTGACCCCACAGTCTCCTTTCGAGGGTGTTGGGGGAGCAAGTGGGAGGAGAACCAGGAAGGCAGCAAGCTCAGAGAGTAAAGGAGAAAAAAAGGCAGAAAGAGGAAGCCCAAGCTAGGAGGCGCAGTGAGAAGTGCCACACAGGTCTGCTCATACCCCTCCCCTGCTCAGGAACACTCCATGGCTCCCCAGTGCCACCTGAACAAGAATAATGGCCTGACTGGGCACCCGCTCCTCAGTGCACCTCACTAACAGGCAAACTGAGTGAGAACAAACTGTCCCCAAACTTGCATGCTCTGGCCTCCTTGCCTTTGTTCACAGGGTTTCTGCACCTCGATGCTCTCACCCTACCCTGACTACCTGACTGAACCCCCAGAACAAGCTGAATTTCTCTCCCCACAGCAGAGTGTACTTCTCTTCCTTCGGATCTCCCACGAAATGATGATGGCCCTGAGTGGATCATGCTGCCCACCCTCATCTCCCTGTATTCGGAGGACAGCTGCCCACAGTGCGGATGCGGGGACACCCAAAGGGCGAGAGGTGGCACCCAGCTGTGTGTGCATCTCTCCCAAAGAGGGGCAACAGTGTCCTCCTTGGGCTGTTGTGGTATCAGAGAGATCGAGCTTGAACCCTGACCAGCTGGACAGTCCAGTCAAGTTCCCATCTCCTCCTTGGAGGAGGGGCATTTCTCCTCCTGTTCATCCTAGCTCCTGTGCCTTTAAGAAGAGGAATCCCCCCTCGGCTTCCTTCCTCCCTGTTTTTCATGCCAGTCTCTCCCCCTGGATAGGTTCTGACAATTACCACTTCCCTGGCAGCTGGGGTGTGCTGAGTGTGTGTGTGTGTGTGTGTGTGTGTGTGTGTGTGTGCGCGTGTATGCGCGTGTGCGTGTCTATTCGTGCACATGAGGTGACTGAGCCCAGCTTTCCCCCATTGCTGAAATTTACATTGAACTACAAATTAATTTCATAATTTTTTCCTCTCTAATTATGCCAACATCTGCTGCAAAGCCAAGCTGTGCACATGCATTTTAATATTCTCTCCCCCTTCTCTCCTCCTCACCGCATTGCTGTCTGTCTCTGCACTGAACTTTTCAATAATTATCACCAAGAGAAGATCTTGACTTCCATTTCTCTTGCCTTTCAAGAGGGGGAGAGAGAGAGGGGAGAGATGGGGGATGAGGAGGAAGGAAAGAGAGAAAGAGAATGAGGGAAACAGAGAAGGAATGAGTAAGAGAGAAAGGGGAATACGAGGGAGAGATGAAAAATAGAGAAAGAACAAGGGAGAGAAGAAAAAGTGAGGCGAAGGGAGGGGAAGAGAAGAGGGGACAGGAGGGGAGGGGAGAGGAGAAGGGGGGAAGGGAGGGGACGGGAAGAGAGAAAGATTGGCAAGTTAATAAACAGGTCTACGCATCAGTGTCTCTGGGAGAGAGCCGTGGGGTGGGAATGGAGGGGTGGCTGACAGTCGATTTCTTTGTTGCTGCAAGAGGAGCGGGTGGGTCTGAAGGGAGAGGAAAAGAGGAAAGGACAAAAGTGGAGGGAGAAAGAGAAGGAAAGGGAGAGAAGAAACTGCAGGTGGAACAGGGAGTTGGATGAGGGGTAGCGGCAGGCTAGGGGCTGGAAGGGGCACTTGTTTGCAGGCACTCCCAGCACCCCAAGAGCACAGTCACCCTGGGGCCAGGGACATGCCGAGGGGGACATGTTGGTTCTGTCTGCCCCTCTCTTAATGACAAGCATAGTCAAAACAAAATGGTTTTCCATTATCTGCAAGCACAGGGACAGATAAGGTTGTGGGGATCCACTTGTTCTCACCAACTTTCCTAAGAAGGCAGCTACACCTAGGCAGGGCGTGCTTGGCCTTGGTGCTGCTGTCTTGGGGTGCCCCTGTGAGACATCCTGCCAGGTCCCTGAGGAGAACTGGCCTGGCATGTGTATGTGACACCCACACCTGATAGGTTCTTCCTAGTGAGCACCATCACCCACCCACCACCCTTTCTTCCCACCAGGTGCCCACAGCTGGCCCAGCCTCCACCACCTGCTCAAGAGTGTGGGCACCTCCGGTGCTCTGCCGCGACTCAGGGTGCCAGGGAAGCTCTTCACGTGATTCCCCTCCACTTAAACTCAGAGTGAGTGTGTGCACCTGTGAGTGTATGCACACATTGTGCATTTGTGTGTGAGTGTACACACACATGTGCATGACATGTGTATGAGCATGGGGAAGTGTGTGCACATGCATGTGTGTATTTGTGGGCATGAGTGTACGTATATGCACATGTGAGTGTGCACAAAGGCACAAGAGATTGTGTGTATATATGCATGTGTGTATGTGTGTGTGAGTGTGCACACACGTGCAGGTGTGAGAGTGCACATGTAACAGTGTATGCATTTGTGAATGCACGTGTGTATGCGTGAGCACCTATGTGCAGTGCATACATGTGAGTGTGAGTGCACGTGTGTGCATATGCACACGTGTGTATATCTGTGTGCGCACATATGTGTGACAATGTATGCATGTGTGTGTGTGCATGGGTGCATATGCAAGCATGTGTGTGTATGGAGTTCTGGCTGTATATTCATCTCTGCTCAGCCCTGCAGTGTAGGGATGGACATCCAAACAGACGGTGTACAGCAGAGCATTTGACAGGAGTCAGGAGTTTGGGTATGGCCCCAGCTCAGTCACCTATACTGTGAGAACCTGGGTGAGACATCGCCTGTCTGGGAGCCTCAGTCTCTTCAGTGAGGGTAAAACTTTCATCTGTCCACATGAAGCACCTGCACACAGTAAGTACTCCACAACACGTGTTGAATGAGAAGTTGTGAACTCCTGCTTTCTTCTGTGCCATTAGGCTTGGTCTCAGCTTGAGGACAGAAACTTGGCATTCAGTGAGTGGATCTGCTTCCCTATTTACCTCCTCGTCCCCCCTGAGCCCACCTTCTCCTCTCCATCCCACAGCTCCTTGCTATAAGAGCTCCCAGCGCTCCCCTGCCTACCAGCTCCTCCCTCCTTCAGCAATGGCAGCTGGAGTCATGCACACATTTGACCATACTACCTTGGTTGAAAGCTTTATATGGCTCCTCAATGCCATTAGACCAAGTCTAATCTCCTATTCTGGCATGTGAGGCTCTAGTTCCAAATCCTTGGTGAGCCCACATGTAAACCCCTGACATTACCCCCTTAGGGCCTCTCCCTGGCCCACCCATTATCTTTCTGCTCCTCTTCCTTGATGATTTTAGAACCAAACTCTGGCTTTCCTTCTTCCAGAAGGTCTTCCACACCTGCACCAGGCTGGCTGTGCCCTCCACGCTCCTATATCACAGGGTCCCTAGATGGACATCACTTATTTTTTTGTCTAGTTCTCCCATCTCACCCTCGTCTCAGAGCTTTTTGAGGGCAAAGTGTATTATCTGTAGCCCCAGAGCCTTGCATATGATTGATGTTCAATAATTTTTTGTTAAATGATGAATAAATGAATAACATAATTGAAATATATCACCAAAATTCCCTGGGTCCATTTCCTCATATAGAAAATGAAGGAATTAGATCTCTTGTAGCCAAGGACTCTCAATCTTACTCTTTTCAATGTCCACTCCAGCCTGAGAGGTCAGCAGTGGAGGGAGAGCAGTTCCTTCTGCTTTAGTAAAAAAAATTCAATAAATCCACATTTTTTAAAACTACAATGTTCCAGACACTGTGGAGGCTTTTTGCAGAACACAGTGCAGAGTACGAGGTGCTCGCTGTCCAGAATAGGATGTGCAAACAGCTAAGATACTTGGGAGAATGTGATAAATTTCAGTGTGGGGACTGTTCCACCCTAAAGGGATTGGGAAAAAGTAATTGGTAACATAGCATCTGAATGGGGTCCAGAGGAATGAGAGGGCCTTTGATGGAACTGGGGTGTCCTCAGGAAGAGCCTTACAAATGAAAGGCAACAGATTGCAAAAGTAGAGAATGGGCTTTTGCTCTGGTCATGATAAAAACAGTGGGCATCATACTTACCCTCCTGCTATAAACAACTACTGAACTGGACAAAATATTTGCTACAAATATTTTCAGCTATTGCACAATGACAGCTCTACATTCATCCCAACTTTCTGTCTTGAAGCACTTCTCAAACCAGCCCAGGGAAGCAGAGCTCCAGCATAGTGCAGTGGTCTCAACAAGCAGAGGAAACACAGGTGAAAGTCAGGGTTCCAAGGTGCCTGAAATTTGCAGAGTACAGAGAGGAGGAAGCTGTACAAAGAAGGGGGCCCAGAAATCTACACAGGTGTTCCCTGAGTTTTTGAGTCATAAGTTGCACATGTGCAAGGTGGGATTCCACAAGACCTGGCATTGAACCACTAAAGGCTGTGAGTTGACTGGAGAGTCTGGAGTTGATATAGTGGTGGGAGACACTGTACAGTCCAAACAACTAGAGCAGAGAGACCACATTGAACATCCCAGAACTCAGGAGTAGAACTATTCTAGCCCTTGGGTAAGGATTACTTGAGATCTGGCTTCACAAAGCCCCAAACCAAGCCCTGACAGATCAAGCTAAGCTTCCAGTAAACTCTCTGCTAGAACACAATTTAACACTCTTGGAAGGATACAATATAATCCAGATGCTCAATAATATAGGGTTTACAATGTCCAGCACACTATAAAAAATTACCAGATATACAAAGAAGCAGGACATTTAACCAGAAAAAATAAATACTAACCAACAGATCCACAGATGACACAGATGGTGGAATTACAAAGTAAAGATTTAAAACAAAAGGAAAACATGAGTGAAGAGATGGAGACTCTCCACAGAATGGAAACTATGGGGCGGGGGGGAGGAATCGAATGGAAAATGTAGAACTAAAAAAATACAGAATCTGAAATGAAAAATTCACTAGGTAAGTCTAACAGCAGATTAGACTATGGAAGAAATAACTTGTGAACTTGAAGATGGGTCCAAAAAAATCAATTCAAATTTAACCACAGAGAGAAAAGGAGACTTAAAAAAATCAATAAATAACAGACTCTCAGTGACCTGTGGGGCAATACCAAGCAATCTATGTATATAACGTAAGTCCCAGAAAGAGAAGAAAGAGTGGGAAAGAAAAAAATTTTTGAAGAATAACTGATAATTTCCCAAATTTGACAAAAATAACCCCCAAATCATAAAACCCAAGCCACATAATCATTTTTTAAAAATTACTGAAACCAAAAATAAAGAGGCCACTTAAAAGCTGCCAGAGAAAAACAGATACATCACATATAAGGGAATAAAGATGAGAACAAAGACTTCTTTGCACATGTATTTTTCCAAATACATATGGAGTATTCACCATAAAATGTCTCAATAAATAGGAAAAGATAAAGATCATACAAGATGTATTCTCTAATGGTAGTACAGTTGGAAATCAATTGCACTAAGATATCTGTTAAATTCTTTCAACTATTTGGAAATTAAACAAAAATTTCTAAATAACCCCATAAGTAAAACAAATCACAAAGGAAATTAGAAAATACTTTGAATTAAATAATAATGAAAACCTGATACATCAAAATTTGTGTGCTATAGCCAAAGCAGTACCTAAAGTGAAAATTATAGCTTTCAATGCTTGTGTTATAAAAGACTTAAGGTTTATAAAAGACTTAAGGTTTTAAATGATCTAAGCATCCATCATGAAAGTATAGAAAAAGATGAGCAAATTAAACTGAAGGTAAGGAGAAGGATATAATAAAAAGCAGAAATCAATGCAACAGAAATTGGACAAACAATAAAGAAAATTTTTTTTGAGTTAGTTCTTTGAAAAGATTAATAACATTGTTTAACTCCTAGCTAGATTATTCAAGAAGGGAGAGGGAGAGAGAGAGAAAGAGGGAACACAAATTTCCAGTATCAGGAATGAAAAAGAGGACATCACCACAGATCCTATAAACATAAAAGGGAAATAAGAGAATATTACAAACAACTTTAATGTAAATAAATTAGACAACTGTTGGACACGGACAAACCCCTTGAAAGACACAAATTACCAAAACTGATACAAGAAGAAATAGAAACTCTGAAAAGACATATATCTGATAACAAAATAAACTTATAATTAACCCGACACACACATAGAAGAAGGTGGAAGCCATTAAGTCCCAGGAAGGGTGAGTCATGAGTTTTGTTGAAGAATGAAATGTGGAAAGGTTAATGCAGTTAATGCACATGTGATGACTGTGGCAGGAAACATAAAGCCACCTACCTTTTCTGCCATGTCTGCCATAGGCACTATGCCTGGCGATTTATCCAACCATTTCTTACCCTTACAGCAACCTTAGTTTACAGATGAGAAGATAAGAGGCTCAGAGACGTTCCTTTTTTCTTTTTTTTTTCTTTTTTGTCAAAGTCACACAGGAGGTGGCAGAGTTCTCTCCAGGTACCCACAGCAAGGAACATATATGGAGCTGCCCAGAGCTTGCTTCCTACATCGCCTTTTCCTTCTCACTCCCAGCCTTCAAGACAGAGGATAAAGGCCCCTGTGAGCTGTGGAACCAACCCATGTCTTCAAAGCAATGTCTTTCCGACTACATCCTTGCTTGCCCTCTGGACTTAGTGTCTTATAACTCTTTCATAACATGTTCCCCTGGAGAACAGGGACTCCATTTTATTAATATATTAGTAATAAAGCAAAAATATAGACACATACATGTACACACATATATATGGTAACCATAAAATTTGCCTTCCAGGCCAAAAAACTTGGAGAGTGAAGTGGAGCGGGGCGGTCATGACAACAGGTACAGACGAGGGCTGACCAGAGAAAGCTAGGATGAATGGTCAACCTGAACTGGAAATGTGACACTATCCTTGCTCTCAAGAACTTACTGTAATACAATACCCATTATATTAACAATCCACAGCACTTTACAGTTTACTCTGTGCTTCGGAACCATCAGCTCCTGAGCCTGCCCACCACCCTGGGGAAGCAGGAGACATTATTATTATTCCTGCTTCAGGCAGGTCAATTGATTTTCATGAGGTCAGAGAGCAGGGACCCATTCCAGGCCTTTCATGGCTTTCCCTTGAGAGCTCCTTCCTTTCCTACAATTTCCTGAAAAAATCTGAGCACACAGACATAAATCTATAACTAACACATCCTTCTTGCCTGTATTTTTGTCTCAGGTGACAGGAAGTTCAGAAAACTTCAGGCTGATTTGGAATATAATAATCTATGTAATCAATCTGCCGCTTCTATTTGCACAGTTCTATTGTTTTCTTCCATTTCCCAAACTGTTTTTGGAAGTATATGGGGTAGAACATATAAATAATATTGTCGTGTGGGGGGTCCGGCGGGGTCTCTGCTCCCGCTCCCCACATAAGAACGCAGGATGTGGCTAGGCCAAAAAGGAACACCCACGGAGCCATAAGTAGGGAAGTCATACTACTATGGTCTCACTGGAGGCTGGGTTTACACGACGTACGACTTGCTGTCCGCTTTGCTGCCAACCGACTGACTCTCCTCGACTCTCCTTCAGTCTCCTCCTTCACTCTCCTCGGCTCCCCTCCGTAGCCGCGGCAGTTATATCAGTGGCCAATGGCTCAATGGCTACAGCTGATGGCCAACCAGCCACAGCTGACGGCCATCCACTATCCGAGCCAGTACCTCTCCACATGAAGCCGAGAGCCTGGAAACTGCTCTCTGGGGCTCTGTCCCCACAAATATTTTTAATGGAACCCATCTGAGTGCACAGGTGAACGTCACTAACCAGTCCTGTCCAGCGTTGACTCTCCTGGAAAGTGCCTTCCTGGAATGTGTCTTCACGGCCAGCCCTCCTCTCTTGAGTCAACTCTAGCCTGCTTCCTGGAGGAGCCCCCACCCTCACCATGGAGGTGCTGGGTCTGTCTGGTGGGGGGAACAGAGCACTAGCTTGGGAGCCAAGCGTGTCTCCTGGAACTCCAGCCCTGCAGGACGAGACTCAAGACCCTCCCAGAGCCACCCCTGCAGAGCGCCAGATCCAGGAGCAAAAGGATCCACAGCACCCATGGCCAGAAGCCAAGCCAGGGATCCTGCTGGCTCGGTGGCTCTTTCCAGCCCCTGTTTCGGCCCCTCCACTGGCACCAACTTTGCCTCCGTGACTCCCCTATGGAGAACCGATATATCACCAGGAAAGCCTTCTGATTTCCACTGAAAATACAATGCCCAGCCCTCCCCACTCCCAAAACACGTTTCATGGGGCCTCCATCACAGCTCACGTGTCCTTCTGACTGGACCCTGATGAGCTGGGAACTTGCCTGTGCCCTGGACAGCCACACAGGGGCCTTGCATGCCATAGGGCCTTCCAGAGCTGGGTCTCCTCACCTGTGGACTGAGGCTGCCTGCAGCCCACCTCTCATGCAGTGAAGACACAGAGATGCCTGCAGACCAAGGTCACCATGCCAGCACCAAGGATGTCAAGGACTGGTTGTTTCATCCCTGGACTGGTTGGGAACAGCGAGAACCTGAAGGCTGCCTCGGGAGGCCCCCGCCCCTCTGCCTGCCTCTTCACACCCCTCCTCCAATGTTTGCTATTTTGTTATTGTTGTTAATTCCTTGCCAGGTGGAACTTGGCACTGTGGGGCTTAATTAAGCTCAGCCAGCTGTTGCCGAACATGGGAATGTGATGCGTGGAGGAGCCAGCCTCTAGCAAGCCATGGGGAGGCCGGAGAAGGGGGCAAGAGAGGGAGAAGGGAAGGGGGAGGGGGAGGGACGGGGCCTCAGAGGCTCTGGGAGACCCATAGCCCCAGGCCCACAACAGAATGTGGTCTAAGTTGGGAGATAGGAGGCTGGGCTGCCAGACAGGGCCTCTGGGCAGGTCCCAGGATGTGGGCTGACAAGGCCCAGCTGCCACCCCCACCCCCTATTGATGCAGAGATCCCAGCTCCTAAGAACTGAGATCCCACAGGATAGAGGAAGACTTTGCAGGGGGAGCTCCTGTGCAGGGGAAGCTTCCATGGAGGGGGACAATCACCAAGGCCCAGTAGCACCAGTGCTGTGCTGCCCAGATGCTAGACAGCAGCACTCAGGGAGTGCAAGGTGTGGTGTGTGTATGCATGTGTGTGTGGATGTGTAGCGTGGTATGTGGTGTGGTGTGTGAGTGTGTGTGTGTAGTGTGGTGTGTATGAGTCAATATGTATCTATCTATGTGTGTGTTATATGTAATGTGTGTGTTATGTGTAGTGTGTGTCTATGTGTAGTATGTATGAGTGTGTATGTGGTGGGAGGATATATATGTGAGTGTGTATCTGTATATCATATGGTATATGTGTGTGTGTGTCCACTTGCCCTAAAATCTTGCCCTGGAGATAGTTTTGTCTCATGATTTTGCTCAACACCAGGGCCTGTCTAACTTCTGTGAAAACAGCTAACTAGTGGGGCCTCATTTTCAGCCAGAAAGCTAGCTGCAAGGGAGTCCAGAATCAGACCTCAGCTTTTCAGCCTCTCCAAAGTAGAATGAAGATGGAATGGAGATTGAGAGCGCAGATCTACAATATTTTCCTCAGTCCACCCATGACAGCTCCAAAGCCATCATTTTATTCAGACTTGAACTTTCATATAATAATAGCAATGAAGTGTGCTCCCAACTAACACAATGCAACTTTCCCATGAGCTAGTGAAAAGACGCTTGTCCTTTCCCCAACATGTAAGACTTTGTGCCGTATTCTCCCCAATTACAACATAAAAAGACAATATCCAAATGAATTTAAAATTTACATGTCCTTTGATTCCCCGATTTCACATTCAGGAATTCACCCTGGATGTGCTTGCCCAGGGACACATAGCATGTTTGTGGAGGCAGAAGGGTGAGAACACCCCAAACATCATCACTGAGGAACAACTATGGATTAAATACAACAAAAAGCTCATGCTCAGGAGCATGTAGAAATTGTAGAAACAACTAGATAAGTCAAAGGAAAAATGGCAAGTCACACAATTGACTTCCACTATGGGTTTCTTAGCACTGGCTGAGCACTAAAATTATCTGAGAAGTTAGAAATACAAAATAACTCTGGCCTCAGACACTTCCTGGGATGGGCTCAGAATCTCTGGGGATGGGGAACGGATGGGCTCCTTTTCCTTGGTGAGTGTGACATTTGGGGAAAATGGGACTCACTGCCATTTGGGCAGGTACAGGGTGTAAGATGCCAGACACGGGAAGGTAGCTTGCAAGCTTGCACTCACACTCACTCACACGGGTATCACGTGAGCTCACAAACTCACACTCGCACGCTTGAGTATCGTGTGACACCACACCATTACACAAATGCTTGCCTGTGCATGGCTGTCTCTGGAAGGGTGCGGGGACACCGAGATCCTGGGGTGGGGATAGAGAAGACATTTTGGAGGCTGCCTCACAGTGCTGGTTATTTGGCTTTTGTTGTTGTAGACACCTATTTTTCATTTAATATTAAATTTGTTAATAAAAAGGATGCCTCCTTCAAGCATTGCCCTCTTTCCAAGAATGGATTTCTGGACAGCAATTACCTTTAAGTGTTATTTGGGGGCAGAGAGACCCCCTTAGTACCCCCACTACGGGGTTTCCACTTCAGCCACCAGGAGTAGGAGCTTATCAAGCAAAGGGCGAGATGCTGCTCTGGGTGTGCAAATGACCCCAGGAGGAGCTGATCCCTAGCCCCCTCACAGCCTGCCCTGCTGATGGCCCTGAACAATTCAGTCTCACTGATGCAAGCCTGCTCTAGGCTAGACCCTGGGGAGACTGCCTCATGGAACACAGCCCAGAATTTAGTCCTCACCTGGCAAACAGCTGTGGCCCCACCTAATAATGGATGCTTCAGGGAAGGAATGTATCCAGATTCCTGAGAAAGCCCATTCCAACAAGACGGTTCCTTCGTGGGCCTTCAGATGCAGAAGACATCCTTGCAGTTCTTACCCTGCCCCCAGGGAGCTGGCCGCTGCCTGAGATCCCTCCACAGCTGTCATCCCAGTGCTACAGGCTCCGATGCAGCCTCAGGCCAGGCCTCCTCTCTGGGCTATGGGTTAATCCTCTCGAAGGGAGAGCACGAGACTAGGGCCACCAGGCACCAGAATCACCTGGGGCTCACAGAGTCCCAATATCCACCAGCCATGATGTGGTGGGGCTGGTGAATCTGCATTTAACAAGCTCCCAGGTGGCTCTGATGCCACAAGTGTGAAGGCCACAAGCTCGGAGTGTCTGAAGGCAGCCCTAAGTGAACGCATTTAGATGCTTTCTTGGCTTCAGGGTTGACTGGGGGAGAGCAGGACTCATCAGGCACCCCAAAGGGAGAAGGGGCAATAGGGGGGAGTCCCAGTAGGCAGGCAAGGATAGAAGGGGGCAGGATAAGGAGAGCGAAGCCTGGGTCCCCACAGGTGTTGTGGGGAGCTTGGCCTCCTTCGTTCCACCTTAAAAGTCCAGCCCGGTGTGCACTGGGAAGGCTGCCAAGACAGGGTGGAGGCGGCCTGAGCTTTCACTGGAAAAGCAGCAGAAAACAGCAGCGGGCCAGGAGTCCCCAGAATTCCCCTCATGGTTCGTTTTTAATTGGATTTAATTATTTTCCAACTAATTGCATTTTTAAAAGCTTTCCCTGGTGGTTTCTTAATCTGAGGATCTCTCCCCTCCTCTCTGGGCTGGAAGCTGGGCCTGGGCAGGGATGAAGAGACAGAGTCAGGGTTGCCAGGGGGCCACTGTGCTCCCACCAAGGCTCCTTGGGGACCTGAAAAGGACCCTCAGACAGGGAGCCAGTGGGGTGCAAAATGGGGAGGCTGAAGCTGGAGGCTGCCCCATGTCCCTCCCTGGGCCAAGTATTCCCCGAGGGGCCCCCACACTCACAGATCACAGGTACAGCCATGAGACATCCTGGAGCTGTCCTCCTGGGACTCTGGCTCACACTTGGGGTACAGCATGTCCCCCTTCCCCAATTTATAGCCACCTTTCCTCAGACAACAGCCCTAAGAAGCTGTTCAACCAGATGTCAAATTGCGTGTGGTCAACTCACCATCACGAATCCATGTAGATCTCCACATATATATATATATATGTGTGTGTGTGTGTGTGTGTGCCTAACAACATGCGCACATGATAGTTCTGCTTCTCTGACTGAGCTCTGGTGGATTCTCGCACAGACCTGCTCGGGGACCCACAAGTGGATCATGTGGAAAGGAGAATCATGGCAAGTTAACCGTATGAAAAATATCCTCCTTAGGAATCACGATTGTTGAAAAATGATGTCAAAACAAGAGTTGTTCTTCTCTCCTGGTGGCATGTCAGTGGAGGCATGCCCCCATTGTCTGATTCTCAGCCCGTCTCTGTCTCTGTCTCTGTCACTATCTCTCTGCGTCTCTCTTTCTCTCCTGCTCTCCTTCTGATTCTCTCTCTTTTCTCTGCTCTCCTGTAGCTCCCTGACACTTCCTTGACTCTCACCTGGCTCAGGCTGCTTGGGAGAGGTTGGAAGGGGATGCCCGGGTGCTAGAGTGAGGGAGCAATGTTTCCCACAAGACGGTGGTTCAGCACCATGGCCAGAGGTGCAGTTCTAGAAGGACTTCTGCCCCCACACAGTTTACACCTTTGGGGTTCCTACCCCACACCCCTCAGCATCACAACCCAGGACTCCATTTATTTGTCATTCCCTGGGCAAGCTCGGCCAGGGCAACGGGCCTCTGGCCACAACAGAATTAGCTATGACCCCCTCCGCGCAGGTTGTGCTGCCTGTAATACACGCGTTACTTCATGTAGTCCCCATAACAGCCTGTGAGGTCAGCACTATGATGCCCACTTTGCAGATGAGGAAACTGAGACTCAGAGCAGGAAGACTCTAGCCCAGGGTCCCACAGCTGGAGAAAGGAGGAGCCAGAAGTCACATCAACCACACAAGACCCCCTCCCATTTCATGCATCCTCCTTGCAAGGCTTAGAGGAAGATGGTGGAATGTTAGCCAATTCTAGATACCAGCTCATCCATCAACTACACTTAACACTTAAGAACATTGTGGCCACATATCCATCAGAGCCACACCTTGTAGAGGAGGTGGGGCTGTCCCAGAACCGCAGGGACTATCCCAACCACCCAGAACCAACCACAGCCTGGCCTGTAAGGGACGGGCTGGGGGGTTAGCCACAGATCCCATGCCCACTCTCAAGAGAGACCTTCCTATTATAATTCTCATTTATTTATAATTCTCATTAATGATTATTAATGATTGCTGATATTTGCACAGAGCTTTCCTGCTGACTAGGAGCTCTGGATCTGGGTGAGTTGGCATTTGCTTATGAATGAAGCCAGATGCGGAAGCAGACCAGCCTCAAGGGAGGGGAGAGATGGCACTGGCAGTCAAGGAGAGCAGGAGCAGAAATGAGGGCGGGCGCTGGGAGAAACAGCCCCCCCGCTGGCCAGAGGGCAGCCTTCCTAATGTTCAGGGTCTGGTACCTCCAAGGATGTGTGTGTGTTGGGGGAGGGGGGCTCTTCACAACCACAATGTGTGCCTGGAGAGTTAGGGGAATTGGGAATTTGGCTATTCTTACATCCTGTGCTTTCTCAAACATTTCCTCTTTGTGTTCTGTAAATTTTCCTGTGAATGTGCTTGCTGGTATCAGCTCAGCCAGGAAGACATGAGACCTCGTCCTGCCTGCCGCTGGGACGCAGGAGGCAAGAAGAGTAGAGACGTCCTGTATGCGGACCTGACAGCAGCAGCGCCCCTGGCTCAAGGGTGTGTCTCGCTTCCCCCTCAAGGCATCCTTCTTGGCAAGTCCCCAGTGTTATGCCCATTTACAGATGAGGAAACAGAGGTTCAAAGAGGAGAGGGGGCCTATGTGGAGGTGCCTTCAACCAGGAGTGTGGAGCCAGTCTGTCAATTCCAAGCCGCCAGCTGTCGGCAGTTAATCTCCTTGCAGCTCGGTTTCCTCGACTGTGGAATGGAGGTACTGAGATGTCCCACCTCACAGAATCTCGGTGAGCATTGATGAGTGAATGTGAACAGCAAGAGAAGAGTGAGTGTGGCTAGTGAGCAGTTTTGGCAAACCTTATACTCACTCATACGTAGGTATGTCCCCAAAACCAAAGTTTCACCAAGACACTTTCCTTGTTCCATGTGCAATGCATCCTACGAGCTTTTTTGTTTAAATATTGGTCTTATAAGTAATTCTCAAGTTAATCTCACAGACCACGCTTCTAAAAAGCCCTGCTGATGACAGTGGAAGACCCTCAGCTGGAAGAAGAGCGCCCCCTGAGACAGAGCCTGGGACCCACCGGCCTCCCTCCAAAGTCCAGTCTGTTCGGCCAGGGGGACTTGGTGTTTTGTTTTGGGAAATAGGAGTGCTCCCTCTCCCTTGGTCCACTCCAGGGAAACCTGGTTATGACAGGCTTGACGGAAGAACCCAGGAGGTATAATATCGAAAGAAGCATAAGCCGGCAAGGGGTCGACAGGGAAGGGCTACGCCCCAGCATGGGAGCAGCCTTGGAGGAGGTGTACAGAATGGCTTCAGGGTCTTTTCTTTAGGAGCCAATTTGTAGGACCACCTCATCCACTCATTCAACAGCTCTCGCTGGGGCTGGGATTCAACCAGCACTCACTGATGTGGAAACACTCTGTGCTCTGCCATATATCTCTTTGTCCTTTGCCTTTTCAGTGCACAACAGCCAGGAGTTCACCTGCCAGTCCCAACATCCCTTTACCCAGCTACTGGAGCTCACTTGACAGCTTGCTTCTGGGGGAACCCGAACGAAGACAGCTGAGCATACGCTGTGAGCTGGGGTGCTGTGTGCTGGGGTGCTGTGTGTATGGGTGTGGAATACCAGGATGCCATGTGCCCAGGAGAAGCTGGATGTGTTCTTGTATTCCTCTTGGGAAACACATCCCCAAAGTCTCCCATAGCCTGAAGCCCGGTTTTCCTGGCCCATTTGTCTGCTCACCTTCTCTCTCTCTCTCTCTCTCTCTCTCTCTCTCTCTGTCTCTCTCTCTCTCTCTCTCTACTGCAGCCACCCCAACCACAGCAGACTTCACTCCAGGGCTTCTGCACAAGCCATTCCCTCTACCGGGAGGCCCTTTTCTTCCTCTCGCCATTTGTGCAAGGTCAGCTCCCCTTCCTATCACCATCCCATCTTCCTGTCCAACCCAGCATCTAGACCAGGTGCCTTCATGACGGTCTTTCTTTCAGTCAAGAAACATGCATTGGGCATCTACTAGGCACTAGGCACTCTTCTAAGATCTGAGGTCCTCGCAGAGGATAAAATAGACGTGAATCCACAGTGCTGACCCATTGTGAGTGTGGGGGGGAAGGAGATGGTGTGGTAAAGGGGTGCGGAAGTTGAGGGACTGGTCCAGGAAGGCCTCTTTGAGGAGGTAGCATTTGAGCAGAGACTTGAAGGAGGTGAGGGAGGGAGCTGAGTGGACATCTGGAGGAAGAGGGCTCCTGGGAGGCAGTGAAGCATGTGCAAAGGGCCTGCGCAGAGCAAGCTTGGCATCTAAAAAACAAGCACACCAGAGGCCAGGAGAGAAGACTGGGGCTTGCGGGGAGTGAGGCTTGGGCTTTTCACTAAGGGCCACATGAGCCACGGAGGGGACTGAGCAGAATAGCGTGGCATCTTCCTTGCCACAGTCCCACCCTCTGCCCTCGTCACATTCCTTACTTTCCCTTTCCCGTAATTGTAATTTGTTTGTGTGGTTGTTTGTTCAGCTTTTATCTCTGCCAGCAGGCTGACAGCTCAGGAGGAAAAGGCCACACCCTACACACAAAGGACTCAGAAGGGTGAGGCTGCCCTCGAGGCCCCCATCCTGGCTCTGCAGAGTGCCTTGTGCCAATGTCAAGCCATTTCCTTCCGGAATCACTGCAGCCCCCAAAGACCCTAGCTGGGAAGCCACTCAGCCCATCTCCCGTGGCAGGAGTGACCTCCATCCGCTGTCTGGACCCCCCTATCCTCTTCTGGTCTCTCCACCTGAATCTGGAAACTTTACTTCCAAGTGAAACTTAGAGACATGGAGACAATGCCCAAGGAGGGGGCGGAAAGGAAGGAAAGTCAGGAAGCGTGAAGCTCTTGATGGCTGTGCTCTAAACTGTCTTTTCCACGGCATTTCAATGCCTGCAAGCGGATTAATAAGGTCTCGGTCATAGCAGCAGTAGTCTATATTTATTCTATCTGGAACACCAGTTGGTCGGGCCATGTGAATATTGATGGCCGGGCGGGATTGAGGACAGGCGGCGTGGCACCAGCGTTATCTTTCTGGCACAGGCGGCCTGGCCCTTATCAGGCCAGCCCGGCTGCTCCAGCTGCATCTTCAAGGGCTTGAGCCCCGCCTCCCGCTGCCTGCTTTGTAATCAGAAGAGAAGAAGTTGCTGCCTTGATATTTCCATTTTTATCTCTTTTATTTACTTCATTTTAATGTCTTTCAGGGAATATTTTCTTTGCACCAAGGCAAGGCCGATGGTCGGGTACATCTTTCTGCTGCCCTTGCCCCTGGCCAGGCTGGGAGAAGGGGGAGGAGGGGTGAGGACAGGGGTGAGGGGCTTCTGTCTCATCCTTCCCCTCCCTGCCCTCAGTCTGTTCCTTCTCCCAGTTCCCGCCACTTCTCTCTGCCTTTTTCTTCCCTCTCCTGGTGGGGGCTTTCCCAAATGTATCACACCCTCCAGATCCAAGCCCCTGGCTCTGGCGGTCCTCACCCTCACACAGATCTTCAATTCCCAGTCCAGCCCCAGTGACGAGGGATTAATTATAAGGAGCCTTAACCCACAGCCCCAGAGAGTGATTCCAGGAGCTGGGGCGAGGCATGCAGGATCATGCCTATTCCTTAAAGGAGCCTGTCACGGTTAAGGAACAGGCAGCTTCAAGCCTCATTCCCTCCGCCACCACCTCCACGGATAGGGGGGAGCCGTGATTATCTCCCTTTCCCAGACGAGGAAGCTGAGGTTCCGAGAGATTATCAGTCACAGTCACCTTGCTCTGAGCTGGCAACTTGTGACAGAGAGAGGAATTGCAGAGTGGCCAGGGCTGCAGAGACAGTCTGCGTCTGGCAAAGAGCTGGCGCCGAAGGGTGCTCGGCCAATGTCTGCTCACCTCACCTGTGTGTCCTCCTTCGTCTGTGAGGCCCGAAGGTCATATCCCTATTACACAGTGAACCAAGACAGTATGTGAAGCAGCTCATCATAGGGGCCCAGCCCGTAGGAAGCAGAGGGGGCCTATCTTCTCCGTGTCCCTACTTTACTGTCATCAATGCCCGAGGAATGGGTTGAATAGTTTCCCAAAAAGATATGTCCACATCCTAATCTCTGAAACCCAGAAACGTGACCTTGTTTGGAAGAAGTGTCTTTGCAGATGTGATTAAATAAAGATCTCTAGATAAGGTCATCCTGGATTAGGGAGGCCCAAAATTCAACAACTAAAGTATTTATAAAAGAGAAATATTCAGTCACACAGGGAGAGGCCGTAGGACGAAGAAGGCAGAGGTTGGAAGGAATGCTGCCACAAGCCAAGGAATGCCTAGGGCCACCAGGCGCTGGAAGATGCAGGAAGCATCTCCCCTAGAGCCTCCAGAGGGAGCTTGGCCCTGCGACGTCTGGGTTCCGAGACCTGGATTTCAGACTCTGCCTCCAGAACTGGGAGGGAATAGATTCCTATTGTTTTAAGCCTCCTCTCCATCTGTGGTTACTTGTTACAGCAGCACCAGGACAAACCCACCATCCCCCACTGGGCTGAGAGCCCCTCAGGCATGGCTGGTAGTGTCGACCCACTCCAAAGCCACAGCAATGAACCTGGCACCTGCTACCACAAAGATGCTCGGTGAAAGTTTGTGGAACAAGCCAGTGAATCCGAGGGTAGAAATCAGGCCTAAGCAAGGAGGAGCGCAGGTGATTTGGAACCCATGCACAAAAGGCTATGGGGTGCTGAGCTCAGGAAATCCAAAGGCAACAGGACAGCATGCTGCCCCTTGAGTCCCACATGCACCCACATTTCCAGCTCCTTGCATTGGGGGGATATGCACCATCTCAGGGCTCCACTTCCTTCCTGGAGATGCTGAGATGGCAGCGGTGGAGTTCTGAGCAGACTCAGTCCCAAGCAGCCACGTGGGGGAACAGCTGCTTGGGTGGGGGTGCTCCATTCACATGGACATTTGCATAGTGGAAAATAAATTTTGGGAGTAGTTGGCTCCAGTAGCAAGCCTAGCCTGCCCTGAATAACACAGCAGTTGTCCCCCAGGGTCATGCCCAGGGACTTAGTGGTCCCCATGTTTATAGGTTTGGAACCTCACCCATGGGACATGGGCACAAACTCGAGAGAGAATCTTCTGGAATCTTTTTCATAAATGGTGTGAAACCAGAGGCTGCCCCAGGAAGGGATTGGGATGGAAACGGCTACAGCTGCTCTACAAAGCAGAAATCAGAGAGTCCGTGGGGCGGGCAGCTGTGTGCCATTCAGGATGTGTTATTTTCCAGATTTCATGCTGAAGACCAGAAAGGCTAGACACTGGCAGGGATTGATGTGGTTTCTGTCACTAAAAAGAGAAAGGTCAAGGCTGGAAACGATGCATTGCCTATCACTGGGAGCTGCAGAGAAGCTTGGCTAAGCTGTTTTTCTCGCCAGTCGCCTGAGGAGGCCACTTGGTGAGGGCTCACCCCCGTGCTTTCGGGCACTGCTTTCGGGCACTGCTGGACCAGGCACATGGGAGGATACCTGAGGGCCACTCTCACACGGCCTCGGGTGACTGCTTGGGGGGGGGCAGGGTGTAGGATACTCAGAAGTGGTTGGAGCAAGAGAGAAGCACCGGCTGGAGGGGAGGGACCCTTTGGGAGGATGGGAGTGGGAAATGCCTGAGCCTAGGATCCAGGTGCCCTAGGGGGGACGTTTGGGGAGTTGTCCATCTGGCTGGTATGGCAGATACTTGAGAAGAGAGCAGACGGATCGGAAAAGATGAGTATTCCTGGCTTAATTCCCTGGGGTCCCAGTGAGGAGGCACCGCAGAGAGGCCTCAGAGGTAGGTCTGGGGGAGCTGCTTCCTTCCAAATTCCTCTCTCCACACACACACACACACACACACACACACACACACACACACACACACACACGGGTCCTGCACCAGGAGGGCACTAGGTGATGGGAGAAGCAGGTACAGCATGCCCAGGATAACAGTCTCAGAGGAGTTGGGAGCTAGGAAATCCTGGAGGAAGCCAAAGGACGTCCATGTCATTCGGAGCAGCAGCAACGCAGCCTGAACAGGCCTCCCACGGTCTGGCAACTGTGTGGATGACAGCCCCCAGGACCACTGCCTGCTGCCTGGCCACCCCCTGCCTCCTCACATGTAACACACAGCAGATACTGTCATCACCCCATTGTGTAGCCAGAAATATGGAGGCCGAGAGCTGGGATGCCTGTCAGCCAGGACAAGGCAGAGCCACAGGGGCAGCCCTCCTGCTCCCAGAAAAGGCCAGGGCCCCTCTACAATTACAGGCTGTTAGGCCGCCTAATGAAAAGCCCTCATTAACTAATAAAAAGCACTTGCACTCCCTTGTCACATAATTAGTGGGAGCCAGGACTTCAATTAAGCTCTGTCCAAACTGCAAGAGGCCACAATCAAGCTCGGCAGAGAAGCCAGGACAAGGCAACATCCAGCCTCACCTACCTGCCCCTCCTCCTTCCTGCCCATCCCCACGGACACCCCCCACCAAGGAATGGGAGCAGAAGCTGTGGGGGGGGGTTCTCTCTCCCCCAGCAGGGGTTCAGACTCCAACCCTGCTCAGTATGCTGTGATTTGGGGCTTTCTGCTCTTCTAGCTAAACCTAAATCTGCCTGATCCTCCTCAGAGACCATCGCCCACCACTCCTCCTAGCCTCCCACTGTGCCCTCTACCCCGAGCCCTCCTGGATGGCCCTTTCTTTCCCTCCTCACCCTGTTTGACCCCAGGGACCTCCCTGGCTAATATCCTTGGACTCTCTCCTCTGACCCTCACTCCCAGCACCAGACAGCACTTCTAAACTTTTCCAATTTTCCTTCTTGCCTGGTCTGCTAGGGGAACAACCTCACGTGGTGCCACGCCCCAGCCTCCTGCCCCAGTCCTCCCCCCACGCCCCTGCCTCCTGCCCCGATCCTCCCCCCACGCCACCGCCTCCTGCCCCGGTCCTCCCCCCACGCCACCGCCTCCTGCCCCGGTCCTCCCCCCACGCCCCAGCCTCCTGCCCCGGTCCTCCCCCCACGCCCCTGTCTCCTGCCCCGGTACTCCCCCCACACCACCACCTCCTGCCCCGGTCCTCCCCCCACACCACCGCCTCCTGCCCCGGTCCTCCCCCCATGCCCCAGCCTCCTGCCCCAGTCTCAGCCAGCAGTGATCAGGCCTCACTTATTCCACCTCCAAACACCTCTTGGGTCAACCCAAACCAGAGCCCAGACTAGGTCCCCAGGGCCCCTCATCTGGACCACCCAAACACCTCTGGCTCCAGAGCTGTGAAAGAAGGCATTTCTGTTGTTTTAAGATGCCCAGTTTGTGGTCCTGGGTTACGGCAACCCTGGGACACTCCCCCAGTGGGCAAGATAGCGTAGACCCAGGCTGCTGAACATTTTTCTTTGCACACAGGGCATGGACTCCAGGGTCCATGCTGGGATGAGAGAAGGAAGACTCAGCACTGAGGGTAGAAAGGGGCGCCAGCACCCACACTGTCACCTTCACAAAGGCACCAGGGACTTGATAAGGAAAGGAGGCCTCCTTAACAACTGGGCTGAGACGACTTGGTGTCCACGCATGAAAGCAGTCTCCACCTGAGCCTGGCACCATGGGAAGGAGGCTCGTGCAAAATGGGTCAGAGATCAATTTGTCAGAGCTAATAATATGTGACTTCTGGGAGAAAACACAGGAGAAAAACCTACCAGCGACGACTCCTTAGTTAGGACACTAAAAGCATGCACTGTGGAAGAAAAAAACAATAAATCAGACTTCATCAAAAGGAAAGCCATCTGCTCATCAAAGACACCCATTAAGAAAATGAAAAGGCAAGCCAAGAAGAAAATAAACACAGTACATATACACGACAAAGAACTTGTATTGATAATTTATAAAGAACTCTTACAGCTCAATAGTAAAAATACAAACAACCCAATAAAAAGTGGCCCAAACACTAAGACACGTCAGTAAAAGAAGACATACAAATGGCCAATAAGTTCATAAGAAGATGCTCAACTCACGAGTCATCAGGGAAATTCCAATTAAAACACTAATAGACTATCATTGCACACCTACAACAAAGACCAAATTAAAAAAAAAAAAAAAAGCAAAACCTGACAATAGCAGATGTTGGTAACGATGTGGAGCTTCTTACACACTCCTACATGCTGGTGGGAATATAAAATTTGGAAAACCACCTGAGAAAAGAGTTTGGAAATTTCCTATAAAAGTAAATATACCTGTGATATAACTGGCAATTCTACTCACGGGGATATATCTAAAGGAAATTAAAATGTACAGCCATAAAGTGTCTTATACAGAAATATTTATCGCAGCTCATAATAATAAAAAACTGGAAATAACCCAAAGTGCATAAACAGAAGAATGGATAAATGCAATGTGGTGTTTTCAAATGCTGAGATACCGCTCAGCAATAAAGAGAATGAACTGGTGACGCACAGCACAAACACATCTCTAAAACACAGTGACGGGCCAAAGCTACAAAAGCACCCCGCTGTTCATGAAAAGTTCCAGAAATGGCAAAACTGACCTTATAAAGTTAGACGTCAGATTGGCGATTAAATTGCGGGGTGGGGAGAATTGATTTTAAGGAGATATGAAGTAATGGGCTTGTTCTCCATCTTGACTGGGGAAATGAATACAGAGGTTTACATTTTGAACTGTATGCTTAAAATGTGTGCGGTGGACTGTATATAAATTACACGGCAATAAAGTTGATTTTAACAAGTGTCAGTGCAGCTTGGAGGAAGCTTATACTGCTTGGTGTATTAGTCAGCCTTGCTGCAGTAACAAACAAACCCCTGATGCTTTCAACCACACATTTTTACTTCTTGCTCACATTATGTGTTGGCGGTGACAAGTTAGCTGTGTCTGTTCTCAGAACCAACCCCACAGGCAACATTCATTTCTCACATAAAGGGAAGAGAATGAGCTGGTGGTGGAGACCCTTGGTGATTCCCAAAGCTGCTGCTTAGATGTAGCAAATGTCAGTCCCCCCCCAAATTCCACTGGCCAAAATGCCACATGGCCACACCAAGACAGGATGAATCCCCTTCTCCAGAGGGGTAGGGGTCCTTGGAGTCATAGGCAGGGGTGGGCTGTAATCCTGTCCAGGGAAAGCCAAGGAGCAAGTCATCGGAGATGCAACACCCAACATCTGGGGTGCCACCAAAGGCCTCCCAGGACTCTGAGCTGGGGCTAGGAGGCCAGGTAAGGAGGGACTGGCAGTCTGGTGGAGGGAGGGCCCCTAGAAGATGAAGGTACCAGTGGGTCACAAACAATAATAGTCGTTGCACTTACTGAGCTCTACCCAGCTTGTGCTGGGCACCTGGCATATTTTATGTCCTAGATTCTTACATGGCCCCCACAGGGTAGATGCTACCTGGAGCATCTAGAAGCACTGACAGGTCACAGGACCTGCCCAAAGGTGTACAGTGAGCAGAAAGGCCAGCGTGAGGCCAGGTGGCTAGCCTGGTCTGCTGCCAGTTCTGGAGTGTAGACAGCAGAGGTGAGGCTGGAGCCCCCACCCCAGGGACTGGCATGCTGTGTTGCCAGCCTCTTCCTCTGGCCAGGGACGTGCTGGGATGTGACGGACTACATGAGAGCCAGCTCTGGCTTGCCCAGCCTGCTGCCAGCAGAGTGAGTTGCCCGGCTGACCAGCTGTGAGCCAGAATGCCAGTGGCCAGCAGGCACCGCTTCCCATCTGTCTCCTCTCCCAGGTGGCACCTATTTTTAGAGCCAAGTCTTCAGAGCTCTCGGGTGGGCTCAGCAGGTGGGGTGCCCACTGAAGGGGGAGCTTAGCTGGGTCCAAGGCCTGAGAGGCCAGCAGGCTGGCGAGAGTGCACTGCCAGGCCTGGCTGCCCCTTCTACTCCCGAGCCCCCTGTCTGCCTTCCCTGGCCTTCCTTCTTCCTTCCTCTCTGGCAGTACCTTTGCCACCTGTCCTTCAGGACTTCACGCTTCCCAGCTCCCCCCAGAGCCCCTCTGCTGGCCCCCAAAACTTTGGAAGGTCCAGGACTCAGTCCCTGGGTCTCTTCCCTCCCATTTGTACCTGCTCCCTCCGTGACTTAGATACGACCCTCCCGCTGGCAACTCCCACACTTCTGGTGCTGGGAGAGCTGCTCTGGGTTCTGCTGCAGGGCCATCGCACCAACAGGTGTCTCCAACAGAACACACAGGTAAGCTCCTGATCCTCCTCCATCAGCCCATCTCATGTGGGCAGGCTACCCTCCCACACACCGCGGGGACATTCTAAGCCCCCATACCCCCACAGCCATCCGTCGGCCCTACCTTAACCAGCCCCAGAATCAGCCTCTCCCCTCCCTGGCACCATCAGTTCCAGGCCACCATCAGCTCCCGTGGGACTCCCCTCACAGCAGCCTTGCTCCCCTCGTCCCAGCCTGACCAGGCCATGGCTCCGCCTCGGCAATAGCCTCACCCTTGGAAGGCCCTGTGGCCCCCACATGACCTCTGACCCCATCTCCTGCACTCTCCTCTCTCCACCTCCTGCCCTGGGCCCTTCATTCCTTCCGCGCCTTCTGCCTGGGCCGCTTCTTCCCTCGCCTCCTTCATATCTTTGTTCTAATGTCCACTCCTTGGGGAATTGCAACCAAGCCCCCTGTGTCCACTGCACCCCACTCTCCTTCCTGGCTGCAATTTCCTCCGTGAGCTTATCACCTGCTAGCAGAGTATAGATTCCCACTTGCTTGGTTTTTTGTTTTCTGTCTCCCATCGTAGGGATTTATGGCCATGTTGCTCATGCTGTGTCCCCAGTGCATAGAACAGCACCTGACACACAGGAGGCGCTCAATGAACATTTGAGTTAGTTTCTCCCAATTATGCAGCTCGGGAGGGAGACAGATTTGCCGGAAGACCATTTCTGAAGGAAGGGCAGAGTCAGAGGCTGAGATGGAGGCGCAGTGGGCGTGTCCTATGCAGAAGAAGATACCTGGTTGGACAGGTACCCGGAAGGCTGGGGGCTGGGCGGGATGGAACCCTGAGACTGCTGGATAGAGGGAAGTGGGATGATGGAGTTGATTAATATGGACGCGGCTCCGTGACACAATATTCCAGAAGGTAGTCGATGCTCCTCCAGCCAGGATGGTGCTAGAAAGCGGCGAGAAGGGGCAGCGGCCCCAAGTGCAGGAGAAATGTCAGACCTGTTGTGAGGATGGTGCAGAAAGGCATCAAAGGCCCCCAGGGAGGGCAGCCGGAGCCCAGGACACTCCGTGTGCAGTGACAAAGAAGGCCCGGTGAGAAGCACCAGAACCCGGGGGAAGCTCCGTAACAGCTGCTCTCCACGGGCCGGCTGGTCAGAGGAGATGGTGTTCAGCAGTGGCCCCCCTGGTAGCTACAGGGGCCATAGGAACAGAGGGCAGGTGGGCACCTGACTGTCAGAAACCAGATGGAAGTGACAATGGGCGCAGGTCGGAGCAGCATGTGGGGCTCAGCTACAGACAGTGGTGGAGGTTAATAGAACAGAGCACCACCAGGCATTGCTAATCCATGAGGACGGCGGACCAGGGGGCCAAGCGCCACTGTCCTCCTCTCAAATAAGTGATGCTCCTCTGCCCAATTGTCAAAGCGGAGCCAGTTCTCAGATCCAGAACCTACTGACAGAAGGAGCACCGGGCCCGATGAGGAAGGCTCTTCCATGTCACAGCAAATCTGTCCACTTGAACCCCACAGGCCATCTACTGAGTATTCAGTCCCTGAGGAAAGGGAGCACCCAGTCTGAGGGTCATTGCAAACAGAGAGCCAGGCATCACCCATCCTGTGAGAGTGGGGACATACGGGGGTCTGGTGGTCATCTCCTTGGCCGCTGAATGTGTCACTGGGTCAACACACTTGGGAGATGCAGAGTCCTCCCATTGGTTCCTAGCGGGAAAGGCCAAGTGGAAGTCTCTGAATTTGTAGCCCCCACCCTCTACAAAACAGTAACTCAAAGCCAGGGAATGACAGAGATTCATGTCATCCTCAAAGACTTAGAGAACTCAGGGGGTTGCCCTGTCTTATCCCCACTGAACCCACCAGTCTGGTCCCCACAAAAGCCAAATGGTTAGTAGCAGATAATAGTGGACTGTACCCATTTAAGCAAGTAGCCCAAGTTGTAGATAATGTGCCAGCTGTGGCATCGTTGCTGGGGAACATCAGTGCAGCTCCCACTGAGCAACCCCTCACCTGGAAAATGAGGATGCGTTTCATTCCCATGAGGAGGGAGGGTCAGCTGTGTGCGTCTCAGGTCTGCCCCAGGGCCATGATAACTCTTGAGCCCTCTCTAGTTCATCTGGACATCCAGCAGAATATCACAGTGGTCCATAGAGCAATGACACCAGGCTAACTGGATCAGATGAGCAAGAAACACATTGGAGGCCTGGGTAAGATTCATACACCTCAGAGGGTGGAGCTAAATCATGCAAAAATTCGAGGGTGCACCACATTAGTGAACATTCTAAGAATCAAGTCATGGTATGTCAGGGGGGTATCAGGATGTCCCCTCCAGAGTGAAGAACAAATCATTGCATCTTGCACGTCCCAGCACTCAGAAGGAGGGCTTGATCAGTTGATAAGGTTGAGTTCATACTTGAGAATAGTGCAGGAGGGCTGGGATCATGTTCCAGGGACACAAACACTGCCAGCCTTGAGGGACCCAGGCAGGCACGGGCTCGGCAGCAGGCCCAGGCTGTGATGGAAGCAGTCCTACCGCTGACCATATGGCCTGGTGTGTTCTACAGCCCAGTGGCATCTGCGGTGAGAAAAGGCATTGTGTGGCATTCATGGCAAACACCAACAAGAGAACGGAAATGCAGATCCCTAGGGTTCTGGAGCAAGGGCATGCCCTCTGCAGCAGGGAACTATATCCCACTCAAAAAGAAGCTTCCTTATGCTGCCAGGTCTTGATAAAGGCAGAACAACTGACCAGGTACATCAAGCGACAATGCACCCAGCACTACCCATCATGAGCAAGGCTGCATCTGCCCCAACAAGTCATAAAGCCATCAGCCATCCATCATCTGATGGAAGTGTACATCCAGGACTGGGCATGAGCAGAAAGCTGCACGAGGGGGCAGACCCCCACATCATCCACTGGCATCCCTCTCTCAGCATGCGTCTATGGCTGCACAGGGGCTGTTATGATTGCCTGACAGAGGAGGTTTTCAAATGGGCCATTCCAGTGTATTGCTATGAGGTGACAGGGGCCAGCAGCTGTATTACAGCCCCACTAGGAAGTCACCTTCAAAAACCATGGTGAGCAGAATCCTCCCAGGGCAGGGCTCTGAATGGTGCACCGTCATCCACGAGTGGAGAAAGGACTGGCTCAAGGTAAGAATAAGCATGAACTCGGGGGCAATGGACAATGGTCTGGCCTGGTCAGGGGCCTTGACGGAGAGAGATTGAAGATTGGGGACAAGGAGGTCTGGGGTGGGGCATGTGGATGGACACAGGGGAGTGGGGTGCCAAATCTGAAGATTGTGTTCCCCTGTCGGTCATGGGTCCTTTTTCTTTGGCGACTTTCGTGATTTTCTTGAGCTTTCCGCAGTTTCACTATAATATGTCTAAGTGTGGTTTTCTCTTTATTTATTCTGTCTGAGGTTCGCTGAACTTCTTGGGTCTGTAAATTGATGCTTTTCCTAAATTTAGGCAAGTTTTGACCATTATCGATTTAAGTACTTTTTCTGCCCCAATTTCTCTCTCTTCCTATTCTGAGACTCCAATTATACATGTATTGAGAGAGTCTTATTTTGATCTATATAGATCACTAAGCTCTGTTCCCTTTTTTCAGTTTCTTTTAAATCACTATTCTTTAGAAAACATTATTTCTATTCTTCTGAAGTTTTCTAATCTGATGTTAATCCCATTCAGTGATTTTTCTTTTTTAATTTCAGATATGTAACTTTGAGTTCTAGAATTTCTATTTGTTTTGTTTTTAGTTTTTATTTCTCTGCTGGGAAATGCCATTGTTCATTCATTATGAATATCTTTTTTGTTAAGCATTTGGACACATTTGTATTAGCTGCTTTGAAGTCCTCATTTACTAAGACTAATATCTGGGTCATATGAGTGTCTACTACTATTAGCTGATTTTTCTATTGACCGTGGGTTATGTTTTGCTATTCCTTCATATGTCTAGTGATTTTGTTATTGTATATTGAGTGTATTATAGAGACTTTTGATTTTATTTCTTCCTTTAAAAAGTATTGATCGTCCCCACCCTCCCCCCCCCCACCTTTTCTTGCCTTCTTTGGTTTTAATTGAGTATTTTATGATTCTTTGTATCTCCTCTCCTAGTACGTCAATTATACTTTTAAAAAATTTTAGTGTTGTTCTGGAGTTTACAATATACATTTTAAACTAATCTAAGTCACCTTCAAATAACATTAGACTACTTCATGTGTATTTCAAGTGCTTCATGTAGTGTGAATATTCCCAGTTTCTCTCTCTTGTCCCTGTGACATTGCTGTCACTCACTTCACTAATCCATGTGCTATAGTCACCCAATACATTCTTATCATTATGGCTTTACACAGTTCTTTTAGATCCATTAAGAATTAGAAAAATGTTTTATTTTGCCTTCGTTTATCTCTTCTTTGATGCTCTTCTTTCTGTAGACCCAAGTTTCTGACCTATGTAATTTTCTTTCTGCCTGAGCATTTATTTTAACATTTTTTGAAAGGCAAGTCTGCTGGTGATGAATTCCCTCAGTTTTTGTCTAAAGAAGTCTTTACTTTTCCTTCACCTTGAAGGATAATTTCACTGACTTCTAGATTTGGTGTGTTTTTTGTTTTCATTCAACACTTGAAATATTTCACTTCACTCTCTTTTTGTTGGCATGGCTTCTGACAAGAAATCCACTATAATGCTTTCCCTTGTTCTTCCATAGGTAAGTTTCCCCCTCTGGCTTCTTTCCAGATTTTCTCTGTCTTTGGTTTTCTGCAGTTTGAATATAATATGCATAGGCGTGTGTTTTTTGTTGTGTTGTTTTTATCCTGCTTGGTGTTCTCTGAGCTTCCAGGATCTGCGGGTTGGTGTCTGTCATTAATTGTAGAAAGTTTTTGGCCATTATAACTTCAAATATTTCTTCTGCTCTATTCTCTTTTACTTTTCCTTCTGCAGTTTCCATTATGTGTGTACCACACCTTTTAATATTGTCTCACAGTTCTTGAATGTGCTCTTGGTTTTTATTTTTCATTTTTTTCTCTCTTTTTTTTAGTTTAAGAATTTTCTGTTCACCTCCGTTCAAGTTCGCTGATCACCCTCAGCCCTGTTGAATCTACTCACAAGCCCTTTGGAGGCTTTCTTCACTTCTGTTATGGTGCTGATTTCTAGCATTTCCTTTTTCTTCTTTCTCAGAGTTTACATCCCTCTGCTCATATTACCCATCTGTTCTTGCATGTTGCCTACTTTTCCCATTAGATACCTTAACATATTAGTCATAGTTATTTTAAATTCCCTAAGTGATAGTTATGGCAACTGTGTCATGTCTGAGTCTGGTTTGATGCCTGCTTGGTCTCCAGACTGTGCTTTTTCTTGCTGTTTGACCTACCTTGTATTTTTTTAAAATTGGGGAATATTGGGGAACAGTGTGTTTTTCTAGAACCCATCAGCTCCAAGTCAAGTCACTGTTTTTCAATCTAGTTGTGGAGGGCGCAGCTCACTGGCCCATGTGGGAATCAAACTGGCAACCTTTGTGTTATGAGCACTGTGCTCTAACCAACTGAGCCAACCAGCCACCCATATATTTTTTGTTGTTGTTTGGAAGTCAGGCATGCTGGGTTGATAACAGTTCCAGAACTTCTCTTGGGAGTCTGATGTGAGCATCAGGAGTCAAAGAAACACATGTGTACCCTCAGGGGATCCCTGGCCCCTCGTGCTGATTTTGTGCCTGATTTTAATGGAGACAAGACAACAGCCACACCAAAGAAGAGCCTAATAACCAGGATCTCCTTCCCTCCTTGGGCAAGCTGCCCAAGCAGCAGAGATGTACATAGAGGGGAGTGGGTCCAGAGGGGGTGATGGTAACGTAGTCCAAGGATCAAGCACATCAGTGTTGGATGTTTCTCTCCACTTCGTCTCTTAAAACATATTTCCCGGAAAACATGACCAACCCCAAATCAGGAAAAATTTTCCTCCGTCAGTGTAACTTTCCCATAAAAAGCAAGTACAACAAGTTATTGCACCACAGCTAAATGCAGCTCAAGGGGTGAATAGTCTGTGCTCCCATAAGCCCCATCTTCAAGGCTGATTCACTCATCCTGTTGACAGCTCACAACTGCAGGGAATTCGGGTGACAAAGCAGAGAGAGGGTGGGCTCTGGCTCCAGAAAAGCTGGATTTCAATGACAGCTCTGTGACCAACCAATGTGGGCCTTGAGCAGGGGCTTCCACTACCCAGGCCTCAGTCTCCTTATCTGTGAAGTGGGCACAACAGCAACAGTTCTGCCATGGGTCCTAAAGACACACAGACACTCATGGGCTTCTGAGGGGGAGGTTTCTCTTATAATTCACAGTCATGAGGGAAAGTTGGCTGAGAAATCGTGACCAGCCAGAGTGACAAAGAGTGACACAGCCATGGTACTGCTTTAGCACAGCTGAGAGGAGGAGAATGTGTGGCAGGGAGAATGGAAGCAGGGGGAGAGAGACTGAGTGAGAGAGAGACAGAAAGAAGAAAGAAAGAAAAGAAAAGAAAAAAGAAAAGGAAGAAAGGAAGAAAGGAAGAAAGGAAGAAAGGAAGAAAGGAAGAAAGAAAGAAAGAAAGAAAGAAAGAAAGAAAGAAAGAAAGAAAGAAAGAAAGAAAGAAAGAAAGAAAGAAAGAAAGAGGTGGAGAGAGAAAGAGAGAGACAAGGAGATGGAGGCAAAAAGAGAGAATTGATGGGAACCTGTTGACCCAGAGGTCAGCCCCCATCCTACAAGTGGACAAATGTCTAAAGAGCTCCCATTGCCTTTAGAGGCTGGGAGACCAGGCTGCCCCCTGAGCTCACAATCAGGCAGTTAGCAGTATGGTCCAGGCAGGTGAAATTGCATAGACAAAGACTGGAAGTCAATTCCACAGCAGCCAGTCCACCTCTCCACTCTGCCCCACCACCGTTGGAATCTCGGGCAGCCTGAGGCAGGACAGGGAAACCTGGTTGACAGCCTCTCAAATCCTGGCCTTCCCCAGGCAGCAGCCCCATCTCAGACCCCCACAAGGCCTTAGAAGTTGGTCTTTAAATTGAGTGCAAGCAGCTTTGGTAAGGAAGAGAAAATTCATACCCACACGGCCCTTGGGGGACCCAACCTGCCTTTCCTGAGCTCCAGCAGGAGATCTGTGTCCGCCTGCACGGGACCCACCAGGCACACTGCTGGGCCCGGGCTGCAGCCCAGATCAGTAACCTGTCAGGGACACTAGTGGGGCACAGGGGCATATTCAATCAATGCTGCTTTTGACTCAGTCTCAAAACCCGTGTTATTGGCCTGATGGACTGTGACCTCGAGGGTTTGTCCAAGCCATTTGAGTGAGACTAAATGTGAAAGTCTGCAAGGCAGGCAGCCAGGAGAGTAGCGCCAGGGGTGCAGCGAGTTATTGCAGCACAGCTAAACTGATTCATGTCCCCACCCCCAAGAGCGGGAGCCCATCTTGCCGGTATAAATCCTACCCTGGCCGCACACTGCACCGACTCTCTGGGAAGCCAGGGTTGACACAGAGGTGAAATTCAGGATATTTAACTGTCATCGGTTGAACTGAGCTCCCTCCCCAACCCCCGTCCCCATAAACTCATGTTGAGGTCTTAACCCCCAGTAGCTGAGAATGTGGCCTTATTTGGAAATAGGGTCATCACAGATGTAGTCACAGGAGATCTTTAGGGTAGATCCTAACCCAATATGACTTGTTTCCTAATAAAAAGGGGAAATTTGGACACGGACAGACGCCCACAGCAAGGACGCCATGGGAAGATGGAGGCCGAGATGGGATGATCCTTCTACAAGCCAAGGAGCACCAAAGGCTGCCAGCAAACCAGCAGGAGCGGGGAGAGAGGCCTGGGGAGACTCTCCCTCACAGCCCCAGAAGGAACCAGCCCTGCCAGCACCTTGGTCCCGGACTTCTGGCCTCTGGGACTGTGGGAGAATACATTTCTGTGGTTTAGTCATCTAGTATATGGGACTTTGTTACAGCAGCCCTGAGACACTCACATACGTACCATTAGAGCAGGCTCAGCTGTTAATATGAGGCTAGAACAGGGTTCCAGAGCCCCACCCTGACCTGCACCACCCCTTTATTTGCTGGATAGTGGGGAATCTTGGGAGCCTTGGAGGAGGGGTTGGGGTGGCCATGACAGGGTCGGGGCCCCAGGGGCGTCAGAGGACTGGGTGCAGCAGCTATTCACGAATGTTTTAACATCGTCACACCTGAAGAAGTTCCATCTAATTCCAGAACTTTTTTATCATTCCAAAAGGAAACCTCGTACCCATTGTCAGCCACTCCCCATTTTCCTCAAACCGCCTGGCCCCTGCAACCACAAATTCACTTTCTGGCTCTATGGATTTACCTCTTCTGGACATTTCATATACTAGAGGGACTCCTATAACATGTGGTCTTTTGTGATTGGCTTCTTTCACTCAACATATGTTTTATGACCAGTATTTTTATAGTGAAATCCTATAGAATAAAATGGAAGATATGAGAATTGGGGGGAAGCACAAACCTGGGACCCAGCTTGTCACTTGTGCACCAGCGGATACAAGAATACTTGTGAAGGCACTTGTCATGGTAGAAACCCGGAAAGGCCTGGCAACAGAGAGAAAGAGAGAGAGAGGTAAATTCCGAGAAAGGAATGTCAGGTGGGATGACCGTGCACACACAGCAGCTACACTCATCAACACAGGGCAGAGGAAACCAAGCTATCACGGTCCCAGTCACACACTGACAAAACGACACTCCACCTTAGGGAAGAACAGAGAGCGGGCTAAACAACGCAGAAAAAAAGGGGAGAAATAACCATCATGGATGTCAGGAGAGAGGTTACAGGAGGAAGGGGACAGTGTAGGGCGACTCTGGAGGGTGCTGGTCACAGTGACAGAAAGGTGTGTTTGTTTCACAGTGACAGAAAGGTGTGTTTGTTTCACAGTGACAGAAAGGTGTGTTTGTTCATTTCTTAGCATTAAAGAAATGCTAAGGTACATAAAATAGAAGCATCACTACTCCCATAAGTGTAACTATAGGGTTTTACACAACATTTTTAGCATAAACATATACAAATGAATACATGCACAAATTTTATATCTACATACACATACACACACGTATATGAGCAACATAAGTGTTATTTATAGAGCACACATGAGCATGTACATATTGGACAAGATATAAAACATATTTCTCACTATAGATTGTACTGAAAAAGGCTTTAAAACTATGGATCTGGGCAATAAAAACCAGGATTCCCATTTGACAGATGAGGAAACTGAGGCTTCTGAGGAGTGGATGAAAGCAGGTGTCCTAGATTCCCTGTGTGGGGAGTCCTTGCTCTGAGTCCAGCCCTGGAGTCTGCAAGAGCACTGACAGATGGGCCCCTTGCTCACAGCCTCCCCCCTCCCCTCCCCCACCTCAGCCATCACTGCTGCCGGTGAGACAAACCTTGGGTCCCGCTGTTCAGCAAAGCAGGGCTGGCCTGGGTCCCATATCTCAGCCATCAGGGACCAGAGGGCATAGATGTCTAGAAGTTGGAGGAGGTGCTGGGTTCGAATTCCACATCTGCTCTCTCCTGCCTCGGAGACTGTGTCCCTTAATACTTTCCTCAGTTTAGTGGAAGGGAACGAGGGCGAGAAGAAAGTGCCTTAAAAGGAGACAGCCCTTCTGCCCACCTACCACCCCCATATCCACTGTAAGAGGCCCCTGCACACCTGCACCCCCGTATAAACCAAGGCGAGAGCTGAGAGAGTGGACAGGTAGGTGCTCAAGACCCTGCTGTGCTCCCAATGCCTGGAGACAAGTCTCACCCCCCATGCAGTGACCAGTTGAATCCCCAGCATTTGGCTGCCATGGCCAGTCTCCCTCTGAGCCGACCCTGGTTCCTACCCACCCCCCAAATTCCTGGAACAGGGACCACCACTCACTCGGCTCTCCCTGGAACTGACCATGTGGTGACCACAGGGGAGGCTTGTGTGCGTGTGCCTGGGGAGGCGGTGGGGGTGGGCACCTGACAGGAGGAAGGAGGCAGGGCTGCTGCCTCTCGGGCGTCAGCGTTCTCATCTACAGGTAGTCCTGTTAGTTCTTCCTCCAGCTGCATCCAGGCTCCAGGTCCTTCTCTCCACCCCACCATTGCCTCCCTGTCCAGCCCCAGCGCCAACCTCCTGAATCACAGCCTCCTCTCTGGTGTCTGGCTTCTGCCATTATCCTCCCTCATGCGGGAGGAGAGGGGGAGGGGAGAGAAGGGGAGACAAGGGCAGGAGAGGAGGGAGGAATAATTTCCTTTTTTCCTTTCTCTTCCCCTCTTGAAATAAAACCAGGAGAGATGTTCATAACGTGAAGTAGACAGGTCTTGATGGGAGTCTCAAAGCAAGATAAAAACAATCATATTTGTTTAGTCCCAACGTGGTCTGAGCAAAGGACTGAAGGAGATGGGGAAGTGGACCACATGACCCTCTGGGGAGAGTGTTCCAGGCAGAGGGAACTGCAGGTGAAAATGCCCTGAGGTCGCTGGGCCTGGCACTGGGCTGCTGTCTATCTCCATTCAGAGCAGAGCAATTGGTGCTGTCCCTGCTCTAACTCCATGGCCAGGCTCCCAGTCAGAACTTAGGGCAAGGGGGGTGGGGGGTGCGCTCCCAAGCTCCCAGCTGGTGGGTGAGGCCTTCTGTGGGTCCTGCCCCAGGTGCGGGGAGGAGCCAGCCCCTTCCAGAGGAGGGGTTTGTTTTGGCTGCCAGGATCCTGAGGCTGGGAGGGGCTGAGGAAGTGGGGGGAATGGGGTAGCAGGTGCCTCTTCTAACAGCCTTGACTGGCTGCCAGTCGCCTCTGAAATCCAGAGCACATCTGCGTTCATCAGTTGGCCGACAGATGGGCCCTGGTTTAATATTTTTGGATTCGGTTAGAGTTGGGGGCTGATGTGAGCCCATACAGAGCGCAGGTGTGAGCAAAACAGCATCCTGCGGCGGGGTGAGGTGGGAGGAGATGATCATGGGGGAGGGCAGAGGGGAGGGAAAAGGGACTTGCTTGGGGCAAGTACCTGGGAATCTGGCTGAGAAGCTCCAGGTGCCTCTGAGGCAGAATCCTCATTTTGCACCCTGGGTTTGGCTGAGGATTTTGGTAGAAGCTTCTTGCAAAGACGCTGGACACTACAATCCCCAATCCACCCTGACAGTGATAACAGGCAGCCAGCAGGGCTGGGCCCAGGGAGATAAAACAGGAGAGAGGCTGGGCAGGGCCAGATGCAGAGTGTCTAGGCTGATTTTCCCACCAGCAACTGCTTTTGTTACTTAATCATGTCACAGGCAGGAAAGCACCCACCCCCACGCCGAGTATCTCTGGGGCCACCTTTGCCGCAGGCCCAAGGGAAGTTCCCAGGAACCGAGATAAGACTGCCCGGATGCAGCCTCCGACTTCAGAGCTCCAACCAGGATCCTGCAGGCAGCAACCCAAGGGCAATTGTTTGGGATGGGAACGGGGAGATGGTGCTGGCCGAGGTGCAATGTGAAGCCCAGGACAGGAAGATGTCCTGCAGCCAATATCCTCCAGCGGGTCAGCTGCCCTGTCAGGCCCAGCTGACCCACAGCTCTTTCTGCACTCAGGACTCTGCAGAGAACAACTTGCTTCCTCTCACAGCACCCTGTTATTCCAAGCTGAAGGTGGGGAAACGGAGGTCCCAGGCAGTCAGGGAGCCTGCCCCAATCACAGCCGTGTAGGCCAGGCCTGCAGGTGCTGCGGGCTGAGTGCAAAGCCATTTGCTTCACCAGTAACCAGTGTTACATCTCTCCCCAGCCCTGATGGCCCTATGAGACCTGATGCATTTTTGTGCATATTCCCTTGTTCATAAGGAAGGTGGGATTCTCCAGGGGTCAGCCAGCTGTCTCTTGGGGCCCCCATGATGGCAGCCACACATGCAGTTCTCACTCATGGGGAGGCATCGGGGAACGAGCTGCCTCTCCAGTCCACCCACAGAAAAAAGACTCATGTAGGGCCCCACCACGTGGAACCAGACATGGACATATGCTAGTCACATCTGGCTTCCAGGGTCTAGTACAGAGGGGGCTGCAGCTCATTCATTCATTCATTCATTCATTCAGAAAGCGTTTATTGATCACCTACTGTGTACCAGGCACAGCCCCATTTGCTGGGGACACAGCTGTGAAGAAACAGACCTGCCTGCCCTCCACAATTATGAATATCAATATCTGGTGATTGAATGAATGACTAAAGAAAACAGGAACACATCATTTTAAAAGTAAGAATTGAGATTGTAAGTGGAAATAATAAAGCTATCCTCCTCTGGGCTCATAGTACACACCAGACAATGGACACACACTGACATGAAACTACATGGGCTTCCTGGAGGGCCCGGGAGGAAGACATCACTGAGCCGACACGGCTCCCACAGGCCCCCAGCACACATTCCTCACCAACAACACCCAGCAGCGGGGTAGAGTCTGGCCAAACATCGAGGGACCACCCCAGGCAGAGGGAAATGCCACAGCAGCTCCCCAAGGGACCTCTGGAGTGGAGCGTTTACGATGTATGTCTGTTGGGCAGAGTTTCCTACCTCCTAACCCTCCGCCCAGAAGAAAAGGGCACTCTCACTCTACAGGTGTAAATTTGCTCCCAGACTCCAGGGTACATGCTTCACTTGTCTAGGTTCTAGCAAAACTGCCCTGAGCCCCTCTCCAGGACAGGCTCCTGCACCCCATTGTCACCATCAAGATGTGTCAGCCATGCACCGAGTCTATTGTGAAGGGTCCAGCTTTGAGCCCCAGGGCCAAGCAGGGCCTAGGGCACTGTCACTGAGGCTAGGGGCCTAGGATCACCTCCCTGACACACCCACAGCCTCCCATGGCTCTGGGAGCTAAATGCCAGCAGGGTCCTGGCTTCCACCCTTCTCTCCTAAACCTACCCTGCCAGAGCCTCAGGGAAGCTCCACCTCTTCTTCCAGTCCTGCCACCTCTGCCTCCCCAGAGCCTTCTTCTCCATATATACACGGAGAGCTCATCCCTTCCCAAAGGCAAGGAACACATGGGATGTTCCCAGCCTCCCTTGCAGCTAAGCACAGCCATGTGACCTATGTAGCCAGTAAACTGGAAGGGAAGAACTGTCTGGAGGTTTCTGGGAAAGACTTTCCTCCTTGGCTCCTTTTCTTCTGTCCTTGAAAACAGTGGTCAGAAATCATGACAGTTGGAGCGACAGCAGCCATCTTGGAACCATGAGGCAACAAGCCAGCACACGGGGGATGGCAGAACATAAGGATGGAAAGAGCCAGGGTCTCTGATGGCATCACTGACTCCCTGCACCTAATCTAGCACCCCTTCCTCCAGGTTGCCAGGTTTAAAATGTCTGTATTGGTTAAACCACTGTTAGCTGGATACTCTGTTACTTGCAGCTGAAAGCATCCCAATGGAAATGCAAACCTTTGTGCCCATGAACCCCTGGGCTCAATCTGGACCACTGCCAGCCCTGCTTTAAGGTCCAATGATGGAGGGAGAACAGAAAGAGAAGATCAGGATGGCTCTGCCACTCACTGCCTGGTGACCATTGGCAAGTCACTGAACCCCACTCCCCAACTGGGCTTCTGTTTCCCCATTGGAAATTGGAGAGGCCCTGCAGCCCTCCAAGGAAACCCCCTCTAGTGTGCCCCAGTCTGGAACCATGGCATTGGACCTTCTCTGATTTTCCAGTTCAAATCACCCATAACCCCACGACTTTAGGAGAGGACAATTGAACTGACTATGGAGGAAAAGATGGTGGTGGACATCCTAGGGGAGGGGATTTCATCAAAACTGCCTGGAGCTGCAGAATGGAGACGAACATGGAGGATGGCTTGCTCAAAGCTTGGAATGCTGAGCTCCGACTTGGTTTTGCTTCAGTGGGAGATGGGGAGCCAGCGAATGTTTTTGAGTGGAGGCATGTCCTTAGCCCAATCTGAGTCCTGACTGTGCTTCCATCTCCCCAGCTTCCCCGTGACTCTCCAGCTCTGCTGGGGGGGGAAGGAGGCAAGAATTCTGAGGTCCCCTATGTGGCCAGGGGAGACATCTGAGCCCTCCTTCTCCCCTGAGAATATGATCCTGCAACAGGCCATCTGGTTTACCCGCGGGGCCACAGACGAACACCTGGTTCTTCCCCTGGCCTGGATGGGAGCCAAGAGTGAGGAAGAGAAAAATAACAACAATGCTGCTCGGGGCTGCCAGGCACATGCATGCACTCGCTGTGACCGGCACTGGGCCGGGCCCCTTGCACTGCTCCATCTCATCTTCACCACCAGGACAGTAGGCTAGGTCACGCCCCACTCAACAGATGGGGAAAGTGAGGCTCAGGGAGGTGACAAGGCAGCTGGCAAGGGGCAGGACCAGGACGTAGGCCCAGGTCTTCCAAACACCCCCAGGGGCCTCGGCAGCCGCTCACCCCTGACAGGTGGAGATGCAGTCTGTCCTGTGCAGGCCTCCCTCCCTGCCGCTGCCTCCACAAGGAAGGGAGGCAGCTTGAAGAGGAACCATATGGCCCGCATTCCCGGCTTCCACCGAGACACACAGGAACAAGACCTCATCTCCCAGCTACTCTTGTGGCTGAAAATATTTACATCCAAATACATCCTGATATGCCATATTTTTGCCTCAAGCAGACTAGGAGTCTATCTTCACCAACTGGGAGGAGGTGAGGCCTGGTGAAGGAGGGTCTTGCCTTCCAGGGGAGCTGATGACAATCATGTGAATATTCTGGAAGGTTGGTTGGTGTGCCAAAGCCATTCTTCTCCCCTCCTAAGTTGCTGCCAACCCCAAGGCAGGATGGGGGCGAGGGGAAGGGAGGATAAAAAGGAAAACACAACATTCAAGCCCAGAGGAGGTTTCTTTCTATTCTTTCTGAATCAAACACACTGTGCCCAGGTTGGTTGAGCTCATGGCCTTGAGGACTCAAAGGGAATGTAGTTATGGTCGATTGCTGAAATGGGGACCGGATGCGGCTTCTCGGCAGGCAGGGCGGCTCGGCCCCATGGGGCGTGGGAAACTTCAGCCCAGAGAGTCAGAGAGAAACCAGGAGCCAGGACAGGGCCATCTGCCTGGGGTCGCACCCCACCCCCCTCCACCTGGGGCTCCTCAAAGGGAAAGTGTTGGGGAGGGGCTTTCCCCCTTTGCAGCATGGCTGCTCAAGGAAGCAGGGTGGGCAGTGCCCCAGGACCCAAAGGATGCCACTCTTCAGGCAGGCAAGCTGGGGCCTGGCCCACCATCCCCCAGGAGTGCTGGATCACACAGAGGCGACACTCTACAGCAACCCTCTTTGAGCCTCGGTTTCCTATTCTGCTGAATGGGCAGCCTTGCTCAAGCTTGACGCCACTCAAGGAGGATGGGGGCTGGTGAGAAGCAAAGAGACCAAGGGTGGGTGCCGGAGGGATTGTGTGCAGCAAGATTGGGGTCATCATTGCAGCAGGATCCTTGGTCACCCTCAGGGTTCTGACTTGGATCCAGCCTGGGTCCCAAACCCCGGCTGCCAGAGCATTAGCTGCTGATGTGGGCAGGTTGCTCTGAGCCTGTTAGTGACAGGGCGTTAACAGTGCCAGTCTCATTGGTGCTGAGCAGACTCAACAAGACCTCAAGAAACTTCTGGCACATCTCAGCACTCAGTAAAGGAGCTTTGCTGTCATAGCTGTCACTGTTGGCATTCTCATTTCCTTCCTCAGACTCACCCAATCACGCACGTGGCTCCTTCCCCCTGGCTCTGCGTTTGCTGAGCGGCGCCCTAAGCTGGGGAGTGGCAGGCGCGGCATCCAATCCGGGGCTGACCTCCCTTGTCCCGCCCTGAGCAAGAACACAGGGGCAGGTTTCTTCCTGCCCATCTTGTCTCCCACCACCATCTGACCAACTTCATTTGGGACCCAGAAGCAGAGGTTGGTGCCGGCCAGGCACTGGTTGGAGGGTGCTGGCCTGGCATGGTTCACACAGAACTGTCCACAGCTCCCCATTCAGACTTCTCTGGGGACGCCTTGTGACTTATATCCGTCCCTCTTTGGGTTTTGTGACTGTGGATGTCACTCCTGTAAAGTAGCTCCCTGCTCTGTAAGTAAGGGCTGGCCTGAGATTTGCATAGCGTTGTGTTCCTACAGATTCATCCATCTCCCAATCCATCCATCCACCCATTCATCCACCCAACAGTCATGGGGACTCCTGTATGCTAGGAGAGGAGGCAGAATTAAGAAACCCAGCCTGGCAGGCTTCCCTGCCCACCTCCACCTACTGTCATTTCTCCCTCTGTCCCCCACTGGCCTCCATCCGGCTCTCTGGCCATCCTGAAGATTCCTAAAAGCCTGAAGGTGAGACAACCTCAGGGTCCCTCTACCTGGAATGCTCTACCCACCTCGCTAGGCACAGCTCCTAATTGATCCCTCAAACACAGCTTCCAAATCACCTTCTGTGACTGCTCCATGCGCCACATCTATTGGGGGCTTATTGATTGAATGTTTGTCTCCCTTAAGTTCCCAGAGAACAGAAACGGGGCTGTCTGGGGCACTTGTGTAACCCCAGAGTGAACCCTCATAGTATTTGTAGGAAGGAGGGAAGGAGAGAGTGGGGATGTGGGGGGAAAAGAAGGAGGGGAGGTCCCTGGCTCCCTCCACGCCATCCCACCCCATGCAAATGGCAGTGGTCTCTGGAGCCAGCAGTCCTGGGACCAGGAGAGATCAACCTAGCACCTCACCCCCCTGCACCCTCTCCAGCTGCAGCTACTTCCTTCTCAGCGCCTTATCTCGTAGGCCGCCCAGCTCCAAAAGCCACAGCCAACGTCCGCTTCCCCACAGACACCAACTGTCCAGCCCTGGGGGAGCAGGGAGTAGGCTAGCACCCCCACTCCACACTCACGGGCAACTTTCTTCTGTCTCCAATTCAAACTGTGTCAGCCCCGCTAATTTGAAAACCAGGTCTCATCAGGAAAGTGGAAGTGTCCCATCTGTGGGGGGGGGGTCCCCACAGGTGCAAGCCACCTGAATATCTGCCTGGAGCTGGGGGTGGGGGCTGCCCCACCCAGGCTGCTGTCCTGTTGCCTTCACAGGGGCTGTGCCTCCCCAAGACCCCTTACTTCCTGACTCTGATTCCTGTCCCCGACTTCTTGCAGCCTGGAAAACAACAACAATGGTAACAACGAGAATACTAATACCAGCCATCAGAGTCACCGCGGCATTGCTGCATGCCAACCATGTGGCAGACCATGCTCAGCATCTCAGGGCAGGATCTCCTCTCCTGGAAACCGTCTGGGAGCTGGGACTACTGTGATCACCGACCAGGGAAGACAGTTGACCCTCAGACCCTGAATCAGAGCACAGGAAGCAAGGAGGGGCCATGAGGACCCCGGTGATGCCCAGGGGCTGGCCCTTCTCACAGGACCCTCCTCTCTACCTGAGCACTGGGGCCATGTGTGGAAGACATGCATGTGGTAGCCTCTTCCAGGAACAAACACAATCTTGTTCCTGGAGAAGGATGCCCAACTGCTGTGACAGGGATAGCCTCTGGGGAAAGACAGGGGAGAGGAAGTCTCAGTTTTCTCCGTGCTCCCTTCTGCACTGCTCGAATTAGTCATCATGTGCAGGCATTACCTCAAAACTCAATTCAATCAAAATAGCACAGACGCCTGTGTGCCAGCCCTGGGTCTGCAGGCTGCACCCTCTGGCCTGGGTAAGGCTGCTGAGGCTGCAGCCACAGTTGGTCCTCAGGGAGCCGGCCTCAGGGACAGTGGAGGGGCATAGGGCACGAGGCAGACTGTCTCCTTTGTGAGGCCGCAGGTTATCCACTGTCTTCCCACCGTCTCCGGCTGAGGGCAGGAGCCGGAGGAGAGCCCAAGACCACCCCAGGCTGAAGGCAGGGCCAGGCCCAGGAGGGTGGGGAGACAGGTGGGCAGGGATACAGGTGGGGGATCAGCCGGGATGGTCACTGACCCCACGTGCTGCTGACCTGTGCCCCTCCCAGGTCAAGAAAACACGCCCAGCAGGCCAGGGCTCAGGTGGGTGGGGTATCACCGGCTGGCGGTAGGAGGAAGTTGTTGGAAAGTCAGACCGGAATCGCCACAAGGGAAGGCCGGGCAGGGCTGGGCCCAGATGGTTCCTGTTGAGGAAGCGGTGTGGGCACAGCTGCATGGCTGCTCCCTGGCCCCCCAGCCGCACTATCACAGGGACACAGCTGGCTGCCTTGCCTGCAGCCTGTAGGGAGACCTCCCCCACTGCCTGCCTCCCAAGCCCGCCCTGAATCACATGAGCCCCTGCAGCCTCCCGCCCCTTCCCCAAGCAGGCAGGCGGTGGCTGCTAGAAGACCCAGAGCTCTATGGGGGACAGAGTCCTCAAGCTCTGAGAAACCCAGGCTGGCCAGAACTCTTCATCTGTCCCTTGAGGGGCCCCACGAGGTCAGAGGTCAGTCGGGAAAGGCACTCACAGCCGACTTTGACCCTGGCCCCACACTGGCCCCTGTTGGAGGGCTGCCTACCTCGCACCCAGGTCAAGATTCAGTCTCCCGGATCCACCTCCAGCTCCATGTCCCACGCATCCCCTGTGCTGGAGAGCAGGCTCCTGGTGTCCCCCAGCTGCTTGGCTCCCCGGGGTCCCAGGAAGGGCAGCCAAGGTAAGGGGATGGGGGTGGGGGAGCAGCTGGAGCAGGTGGCCGGAGAGTGACATCTCCAAGCTGCTGCCTGCCCAGCTCTGTTGACAGCGAAAGCCTGCTCTGTTGACTCACGTCAAACATCCACACAGCCTCCCCATAGGGCACAGTCCTACACAGCTGGGGCAGGTGGCCCAGGGAGGACCTGGCAGGTGCCAGGCTGGGTGTGTGGGTCCTACCCAGAGGCAGATGCTGGAGGCAGGGGCTGCTGAGTTCCATGTGGGAGGGTGGGCTCTGTCCTCCTCAGTGGTCAGGGTCCCAGAGTCAGTGAGGAAGGTGGTGTGCGGACGGGTAAGGAGCACACAGCCCTCCTCCTGGGAGGCCCAAGACGTGGACGTTAGATGAGGAAACTGAGGCCAGCGGGGAGAGGGCCTAGCCCAGGGCCCCAGGAGCGGGTGATGGTCCAGACGGGGAGCAGCCCCGCTAGGGTTCCCGCCCTTTGCAGCCAGTGCCAGAGGGAAGTGGGGGACATGGAGAACCTGGCCCCCATCTCCCTCCTGACACCCTGACTCCAGCTGTTCAATCCCTGGGGGTCTACAGGACCTCATCCCAGGGCTCAGGGGCCACAGAATCTGTAAGCAGATGACCCTATTCCTTACCCCACAGACATGTGGTCAGGCTCCGAGTAGTAGCCTTTGGAACTTTCTGGAGCTCACAGCCCTAAATCTCACTGCTGCAGTCATCTCCAAGGTCTAAGCGGGCCCCTGACACCCACACTCAGCACCCTAACCAAGGGGCAGCACTGCCTCCTCTACAGAGACCACATTCCGTGTACAGGTCTCCACCTGCCGCCATCTAGGGGCCTAAGGGCCAGCCCCTGACCTGGGGCTCTGTCAGTCACCTCAGACACATCCAAAGCTAGAATGGCCCAACTTCATATACAATAATGAGTGTGTTATTGGCTTCTCCCAAATGGGGGTGATTCAAGGGTGCCTATGGGGAGGTGCCAGGTCACTGGCCTGAGGAGCTGGTCACCCTGCCCCTTGAGCTGACTGGAGGCTCTGGTCCCATCCAGCTTCAGACGGGCACCACACCCCACTGTCCTGGAACCAGCAGCCTGGTTCTGCCACCCGTCGCTGTGCCCTGGGCCAGTCCTTCCTCACCATTGCCTCAGTTTCCTTGTGTGTCAAACCCTATCTTCCTGCTCCCTAATGGAGTGCAAAAGCAGCTCTCAAAAGCCAGGCCAGGAAGGGAGGGGAAAGCCGGGTGAGGTGTGCATGAGAGCTTCTGGCTGCTGTTTTGTTTGGATGGTGTGGAATGGAGCGGGGAGGAGGGTGCTTCCTCCCGTGGAAGGAGCTTGAGGCCAGGAGGTGGCCATGAATCCGGCTGTACTCACAATGTCACCCGCAGTATTGGTTGAGCTGCAGACATGTGGTCTGGGTGGACTTCTGATGCAGAACCCCAGCCATTGGTTTATTGTCCCATGGTCACTGAGCATCCATCCCAAGAGAGGTACTGCTCACTTGGGGAGCTTCACTGGGAGGAGGGAAAGAAGTGGGCATTTGACTGGGGCATTGCATTGAGTGCCTGGGCACGGAGGTCCCAGCCTGTGACACTGGCTTTTAGAAGCTCATGTCCCATCTTCCCTAAAATCATCTGGCCCCATAGACAGCCACAGCCACTCCGGGAGACATGCTGTCCCCCAGTACCCCTCACTCGCAGGAGGACAAATCCTGGACCCTGCAATGCCAGAGGGCACCACCAGGGAAAGCAGCAGTGGGCCAGGCTGGAGGGAGCTTTTGGGGGGCCTGAGGCCTGGGGGTCCAGGATAGGCCTGTGGGCGGCATAGTTCCACCATGCAGCTTCTTAGCCCACAGGCTTCCCAAGAGTGTCTGAAGACCTTTGAGACCCAAAACCACGTTAAGTGTCCCTAAACTATGAAAAGAATAATAAGTCGTGTCTTTTAAGGTTGAAGTGTTAACATTCTTTCTGTTTGAGAACAAACGTATGTGAATGTTGCTCTGCTGCCCTCCTATTTGGTACAAGGCTAAGGAGAAGGGGGCTTCAGGGCCGAGAATGGGGGCACAGATGTGGCCTTTGTCCCTCTGACCATCGGATCCCACGGCCAAGCACAGGGCAACCCTGGGCAGTCGGGCCCCTCCCTGGCCCCTCCCCTCAGGGACTGGGACCCTCACCAGGCCTGCCGTGGCAGAGGGTCCGGGACCCATCAGGACCCCAAAGTGTGGTGGATCCTCTAAGGGCAGGTGAAAACCCAACTGTGGAGGGTGGAAGGAACAGCCTCTAGAGAAGGATTTGCTGTACGCAGATTTATTAGGTGCCTACTGTATGTACTAGGAGTTGTGCTGGGATTAGGGGCTTGTCTCCATGAGCCCACTTTCCAGATGAGAAGATTGAAGGTCAGCTGTGCTCCCAAAGGAAGGAGAGGTGGGAACCAGGATACCTGGCAGAGGTGCAGGGGAGGGAGTCACTGAAATCTGCTCACAATTTAGCCTAAAGCAGAGGATGCTGAGGGGGGGCGGGGGCGGTAACGTACTGTGACCACCTGAGACAGGCCTGTTCAGTATCACCCGAGAGGCTAGTGTGGGATTCAGGTAGCAGATTGCAGTTTAAGCTCTAGATAGTGAGCATCCCGTCATAAGAGGAGAGCAAACAAAGGCAGGGTGGGATGTTAGGAGGTGTTGGGCAAAATCCCATGAAAGGCATCCTGTGAAGAAGCCGGAAGCCAGCCAGAACCCAGCCTTGGGTCACCTGGCTCTGGGTCAGGGTTCAGAGACCGAGTGGCATGGGCTGCTCCTCCCCACCTCACACTCCCTCCCTCATGCTCTGCCTCCTCCCTCAGCTGCTACCTGACCACAGGCTTTTCTATGGAATGTTCTCTGATTGGAATGCCCTTCCAGCTGTATTCATTTCCTGGGGCTGCTGTAACAAATTATCCCAAACCAGATGACTTAGAACAACAGAAATCTATTCCCTCCCAGTTCTGGAGGCAGAGTCTGTCATCCAGGTGTGGGCAGGGCCATGTTCCCTCCAGAGGCTCTAGAAGAAAATCCTGCCTGCCTCTTCCAGCTCCTGGAGGCTCCAGGAGTCCTTGGCTTGTGGCCGCACCACTCTAATCTCTGCCTCCGTCATGTCCACTTGGCCTCTGTGTGTGTGTCTCTGTGTCCTCTCCTCTTATAAGGACACTTGTCATTAGATTTAGGACCACTCCAATCCAGTTGACCAGCACTCCAACTGTCCCATCTCTGTTCCAGGTAGCAGGATTGGGGACAGATGTCCAGAGCCTGCACAGCCCATTTCTGTCACAGCCTATGGCTAGGACTTGGGCACATGGCCAGCACCTGCAAGGGAGGCCAGGTACCTCCAGGCGAGTGGTGCAATCTAAAGCCTGAGAGGTCTCTACTCCAATCCACTCCACCCCACCTTTTATTCAGCCCTGACCCCTATGGGGAGATGGTCCTCTATGGTAGATGCTGGTAGACTCACACATGGAGGGCCCAGAGCGTCTGGGGTCAGAGTATGCGTGAGAGAACATTGGAGACACAGCTCCTGTCTGCGATGGGGGATGAGGGCAAAGCCACAGTGACCGTCTGACTTGTGACATGACTGTCCATCTGTGTCTGTGCAAAGTACTGTCAGCACTTATTTGATTTTGTCTATACAGTTGCTCCTGCCCCTACTCCTCTCATAACCTGCAGGGCACAGAGGTTTGACACAGACCAAAGCGACAGACCTAATCTCCCACCTCCTATTTCCTCCTTGTTGACTACACAGTGCTGGGGCCTTCAGTGTCGGGATCGCAGCTAAGGGCCTGCCAAGTCCTGCATGCCTCTGGAACTGCCATCACAGAAAAAGATACTGAGGTTCCAAAGGGCACACAGTAAGCAAGGTGCCATTGAACCCGGCTCTGCTGACCCTGCAGGACAGATGCAGAGGCACATGGGCATGGGGACCATTTAGGATGGAAAGCTAGCCCCAGACCCCATGCCATGTCAGGCAATCCGGGCAGGAAACCAGTAGCACAAGGATGGGGCAATGGAGTGTGGATAGGTAGCAGAGAAACCATTTACAAAGGTCAAACAGTGGCAGGGACAGCACAGAAGTCTGGGGGCCTATACCTTCTGGTCTGAGGAGTAGAAAGGGGAGAAGGAAGGAGCTGAGAGAGGGGTCAGGAGAGGAAGTAGAGTAAGGGACCGTGGCCATCCAGGGAGCCAGGAAGCTCTCAGGAGAGGAGACAGAAAAATAAACACCAACTTCTCTCCCTTCTTACATCCCACATCTCCTGAAGCCCCGGGATGGTCCAGGGCCAGCCTCTAGGGCATAGAGGGGGGCAGGGCTTGACTCTGGGACAAATGGATGCTTTGGACTGAGGCTCCCAGAAAATTCAAGTGCAGAGCTCCCAGCCCCAACTGCACAGCCCCCATCCTTATATCTTTGTATCAGGACCTAGGGGAAGCCCATGGAGGGAGGACTTTGTTCCACCCCAGATTCTGGGAAAGTGGAGCTCCTTTCTTTTCCCGGTAAATGTGGATTGTTCTTTTCCTGGGACCCGCAATTTCTGCTAGAACTTGCCCATTCTTTCCCACTGCTCTACTCATCCCGCTAGCCTTCTGGACCGGCCAGCAAGAGGACACCCACCACCCATGTCCTCCCACCATTGGACCTTGAATCCAAGTCTAGGAAAACACAGCCAAAGAGCAGGATGTCACCCAGGGGGACAGGGTGCAATCTAGGCCAGCTTCCTGGAGGAAGTGGTCCCACAGGGACAGCTGGAGGTGGCAAAGAAGACTTTCACTTCTTGACATGTCCTGACTAAGAAGAAAGGCGTCCTTAACCTGCCTGCACTGGGCTGCGCGGGGCTTTCTCATGCACTTTCACTTCCGTGACTGCAGTTGGCTAGAGGAGGCACAGCCAGGAAGGGCAGCTTGGGGAGAGGCCCAATTGGGTTGTAGCTGAGCCTGGATTCTCCATCCTGTGCTCTTTCCCAGAGATGTCCACTTGGGATGGGGCTGAAGGAAGGGAGAAGGTCAAGGGCAGCCAGGGAAGGGAGAGACAAGGGAAGTTTCCCAGCACCACCCACCCATCTCTGAGGGCACTCCAGGCCAGCCAGGTGCCCGTGGACTCTGCGTCATTCATATTGATTGTTATGGCATCAAAGTTGAACTGCAGTGGGTGCTTATGAAATTTTCATCATCAAAATACTACATGCATGTTCCACTGGCACAGCCACGGTGGGCTCTTTTCCCGCCCCTTGTCCCAGCTCTACTAGGCCAGAGTGCCCGGGGTGCCTGGGTCAGGGGCCCGTGCTTGCACACACCCCTTCCCCAGAGCTGGTGGGTCAGGGGGTATGGGGTGCAGCCAGCTTTCAGGTGCACCCACCTGGGTTGGCACATGAGAGACCTGTGGCAGGACCCTCCTCAGGCGTGGCTGTCTCTGCTCCAGGGAGGGGGGCACAGGTAGCATTGTCAAGGGCTGAGCAATCCTTGGATGATGAGTTGGGTATGCACCCAGGGGCCTGTCTCTCGGACAGAGTAGGTCTTCCGAGTGGACTGCGACTTGCCTCGGACTCAGAGAACCCCTGGATAGTGGGGACACAGGAGAGGGCCTCCGCAGTTACTTCCCAAAAACCCAGGCTACTGGAGGGGAGGGGGCTGATAGAGTGGGAGCAGCCATCCCATTCCAGACTCCTTCCTAGCCCCAGGTATGGCTTCCTCACAGCCAGACTCCAAGGCACGATTGACCTGGTTGTACAGAGGAGGACACAAATCAGAGAGGTCAAGGAACCTGCCTGAGGTCATACAGCATTGTCTGAGGGTTGGGGTCCTCCCTGTCTGTCGAGCACCCTCTCCAGGAAGAGATGTAGCCAAGGTGGGACCTCAGGAAGGAGATCCCTTTTGCACCCACAACTCCTCCTGGGAAAATCACCCTCAGCAGCCCACACCTTCAGCTGGACCCTCCAAGAGCCTGCAGTGGGGTCTGTATGCTCCACACTAGGGAGCCAAGGCAGGTGCAGCCTGAGGCCCACAGCTGACACCTGGATTAAGCGCATCCCAGCTGATGCGACAGAGCTGCCTGCTTGTCCCAGGGTCCTGAGGGTGAGACACCCCCTCCCACACCCCTGCTGGCTGCTGCTTTGGAACCTATTGAAAAGTGGGCCCACCCCTGCCCAGGTCTCACATCACCCACCATTGAAGTGTACGTGGGTGTTTTGACAGCCTCGTCCACACAACTGACAGTCCTAGGAGGGTGTGGGTCTCTAGGTGCTGCTTTCACTCTCAGGGGTGAGGGGCAGGTGCAGAAAGGGGTCCCTCCCTCAGAGGGCCACCTGCTAGTGTGTGGCTCACAGCCCCAAGGGGGCCTGTGGCTGCGTCCCTTCCCTGGTCTGCACAGCTTCACAAACACATCGAGAGGCTGGACGGTGCAGTGTGAGAAGGCCTGAGAGGAATGGGGAGGAGTCATGCGAGGCTGCTCTGAGGATGTGACCTCTGGTGAGGGTCTGTGCTCTGGACTGTGTGCTGTGGCTTCCCTGATTCTCAGTTTACTCATCTGCCAGGGCAGCGGGTTGGACCAGAGCAGTGGCTGAAATAGAAGGGCTGGGCTGGGAAACAGCTCTGCCATTCAGCTCACAATCCAGCAGGCCTGTCTGGGATGTGGGGAGGACAGCCAGCAGCCAGAGAGTCTGGAGGATGGTCCCCCCAACTAACATCTACCTGTCCCTGTGCCCAGCCCACCGTCTAGAACTTCCCTTCCTTCCCTCATCCTCATGTTTAACCCCTCCCAGGATCCTGGCTGTGACACTCTGCAGTCTCTCCCCTGGCAAAGGACACTTAGGGGTGCTGATAGGGACCCCATGGAGGAGGAAGTAGGGGATTTACTCCGCCCTGCAGACTCCCAGCGCTTCCTCCTTTCTCCCAAATTGGGGTACATTTTGAGTGTTATGGAAAGCCCCGACTTCACAGACCCTACGAGGGGGGAGCAGAGTGGGAGGAAGGACAAACAAGCAGGAAGGGGCAGGAGGGACATGACACATTGGCCCACCTGGCTGTGCCCCTCACTTCAGGCTGCTGGGACCTCGGATACCAGGCCAGCCAGGGCCAGCTCAGCCGTCTCCATCGAAGGCTCTGGATTTCCTCAGAAACCGGGCTCCCTCTGCAGAGATGTGGAGCTGGCTACCTGGGGTTTTCTCACAGCTGGGTTCTCTTATTAAGAGAAAGGACCTAAGGTTTCCAGCTCCTACTCTGTGCAGGGCACCTGCCAGCCAGGGCATGGGACCCCAACACCCAGACCCTGGAGCTCAGACCAGAGGTCAGAGAGGTTGTAGTTTGCCCAAGGGTCCCAGGGCCCACTTCCCACAGGACACTGTCATCGCCCCCATTGATGGCCAGGCACTTACTCCTGCCTCAACCATGAGAGGAAAGAGGCTTCCTCCCCTGGTGGCTCCTACCTTCTTCCTGCTTGTTTCCCAGGGAGCCTCAGTGCAGAGTGTTGCCCTAGACAGACAGACAGAACAACAGACGTGAGGGCCCTCCACCACCCTCCACCACCGCAGCATTTCTATACCAAGGTTGGGACCACACATCCTAAAAGCAGGTGACAAAGCAGGTGACAAAAAACGCAAGTCAGAACTCATGTCACTCCCCTGTTCTCGGGCCCCCAGAAGCATTGCACCCCCAAGTCCTCTGAGGCCCAGAGGCTGGCTAAGGGGCTGAGCTTGGCTGTGACCTGTCAGCCAGGGCTTCCTCGTCTGCAGCTGGAGGGACAGCCCCCACCTGGGGGGGCTCTCCAGGCAGGGGCTCCACCCAGAGCTTCAGGGCAGAGAATGCAGCTGGTGCATGGAGATAGGAGCAGGCAGCTTCCTGTCGGAAACTGAAAATGCCAGGTGCTTCCCTCCCTCCCAGGTAACCCAGAGACAGCTGGACCGCTGGCCTGCAGCCCCACCCCTCCATGCTAGCCCCAGGCGGGGCGGACAGCCCCTTTTTCAGGCAAGCACACTCATCCACCCCAACTAGGCCTCTCGCCTCTCACCACACCATGCATTTCTGAGCCTCTGTTCACCACCTGTGAAATGCACTGAAGGGCCCTCTGCTCCCTGGACAAGTTGGGCGCCTCACAGCTCTGTCGTCACATGGGGCTGCCAGTCCAACCTGAGCCACCCTGACGAATGATTGCAACTTCTTTGTGCAAAACAAAGAATGCAAAGTACCTTAATCATTTTTAACTGGAATCCATGTGAAAATAATAGTGTTTCAGCTAGATCACATTTAACAGAACATTAAAGCCAATTTTGCTTGTTTCTTCTTTCTCCTTCACTCTGTCTTCCAGAATATGAAACATTTTACACCCGGCTCACGTCCAGTTCCCACTGGACTGGCTGCTCTGAATCCGCGGGGCCTGGGAGACAGGAGGGTTAGGTCTCACCCATCAACAGCAGCAGCTGGGCCTCTGACGTGCTCCCTGTACATCTCATTCTTTGTCACTGCAGCCTCTCTTTAATTTAAATTATGAAATAATTCAGACACACCAGAAAAGCTCCACCACAGGGAGGAAACAGGGCGAGCATGTAGCACTTCATTTCAGAGCCCACTCCTTCCTTGTCTCTTCTTCGTAAAAATGAATTATTATAGATTTGGTGCCCCCCACCCCATCTCAGAGGCTGCCCCACCCTGGAGTGGTGAGATGGGGTCAGGAGCTGTTTCAAGCCAGCCGGCTGGGGCAGGACGCAGGTCAGTGTTCTCAGTGGGGTCTTGGCTAAGCTGCTCGAACACCAACCCCCCAGGCCCCATTTTCTCATCAGTAAAATGGGGCCAATAACGCATGTCAGCACTTAGAGCCTCATGTGGACGTTTGCTTGCTTCCACTCATCCAAGGGACGGCTTTTATCTGTGTCTTTCCCAGATATATTGTGATGTGTCGTGTTTTTAAATTGTCACATGTACTATGTATCCTTTTGTAATTTTCCATTTTCTCCCCCTGTGGTCATTTTATTTGGCATCGGTGCAGGTGGTTCCTTCACGGTGTCCCAGTGAAGGAGCCCAGGCAGGGTCAGAGGATGGAGCTACAAGGAGAGTCCCTCCCAGCTCCTGGGGAAAAGCCTTTCGTACCATCACAGTGTCCAGCAATGGCGTGGGATGTTTCTGGAGATTGTGAGCACCCATGGCTCGTGGGGGAGTTTCCAGTTTGTGGAAAATTAGTGCACCAGCACAGGAGGTGAGGCAGGAGGCAGGGTGCTAGGCTGGGCACTGGACTCCTGGGCACTTTTACGGGTCCCACCGCTGAGCACATGGGGGGCCTCAGGTGAACTAACCCCATCCTTTCTGAACACAGGTTCAGTGGTCAACCCCGGTGAGGCCATTGGGGGAGGTCCAATTGCAATGAGCAAGTGGGAAAGGGGCCAGGGTGGCAGTGACCCTGCCCTGCTCTGCAATGTGTACGGGCGGCTGTCCCCCTCCATGACTCCTGACACGCTTCTGCTGCTGAGAACGGGTTAAACCTGCAGTGATTTGGGCCACAAAAATTCTCAGGTGGTAGAAAGTCCTGGCATTGTGTGGGCATGAGAGATGCGACCTTTGGAGCATGAGGCCTCCGACAAGCTGGGAAACCCCACTCCACTCCAGGAAGCTAGAAACAGGGTTCCGAGTGGCCGGGGGAATGCCTTGGCCCCTCCACGACACAAGAGGGAAGAAGTGGCAGAGCGGGATTCTGCATCTGCTGTGTGCTGTCTGAGTCCCTCCCTGGCTCCCCCCACGTCGGTCCACAGTACAAAGGAAAGGGCCTTGGCCTGTTCTGGAGATGTCAGGAGACTGAGCTAGTGAGTGGATGCGTTTCTGTGTCCCTGGGTAAGGCCAGGAACATGTAACAGAGCAGTGCCTCATGCTGGGGCCTGAAATGTCCTCCTGTGGGCCAGCCCTCGCTCCTGCAGCTGGGCCTGGAGTGGGCAAGATGAGCCTGCAGCTGCCTCTGGCATCAGAGCAGCAGTCTGGGGTACCAGGGGGCAGTGAGAGCCTAGCAGGGATCCTGCAGAGGGTGCCAAGGCAGGGGGCATTGTAATATAAACAGTGGCAGTGCTGGTAACCGTATTTCCCAGTGGCCGAGCTCTTAGGGAGATGCTTTCCTTCATCCTCTTGTCTGTGAAGGAGGCAGGTTGGCACCCAGTTTTGTTCCCATGGCATCAAGATAGCACAGCAGTCACTTGGTGGGGTAGGGGACCTGTCACAGGCTGGATGCCAGGGCCTATTGTCAAGGCCAGTGGTTGGGTGGTTTTTTATTTACTTTTGCTTGCGTGCCCCTAACATGTTTTTAAAAAGCCAAGTCCCCATTAAGATGATATTTCTTACCAAATGGCCTTGCCCAGCTCAGTCACACTCTACCCTGGGGCCATTTCTTTTTTGGTGGATAACCGTGGTCCATGGCTGCTGAAGAAGTTTGCAAAGGTAATGGTTAGCTACACTCCACAACCTGGCCGTGGGTCAGGTTTAACACTCCCCGACCCTCTCCATGGAGACATGTGTGAGGGAGACACACCAGGCACACACCTCTCCCACAAACTCTCTGCCCCGTAGGTGCCCGGCCCACTTGGTGTGAAACACGACAGAGGCAGGAGCCCGGGCCCCTGGGAAGTATCACACCTTGAACATTCTGCAAACCGGTGGCCAGGTGCAGGACCCTCGGCAATGCTACCAATAGGCCAGTTTGCAACCTCTCAATATTGGTCGTGTTGTTCAGTGTGTTGTGTACTTTACACTATACACGTGCTTGGGCCTATTTTCGTGAAAATCTTGACGCTGCAGCTTTAGTGCACTTGATGAATGAAAATGTTGCCACAAAACCAAACTAGCAGGGCTGGTCTTCACTGAAAACCATCTCACCCAGACTGACATTTGTCAGCTTTTAATTCAAATAAGCATGTTATGAAATGGCCCAATGGTCTCACTTCTGAATTCCAATTCTGATATAAATGGATGGATGGATGGATGGATGGATGGATGGATGGATGGATGGATGATAGATGGGTAAATAGATGGTGGATGGATGGATGGATGGAAGATGGATGGTGAGTGGATGAATAGAAGGACAAAGGATGAAGGAACAGGGAAAAAGGAAAGTAGGAAGATAGGCAGGAAGGAAAGTTCAAAGTCTACCTTTCAAAAAGTTAAATATATAATTCTTACATGAACATATAGCAAGCACGTGTCAAAGATGTGTCTCCCTCATGGATAAGGAACCAGCAGGATGGCCAACTTGATTCAAGAGAGGACATGGGCAGTTCTAGGTCCCATGAAGGAAGAATGACACCCTAAGACCAATAAACCAGTCGGTAAAGCACAATCTTTTCTGTGGAACAAAAATCGTTTGCCACTTGTCCATTTCCTACAAGTTAACACTTAACTTAGTCTAGGACCCAATCAGGAAGAAATAGGAAGTCAATAGAGGCATGTGCTCTAGAGGCATGTCCTCTAAGGGCCACTGAGCCTTGGCAGCCTGGCTTGGCCCCAAGAGGACATGAGAAAGGTAGATGAGGCATGGAGGTTTGCTGGGTTTTACACCCTGAGGCAAAGCACCCTGGCTGGATTTGGGCTACAGGAGAGGTGTGACTATGTATGAGTTGGAGAAAGAAGATGAGGAGGAAGGAGAATGGCCAGAATAATCTGAAAGTTAAGGACGCCACGGATTCCTTTAAGCTATCTTACCCAGGTACCTGGAAAGTCTTGTGTGCATGCCAGTTTTGAAGACCCTGGCTATAGGCCAACAGCTAATCTGCCTGGGGCAGGGCTTGGGGGAGAGGGTAGAGGAAAGTTCTCTATTCACTTTTCACTGGAAGACACAACCCCTCTTCTTTCTGAGGACACCACTGCAAGCCAATTGTCCTCCACCCATGTGTCTCCCCTTCATGGTGAGGACACAGGGGCTCAGAGAGACAAGGAGCCCCACAGAGTCTGGGCCAGGCCTGGAACCCTACCTGCTGCCTCCTCGCCCACTCTGCCTACACCAGGAGCTGCGACCGGCTGTGATTCAGCATGAGGCAGTTCTCACCCAGGTCTGAGGTTTGCCTGATCATTTCACTGCCGTGACAGTGCCTGGCACACAACCAGTGCTCAAGCAACATCCTCTGAGAGAGAGAATGTGGGAGAATACTTGAATTGGTAGAAGTGGGGATGAACCCGGAAAAATCATAGTAAGTGAAAGAAGCCAGACACAAAAGGCCTCATAGTGTATGATTATCCACAGATACAGAAAATATATTAGCGGTTGCCAGGGGCTGGGAGGGCAAGTAACAGGGAGCGACTGCTGATGGGGACAGGGTTTACTTCTGGGGTGATGAAAAGTCCTGAAACTAGATAGAGGTGATGGTTGCACAACAAATGGGAATGTATTTACTGCCACTGAATTGTTCATTTTTAGATGGTTAAAATGGTAAATGTTATGTTATTTGGGCACAATAACAATTTCCTAAAATAAAAAAAAAAAGGCAAAATGAGCACTGAATCCAGGCCTCAGGGCTCCCACTGACCCATCCAACGTGTGCTCTGCAGACATAAAAACTCATTCATGGCCTCGCTCCAGAGGCCCCTGTGTTACACCCGATCTCCAGGGTTTGGGCGGTGTTATCTCCCTCCTGCCCTGGGCCTATGCTGCTTCCTCTGGCTTCCCCTCCAGATTTGCTGTGGGAGGAGCCAGCCCCCTGCATCCTGCCCTCCTGCCCTCAGCCAGGCGCTTAACTGCCCTGGGGTGGCTGAGAAGACACGGTGCAGAGGTCCCTTCTTTATCTCCTCCTCTGCACGGTTATCTCCTCCAGAGCATGTTTGCGTGTGCTTGTTGTCCATCCTGCCAGAGGCACCTCCGTTCACCTGCGATACGGGGTGTATACCCACGTTCGCCTCTGAGCAGGCAGAAGCCAGTTGTGTCTGTGCGCAGAAATCAGGCCTGGAGTTGCAGGCTGTGGCCCTCCCCGTGCAGGGTGCGTTTTCCCCATTGTAACACCAGGGTTCTGGGATGTCTGTGTTGGGGCCGTGCTGAGCTCCTCCGGCACCAAGGGAGACACCGGTCATGATCAGTGCTTTGCAGGGCTCAAGGAATGTCACTTCTGAAATGCCACTCCTGAGAACAGCCACTTGGATGTCTGTTTTCGGTCCTTTCAAGTGGACCTTTGGGTGACTGCCCCCGCTGACTGGTCTAGGCTGCAGGTCACCCATCCAGGGCCCTGGGTGCAGGTATAGCTAATCTGTCACAGTACCTTTGTGCTGAGCTCGGATGAGGCCTCAGCGTGCTTCATAACAGCAGTGCTCCCGAGGGCTAGGTCATTTCCTGCAAGCCCTGGGTCAGTAGGCACACCCTATCCATGGGGAACAGCTGTTCCCCACTGCCCCCCATCCATGCATGACTGATCCTTTTGCCAAATGCAATTAAAATGTTGAGTCAGGGTCAAATCACCATGGAAGCTTCCACCACTCTCACTTTCTGCCAGTCTGCCGTCTGAGAATCACCCTTAGGTGCTCTGTCCTGGGTGAGGAGTCACATGACTTTTCTGAGTCTTCTTTGCACATCCATCATGGCGGATTTAAGAAAGTACTAGAGACAGCAGCGCAGGATAAAAATAAAGGAGGCCCAGAAGAAAGAGGACACAGCCTACACCCCACCACTTGTTTAGGACCAGACCTTGGACAAATCTCTCTGGGTTCCATTACTTCATCCACAGATAGGGTTGCAGTTAAAGTCAGATTTCAGATAAACAATATTTTGGGATAAGTAGGTCCCAAATATTGTCTGGGACACACTTATGCTGAAAATTCTTCAGTATTTATCTGAAATTCACATTTAATTAGGCATCCTGTATTTTTCCTTAAATCTGGCAGCCTTAACCATGAAGGATTTGAATTCTGCATCGAATAGGATGGTATTCAGCTGCAAGTGGCAGAAAACCTAAGAGCAGTATAAACAGGGTGATTTGGTTTTGTCCACATAACAAAAGCCCAGAGGCAAGTGGTTCAGGTTGGTGCAGCAATGGTGCCATCTAGGACCAAGGCTCTTTTTGCTCTCTCTGCTCCACCATCCTCTTACCCATGGCTTCCTGGCTGCAAAGGGGCTGCACCACCTCCAGGCATCATATCTGTATCCCAAGCGGGAAGAAAGAGCAAGAGAAAAGGTGCAGAGGACAAAAACCGGGCCAGCCCCTTGTTACAAGGAAAATTTAGGTTTTTGTAGACACCCTACTCAGCAGACTTGACGACAGGGTCCCAGTTCCCATCTCTAAGGCCCCTCCCAAACCAGGACTTTCTGGCTTCTAATTTCATATCTTCTCTGCTGTCTTCAAACAGCCTCCACACCCATGACCCCATCCACCCAGCTGTGGTCCCATAGGGTCAGTAGAGCAGGTGGCGCTACAACCATTTGACAATGACCATCCTCACTGAATTTGGAGGATGAGGACAGACCACACTGCCCCCAACCCCTGCACTGAGGAGTCATTACCACACCATTCTTGTCTAAAGGGGTGTCCTGAGAGAGCAGGCAGTGGGAGCAGGGACCTGGGGTCCCCAGGCTCTTCCCCAAAGGTTCTGGTCTTTCTCTGCAGGTTTCTACTGAACATCATCTGAGGGGTCAGCAGACTTATGCCCCTGGAACTTGACTGATCTTTTAAAATAAAGATCCAGCCTTTGCCCCTGGGGTTCTGAACAGCAGCATTTCTTTTTTCCATATTCTCTCCGTCACCTTTCCAAGTTACCAAGAGGAGTGGCCCTCCCCTGGGGCCCTTCTCTCCCAACTTTTCTCTCCTTCAACGGGTTTTCCTCTATCTTGCTGCTTCCTGGCCTCTCTGACAATCACAGTACCATGTTGATTTATTTCTAGAACATTGTCTCCTGTGACTCAGCTTTAACGGGTGGCACGCTCCATGCCACCTCTTGCCTCTGTCCTCTGTCAGAGACCTCCAGGCCCCATAAGAGCTGGGTGCTGCTACCCTTGTGACAACCCGTCAGTGTGCTGCCCACAGCCCACCATCCTCCTCTCGTGCCCTGACTACCCCACACTCCTTCCATACCTGGCTTTGGGCTCACAATCTCTGCCACACTCCTGCCCACAAACCTGCCATCCTGTGCCAGGGCGCTTCTAACCTCTCTTCCCTAAGCAGGCCCCCTCTGCTCTTTAGTGGAGTGGTGCCCCCATCTGTCACAGACCATCAATGGTCACAGCACTTATCTCTGTGACTGTCTAGTTCACACCTGTCAGACCATGGCAACGACGGTCCCACAGGTCAATGCCCTTGGCACTTGTCATAGAGCCTGCCCCGGAATGGCTGCAAGTAAACAGATCTGTGAGTGACCCAACCCCTTTATCAATGGAAATGGTCTTGGCCCCATGCCTACTTCATTCCTCCAATGCTTGTTGAACGTGAACACTGTGAGGCGAGGTTTTCACTCTGCTCACCTCAAATCTGCAGCCCTGGATAGTGCTTGGCACAGCCGGGCACTCAGCTCACAGTGGGTGAGCAAATGAACACACTTGGAGTGTGAAGCTGGGGCGGGGGCTCTGAGAGGAGTCTGCGTAGAGCCCAGGGGAACGAGTTTGAATCCCTTCTGAAGGCCTTGGCAAGCCAGTAAGTGGTGACCGAGCTGGACTCTCTGTCTGCCCCAGGCCTCAGTCCCCCAATCTGAGAAATGGGAATTTCTCCCTCTCCACCCCTGGGGTTCTTCCACGAACAAAGCAGTGTGTGGTCCTCAAGGACACTCAAGAACTTGAGTGTCTCCACGTGAGAAACCTTTCTTCCTCCATCCCCACCTCCATCCCCCTTCACCCTAAGACCCTCGCCTTAAAAAACTTCTCCTTTCCCTCTATGAAGAGTTCCCCATTTGAGGTGACCACACCACCCTCAACTTCTCCCTGGAGTTTCAGGTTCTTAGTTATTTTAGGTCTTCTTCCCCACACAGCCTGCGCCCAGAGCCCTTTCCTCTCTGGAGAGGCACCGTTGTTGTGGTTCTGGGACTCCCAGCACCCCAACCTGTCTTCCTTGAGTCCCCCGAGGGTTGGGGTCTGGCCCTCCCTCCCTCCCCTCACCCTTTCTGCTCCATCGCTTCTCCCTTTGGGGGAAGTGCCTGTGGTTCAGAAGGAGCTTCACTTCTGGGTCTACTTTGATTTTAAAACAGCTTTGTTGAGATAACTCACACAGCGTACGATTCACCCATTTAACGTGCACAATTTCAGTGGTTTTGAGTATAGTCACAGATCTGTGCAGGCATCATCACCATATAATTTTAGAACAATTTCATCTCCTCTAACGGAAACCCTGAACCCCTTAAAAGTCACCCCTAGTCCTGGGCAACCACCAATCTGCTTTCTGGCTCTGGATTTGCCTGGTCTGGACAGTTCACATAAACAGGATCATATGATCCGCGGCCTTGGTGTCTGACTTCTTTTACTCAGCATGATGTTTTCAAGGTTCATCCACATTGTAGCATGTGTCAGGACTCATTCCTTTTTCTGGCTGAATCATACTCCATTGTTTCGATGATGCCATCGTTTGCGATAACTTTGCTCAGCTGGGACAGTGCGACAACCTGGATATAAACCCAGACCCACTATGTATATGCTGTGTGTCTCGGGCGAGTTACCGCCCCTCTCTGGGCCTTGGCTTGCAAGTTGTACAATGGGGCAATGAGAACAGCCACAGAGGACTGGCGTGAGGATTCAGTTGGGGGATGTGGGTGGAGGGCTCTGTGTGGGCCATAGGTGACTTGCAGGTGCTGGCTGTCACCTTCGCCACCACTGTACCTGGGCTTTGAGGGGTGACAAGAGGTACCTTGAACTCTGACCTAGTCTGTGCTCCAGGCATGGCACTGTTGTCTGAGTTACATCCCAGCCCCTCCGCGTCTGCTGCCAGCTGGAGACCCAAGGAGCCCAGCTGTGGGGTGGAGGTATTTCAGGGGCAGGCGCAAGTGGCAGAGCAGTTCCAGGAACAGGCTGGGTTTCCTGATTAGTGAGCTCTAGAGCCTTCTGGAGCACTTGGTGAGAGTGAAGATTCCAGGCTCCCTGAAGAGACTCGTTCTCAGTGGGTCTGACCCGCAGCCGCCTTGGGGTACAGACGGTCACAGGGCTCAAGTCCGGGGGTGGCTTATATTGTGGGGGAGAATATGACAGCTACTCAGAGGGGCACCCCCAGCTCCATTTACAACTGTGGGGATGGGTCGCGTGTTCTAGGACTCTGGGTTAAGGTGCCCTGGTTGACTCCTGGCAATGAACGAAAAGGTAAACCCCATGGGACAAAAAGGGAGAGCCTACCGAGGCTCAAGGTCTTCCTGCCGCTGCCCTGGACAGAAATGTGAGCAGCCTCCAGCGTCCGACTGTGTTCTGGGGCAGCAGGGTGGTCTCTGGGGCCAAACAGCTGACCCCAAGGCTCCCCAGTGATGTGCTATGTCCATGGGGCCAGGAGGTTGGGTGAAGTCCTCCTAAGCTCCCCACTGCGGTCAGGTGAGCAGAGCAACCTCCCCCACTGCTGCGAGCTTTGCTTTTACAGGACTTTCCCCGTGATGACGGTTGTCATGACCCCTAGCCTTGACTCAGTGATTACCCTTCATCGTGCACACAAGAAATAAGGCCCTGCTCCCCAGGTGTTTCAACCTGTTCACCCGGAGCGTCTGTGTCACCTCTAGGGCTCGGACCTGGCCTAACGACAGCCACAGAAGCTCAGGCCACTGTTCTCTCCACCACATCCCAGAGTTTCCTCCCTGAATTCCCAGGGGACAGTACAATGTGATGGCCTGGCCTGGGTCAGGGATCAGGCAGCTGTGGCTGAGGGCAGGGTCACAGGTGATCCTTGACTGGGGGGCTGTTGTGATGGAAGGAGGTGTGTCGTTTTGATGGGTGGGAGCCTTGTCGTGGTGGTGGGGCCCCACTGGGGTTGGTGGAAGCTGGAAGTGACGGTGACCACACTCAAGCATGTCGAAGATGCAATACACACAAGAATCACTAAGAAACCGGACTGTTTAGCTCAGAAGATAAAAAAAAGCCTTGCCAGTGTGGGGGAGGGGGATGGGCCTCTCTCGGTTCTGCTAATCTCTCATCCTGGGAAGGCTTGATTCTGCAAACCAGCACTAGTCCCAGAGCAGGCAGGCACCACTGGGAACCCTAATCGTAATCTCCCTGGCTCAGCAACACAGCAGAAGGAAAACTCTTCCGTGAACAATGTCTGACCCCAGGAAGGATCCTGGTGTTGCTGGCTAGCCCCAAGGGGACCAGAAGGAAGGTGTCCCGTCAGGAGCACTGTCTGGTCAGAGGCCCTAACTGTGGCCAGAGGGCAGGTATGTTTCCAGAAGAGGAGGGGCACCGTGCAATGTGGGCACCCCAAACCACACATCTCCCCTACCAGGTGCTGTCCACACATTGTTAAAAGCAGGACAGGGGGGTGCCCATCTCCCTGTGTGACACATGGAGGCTGAGGCTTGGGGGGGTACTAGGTCCCACAAGGTCCAAAGGCTACGGTGAGAATGGGGGCTGCTTCCCTCAAGGGAATCCAGAGATCTCATGCTGTTAAGATTTATAGTCACAGCAAAACAAACCCAAGTATTTATTTTCCCAGGAGTAGATTATGACTTCCATAGGCCGAAATTCTGATCCCTGGGCACTGAGTAGCAATGAAAGGTGCTTTGCCATCTGGCCATCACACACAGCCTAAGAACAGAGAAATTCACCCCATCAGTGCCCCTTCCCCGCTCTCCAGGATAGCACCCCCCCGCCCCCCGCCCGCCACCTCTGTGCCTGCGTTACCCCTGCCAGGAGCCCCTCAGCCCTCTCTGCCTTCAGATCCTGCCCACATCCTTGAGCTCAGCTCAAATGTCACCACATCCAGAGCTGTGGGGTGAGGGCAGGGGGTGCATGGGAGGGGCTGCCTCGGGGCTGCTTCTAGAAATCTGTCAGCCACCGAACACAGCCTCTCAAGGGCAGGGTCATGGCTCATCTTTCTGGGAGGACCCTGGGCGCACTGGCTCAGTTCTTCGCACACTCATTCATTTCATCAATCCCCGAGTGCCAGCTGGACCAGGAACACGAGGCAGAAATAAGGGCAGTGGCTCATCAGTTGGGAGTGTCTGACTTTGGGGACCCAGGGATTTGCTTGTGGTCTTTTCTGCCACCCCACGGGTGCCCAGGCAGGGCAGGGAGAAGGGGAGGAAGGGCTCTTTGCCATCCTTAGCTGGTCTCTTCTGTCAAGAAAACAGCTTTCCTGGCAGCACCTTGAGAGCTGACGGGCAGGAGGGAAAGTGAGGGACAGTGGCTCGCCTGGTCAGACCCTCTGCTGGATGGGCTCCTGTTCCCCTGAACAAGTTTGGGACTCTCAGCAAGAAAAGGCCTTTGGGGATCCCATTCCCCTTCAGACCCCTGCAGTGATTCTCCTCATAGAATTGAGACATGGGGACCAGGTGGAGGGAGCAGAGAGCCTCCTCTCTGAGGCTAAGTTTCCCTGTTTGTATTCTCAGTGGTTCCACCTGATGAACTCAGGGGTCTCTTCCTCTGTATAACGAGCCCCCTCACCTCCCCTCCTTAGAACCAGGGTAGCACAGGCAGGTTCCATCTTTCTTTCTCTGTGTCCTGTTGTTGAGGGTCACAGACCCAGGACAGTGGTGGTGCCCCAGACATACTGTGGACAGACTGAAGGACAGGGAGGAAAAAGGGGGTCCAGGAAACGCACTCCAGACACACCCTTCCCGCCCTGGTTCCTCTGTTGTTGCCCCTGAGGCAGGTTGTTTTCTGGGAATATTTAAAGAATAAATGGGGAACAGCTGAATTTTTCTTTGTGGGTGAGGATGCCCATTATTCGTTCCTTCGGCTGCTCATTTAACAGCAAACACAACAAAGGGGCCTTGACAGTGTCCTGTGTGGATTCTGGATTCTTTGTACCCCAGAACACACTGGGGACAGGAAGCCACAGCCGTAGCGTTAGGGGTCCCCCACCTCCTGGGAGAAGCCACAGATATGTGAGCAGCTGTGATTGGGCTGTGGGGGGCTCACAGGACAGCAGCAGGGAGGAGCTTGCCGGCAAGATGTTCCAGACAGAGACAGCTTTGTGTGTACCTGAGGGGGCTGGAGCTGGAAAGAGTCAGGGAAGGGAGGTTTATCTCAGGTGGAGTGACAGGACCAGATTCATCTTTCCAAAAGCTCTCCCGGTGCCCTGCACAAGGACTGGAAGGCATCCCGGCTCCAGAGATAATAAATGGCCCTGTCGGAGAGGGAGATGCATGTGGGCTTGGCGATCATCCATCCCGAGGCCTGCCCAGGTCTCAGGTTGACAAATGGACCTTCTCTACCTGGGCACCGCAGCAGGCAGGCCCGTTTTTATCACTCGTACTCACAGAGCTCAGCTACCCACAGCAGCTCCCAGCTCAGTGGGCACAGTGGGGCTGCCAGGGCCAGGGGAGAGCATAAACCACATCCCTACAGCGACCAGGGGGTGAAGTGTATCAGTCAGGATGTGCGGTGGCAGGTGACAGGAACCCTGCTCCGGATAGCTCAGGCAGGACCCAGGACCAGGAATGTGTTGGCTCAAGTCACAGGCTTCGAGGAAGGGCAGAATGGCTCTCTTAGTTCTCTCAGAGGAGATGGCCCCAGGCAGCTCTAGGCGTGCCTCCTGAACAGAGCAAAGAGAAAGTGCCTCTGTTCCAGTTCAGAACATTCCAGAGAAGGATTGTGATTGGCCAGCTTGAGTCACATGCCCTCTTCTTGGCTCACTCACTGCAGCTGTAGGGGTGAGTGGCTGAGACTGGCCAGCTGTGCTCTGGGGCCGGGAGCAGTCGTCCGACATGAACAGGGGCTGAGAAGCCCATGCCTGGCAGTGGGTGAAAAGAGGGGGCAGCCATCCCAATTACATACTGCAACTGTGCTTTTAAAACTGTTATTTTTCTTATTTAGAAAAATAAAAATAAAACAAAAAATACTTATAAAAATCCAAATATGCAAATAAGATTTAAGAAGGTGAAAATTAAAATGAGAATAATGATACCTCTCAGAGAGTTACATGAAGATTACATGAGATCATTCAGTCACTCAACAAATACTCAGGACACGATGGCATGCCCCTGCCTGGGGAAGAGAGAAATAGTGAACAAATAAACCACAGATAAATACGCTAGAAGTGCAATGAAGGAAGAGCAGGTCCCACCATCCAGCTCAATGGGAGGGCCCTCTTGCCTCTCTGAGGCTGCAGCAAAGGGCCCAGAGTGTGTTCTTGGTGGAGGGCATAGCCTGTGCAAAGGCCCTGAGGGAAATGCAGGTGGGCTATCAGGCAGGCCACGTCCCAGCACAAGCTGAGCGCTCCAGAACAGCACCTGCTATTATTGTTTCATGATCGTGAGACCCAGACAAATGTAATCCAATTCCAATCACTGGCCCTCAGGGGAACTTTAGGAGGAAAACCCTAAAAGTGAAAGAGTTTATTGTCTTTTTTGTATTTCTTCTTGTGGTACCTATTCATATACTTTGCCCATTTTTATCTTGTATGTTTATATTTTTATTAATCCTTCATAGCATTTTTGCATATAGCACGATTAGTCCTTTGTTGTACATATTGCTAATATTCTCTTCCTTTTTAGGATTATTTATGGCCTTTTTTGGTTCACAGTACTTACACTTATGTAGTCAAGTCATCCGAGTTTTTTTCCAGGTTTCTGGGTTTCCTTTATTACAGACGAATATTATACGATGACTTATATTTTCTTTTAATACTTTCACTGTTTTGCTTTTCACATTTTCCCAAATGAAATGAGGAATATGTAAGTTTTTTCCCCCAAAATGGGATGGCAAATTGCCCTGACAGCATCTGTTGGACAGTGCATGCTTCTCTGGGGATTTTAAATGCCACCTTGGTCCCACTGACATTCTCTTTTACGTGTACACAGTGGCCAATTTTCCTGCAGGATGTTTTCCACTGAAATTGAACAAAAACAGATGCGAGGAAACTCGGAACTCGTCTTTGGGCCACACCACAAATGTGGGAGCCAATCAGCAACTATCATTCTCATGTGAGGAAACGGAGGCTTAGAGAGTTTCAGTAACTTACCTCCAGTCAGGATGGGAGGGTGAAGGAAAGGAAGAATAAGTGAATGAGCCTGCTTTACAGCGAAGACTGCCTCATGCTGCAGAAACAACAGCATGAAAAACCAGAGATGAGAGAAGCAGGAAGGGGGGGGGCTCTCGGGTAGTGGGGGGTCCCCTCCTGACAGTTCCTAGGCCTCCGCCTCCACACTGATTTCTTCTTTACTTGTCATTTGATGACAGAACATGGCTGTCCTGCCGCGTTCCCTTGTTAAATAGAGGGATGGTATTCCACACGAGGTATTAGGTTGGTGCAAAAGTAATTGTGGTTTAAAAGGTTAAGAATAATTGCAAAAACTGCAATAACTTTTGCACCAACCTAATACTAGGCTTTAATTTAACTACAGCTTTCAGGAAGACATTGATATCACTTCTAACTTTCATTGTTACACAGTGCTGTTTATATAATACACATCTTCTGTAGGTAAGTCTGAGTGTAGAAATTGCTGGATTGATGTACAGCTCTTGATAACTATTGCCGGAATGCCCCGTGAGGGAATATTATCAGTGAATATTCCCGTAGCCTGCACCGTCACCCACCCTGGATATCTCTTTTTTTGTTTTTTATGAATTTTATTGGGGAATATCGGGGGACAGAGTGTTTCTCCAGGGCCCATCAGCTCCAAGCAGTTGTCCTTCAGTCTAGTTGTAGAGGCCCACCAGGCAATAGTGCACCATAAAGAGGTGTGGGCTGGGGCCCTGGGCCGAGCAGCCTCCATCCCTGCAAGTCCTGTGTCTCCTGGGTCTTTGTTCCTTATCTCTTTGTAAGCAGCCACAGAGCTTGTTCTGGGGTTTGAATGAGAGGGTGTTTGAAATCACCTAACGTGTTTCCCTGAAAATCAGACCTAACCGGAAAATAAGCCCTAACATGATTTTGCAGGAGGACATCCCCTGAACATAAGCCCTAATGCGTCTTTTGGAGCAAACCTTAATATAAGATCTGGTCTTATTTTCAGGGAAACATGGTAGCACTGCACCTGCACAGGTGGGAGACAGCAGGCAGCTGCTCTGCCCAGGAAAGCTTCTCTGAGGCCGTCTGTCTGGAGGCTGCATTTGGCCCAGCCGGGAACAGGGATTTTAGCTGCCTGGCTTTGCACACACAATAATTAATGACTCTGCCCAGAGAACTTCACAGTTCTCTCAACGTGACCGCCATCCTGATTCTTTGTTGGGTGTTCCTAACTAAAGCTTTGACACAGCTAAAAACAAATGATCTGGAATCAAATGGTTGGGAACTCCAGAAGCATCTCTCAGGACTCCAGGATTCTAAGGCATACTGAGCTAAGTGGAGGGAGCCCCATGGAGGAAGAGGGGGTCTTGTCTGGCAGGGTCTGTCCAGGTACTGCTGGTGCCCACATCCTTAGTCCCCACCCACACACCACACCCCACCTCTGCACACACCCTCTGACTCCCGGCCACCTGTCCCTGTGCCCTACTCTATGACTCTCCTTGGCCACCACACAGGAGGTCTCAGGCAGGGGGTGAGGGTCTGGAACAGCCCTCATCCAGAAGGGATAGGAGCTGCTGCATAAATACATGTCCTCCAGCCTCTCGAGACATGGCTCTGAGGGCCTTTCCCAGGCCTCGTAGGGTCTCCTGGGGTTTCCAGAGGATGGAGCTCCAGCAGCCTTAGGTGGATAGGCTACCTTTGTTGGTTCCCTCCCTTCGGGTCTCACTCCTACTCTCCTGCTTGGTCCTGCTAGCAGCCACCCCTAGGCAACTCCTGGCCTTGTTTGTGTCCACTTTTGGGCGAAGCAAGGAAGATAGCACCTGGCCACTCATTTGCCCCTTGCTCCCGGACAAGTCATTCCACCTCCCAGAGCCTGTTTTCCATTCTCAGAATCCAGGTAGGAGTTTAGCCCACCTGCAAGGCTGATGTGATCAGGAGGGGGAGCCTGCCTGTGAACGGCTTGAGGCTTTGGGGCCCTGTTTCCCAAACTGTTGCCTTAGACTACCCAGAATCACCTCCAGGAAAGGGCAGACTGATGATTATAAGAGGTTCCTGGTCCTGCCATCCTTTTAATCCCATTTCATCCTAGGGGAAGAAGCTGGCAGGGTGTGGCTGAGCCATGTAGGGAGCCTGACCCAAAGGGAGATATCTGTAATGGAAATCTGTCTTCATTTAAAGTTTTGATATTTTGCTCATTATGAATTTTTGTCATTGATTCTACTATTTTCAATATTGGGTTAAAATGATTTATCTTGAATGCTGAGTTCCTTGGTGCCGCCCCTTAAATGTTGTGCCTAAGCACTTGCCACCCCACTCCTGGTCATCCAAGTCTTCACTTTCACAGTTGCTCCAGATAATTCTGATATGTATTAAAGTTGGAGACCCTCTGCATCAAGGGTGATGATTAATAAGTCACAGCAGACCTCAAATGGCTGAGATCAAGGAAAGCGTATAGTCTGGGTGCTTTTTGTTGCAAGAAACAGAAACCTCAGCTACAACTGGCTTAAATAATAAGGAAATTTATTATCAAATAGTCCAGAAGTAGGGTGGGTTTCAAGGTTGATTGATTCAGCATTTCAACAGTGCTCTGAGGGACCCCATCCTTTCCATCCATCTGTGCCCCCCAATGTCAGGGTCATCCTCAGGGTGGTAGCCATAAGGCAGTGGCAATTTCAGGGTTACCTCCAGACACTGCAGTGGAGAGTTTCCTCCCTGCATGTGGGAGCCAGGGAAGTCCCCAGAAGCCCCTCCCCTCACATCTCAGTGGCTGGGGTTGGATCACATGCCCACACCTGAGCCAATCACCAGCAAGGGAATAGGTTCTTTCTGAAGAGGCAGAAGGCTGGGAGCTGGCCAGGCTGGGTCCAGTGCAAAACCAGGCCCAGGAATGGCTGGAGTTGAAAGGGATGGAGATTTAAACTAAGTGGGGATTGTGCTTACAAGAATGAAGAGGGGGATAGTGCAGAGTGAGGTGGTAGGCCAGGGGTTCAGGCACATAGGGTTGCCCGTGGAGATTCCAAGAAGCTGTTTCAGATGAATCTGACAGTGAGTTCCTTGCTGATAGGCAGAGCCACCTTTGTGCGGATGGAGAAAGGCCCATTGCCCCTGATGCTGCTATACCTGCCTCCCTTGCCTGTTGGCTGGCACAGTGTGTTCCCTGCACAACTTTATACAGCTGTCCCAATGCCAGGTGGATAAAATGATCCCACAGCCTCCTCTTGGCCTTCCTGGTGTGTCTGTGCCTGGGCTCTGGGTGAATCTCCCCTTCTGCGAAAAGGAGCCATCCCTGGATCTGGCTGGGTTGGGCCAGTCTTGGGTGAGGGTCCAGGGAAGCAAGCCAAGAGAGGCTCTGCAGAGGCAGGAAGCTTCCTGGCTGGAGCCAGGACTTTCTCTGCTTTAGGTTTCTTTCCCTTCATGGTCAACGTAAAGCCCTGGAATCTGATGCCCACACGAACCTCAGCTGATGGCCAGGGTAGGACGCCACAGGCTTGGCCCCGAATGTTATCCTTATTCTCACCTTCCCTTGTACAGTCACTCCTCTCTCACTTCCCAAAAGAAGGTCTGGTCCCATAGTCTCCACGCTTGCAGCAAACACATCTGTTAACAATTCTGGCGGTTTCCAGGTTTTGCTTGCAACAAAATTGAAGGAGGCCTATGGACTTGTCAGCTGATAGTTATTCAAGGCATCTAACTGTGGGAAGAAGGCCACAGTGATGTCACTAGAGCACAGCAGCCTTTCATCCTGATCTATTTATATGATTGAGGTTTCTTGGGCTTTCACTTTAAAAACCCACAATAGGAATGGAATTAATATTGAACCCTGTCTTTTCCTGGCACTAAGTAATGTTCATGTACAAATACACAAACTACTCAAAAAAAAAAAAAAAACCACTCTGCTTCATCCCTCTTTTCAGAAGAGGTATTTTCAATAAAAATATACTTCTGTGTTTAATAATTCTCAAAATGTGTACAAAGTTCGCATTGTTTGTATCAGTTACATAGTACTGATAATTATAATGATAACCCAAACCAGAAGACAAACAAATTTTAACACAAGAAAATGTTTAAATCTTGACATTTGGGTTTATTTACATAGTGTGATAGGGGAATCAAAAGACTTGCAAACTGAACATATCGTAGGATAAAATTCTGTCAGGTGAAATGGAAATATGCATTAAGAGGGAAAAAGGAGCTGTGTAAAAATCCCGGTGTTGAAGAAGAGGCAATTCGTGTATGTTTTGACTATTGCACATACCCTTTAAAATGTCATTGATATCTCTTTTTTTCTTTGATCTGCTGTTTTTTTCAATTAATATAATTTATTTTTCTGATTAGTTTGGGTTTACAGAAAAATGGAGCAGAAATCATGGAGAGTTCCCAAATATCACCATCCCCCCAGTTCCCCATATTATTAACATCTTTCATTGGTGTGACAATTTGTTACAATTAATGAGCCAGTACTGATACATGATTATTAATTAAAGTCCACAGTTTACACTAGGGCCCACTCTTGGTGTTGTACATTCTATGGATTTGGACACGTGTTAGGACATACATCCACCATTGTGGTATCGTACAGAGTAGTTTCACGGCCCTAAAAAGCCTCTGTGCTCTGCCTATTCATGCCTCCCCCCACAACTTCCGGCAACCTCTGATCTTTTTACTGTCTTTGTAGTTTTGCCTTTTCCAGAATTTCATAGAGATGGAATCATGCAGTATGTAGCCTTTTCAGACTGGCTTCTTTACTTGCGATATGCACGTAAGTAAGTTTCCTCCAGGTCTTTTCATAGCTTCATAGCTCATTTCTCTTTATGGATGAATAATATTCCATTGTCTGGATGGACCACAGTTTGTTTACCTCTTCACTTTTTGAAGGACATTTCCGTTTCTTCCAAGTTTGGGCAAGAAAGCTGCTATAAATATCTGTGCAGATTTATGTGTGGACATAAGTTTTTAATCCTTTGGGTAAATAACAAGGAATATGATTGCTGGATCATATGGTAGGAACGTGTTTCATTTTGTAAGAAACTGCCAAACTCTTCCAAAGTGGCTGTGCCATTTTGCATTCCCACCAGCAGTGCATGAGAGTTCCTGTTGCTCCACATCCTCAACAGCATTTGGTGTTATCAGTGTTCTAGATTTTGGCCATTTCTAAGAGGTGTGTAGTGGTATCTCAATTTGCATTTCTCTGATGACATATGATAATGAGCATCTTTTCATGTATTCATTTGCCATCTGTATGTCTTCTTTGGTGAGGTGTCTGCTCAGACCTCCTGCCCATTTTTTAACTGGCTTGTTTGTTTTCTTACTGTTGAGTTTTATAAGGGTTGTTTGTATAACAGTCTTTTATCAGATAATGTATTTTGCAAATATTTTCTCCCACCCTGTAGCTTGTCTTTTCATTGTCTTACTACTGTGTTTCCCTGAAAATAAGACCTAGCCGGACAATCAGTTCTAATGCGTCTTTCGGAGCAAAAATTAATATAAGACCCACTAAGCACTGGGTCTTATATTAATTTTTGCTCCGAAAGACGCATTAGCGCTGATTGTCCGGCTAGGTCTTATTTTGGGGGAAATATAGAATGTCTTTTGCAAAGCAGAAGTTTTAAAATTTAACAAAGTCCAACTTACCAAATTTTTCTTTCATGGGTTGTGCTCTTGGTGTTGTATCTAAAAGCTCATTGTTTCAGCTAAGGAGTTGTGTGAAAATTTAGGTGTTAAAGAAGAGTTTATTCATGCATTTTTAAGTAGATAATGGTGGCTATCAAATCACTATGGTTTCATCAGCCACCCCTTTATTTTAAAATATCCATATTTGCAGTATGTCAGATTTTCTACTGTTGGCAGCTATTAAACTTCTGCTGAGGTGTTTTAAATGTAACAAAAACATATCTGAGGGAGTGTGTAGTCACTCAAAATTAATTTTAAAGACCGGTGGGTCTGTGGTGGCTGATGGCATGGACTCCTGTGCCAGAGTGGCCTGGTCAGAGCCCAGCTCTGCCAAAGGCCAGCCTATTATTACATTTGAGTACCCAAGCACGCTGGGCCCCAGTGTCTTCATCAGGCAAACGGGGCTGGTGGCAAGACCCATTCCCAGGATGGTGGTGAGGGCCACACGGAAATGGCAGGTGAAGCTTGGTGCACCTGGCTAGGGCTCTGTATGGCAGTTCCTGCCAGTGTCAGGGGGAAGAAAGGGCCTTTACTGCACAGGGATGTTTCTAAGTTGTGTCTTTGTCAAAACCCTGAGCTGGGAACTGCGGGGTTTGGGAAAGAAATTAGATGTGGGTGCAGCTTTTTAGGGTTCCCTATCCAAGAGGACCAGCATGTGTGGAAGCAATAGAAATTGCAGTTGTAGAAGACCAGACAGGGGTTGTTTTCTAAGATACTTCAGGGGCAGGGCCTCAGAAGGAACACCCAGCTTCAAGTCAGAAAATCTGTGTGCTGGCCCAGCTTTGTCACTGTGCACCCTTAGGCAGAGCGTGTTTGCTCTCCATTGGGATGAGGGTTGAGGGAACTAGAAGCTGAGGAAGAGCTGGCTTCACCTGGGGAGGCCACAACCCAGGAAGGACAATGACTTTTTATTTTCCAATTTCACTGGGGAATATTGGGGAACAGTGTGCTTCTCCAGGGCCCATCAGCTCCAAGTTGTTATCCTTCAATCTAGTAGTAGAACGCGCATCTCAGCTCCAAGTCCAGTCGCCATTTTTTCAATCTTAGTTGCAGGGGGCGCAGCCCACCATCCCACGTGGGAATTGAACCAGCAACCTTATTAAGAGCTTGCGCTCTAACCAACTGAGCCATCCGGCCGTCCCTCCAGAAGCCCAGTGGCAGCTCATTGTCTTCAATCTAGTTGTGAAGGGTGCAGCTCACTGGCCCATGTGGGAATCGAACCGGCAAACCTTATTATTCAGAGCTCCCACTCTATCCATCCAGCCGCCCTGGACAGTGACTTTTAAGTGACTTGGACTCCTGCCTCTACAGACACTGGCACATTGGGGCTGCACAGGGGTGGGCACCCTGACTCCCAGCTCCACAGCTCTCTGATGCGGTTCTCCTGCTCTGGACCCCTCTGTTCAACACTTTAGGGTGGCTCCTTGCCTTGGTGCTCACCATGATTGGGTCTCCTGGTCAGTGAGTTTTGCCTTGCCCACCAGACTGCATACATCTTTTGGGCAGGGATGGCATTCTACTTAAATGTCATCTCACAGTGCCCAGGAGTTGTGACTGGGTCATTTCCAACGTGAGAAAACAATCCATGGGAGGCAACAGGGAGACCAAGTGTGTGAGAGGGCGGCCTGGGCATTCATCCTCCACCTGTGTGGGCTGTGTGGCTGTGGATGAAACGTGCAAATCGGTAGTCTCAGTCCCTCTACCTGTAAAATGGGGTTTTGTGGGGACAGAGTCCCAGAGAGCAGGTTCCAGGCTCTCGGCCTCATGTGGAAAGGTGCTGACTCGGTTATTAGATGGCCATCAGCTGTAATCAGATGGCTACCTGCTGTGGCTGGGTGGCCATCAGCTGTTACCAGTTAGCCATTAGCCACTAATATAACTGTCGTAGCCACGCTGGCAAGGGGGTTGGTTGGTGGGCAGAGAAGCGGAGGGCGGAGGGCGGATTGTGTCGATCCTACTTCCTGTATCTCACCCGGCAGCCAGGGAGACTGGGGTTCAGGAAGGCCCCCTGTTGAGGTACTGGCGGATGTTTGCTTTTGTGTCTCGACCAGCCACCATCGAGAATATAGTGGTATGAACTCCCCTACCTATGGCTCCGTTGTTGTTCCTTTTTGGCCTCACCATATCCTGCGTTCTTGTATGGGGAGCAGGACCAGAGACCCTGCATGACAGGGTTCCACTAACATCTTCCCGGCAAGTGGATGAAAAGTAGGAAAATGCAGAGATGGTACTCAGCTCAGCGCCTGCCCCTAGCGAACCCTCCTCCATGCTGACAGTTACTGTGATACCTCTCTGTGACTGTGATGTGGCTGGGCTGGACTGGCTGTCAGTCTGACCCAGTCACAGCACAGGAAGAAGCCCTGCCTCTGCTGGCTTCTTTCGTCCCACCCGCCACAGTTCTCTCAGGTGGGAACAAAGGAGCCTTTTGAACCGACACAGGCCCACAGCGTGGCCTCCGATGATTGCAGTTTTATTCTCAGTGTTTAGGGATCCGTGATGTCTCAAATGGTTTTCAGCACCCTGCTTCAACCAGCGAAGTTGCAGTTGGTAATTTAGCACAAAGAACTAAAATAATGCGTTGTTTGTAGGGGTGGAGCTGCAGGGGACCCCAGACCCAAGTTGGGTCCAGCTTCAGCTAATGCTCCACATGAATTCAGTGGTTGTTTGGGGCAGCACTTACCTCCCTACCCAGCCTAGAGCCCCCGAGGCTGATCCAAGCTGTTTGCTGTTAAATCACCCCACCTGGCCCACTTTTTTGCACGTTAACATCTCCAAAATCGAAAGGCATCTAAGGATAATAGCAAGGAGCATGTTCTTTCTTAGTAGCACCTAAAACAATGGTGCATCTTAAAATCAATGCTGTCTCAGAGTCCATGAAATAAGGGAATCAGTATCGATAAATATTGGTGCATACAGACTGGGGCTTAAGCAACATACCCGCTGCTTTTAGATCCTCATTCTTCTGTGAAGAGGGGCTCAGGAACCTCTGCTCTTCCTCAGGGACTCGACTGAGCTCACACTGAAGCACATTCTGAAATCCAGGGGAATGTAGATACTGGACATTTGTGTTACAATTAAATCATTACCCACACCCCCTCTTATTTCTAAGAGGACAGAGGTCAAGAGACTGGGGGATTCTACACAGCTGCTTGGTGATTCAGCTGACCAGACCCCAGCTCAGGGCCTCTGGGGGTAGCCACGGGAAGACGAGGTCCTTCCCCAAAGCCCCTCTGTCTATATTTCTGATGGCTTCCTCTACCCAGCTCAGTTCTGGTGGACAGAGCTCAGTCAAAAAGAGGCCAAGGGTTAGGGAGAAACAGGTCCGTGGAGTAAACCAGGAAAGAGGACAGTTTTTAGCACATTGCTGTATTTTTATACTTGAGAATTGGGGACCTTGGACCTTCGCATGCAGATTTATGCCAAATGAGATGCAAATCAGGGGCCTGCTGTTCTGAAGTTCCCTCTGTCTCCTAAGACCGTGACACTCGGACCCCAGCTTGTCTCTAAGAAATAAAGTGTGAGTTGGGGGAGGAAGGAAAGGAAAAGACACCAATTTTACTAAAATGCTCTAATCGGGCAAATGGGTCAGATATGCCTCAAAGCACTTCAGGGAAAGAGGTAAATCGGGTGGTGGGGGAAGCCAAGTGGGGTGAGGATAGGCCCGGGCAAAGAGAGACCTGGGGCATTTCTGCGGGTTGACAGTAAGTGAATGATATGCAAATAAGCGCAAAGCACAAGCAGTTGCCCGCGTCCGCAGCGGCCCAGAGGCGCGGGATCTTGCGCGTTCTGTATTTTCTCCTGGGTTAACTCCAGGCAGGACCCGGCGCGCTGGGCTCGCCGGCCAGGGCGGGCCTGCCGGGGCGGGTGGCGGGGGAGGTCGCCCCCTGCCGGCCGAGCGAGGAGGCGACCTGGCCCTTCCCGGGCCACGCGGCGGGCGGGCGGGCGGCGGGAGGAGGGGCGCCTGCCTCTCGCCTCCCGCCTGGACGCCAGACGCCGCGACTCCTAAAACTGTGAGGCGGGCCGCGGTGGACTGCTAGAGGTGGGTGTGTGCAGCGGCACACTCAGCTCCAGGCCCCCGCCCGCCCTCCCGGGGCGCGGCCTGCCAAGCCGGCGGGGGTGGGCGCGAGCGAGGGGCCCGCCACCCACGGCACCCGCGCTCCCTGCGCTGCACCCATACTGCTACCCGCAAGACCCCCGCGTCCCCCACCCCCGCAGCACCCCGCGCTCCCGCACACTCACTCGGCGCTCCCCACTCCGCCGCACCCGGCGCTACCCTCGCGGGCACCCTCCCCCACAGAGCAGCGCGCATCTCTCTCTCTAAGGCACGCTGCGCTCCCCCCGCACGGCACTCCACGGATCAGCACACACACCCCACTCCCACACGCTGGATCGGCCCCCCACACTCGCACCCGCGTTCGGGGCCACTGGCTGCGCCCTAGAGCCCCCAGCCGAGTTCGCAGGGCGCGCCCTAGGGTCCACGGCTGCCCCAGGGCGGGGACGGGGGCGGCGGCTCGCGGAGCCCCTCTCCAGAGCCGGCCCCGCGCGGAGCCCCAGCCCCTCTCCAGCGGCCGGCGCCCCGGGGCGGAGCCGAGCGCGATGGGCGCCGAGCTGGAGGCAGGTGGCGCAGCGGCGGCGGCGGGGGGCAGGAGGCGGAGGCGGAGCGCGCGGGGCGGGGGCCGCGGGGCCCCGTGAGACACTCGGGTGAGCGCGCGGCAGCCGGAGCCTGGCGCCCGCGAGCCAAAGGCGCGGCGGCTGGACCGGGCGCGGGCCGGAGAGGCCGGAGACCGCCCGGGGCGGTGCTCGCGCTTTGTTCCCGCGCGGGCGGCCGGGCGGGCGGAGCGAGCGGCCGGAGCCGAGCCCGGGAATGGCCCAGGCGGCCGCCCCGCGCGCCCCGGCCCCGCCGCGCTCCTGAGCCTGGTGCGGCGGGAGAAGACAGCGCGCGGATCGCCCCCAAGTTACGAAGGCGGGGACCGAGTTCGAAGGAAAAGCCACTTCAGGAGCCAGGTCGCGAGAGTGCGATCGTCTCCGTCCGCCGGACCTCAGGACCGTAAGTGCCCCGTCTGTCCCGCGCGCCGCTGTCGTTCTCACCCCGACTTTGCCCGTGGCTGCCGTCCCGGGGTCTCCTCGCAGCCGCACCGAGTGCACCGTCCGCCGCGACACCCCCTCCCCACTTTGCAAAGTTGGAGCCCACTCAGCACCCACCCACTTGGGCTGAATGTCCCCCCACCCCAGGTGAGCCAAGAGCTTGTTCTGCCCAGACATGTGGTCAAACTTAAGGTGGGAACTGCATTGGAAGGGTGGGGAGTTCCGCAGGCTCCCCTGGGGTGTCTGGGCTTCCTGACAAAGGCCCTGGACCAAGTGACAGGAGACTGGGAGGGGGCGAAGAGAGTGACCCCAGGAGAGACGGAGGTGCCAGTGGCCTGGCTGGAGAGGGGAACCAAAGCTCCGTCCAGCCCCTCCCCCTCGTGTTTTGGTTCCTGGTCCTGCCACCCAGGCGAATGGTGGTCAGGGGTTCAGCGGTCTTGGGGTGAAGTCTTCTCAGACGCCCCCAGGGGGCCCATGCGTGGGGAGAGGGGCTGGAAAGACCTTCCCTGGGGTCCTGACATCCCTGGTGCCGCCGGTGCAGCCCCGTGGCAGCGATTATGCTCACACCCTTTGGGAACCGTCCATCTGCGTGTAGGGCAGGCTGAGAGCCAGGCTGTGGGAATGGCAGGGAGGGAGGTGTGAGCCGATGTAGAGGGACAGATGGCTGGAAATTCAGCCCTAGACGGGCTTACGTGGAACAGAAGGCAGTGGGGCTGGTGGAAAGCCACACTGTGAGCCACTGGGCTCTGAACACACAGCCCCAGGCTGTCCCTCCTTCTGGCCCCTGGGAACTGTGTGTGCTGGACCCAGCAGCCATAGAGTGGTAGTAGATCCCTGTAGGTATGGGGACCCCTGCTTCCCCCTGCCAAAAACCCCCCAATAAGCCTGTATTCTCCACTGTTAGGGCCAAGGCTTTAGGTCTGTTCCAGAGGCCAGGGAGAAAAATGTTTTCTTTGAGAATAGAGGAGACCGTATGCTCCTGTGTCGGGTGATCTGAATAACTGTCAGGTCCCGTCTTTGACCCTGTGGCCAGGATGCCGCTTCATTATGTCTAAATGGGCGTGTGTTTCCTCCCCTGGACCCAGAAACAGGAGGTTCCCAGGGCGGCCACCCTCAAAGGACAGGGTTTGGCTGGGGACAAAGGGGGCTAGCTATTCTGTGTCCTAGCATTGCTCTTGCAAGTTGCTGCAAGGTTTGAGAAACTTCTTGAGGTTGGGACCCCAAGGGGAGAGGTGGGCTAGACCCTCTCGGGCCTAGCCCTCACCTGTCCCAAATGCAAGGCAGGCCCTGGCATCCTTTCTCCAGCAGGGGCAGGGGCAGGGGCATGTCTTGCCCACAGTTCCTGGGCATGGTAGTAGAGAGCTGCACTGTGACATGCACTGGAATGGATCTGTGTCATTTGCCCCACCCTGACCTTCTGTCCTTTGGATGGGGGAAACCCGAAAACTCTAGTTGGGCCCAGGAGACAGAGGGTTCTGTTCTGTGCAGGCAAGCACCCTGTGCCTAAAGAGCCACGCTGTCTGAGGCTATGTTGCCAAGCCACTCTTATATGTTGAAAGGGAAAAGGGGAGAAAGAGGACAAACTTGAGCCATGGGGACAGATGTGGCATTCTGTACTCCCCAATAGCTAGACAGATGCAGGGCAGAGGAGAACATCACATCAGGACCGGTGTTCTGGCAGAATCCGGCTCTCTCTGGCGGTGCCTTGATCTATGTGTGATGGGAGGAAGGGACAGTCACGTGTGTGTGGTACCCGCTTGCTCACAAGCCCAGCCAGGGCTGGTGGGCTGGAGAATTTCAGCAGAATGTCTTCCTCCTGCACCCTTTGGGGTTGCCCACCAGCCTTTTTGGGTCCACAAGCTCTTTCACTGTCACCGGGTTATCCTCATAATTGAGTTACCACCTCCAGGAAATCTCTCTGATTTGGCTCCACATATTTTCATTTCTGCATGACTGGAAGAAATTAATTTTCCTTCCTACGCAAGGATCTGGAGACGCCGGAAGGCTGGGTCACTAATCCGCAAGATTCAAGCCAGCAGGGCTGGCACCTCTCAGAGGGCCAGCCAGCCGCTGCTCCCCAGGGGTGGCAGGAAGGGTGGGGTCTGGGCGAGGCATTTCCCTACCGCTTGAAACCATTGTGGGGCTCCTGTCCGACCTCCCCTTCCCCTGTGGCTCCGTAAGTGGGTTGAGTGTGGGGTCGTCTGATTCATCCTTAGCTTCCCATGGCACCAGGATATCCAGGACGGTGGCTGAATTTAACTGATCTGAAATCTCTATCCAGTCATTGTGTGCATGTGCACACATCAATGTGTTTAGAATCCAAAACATGGAAGAGGCTCTGTGACCCATCTCCCTGGGGTATGGTGAAGAAATGCACATAGTAGGTTCTTAAGTAGTGGCACTCTCAGGGAGGGAATTGGCATTGCCGTGGGAGAACTGTGTCGTGCTTGCTGCCTCCTGCACTCATGCCGCCCGCTGCACTCACCTGTGCGTGTGTCTGTCCCCGCTAACAGTCCGAGTGTCAGCCTCTTGTTGAGCAGTTACTGTTGGCCAAGCCCCACTCAGTACGCACACTCGCTGTCTGAATGTGCGTGACACCTGTGAGGCTGGTGGAACTTTCTCTATTTCACAGATGCCCAGAGAGGTGCAGGCCCATCAAGCTCAAGAAGGGAGCCGGGTCTGACTGGCCTCCCCCTTGCCCCACACTGCATGACAGTGGCCACCTGGCCTTTGGCCCCAGCCCCTGCACTGGCCTTCCTTTGCCCAAGGCCCTCCTGTCCTCATCTGTGGCCTACATGTCAGCATTCCTCCCACACCTGCAGGGACAGGTGGCTGGCTGCTTGGTGCTGACAGGGGTTAATGCCCCAGATGTCAGAACTCTCACCTGGACTGGCCTCAGGCAAGTGGGACACAGCTGTAACTGACATCAGGGGCTACCTGGGGCCAGGGGGGAGGGAGAACACCTCTGCCCTGTCTGGATCACGGAGGCCCAAGGCCAGCCCTATCCCATCTGTTCCCAGTTCTCCTTGGGCTCTGACCAGCCCCATCCTCTCCCACTACTCCCGGTGGGGGAGGGGGAGAGCTGGGAGGGGATCATTGTTGTTCAAGACCCTCTAAGAGCCACTGGACATTGTCTGGCTACTATAACAGGGCATCCAAACCTAGCATAACATTGGTAGGAATCCATATCTGGACAGCTGGTGTCACCTCCCAGGCTTTGGGGAAAGGGGGCATCTGAGTTCTGTCACTTGTAAATGCAAGAGGATGGCCTTGCCATGACTTCACTTATTGCACTGGCCATGACAAGTGTCTGTCATCCACTGCTCATTCACTGGGCAGACAGTGAATGAACTCCTATGTTGTGCCAGGCAGGGGGTAGAGTCGTATTAATGAGTACCAACAAAAGCTTACACTGTGCCGGGCTGCTCACTGGCATGCTTCCTTTCATTTGACCTTACAACAACCCTGAAGGTGGGCACCGCTGTTGTTCCGTTTTCCAGACAGAGATGCTGAGGCCCAGAGAGTTCCATCAGAGGCAGGTGGGCAGGTGCCACACTGCTGCTCCTATAGCATGGACAGGCCCCTGGAGCTTTCCCCACATTCTGAATCTGGAGGGACAGTGTGGGGCCTGCAAGCACAGGCTTACACAGAGTTCCTACAAATCCCATGTACATCAATCACATCAGGAGCCACTGCCCCCGAGGGAGGGGCAGGAGGAGGCTGGAAACTCCTGATTGGTGGGTATCCATCTGGGGTGTGGTCTTTGAGGGCCCGGGCTCCCTGGGACCAGTTCACAGGGATTGAGTGAGGCTCTTTTCTGACCTGTGTCACAGCTTTTGGGGGACTGGATCTCCCGGATCCGGGCCAGGCTGGATGGGCACCATTGTGTATTCCAAGAAATCAGTTGTTGCTGGCTTAGTCTTGCTTATTTTTACAGCTCTTGGTTTTCCCAGGACTGTTTGGGACAATGAATCACACCTCCAAATCCTTTCTTGGGGTCATGCCCCCAGATTTTTGAACAAAACAGGCAGGCCTGATTCTGCTTTTACAGTTCCCTGAGACTGGGTCCCCCCTTTACACGGGGCCTGGATAAAGGCTCGTGATGGGCAGGGGCTGCAGGGGAAGGCCCAGCCCCCAAGTGCCTCTGAGGGCCACCTTTAGCCAAGAACGCTAATGCAAGCAGGGCTCTGCTGTCTGGAAACAAATTCCTGGAGTGGAAGCCGCCCTTGTAGCATCACTGGGTGGAAAGACCCAGGCGGAGACCTGGCGTTCAGGATGGAAACTTATGATGATGAAAGTGATAAATAATTGGTTCCTGGTTCCCACTTCTGAGTTCACAGCCAGACCCGGGGAGCGGGCTGTAGGATTGGGCTGGAGCCTCAGACGTGCGAGAACCAGAACGTGCTTCCCGCCTTGCTGTTTGCAGCACGGCTTCCTGCAGCAATAAAACAGAAGTTAAGACTTCTGCTTTTTGTAATTCGTGGGACCTCACGGTGAGCCAGATGTCACTGGAAGGAAAACAAAGATGCGTAATAAGGAAGATGTCTCTTTGCCGAGACGCCAGCGCCCCCTCTGCTGCTCAGCCACACACTCTCGCCCGCCTGTGTCTGTCCCTTTCACTGTCCACGCACACTGTCAGCCTCCCAGAGTCAGGTGCTGAGAGCCTCTTAGGCTGCCTCTGAGGCTGAGTGTGGTGAACGTGGCAGGAGGAGGTTTGGGGAAGATGTGTGGGCACTGAGGCATTCTTCTGTTTACTTAGGCAGAGAAAAGTCTACAATGGGGGCAGGGCAGGAGGAGAACTGGCTGGAGACACTCCTGGACCTCCCAAGGGCAGGGCAGGAAGGTTCCTCGTGCCCCAGTGGCCCTGGGCCACGTGTGGGACTCACAAGGAAGCCCTCTTCTGGTGGGCCTGACCTGGGAGCAGCCAGGAAAGGGAAGTCCTCCAGCTATTTGGGCCGCTCTTACAGGCAGGGAGGGGTGGTGTTGAGAGGCAGGGGAGATCATCAGGACCAGAGGAGGCCACAGTCCCCTGCCCGGCTTGAGGAGCCTGTACCCCGTTCACTGAAGCAGTGTGGAGGGGGGATGGGCAGCACGCTGGCTTCTCTGAGCCCCCGTGGTTGGATTTGAGCCCCTATTCCACTCCCAGTAGCTGTGTGACCATCAGCAAATCACTCACCCTCTCTGTGTCTCTGGTTTCAAAAGCAAAATGCAGTCACAGGGCTCCTGTCTCTTCGGATTGTGATGAGGTGTGAAAGGTCCATATGTGTCTGGCCTGTGGACATGGCTGTCACGTCTCTGGGAGGATACCAAGCGCCATCCTGGGGTTCATTGGTGGGTAGGGCATGAGCTGGCTCTGCACTCAAATCCTGTTTCTCCCTCCCAGTATGCCCTGTGCAGGGGGCTTCCTCTCCCTGTGCCTGTGTCCTGCGTAGCCCAAGCCCCCATGCCTGCTGACCTACCACCTCACATGGGGAGACAGCAAGTGCAGAGCCAAGCTCTGTGTGCTCTGTGCCACCTGGGGATACAAGCTTCATTCCCCTCCCATTTCACGGAGGGGAAACTGAGGCTGGGCTCATCGTGTCCCGTAGCTATTTGGTGGTAGAGGTGGGATTTCAACTCAGGAACCCCGTCATCTGACTCCAGAGCCTCTATGTTTCTGCCACACCAGGTCCGCAAACAGATGGCAGGGACGTGCCACCAGTCCTTGGGGTTCCAAGGCCCTTGCCTCTTGCCAGAGGTTTCAGCATCTCCCTCTGTGAACCGTGGCTGGACTGTCACCGGGCCTCAGGGGTCCTTGTGTGTGTGACTGCACAAGTGGGGGTATATGTAAATGGGAGCATATAATGTATATGTGTGCAGGTGTGAAAAATAGGCAGAAGAAGGAAGTGTGGCCTCACCTGAGTGCCCTGGAGCACTCGTAGGAGAGTCCATGGCCAGTCGAGGTGGCCAGAGCTGATAACAGCTGAAGAGAGCGTGCCAGGTTCTAAGCCCCACCCACCCGTCTGGGCCCCGCTGCACTGTGACAACAGGGGAACATTGTCTGAGTATGACCAGGGCTCAGGTGGGGCCCAGCACAGAATTAGAACAGACCTGCCCCACCCAGGACCCCCACCCTGGAGACTGAAGTCGGAGTCCACTAAGGTCCCCAGCAATGGCCTCAGAGATGGAACTTTACCCCCAGGATGCCTGCCACCACACACCACATGGGCTGTCCAAGGACACCTGTCACTACCAGCTACATGGGCTGTCCCTAGATGCCTGTCACTACACTATTGCATGGGCTGTCCCCAGGACACCTGTCACTCTACACCTATTTGGACTGTCGCAGGACACCTGTCACTACACACCTACATGAACTGTCCCCAGGACACCTGTCACTCTATACCTATTTGGACTGTCCCAGGACACCTGTCACTACACATACACATGGGCTGTCCCAGGATACCTGTCACAACACACCTGTATGGACTGTTCAGGACACCTGTCATTATACATCTATAGGAACTGTTCCAGGACACCTGTCACTACACATCTCTGTGGACTGTCCCATGGCGCCTGTCACTATACGTCTCCATTCACTGTCCCAGGATGCCTGTGACTCTCCGTGTGCATGGATTAGTCACAGGAGAGCCCAGTTCTGGGGAGCAGACTCCCAAATTCCAGACCAGCCCACATGCTAGCCCTTCGCTTTTTTGTGGCTTCTTGGGGCTTCATTTTCTCTCTGTCCATGTGAAACCTTTCTGTCCATGATTGGAATTTCAACAATCAGGTCATTACAGAGCTGGTCGAAGGACCCACCATAGTACCCGGCACCGTCTGGTTGGGGTGACTCAATTTCCCTTTCTGAGTCAGAGTCAGAGCTTGTCCTGGCCCTGGGAGCTTCCAGGTTGAGAGGATAGGTCAGGATAGCTATGAGGTCCTGGACGATCTGTGTTACTGTCATGTATACGGAGGGCTTTTAGCTGATTTTAATAGGGCCTGAGAACTCTTCCAGGTGCCACCTGGACCCCTTTCCTGTGTGGCATTCCTCACATCACAGTGGCCTTCAGCCTAATTAGACCTCTTGGTTTAGAAGGTTATTTGGTCAGACTTTCCCTTAGGGTCCCTCCTACGTATATGGGGTCCCTCCTACGTATATGGGGTGTGTATTTTGAAGTAGAGATAATAAGGCCCTTACATCCCCAGCCTGTTGGGGCCTGGTTTGTCCTCCTCATTCCTAGAACCACCAGCCCCAGGGCAGCCACCCTCCCTGCCCACCAGCTTAGTCCCCCAGGTGGAGAAGAGCACAGAGCCTGGGAAAAGGGAAGCTATGGTCTTCCCACATTAGTGCTATCCACAGGTCGGGCCCCAAGCCGCCAAGGGAGGAAGGTCAGCCTGGCCTCATCACACACCTGTGTCCCTCACACTGAGCTCAGGCTCCCCAACCCTGTGCTGTTAGCAACGCAAACAGGCTACTGGAGGGAGGGGGTGGAGAGGTCACTACCTGCCTGGCCTCAGTCTCCCCACTGGGTGTTTTTGAATTGTGCTAAAATAACACAGAACATAAAATTTACCATCTTAACCACTTTTAAGTGTACAATTCGGTGACATTAAGTACATTGACATTGTGCAACCATTGCCACTAACCATCTCCAGAACGTCTTAAACTGCCACTCTGTCCCCATTAAGCCCTGACTCCCTACCCCCCTCCCCAGCCCCTACTGACCACCATTCTACTTTCTGTCTGTGGGTTTGACTCCTCTAAGGACCTTATATGAGAGGAATCATGTAGTATTTGTCTTTTTGTGACTGGCTTATTTCATTTAGCATAATGTCCCCAAGGTTCTTCCATGTTGTACCAGGTGTCAAAACGTCCTTCCTCTTTAAGGCTGAATGGAGAGACTATCTGGTTTATCCCTTCTTCTATCAATGGACATTTGAGGCGCCCCACCCTTCGGCTATTGTGAATAAAGCTGCTATGAACATGAGCGTACAACTATCTCTTCGAAATCCTGCTTTCATTTCTCCTGGGTATGTACCCAGAAGTGGAATTGCTGGGTCATATGATAGTTCTATTTTGAATTTTTTGAGGAACTTCCATACCACCATTTTAACCAATTTTAAGGGTGCAATTCAGTGGCATTTAGCTCATTCACAACGTTGTACAACCATCATCGCCATCCCCAAAATTTTCATTGCCCCAAAAAAAGACTTCATACCCTTTAGTATTCACTCCCCATCCCCCGACCTCCAGCCTCTGGAAGCCACTCATCTTTCCGTCTCTATAGATTTGCCTATTCTGGACCTTTCATATAACTAGAACCAACCATGTGGCCTTTTGTGACTTTTTTCATTTAACGTAATGTTTTTGAGGTTTGTCTGTGATGTTGCATGTGTCTTCAGTACCCCACCCCTTTTTAATGACTGAATAATTTTGACTGCATGGATAGGCACATTTTGTGTATCTATCATCAGCTGATGGATATCTGGGTTATTTCGACCCTTTGGCAATTGTGAATAATCGGTTGCGAACATTAATGTGCAAGGTTTTGTGTGGACATGTGTTTTTAGTTCTCTTTGGTATATACCTAGGAAAGGGATTGCTGGGTCATGTGGTCACTCTAGGTTTAATTCCTTGTCCACTGGGTTTCAAGCGATGAATTAAGAAGAGCCACCTACCCTGGTGACCTGGGCTTCCCTGCATATGTCACCGGGTCTTCCCACAAGTCTGTGAGGGTGGCCACCACCATCCCCTTTCCACAGGTGACAACATCGTGGCCTGGGCTGGTGAATGAAGTTGCCTAGGGTCACCAGCTGATGGGGACGCCCTCTCCGGGTGCTTGGAGCGGATTGTTTGAACAGCAGCAGCTCGTCTGCCTGCAAGCTGTCACTGTATTTGGTTCCACAAACAGTTACTAAATCTCCCCGGCACCTGTGTCTAACCTTCACAACATGAACAGGATTCTGCACCTGGTCTCCCAGCTTCTATCCTTGCACCCTTATGGGGGAGGTAGCTTGGGCTCTCCTCACATCGCATCCAGAGAGAGCCCCTTCAAAGCCAGTCAGATGCAGCCCCTCCAGGGACAGACCAGATTTTCAGGGTGGCTTTGAGGCCACACAACCCAGCTCCACAGTTGTTCACTGAAATCTACCTTCCTTGCTATCTCTCAAGCGCAGGTATGTTCCCACCCCAGGGCCTTTGCACTGGCAGACCCTCTGCTGCAGTGCCCTGCCCCCAACACCTGCATGGCTCCCACCTACCCCCCATCAGGTCTCGCTCAGGGGCCCACTCTTCAGTGAGTGCCCTACCCCTGCTGTTTTTCTACAGCACCCTCACCCTCCCTATGCTGTGCCTTTTCTTCTACGCGTCACTGCTCGTTTCCCTCCTAGAAGGTCAGCTCTGTGAGGGCAGGACTTTTGTCTGTGTGTTCCCTGTTGCCCTCCAGAGCCCAGACAAGAACTAGATGCAGGAGGCCCTGGGGAACAGGAACACATACCACCTGGGGGCCCCCCACTACATCTCACAGGCCCTGATGCCTAGGGTCCTTGGCTGGTGGGGACGCCCTTGCCGGGTACTTGGAGAGGCTTGTTTGAACAGCAGCAGCTCATCTGCCTGCAAGCTGTCACTGTATTTGATTCCACCAACAGTTATCTCCTCACTGAGTCTGCTTCCCAGGCCTGAGACTTGCCTGCACGGGCCCACGGAGGGAGACAGCTTGGGGCCAACCGGGGCAGTTGGCACACCTGACATTGTTCACTCTCAAACAAACGTTTCTTGAGGGCTCACTGCAGGCCAGTCTTCACTCCGAGGCAGGAGAAGGCACATCCGCACAGCAAGTCCTCCCAGAATCACTCACTAGAACAGGCCCTGCGTGCTCACGGGGAGTCATCCAGTTCTGACCGCTGTGGAACAGCCTACCTCAAGCTCAATGGCTCAGAACAACCACGTACACACCATGCTCCGGGTTGCTTGGGTCAGGAGTTTGGACAGGGCCTAAAGGGGACGCTGTGTCTCTGCCTCGGGATGTCCAGGGCCTTGGCCAGTGGCCTTGGCGGTTGGGCGTGTTGCCACAGAAAGCCCGGCTCTGCAGGGTGTCCTGGGCCAGTGTTGGTGCCAGGTGTGACCGGCTGTTGACAGAGCACCTCCACGTGGCCCTCCCTCTGGCTGCCAAGGACAGGGGAGTCCTCACACAATAAGGAGCCCATGTGGCGTGGGTGGGAGGGGATCAGAACCCACCTCCTGCAGGGAGATGCCCAGAGAAGTGTGGAAGGTGTCAGATGTGATGTCAGGACAGGACTGTAGTGGTGTGGCCCCCATCAGCTAATGCAGCTGTTGTCCCTCTGGGAACCCTGGGCTGACCCCACACAAGACAGGAGGCTGGTGGGGAAATCCCTGGAGAAGGACCCAGCCTTTCTGGATACAGGGCAAAATCAAAACACCCAGATCCTGGCTAGGGTGCACGAGATAATTATTTTTCATTTCTCTCCAAATCAGAAGACAATGTAGCTCTCTATGTGCAGCAAAAATTCAGCCCCTCCCTCCTCGGACCACCTCTGTGGTGGGAGTGGCGGGACGAATGGACCACCGTCGCTCTGTTTCCATCTATTATCTTCTCGCTAGACGAGCCTCAAGAGGCTGGCCCTGGGGTGGGGGTCACTGCTGCCCAGCCCATGAGACACTGGCACAGAGCTAGGTGACATTTAACTGAGACATGTCTCCATTATAATACAATTGATTTGGGTGCATATTTACTCCTTTCACAGATAACCATTGAGCGCCTGCTGCTCGTGGCCACTGTTCCAGAATCAAGTAGACAGACCACTGCCCTTAAGGGGCTGCTCCTCTGGAGAGAGCCAGACCATGAATGAAGGAGACCGGGAGGGCCACAGGGAGGGTCTTAGTAGGTGGGAGGTCGCTGTCTGGCGAGGTCAGGCCTCGCTGATAAAGTAAGTGAGCTAAGGCCTGGAAGAGGTGGCCGTCGGTGCACAGCCTGTCTGGCGTAGATGACAGTAGCACAGACGTCCTGAGGCACATCTGAGGACCAACGAGCAGGCCTTGTAGGTGGGAAGGTCCAGGGAGGTGACAGAAGGCCAGGATGGGAGCCGCACTGTGGGTGCTGAGGGCTTTGTCTAATCAGAGGTGGTGGCATGAATACTAAGGCATGAAAAGACTGTTTCCTGAGCCCAGCTTTGCACTGATCCAGCCGTGAGGTTTTATCATCCTGTGGGGTCTACCTGACTCCTTACCCCGATGACCACACAGGAGCAGCCACTTTGTCCCTGAACAAGATTCCCACTTGGAGCTGTGCCGTCCCAGGCCTGCAGGCCTACTGTCCCAGCTGTCAGCCCCAAGGGGACTCCAGAGTCACTGAATCCTGCTGAGTGTGAGGCCCCACAGGCACCTGGGACAGTCCTCCTGGTCTGTCTACGGCTCCGTGGGTGGCAGGTTCAGTGTTCACCCATGTCCTTCCTGAAGAAAGCCCTTGGGTGATCACAGGTTATCTGTGTTGGTATGACATGTGGCGAACCTCGGTGTCAAAGCTTTTCCCACCGCTTGGCCTGTGACCACCACCAAGCAGGAGGAGATGGAAGGACAGTTGCTTGTCCCCTGAAACCTGTCCTGTGCAGCGAGGGTCCAAAGACAGACATTTTGGAGACGAGGCTGGGCCCTGGACATTCCGAAGGAGTTTGGTGGTGAGGGAGAGGCTTGTCCAGCTAGCAATCAGAAGAGGAATTCATTATCCCTTTTAGGAGCCAGAATAACCCTGACCTGAGCCGACATCCACTCCTCGCCTCTTGGGCATCGGGCATGTTACTTCTTTGATCAGACCGCTGGCTCCAGCTTCCGGAAGCTCTGTGTCCTGGTTGGTATATCAGGTCTGAACTAACTCCCTCACCGCAGCTTGCCACAATGATAGGTTTGTCCCCATTTCACAGAAGGAGAAAGTGAGTCCTACAAACACTCTTGGAGCACTCATCTCGGCAGAGGCCACTCTGCAGCCAGAAATGTTTCTCCTGTCTCCCGCCCCTGGACTGGCAGGGGCAGTCCAGGCGTGAGGACACTTTGGAATATGACAGGGTACTTTGTCTTTCCCCACTATCCTCCTCAGCCTCTCTCTTAAAAATAGTCATCATGAAAGCTTTCACACTCCCCAGGTGCAGAGCGTGTGCACCCCACAGCTTCGATGGCAGTCAGGGACCCCCACTTCTCAGCCTCAGAAAGTCCATCCTGAGGGGTACACAGGACATGAGGATGCAGTGGCCCCGAGAAGTTGATGTAGGTCTGGAACCCCCAGAAAAAAATGCATGGCCCAATTCTGCATGTGCCACAGGGGCTCATGCACATGCGTTGGCCCAACCTGTCAGCATTCAGAGGGGAAACCCTGGGGCCGGAGATGTGACCTCAGACATGTCTCTACCCTCTCTGAGCCTCACTTTTCCCTGTTGTCAAAGGGGAAGATGGCCTCCACCAGCTTCCGAGCCTCCCCCCAAGATGAGAAGAGCAGGAGGAAGGTACCCTCACACCTACACAGAAAACCCCTCGAGGGCTGTTTTGACTCAGCAGAGCCCCACCCCAGATCTCAAAGTTCCGAGACCATTTGGTAGAAAGAGTCAAAACATCCAGAAGGTTCCCGCGCTCAGGAGAGAAGCAGTGGGGCCCGGCTCCTTGCTCGTCTACCCCAAAGCAGCTGCCACCACGGCTGCACCAGCGCCAGGCCCATCTGCCTGCCTGGCACCTTCCCAAGGCTGGGGGGAGGGGGCCTGGGCATTGCTGGAAACAGACCCTTTGCCTCTGCGGACGTGGTCTATTGTTCCAGGGTCAGGGGAGTGAGGGCTCAGGGGAATGAGGGCTCATGGATGAGGCCATGCTGTGTGCCCCAGGCAGGCGCCTGTCCTCTCTATGCTCCTTGGAATCAGCGCAGGTCGCTAATGCAGCGTGTGGACACTCTGAACGCTGGGCTTGACCACAGTGAACACTCATTGATTGGTGGCTTCTAGTTTCTCCCAGGACCGCCCCTCTGTTATAACTGTCCACCCCATTGCCCATGTCACCCATGAAGGGGATGCAGATCGTCATTTTGCAACTTTGGAGGAGAAATGTTTAGTGGGGTGGGAGGAGATTCTGCCAAGGTCAGCCATCCTGAATTCATTCATTCAGGTGATTCCCTGAGCTGGTTCATTCGCTCATTCACACAGAGAGGTTAAATTTTTTAAACTGGAGTTTAAACCCAGCGGTGCAGCTCTCTCCACAGCAAGGGGTCCCAGGTCTTGACTCTGGGTCCACCCTTATAAGCCCCTGCCTGGTCACCCCTCGGTACTCAGATCCCTGAGTGGGAGTGTGCTGGACCCGAGGTCCCTGCAGTCCTTTCCCTGTGGCCATCTCCAATTTAAAGTCCCAACCAGAGAGTCTCTGGGCTCCTTCCCACAAGCAGGGAGACCTCCCTGCTGTCTGGACCACCCAGGGCTGTAGGACTGCCAGAGGGGTGTCTCTTGCTGAAGGACAGGCCTTGGGGATGGATTCTACTTCCCGGCTGCTCCTCACAGAGCCTCTCGGGTGTGGATGTGGTTCTGCCTTTGTCAGGGAGAGCTGGCTTAGGACTCCTGCTCCAACAGGCCCAGGGCCCCACTGTGCTGTGGGGAGCTCTCACCCCTTAATGGCTTCACTGCTACAAGGTTACTTTATTGTTCAAATTGGTGAAAAGGCCCCAGAGAAACGGCCCCAGCCCTTACAATAGCTGTGGGTGTTGAAAGGAAACATACGTTACAGAAGGTCTGAAAGAGGTTCCCTCCCTGGTGAGGTCTCAGGTACAAGTCCCCCAGCTGCATGTAACGCAGGCCCCTCGTGGCTCAGGGAATAACCAGGCAACATGCAGGAGTTCAGTCAGGTAGCCTGCCTGGAAGGAGAGGCAGGGGAGCAGTGGGCAGAGAGAACTGCAAGAAAGCCCCAGAATCTTTATGCCCACTCTGGGAGGCAGAGGCAAACGTCCCCACGTGTCACAGGGAGAACTCAGGCCCAGCCAGGTAAAGGGACCCATTCACAGCCCATGGCCAGACAGTGAAGAGACACCTGATTTCAAATTCAAAAGTTGTGCCCACCCCTCACTAGCCTGCAGCCAGGCCTCACCGTCTAGGGCTCCTCTTAGTCTCTCCCTCCCCATTTGCTCAATTGGGGAGACTGGCTATTTGGATACATGTTGGATCCAGGCAGCTGGTCAGCTCAGGCTGGGGCCTCTGCAGAGCTGCACTGACGGTCAGAACCCCGGCTCTGCCCTTTTTAGCTACGTACCTCGGGCAGTTACTTAACCTCTCTGTGCCTCAGTTGTCTCACCTATAAAACTGGAGTGTAATATGTTTTACTTTTTCATCTCTATTATTATGTAACAGAACGACCTCACAGGGCTTTTGGGAGGACGAAATGAGTTAATATTTTGTTGGACACTTAGTGCTGGCTGTTCCCCTCTCCTCTTTCCAAAGTTGGGACAGCATTTCAAGTAGGGGCTCGCAGCTGGTGTCTAAGAGCTACAAGCAGTCTGTGGAAAGGATTTGCCCCTAGGGACAGATATGGGTTGGACTCTGGTCTGTCCATTTATGTATTGTTGACTCATCCCTCCGAGAAGACCACTGGTGCAGACAGCCCACTGAGCAGACACCCATGGATAGTAGGAGAGGCAGACTGTTCTAGAACACTGTAAGCCTTAGGTTTCTCATCTGTGGAGTGAGGGGTGGACTGGATCGTAATGCACCGACACATAAGGTACCTTTCCCTTCTGTTCATTCTGATGCCTGTGGCAGACATGGCTAATCAATCTGCTCAGTCTGATGCCAGTGGCAGACATCACCAATCGATTGTGGCATTCCTTTCCCTTTGAGCTGGCCTGAGACAGCAGCGTCCTTCCCCTGGAGTTGTTCTGGTACCCCCGCTTAAATGAACTTGCACGCAAGTGGAAACCTATTGGCCACTCTGGCTGGATGGGCTCCGAGGGCCAGCCAGCTCTGACCATCTCAGTATCTATAAACCATGGAAACCTGGGGGCAAAGATGGGGAGAGTGTCTGACAACCACACTTGTCCATGGGAGGCGGGATGTACTGTCCCGGGCGGAGCAAGGACCAGGAGATGACCCTGGAAGGAGAGACCTGGGGCGTGGAGGTGGGGCACCCCCTGGGACCTGTCAGACACGCAGACTTGAGGGTCCACCCCACACCCAACATTGGCATGTGAGTTTGACTCGCTGTGAGATAGATGGTGTATTCGCCACAAGCCCTGGAATTGGAGTCCTGGGTTCAAATGCTACTCTGGCAGGCATAGGTGGTATTACCCCGGACAGGTCATTGCCCTCCCGGCCTCCCGTGTAAATAGGAATAATAATGCATCCTTGGTGAGTGTTCATAGGTGAGGTTGCCTGGTTCGCTCGGTAAGCATGTGCTGAGCACCTCCAGACAGAATGCCCTGGGCCTGGCAAAGGAGGATGTGTCTTTATCAACTAAATCCAATGAAGGCTGAGGAGGACAAGCCAAATGAAACACTGGTGGCGGGCATGGGAGGGGGATGAGGGTGCTCCCTAAGAGGCCTCCAGCCATGGACAACTCTGGGGGGGTGCTCAGCGGGTGTTCAGTGAGCAGAGGTGCCCTTTAGGGGTACTCTGATCTCCCCCCAAGGCGGACCTTTCTGGATGAGACCAAGCCTCCATCCCTCTAGCTGCCTACCTGTCCCAACAAGACGCGGCCAGGACATGAGTGCAGTGCCCTTAAGGCCCCTCCTCCCTCTGCAGTGACAACAGGGCCTAGAGGTGGAGCCTTGGGGCTGGAGTAGGCTGGGATGCAAGAAGGGGGTGAAGGCAGAAAGGGCATGCCGAAGGGGGTCTCCACCCTCCCTGGTGTGAGCCAGGACCCCCTCCCCGCTGGCCCCCCACCCAGGGAGACCCTGTGAGGAGGTGCCCACTCAGCAGTCCTGATCGGGGAATCCCAGCTGGCACCGTGCCACCACCTCCCTGCCACCCTCATCCTCCAGGAGCCAGACACATTCAGGATCCTTGCCAAGCAGGGGGAGGGATGGCACTCAGCTTCCCTACTCCAGCCATCCTTTCTGCTGCCTGCGTGTAATTAACAGAGTAATTAAAAACAGGATGAGTTAATTGGTATTCATTTATGTGGCAGATGTTTTTAATTGAGGCAGGAAACAATTTACCTGTTTACATAAACAATGGCAAAGGCAGGCTTGTAAAACACGTTTTTTTAATATTTTCCTCCCCCTTCTGAAAAAGAAGAATTGAAATCACTTGGTCTCCCCTGCGCCTTGCCTAGTGTGGGAGCCAAGCAGGCCCGCCCGCCTGGGGGGGGGGCCCAGCTAAGGGAGGTGCGGGAGGTTCAGGCCAAGAGGAAACATCTGGTTAAAAGCTTTTCTTCCAGAGGAGGCTGTTTTCCTTAAATTCAGAGAAAGGAGATGTTGTTCCCAGGTTGTGGGGATGCCAGCAGGGCTGGGAAAGGGCAGAGGACCCTGTCTTGCCAACTTTGGTGCCCCTCTGGGTGGGGAGGGGAAAGCTTCCCTTTTCCACCTGCATATTTGGTGGCCCGGTGGTGCACAGTGGGGCCACATCTTCAGATAGTCACCCCCATGTTCCTCTGTCACATACAAGGCCACTTTCTCATGGTGACCTCGACGCATAGTGCAGACCTGGAATATCCATCATCAGACACTATCAGTGCTGGGTCGGAGCTTCTCAATGACCAAGGAGGTGCGTTGTGGGTCCAGCGTGTGCTGGGCAAGAACTGCGGGCCTGTCCCCCCACCCCCTGCCTTGTGCTCGCAGGGTCTGATCCTTTTGCCACCTGGGTTCAGGGGTAGGCAGAGGAGCCCTTTTGCGTGGAGAGCTCAGTGAAGGGCCTTGAGAAAGCAAGTGCTCAGGGAGTTGCCTATTTAAAGATTGGCATTAATTTAGCCCTTGCTGTATGCCTGGCTGCTGCGGCAAGCGTTGGGTGTATGTGGTATTACTTTGGTTCTCCTGTTAATGCTCGCTCGAGGGAGGAGATAATTATCTCCATTGTACAGGTGAGGACACTGAGACCTGCAGACTAAGCTCGGCCTCGGGTCATCAGTGTTGTGGGGACAGAGCCAGGAGTGCAGTTTCCAGGCTCTCGGCCTCACCTGGAAAGGTGCTGGCTCAGGTAGTAAATGGCCATCAACTGTGATTGGATGCCATCAGCTGTGGCTACTTGGCCGTCAGCTGTAACCAGTGAGCCACTGGCCACTAATATAACTGCTGTGGCTACACTAGCAGAAAATGGGGGCTAGCAAGAAGATGGTGGCTGAGCTAACGAGAGTGGATTGCAGTTAGGATGGCGGATTGCAGACAGTGTGGATCCAGCCTCTAGTGAGACTATAGTGCTGCCAGCGAGAATATACTAGTATGACTCCCCCATCTATGGCTCTGTGGGTGTTCCTTTTTGGCCTCACCATATCCTGTGTTCTTATGTGGGGAGCAGGACCAGAGACCCCACCTGTCACCCCGCACGACAAGCGTCAAGCGGAAAAACCCCGATAACAGAAGTGTCTGACTTGTAGCACCTGTGTTTGCCTTTTCTTAAAGGGTAAACACAACCAGGATTGTATTTACTCAGAAATGTCTGGAAGGATGCGGGAGAACTGTCAACAGAGGGGACTTCAGGTGGGCGGGCCCAGGAGTGGGGGCCCTTTTCCTTGCCCCCTGTCTCTTTCTTTGCTGGGGGAGTGATGACAGTTCCTGTCGGTGCCAGGCTGCCAGGTTCACCACGGGCATGTTGCTGACTTCTCTGAAAATAGGTAACTAATGGGGTTCATGTGACCATGTGAGAGGTGATGCAGATGAAAAGCTTGGCCCCAGGTTTGCAGCAAACGCACAAAAAGCTCTGCACCGAAAACTGGGGATGTGTGGTGCCCCTGAGGCTCTTGGTACCACCTGCAATGGAGGAGTCTGGGCTATGCCCTTTGGGTGAATTATGATTGGAATTTCTAAGACATCTCAATAGTTCTTTGGGCAAGAAGGTGGAACATTCTAGAATCCATCAGAGAGCAGGGCCCTGAGAAGACAGCACCCCAGAGTTCTGAGCTCAGAATCCACAAAGAGTGTTGTCAGCAGCCACCCTGAGGCTGGGGCTCAGTTCCCTCCCTCCTGGAGGTGGTGTAAGGCCACCCTGACTCCAGGCTCTAGGGTGCTGCTGGGGTTAAATCATAAAATCAACTGCAGCCATGGATATCTGAGGAGGTGAACAGCACACTGCGGCCAGCAATGCCTGTGGTGTCCTTGGGAACTCAAGCCCCAGGCTAGTGCTATGTGACTTCGGTGAGGACCTGCGCCTCTCTGAACATCTGGAATGTGAGGATGGTAATGGCTTTGACGTCAATAATGATTTTGCTGAAAAGACCCCAGCTTGGGGCTGGCCCCGGGAGGGCCTGCCCTCCTGCCCTTACCCATTCTCTGCAAGAGGAAGAGTGAGCTTTTCCAGCAGCCCCCCAGCCTCTCCCATGAAGGTAGAGGCAGGAGGACCACCAAGTGATGCCAGGGGCAGAGAGTCTAGTGCCCCCGCCGTGGTGGGCTCTTCTCGTGGGCTTGGCTTCGTCCTTATGTGTGCAGGGGCAAGGAAGGCCCTGGTTGGTGTCTTCAATGTCCAGGGACTGAGAGGACACAGAGGGGCAGTTGGGTCTGCGTGTGCCTCTGGGTGAGGGCAAGAGAGAGCCCCAGCCCTCCTCCTTCCCAGGTCCTGGCTCCACATGGTGCTCCCTGCAGGGGGCCATCAAGGTGGCCGACTCTCGCCACAGCTCTGTCACACCAGCTCGAGGGTCATCCTGGTGAAAGTAGGGGGGTGAAAGGGTAGGGACAATCCCAGGAGCAAAGCCAGCCTTAACCACCTCGTCATGTCCCTGCGTCTCCCAGGAGCTTATTTCTGTAAAATCCCGCTTCAGCCGCTCATACTGGACGGTGTGTGTGTACACCATACATGACCTGGGGTCCCTCGGGACATAAAGCTCAGAGAAGTCGCTGCGTCTTAGATGCCACAACCCCTCATCAGTGTTTCATGCCTTCCATGTACGTGTCACAGGCGAACTGGGTCCACACAGGTCATGTAGACAAGGGTGGCCGTTCTGTGCCTGGGGGTTGGAGGGAGAATCATCTGGCACTCAGGAGAAACACGTGCAGGATAAAGCGCCAGTCCCTAATTATTATTTAGCATTCATGTGAGCAGCATTATTATTTTAAATTTTGGCAGCATTCCTCTGGAGAGTTCAAGGTGATATGCAGCCAATTTGCACGTTTTTTAACAATGAAAACACTTTGGGAATCAGTAAAGCCTTCAGTGGTGCCTCATTGCTGGCAGAGGGACATCCTCACTGCTTGGCCTGGTTTTCCAGACCCTCCGCAGACTGACCTGACCTTCCATTCGGCTTTCCTGCCCACTAGCCACCTTCACCTGCAGGCGGAACTTGATACTTCTTGTTTGTTCCTGAATTCCATGCCGTGCCTTTGGCTGAGCGGTGCCCTCGGCTGGGGACGCCCTTCCTCTCCACCTTCCTTTAGGTGTGCAAATTCTACAGCCTTCCGGACACAGCTGCAGCATCTTAGAATCTTCTTAGAATCTTCTCTGACATTCTATCCCCTAGCCCAGGGTGGGCCTGCAGCTGTCTATAAGATTTCCCACTTTATCCCAACTATGAGCTCAGAGGACGGGCCCACGCTCACTCACGTCCATGGCCCCATGAGTTCCTTGGATTTCATCAATTCCTTAATTAAAAATAACTATACTAATGATCCGTGTATTAACTTATGTGACAGTTTGTAATTACCTGTTACTTATTGTTACTGTCTGCTTCTTGGGGGGGGGGCACAGTGTTGGTGAGCAGCAGGCAGTTTAAAATAAATCAAGGACATAGTTGAAAAGGAAGGGTCTGATACAGAAGGGAATGCAGAGAGAAGGAAGTCTTTTCCCCAGGGGCAGTTTCTGTTTCCTTATAGAGATACTGTGTACATATCAGATCATCTTTTAAATATCCCAGAAGCGTTTTCCAACCTTTCTTGGGGTCATGCCCCGCTCCCTATAGGACACACACTTTTCTCTCTCTCTCTCTCTCTCTCTCTCTCTCTCTCTCTCTCTCTCTCTCTCTCTCTCTCTCTCTTCTCTCTTTCTCTTCCACTCCCTCTTTCCGCCTCCCTCTGCCCTGGGTTCTGTCACAGCTCATCATGAGCAGGGGTGGGGGGTGGGGGACAAACTCTCCCATTGGACTCTTCTGTTCAGATCTCAACGTAGGTGTCCTTTACTCCAGGAGGCCTTTGCTGATTTCCCCCCAGCCAGGTGAGGCACCCTCCTGGAGTCCCCTACCCCCAGCCAACATCCTAGCTAGGGGTGTGTGTGTGAGCAAAGCAGTTGTGGAGGTTCCCTTAACAGATACCTACTTAATCCTCACAACATTGCCCCCATTGTACGGATAAGGAAACCGAGGCTCAGAGAAACAAGGAAGCTTGCCCACAGCCACCCAAGAAATGAGGCCAGGAGCTGAATTGGGGCCTGCCTGATCCCAAGTGGGCTTTTCCCACCACTGTATGACTATAGTGTCCTGTGAGTACCCCGGGAGGGACTCATCTCCATCACACTTAGGTTACAGTGCCATCCATCTGCTCACCCACACATCTACTCATCTACCCATCCACCCACCCATCCATCCATCCACCCAGCATCTATCCATCTGTCCACCATTGCACCCACCAATCACCCACCCACCCACCCGTCCTCTACCCATCCATCCACTTCCTACTTACCCACTCATCTCTATATATATATACGCTCCCTGGTGCCCACCCACCCAGGCAACCACACCACCACATTTATCGTCACAGCCCATTTCGACTCAACTAGGTACACCAGCCTGCAGATGGGCCACTTCCCCTTGGTGACAGGCAGCTGTGCATGGAAGAATAGGAAGGGACTCCCAGAGTGCCAGGACCGGTGCTGGGAGAAGAGGGCGCCCCTTGCTTTTGCTGCCCTTCCCCCAGCCTGGCAGCCCCCTTCCTCAGCAGCAGGAGCCCAGATGTCGGGGCGCCTCCCCCTCCGCTCTCAGCCCCAGCAGCTGGGTGAAGAATGTGCTTCCTTTGTGTGGCGGCTACAGGGTGAGCAGGCCTGACATCTGGATCGTGTTTGCTGCCCTTTGGAGAGCAGGGAAGGTTTTCATTCCAGAGCTTTGAGCTCTCCACCCTCCCCCGCCTTTTAACTCTTTGCTCAATGCCAGGATGCTACAGACCAGACTCCAGAACCATCCGCAGGGCTGAGGTCTGAGGGGTTGGGGCATCTGTGGTTAGTTGGCGCTCTGGGCTCCACGGCCCAGCCAAAACCTCAGACTCTTCTGAAGACACAAGCAAGAACCTCTTGGCTCTGACCTGCTTTCTAACCAGGAACCTCGGTCACAGATTGAGTTCTGGTCATTTCTCTGTGCAATATGTTTACGTACAAGATGGAATTATATAATTTTGTCACCTCTTTTGATTCTCACTCATGGGCGACTTTTTCATATCATTAAATAGCATTCCATCTATCATGGTATCATTTTTGCTAGTAAGTGGGTATGGATTTGAACTACAACACACGGAAAAGTGTACAACTTGAATTTTCACCCAGTGTGCCAGATAACAAACGTTACCCGCCCTGTCCCCAGGCCGTGTGCCCCTAGTCACTCCCTGTCAGGGGAACCCCCATCCTGACTCTGAGGCCACAGACCAGTTTGCCTGTTTCTGAACTTCATCTAAATGGAAGCACATGGCATATGCTCTTTGGGGTCTGGCGTCATCCAGTCAGCTGCATGTTTGTGAGATGCGGCCGTGTTGCTGCACATGGTTCTATCTGTCCTTTTTCCTTGCCGTACAATATTCTGCCCTGTGGATCTGCCAAGACTTGTGCCCCTTTGAGTCTTGATGGGCCTTTGGATAGCTTACCTTTGGGCCTCTGTGACAAGGTGGCTGATGAACACTCTTGTTCCTTGCCACTGATGCACAAGTGTTGGTTCTGTACCTAGGAGTAAAATTGCTGTGCAATGGGGTGTGTGATGGTTCAGGCTAGTAGATACTGAGAAACAGTTTCCAAAGTGAATGTACCAGCAGTGCGGTTTTTAAGGCTGCATGATATTGCATTGACCGTAGAGTTTATTGAACCAACCCTCTATTGGGGTCATCTTATTTGTTCCTTGTTTGTCACTCTCATAAACAATGCTGTGATGAGCATCTTTGTAGGTAACTGTCAGCAGGCCCCTTGATGATGGTCTTTGAACACATTCGCTAAGGTAGAGTGCCACCGGAGGAGTAGGAGCAAAAGGATAGGAGGCCCTGATTCAATCAATTTGCCATCTGTAAGATCCAATTGGTGGTATCTAAGGTTTCTTCCCCCTCCAAGATGTAGCTCTAAATACGAAAATGTATCAGTTAGCTACTGCTGTGTAACAAGCTACCCCAAAACTCAGTGGCTTCAAACAACCACCATTATTTGGCTCACAGTTCTTTAGGCTGGCTGCTTAGGCAGGCTCACCTGGGCAACTCTGGTCCCAGCTTGGGTCTGTGGTCAGCCGTGGCTTCATGGTCAGCAGCTCTGCTGATTATGGCTGACCACTCCCACATATAAGTGGGACTGAGCTGTGACAGCTGAGCCAATTGCCCCACCTGGGTCTCACCCCCCAGCCCAGCAGAGTGGGTCAAGAAGGGAACAAGTGGAGCTGATGGCCTCTGTGTCCAGACTCACAGTTGGCTGACATCACTTCCACCACATCGTATTGGCCAGAGCATGGACCAGGGTCAGCCCAGATCCAAGGGTGGGAAAGCAGCTCCATCTCTGGATGGGAAGAACTGAAGTCACATTACAAGGGCATGGGTCAGGAAGAACAAAGAATTGAGGCCATTTTGCGATGCATTCACCTCACCAGTGGAGGGGGTCTTAGTAGCCATAACCAAGCTTCATTGCTGTGGGATGGGCTCTGACAACTCAGACACACCACAAAGCATTGTCCTTCCCACTTACACACAAGGGAGCTGCTTGCTGGGGCCGCTGGCAGGAGCGTAGGTCCTGACCCAAGCCTAGCACAGGCTCTCTCCCACCACAGGGAGCCGAACTCTCGAACATGCATAGAAGGGTCCAGGGCAGCAGAGGGCAGGTGGGACGCCAGCTCTTTCTCAGTGGTCAGCCAGCACACCTTCAAGGAGCACCTGCTAAATATCAGGCACTGTTCTAGGCTCTGTCTGGGGACAGTGCACAGCAAATCAAGACCATGCCATCCGTGAGACAGGCAGTGGACACACGGAGCACATTAGTTGATGATTGCCGGTGCTGACAAGTGCCCCCCAAAAGATAACGTTGGCTAATGTAGCAGGAAGCGCAGGGGTGGGGGGCAGTTTTGACTTGGGTAGGTAGGAAGGCTGCTCTGAGAAGGGACATTTGAGCCCAAACCTGAATGACGAAGAGACAGCCTTGTGAAGATGAGGGGAAGCATTTCAGCAGGTGCAGAGGCTCCATGCAGGACAACAGTGCGTGGTAAGTGGGAGGGAGTGAAAGGCACACAGAGCATGGGAGGCGTGGAAGAGGCACTCGGTCCATCTGCCGCCCAGCAGGCAGTTTTGCCCCATCTTCCCAGCTTCTTTGATGAGCCCCAGGCTCCTTTATAGGTGTAACATGGGCTGTGCTTTTCCAGTTCAGAAGGGGTGTGTGGGCCCAGCCGACAGGGAGCTCTGGTGAGATTGTGTCTGATTCAGTGTTGTATCATCTTGGTGGTAGGAGGGATCTTTCCACCCGGGGACACCGGCTCACTAATGGGAAGTCATGAGCTTCTGCTTATGATCGCAGGGCAGCCCGGCCACTGCAAAGTGTGCCCCCTGGATCCGTGAGGGGGCTTCACTGTGCCCCTGGACATTCTCTTGTGGACCCCTGACCCTTGGACAGAGGCTCACTGATAAGCCTCTGGGAGGGCTCGGAACACATCCACAGTGAGAGACTAGCTCTGCCACTGACCAGCTGGTGACGTCATCCTTAAAGCTGGACACACATGGGATCTGCGTGATAGCCATGTGACCGAGGCAAGTGATGTCACCAGTCTGTGCCTCATTTTCCCCATCTGTAGCTCTAACACCTGACAGCTTTGTCAGGAGTCAAATGAGAGAGGAGTTTCTGAGCCCAGGCACAGAAATAGTTCTCAGCAAAAGAGAGGCTATTTAAAACCAAAGTATGCAGTTGTGCACGCATGCTGAGGACAGAACCTTCCTTCTGGGACCCTGCAGCAGGGTTCCCTCCCTGCCCCATGCATGCTGTATGCTTTCTGTGGATTAGTGAGTTTCACTCTTCCTTGACTCTGTGGAGTTGGTGGGGGGAGAGAGGGTCTGTTCTCATCCCCATTTCACAAGTGAGAAAACTGAGGCCCAGAGTAGAAAAGCCTCTGACGTTTCTGCCGAGAGACTAACGGCCAGAGCTACACGGGCTTCTAGCTCACAAAGCCCTTCAGGGTTTCTTGTCTAACCACATCCACCCCAAGAATTGGAAGTTATGGGCCCCATTTTACCGATGGGCAAACCATGGCTCAGAGGCAAACTGGGGTAACTTCCCCGAATTCACAGTTAGCCGGTCACAGCGCAGGATTGGAACTCAGGTTTCCTGATTCCCGACCCAGCGCTATTTCCATGGCTACCTGTGACCTTCATAGTCATCACCCACAGGCCTGGGGGGTCAGGGTCCCTGGGGGCAGGCAGCCAGGGGTGGCTCAGTGCTGTGCTGCAGGAAGGGCAGTGGCAGGCAGAGGAACAGCCCACCCAGGTCAGGCCCCAAGGACCGGGAAAGGCTGGGTGGGAGGCCCGCCTGGACCAATGGAAGGGAAAATACTAATCCTTGTGTTTTTATATTATTACTTATTCATCGGACGGCAGAGGCCTTAATAGAAACCAGATGTGGGAAGTGACTCAAGTTCCAGCGCCTGGGACTCATTAGGCTGCGCCCACCCACCCCCCTTTCTCCCCGCCACATACAAACACACCAAATCCCCTGCTTTGCAGAGGTTTGGGATCAAAGATGAGAGTCCCCTGACATTGGGCTTGGTGGTAGGGGAGAGGTCCCTCCTGGTCAGACCCTCCCATCTGGATGTGGGGGGCTCTGATATCCTGGGTTTTCCCTGAATGCAAGCAGCGCCCCCCACACCCACGTCCTTTCACCATTGTCCCAGCCTGAGAGCCCCCAACCATTTCTGGTCACAGACTCTCCTGAGACATGGCTATTTCCTAGGGGTTTGGGCCTAACTTTTTCCTCCATTTATTCCCATCGAGAGGGTCCAGAAGAGTTGAGATGCCCCACCCCCGCCAGGATGTTTGCTCTCAGTGGAGAGATCACCTGGCTTTCTCAAGACTCCAAGGGTCCAAGAGCTGTGGCTAGACCACAGATTCCAGGAGAGAAGCCCCCCACCCACCCTTGAAGGAATGAGGGTGGGCATTCTAGGGGCCAGAACTGCCTAAGCAAACGTTTAGCGACTCAAATGCCTCCTCCTCCATGAGACAGATCTGGCCCCCACTTTCTCTCCAACTCCCCCCTGCCCCGCCCACTTTGAATCTTGAATTCTAGCCACTCTGGGGACAGGGGCCCCTCAATGAACTGGTAATGCAGCACGTCTCATTTCTCCCAGGCCCCACACAACGGCCAGTCCAAGGTGGTCAGGGGCCTCAGAGGAGGTGACTCTATCACCAAGGGGTGCTTGGGGTCACCTCAGAGATAGGGCCCAGCTGGCATTTGGAGCAGCCAGGCCTTCATTGTAAGGACTTGCCCTGCATCTCTCACAGATTTCAAGGTCCCACAGTTATGAAGCCAGAAAATCTGCCTGGGACCTCACGAGCCAAAACGGATGTCCACTCTTCACATGAACACAAAGGGACCCCGTGGGCATCAAGCGCTTAGGAGGGCTGCTCCGTGAACCAGAGGACCTGGCTCCACCTCTCATAACTGCTCCCTGCTCCGAAGACGGGCTCCCCGATGTCTGTCCCCAATCCAGCAACCCCGTGCTCACTGTGCAGCATTGGTGTCCACGGGCCCCGTTATGTCCTCTAGAGGGTCCTACCCGTGAGGGGTACCCTGGTGCACAGGTGACCTCACCGTGCACTGCTTGGCCTGATTTCTCTTCAGACACACTCACACTTTCTATCTCCTCCAGTCGTTTGGTGTCAGACTTGTGGCAGGGGCCAGGGGTTATTTGTGATTAGAAGGTGGCGTTGGGCCTGAGTGGGTCAAGAGCCATTGTAATAGGAGGTCTATGAATCAATGAATGAATGAATGAACGAATGAGCAAATGGATGAAAATCCTGGCGGGGCACAGCAGTGTCAAGAAGTCAGAACTATGAGACAGGCAGCCTCGTGCTGTGGTCTTGGATGAACCCCTGACCTCCCTACCCCGGACGCCCACCTAAACCTGCTCTTTGCCACAGAGAAGGTAGCCAAGGAAGGGTCGGTATTTAGGGATGGGCTTTGAGGCAGAGGGGTCAGGACTCACTTTGCTAAAAGGAAGCCTGGGGGGTCAGGACGGCTGGAACAATATCTATGATGATGGACTGTCTCCCTGGGTCCTCTTGGTCATAATTCAACAAGTATTTTTTGAGTACCGACTGTGTGCCTGGCACGGTCCTGGACTCTCAGTTTTGCATTTGGGCAAAAATGTGGAGGATGAGAGCAGATCTCCAGGTATCCCGGGGAAGGAACTTCTGGCAGAGGGGACAGCCAGTCACAAAGGACCCCATGGACTCTCAGGGTACTGGCTGAGGCACAGGGCAGCCACCTTTACCCATCTTAGGAAATATGCCTGAGAGGGCGGCTTACCCCTCTGGTTCCCAAGAAAGTCAAGCAGACGGGTTTACCTTGGCAGGAGTTTCAGGATAGTGGCCTGCTGCCCACCAAGGCAGAAGCTGGCAATTCAGAGACTGGGGCCCAGTTGCGGCTCTCTCTGCACCCACCTGCAGAGCCCTCATGTCTCAGGGGACAGTGGGGACAGGCTCGTCCATCTCACCCAGTTGTGGAGGATGCTATGAGGGTGGTCTTGGCCAGATGACCTCACAATGGGGCTTCCCTTCCTTTCGCTCATCTGCACTTTCCCTACAAAGAAGATGCAATATTTGCAAGATGCAAAAGGAAAATAATTGGACAACTGTTACAGTGTTGGTTTCCTTTTGTTCTCACCACCATCAGTGACTATTCTTGCACGTGTTTAGTGATCTCTCCTTACTCCTACTTAATGTGGAAACTGAAGCTGGGGCCGTGTGCCCAGAATCCCCTCCAAACCCCCTGTTCTGCCCGTTTACAGAGGAGGAAACTGAGGCACACCACACATCGAGCTCCCTGCCTGCTCAGCAGCCCCAGGAAAGACTTCTGCTCATACATTCGCTATTTCTGAGGCCAGGCCTCTCCATCATCTTGGGAACAGCAGGGGGACCTGCAACCTTTGGGGCCCCTCCTCAGCCTCCCATGGGCCTCAGGAACCCTTGCCTGCAGGTCAGCTCCAGGAAAGGGATCTGAGGTGGAACTGCACCCAGCCAGCCCCAGGAGCAGCACCTACCCAGTCTCCATGTGGGAGTGCATCCTAAGATCCCACAGAAAGAGAAGCCTCTGTTGCCTCATGTGCACACCTCATAGGCTTGCTGTATAGACGAGATGAGGTGGTTCATGCAGAATGCTCAGGTCAGGACCATTGCTTTGGTACCTGTCAGTACCTGTCAGTGCCTGTGCAAAGGACCTGAAGCAGGTTACTTGTCATTCTTTCTACATCCCATGACTTTTGTGCGGGTCCAATGAAGTAACAGCAGAAATCAGACTGTAAAAGATCAAAGCAGGGTCTTGTGATTTCCTGTGGCAATGTGGATTCCAGGAGGGCAAAGCCGGGAAGGTGAGTTGTGCTGATGCTAGCTAGCTAGCAGGTCCTCCTCCTGCAGAAGGTTCTAGAACCCCAGGGCTGGGAGCACTGAGCTGTGGCCAATTCTTAGCCAGGCAAGGCGGGCTGGGAACCAGAGGCGGACAGGGACAGTGATGGATGGGGTGGCTTGTTCCGGCACATTCCGTGTTCTTTCCCACCAACTCCAACCGGCCTTGGAGAGCTGCTTCCTCTGTCAATGGATTAGTGACATTTAGCTGGGAACTGGATACGCCGTCTGGGAAAGACTCAGGGTGTCCCCTGGGCCCTGGGAACACAGGGTCTGGGAATGTTCTTGAGGACTGAGAGCAGCGTGGCGGGGGGGCAGCTGCGACAATGGGGCTAGAGGAGGAAGCCCAGATCCCAGGGGCTGGAAGGGACACAGTGCTTCTGCCCACCCTCTCCTCTCTCCCCGCTCGCTCACCAGGACATCATGAATCAGCTCCTGCACGCTCTGACTTACATCAAGACACCAGCCACATGGAGGCCAGCAGGCCCCCATCCCTTGTGGATTCAGGGTGGGAAACACGACAAAGAAAGCCCCTGTGGTGGATAGGGGGGACAGACAAAAGCAAATGAGGGAGGGAAGGTGCCTCGAGTAGTAGGCCTCGTAGCAGGTGGGTGAGACATCAGGTCCACGGCCAGCCCTCTGCTCAGCTGTGTGAGCTGGGCAGGACTCCGAGCCTCTCTGTGCCTCAGTTTCCTCATCTGTAAGATGGAGAGGAGCACTGTCTGCCTCCAAGGGATGTGGGAAGGCTACATGCACATCGGGGCTCCCTGGCACTGTGGGCCCCTCACCTCCTGCTGCCTTCGTCTAAGCCAGAACCATTAGGTAAGGGTCCTGGCACTCCCAGAGTTGGGCCCCACCTGTACCAGCATGAAGCCATGGTTCTGGGTGTGACACTGTACAGGGCCCCAAGACGGCTGAGGGGCCCGCCAGCATTGAGTGACAAGGCTCAGGTGTCTCTTCAGATTTCAAGCTCCTGCGAGGTTGGGCCCTCATTTCACTAAGGCAGGTTTCTGCACTTGCAGAGCTGGGCCCGGTGGGCTGTTTGGAAAGAAAGAACCAGGGTGCCCGAGGTGGTCAGGGTCCTAGGGCTGCTGCCAACACTGGCTTAGCCCCCGGCTTCTAACGGGGCTGGGAGAGGCATGGGGACACAGGTGGCCGGGTCTCATTTCTTCTTCCCAGGCGCTCTAAGATCTGGAGATCTGAAAACACTCTAAGATCTGCGTCAGCACAGCTCATCTTCCCGTGGACTTGGAAAGATGGTCCTCATGCTCACCTGCTCAGTTAGGGCACCAGGACATGACCCACTGACTCAGACCAATGATGGGCCTCCCACCCCCAACCTCAGGCAGCTGCCCCTTCCATGTTTGGGTCAGCCCACATGGCATCCTGGGCAGTACTGGATCCGAGCCCGGCTGGTCTGGCAAGAGAACTTTCTTATCTCCCCAGCAACTGTGGTGCCTAAGGATGGAGTTTGAGGATCTGTGGACTCCCTTGGGCTCAAGCCCTACTGCCCATCAGGTCTTGTGCTTCTGGCGCTGGGACCCTGAGCAAGTCACTCGCCCTCTTTGAGCCTTTTTTCCCAGCTATAAAATGGGCGTGATAACAGGACCTGTCTCCTGCTGTGAAGGTACAGTGCATCCAGCAGCTGAAATATGGGGTTCCTAATAAAAGCCAGACATGGAGGTCGCTTCATTTCTCCTGACGTAAGGGATGAGGGAGCTAATGCGCGTAGGGCACCTGGTGAGCCCCACGTGAGGGTAGCTGGTATTATTATACGTTAATCTTAAAAGAAAAAAGTGAAAAGACATACGTCTAGCTGCCTGGGTCCCACCCCAGACCCGCCAAATCAGAACCTCCTAAAGGGAGGGCATGTTCACTGAGACCCCCACCATTGGGTGGAGGGTCTGTGGATGCTGAGAGCCCCAAGATGACCCCAGAATCGAAGCCAGGGAAACGGAGGCCCGTGTGAGCACAGAGGAGACCGTGCAAGCTCAAGGTTCAATGGACAGGTCAGGCCTAGTCTGCCTCTTTATGGGCAGGTGACCTTGGAGATCCGACACATGGGCCCTGACTGCTTTCTGGGAAGGGAGTGAGGATTCAACGAGATGTTATGTGGACATGCAGGGCACGGGCCCAGCTCCATATGGGTTTGAGGACGCCTGGGAGTGGACACTGGGGTGTGGGAATTTAAGAAAGGGGAGGGAGTGTCTCACAGGGCAGGTCCAGATTTTCCTAGTGGTGGGGGTCTGGCTTGTTGTGATCTGTGCCAGCTGAGCCGGCTCATGCTGATACCCTTGGCGGCCTTGGTGGGAAGCAGGAGCTGTCCCTCCTCACCGGCATTCAGCTTCCAATGGTCGGTCTCCTGCCCTGCACCCTTCCATACCACACACCCCAGTTGCCCTGGCCAGCTCCTGGTCTCACTTGCTTATGGGCACAGGGTTCCGCCTGGATGCCCTGTGCTGGCTGCCCAGGGCAATGAGGTCATGTGAGAGCCTCCAGGGCTTTCAGCCTCCCAGTAAGTCTGGGAGGGCCACCAGCAGCCTTGCGTCAGTAAAAGGCCTTGAAGCGGGGACAGGGCAGGCGGCCTGCACAGGGAGAACAGGGCTGCCCCTATCTGGTGGCTCCTAACATCCTGGAGAGGCACCTGCAATTTGCCCTCTGGCTACAGAAGCCTGGTAAGGCCTGTTGAAGCCCCACGTGCAGGGAAGCTGCTGAAGGGATTTAAGCAGGAGAGACAATGTGCATGTTTGAGACCCGCTTCAGCTGCTGTGCAGAGCCTTCAGTGGCTCCCCATTGCATGCAGTGTTTCCCCGAAAATAAGACCTAGCCAGACAATCAGCTCTAATGCATCTTTTGGAGCAAACATTAATATAAGACCCAGTCTTATTTTACTATAACCTAAGACCGGGTCTTTATAATAATAATATGATATAATATGATATAATATGGTATAATATAATAATACCGGGTCTTAATAATAATACCGGGTCTTATATTAATTTTTGCTCCAAAAGACGCCTTAGAGCTAATTGTCCGGCTAGGTCTTATTTTCGGGGAAACACAGTACTAGCCAGCCCGGTCCTAGCTGACCTTCCTTTTTCCTACACAACTAGAGGCTCTGAACACACTGGCTTTTGTGTTCTCTGTTCCATGACCACAAATGCTGTTCCTTACTATCTCTATACCACCTCTGCTCTTCCCTGAAAGCCCTTGTCATTTTCTGCGTTCTGGGGCGGGGTCAGTGCTGAGCCTCAAGAGCAGGGTCACAGCACACGAGTTTCTCCATAAACCTTTGCTAAATTTCACTGAGTGCTCTCGTGTGCAGACGCTTTACCTTATCTCATCTAACCTCCTGACTGCCTGATAGAAGGAGGTCATCCTTGCCTCATTTACAGAGTAGAGAGGCTCAGAGAGGTGAGGTGACTTGCCCTAGGTCACACAGCCATGAGTCAATAGAGCTGGGACTCAAGATTCAAGAAAGATTTATGAGGCCCTGTATGGTGCACCTGTGATCCCGACATGGGAAGCCCCTGGGACCCATGACCCAGGTGGGTCGTGGGACAACAGAAGAATCCCCTTCCCCCTGCAGCCTCAGTCAACCTGGGTTTGAATCTCAGACCTGATGCCTCTTCTAGAAGAAGGATGCCTGTTGGTGACAGCCAGGGACTTTGAAACCCTGCAGATCCATGTGACCCTACAAGGACCCACCCATACTTGCTGTGTGCCCTTGGGCGGATTACTGCACCTCTCTGTGCCTATAAAACAGGGTTTTGGTGAGAATAAAAGGAGCAATGACTGTCCAGTGCTGAGAGCAGGACCTACATACAATGAGTCTGCCTCCTCTCCTAAGTAAATGGACGCTTCGGGCCTGCCTACCTTTCCTATTCTGCCAAAGGAGGTCACTGGGCACCAACAGAGCACTGCCTGCTCCATCCTCAGTGCCCACCCAGTGGGCATCATGGGATGAGTATGTCCAGAACCTGTCCCGCAAGGGCTGTGGAGACGTGTGACGAATTGAGTTGGCTGTGCCCGGCCCCTGTGTCTGCCTCCCCAATGATGAAGTTGTTAAACAAGCACCATATGAGGAGTACTGGTCCATTGAGGTGGCCCTGACAGTGTCCCCCAGCTCCTCCCCATCGGGGTTTTCCTTTATCTGCTTTTCTGGTCTGTGCAATCGCTGAGGCTCCCACCAAGCCCCAGGGTGGAAGGGCTTTGGAAAGTCAGAACAGGTCCTGCATCCCGTGGCCAGCCTGGCATCCGAAATGCTCTCCCAGGCGTGCTGGTGGGACTGCCTGCCCTGGGGTGGCCTGGTCAGATGAAGGGCTGGCCAGGACGGACTGCACTCGGGTGGCCTGAGGCCCACAGTGACCGGCCACACTTGCCTTCTTTGGTTGTCACCGGGGACTGACCACTGGCCCTGCAGCCAGGCACAGTGTTGACGGCTCCCACAGCTGCACTGCACGTGTGCCCAACAGTCAGCCTCCTGACAGGCAGGCTGCAGGGGGCAGGGCACCCAGCGGGAGGGAGGCCAGCGGCTACAGCTGAGTGGACAGCAGGTGCTGCGGGGCCTGGTGGCTGCTGATTCCGGCTGCTTCCCCTCGATGGGGCCCAGCGACGAGGGGGCTTTGCTCTCACCCCGCAGGGCCCTGGGATGTGGAGGGCTGTGAGAGCTCCACCCCGGTGCTGCAGGTGGGTGGGCCTCTCCACTCTGTGAAGGGGAAGATGGGGGGAGATGAAGGGAGCTTTCCACAGTATTGGGCATGAGAGAATGGTAAATGTCATTTATTCGCATTATTAATCGCCGTCCCCAGAGGCGGACCGGTCTGGGTGCACGTGTGTCTCTGTGTCTGCCCTGATCACGTGGGGCCCTTAGGAGGGGAGAATGGGGGCAAGGGGGGCAGAGGGGACAAGAACTGTCGTCACACAGTGACAGCTAAGGGTTATTGAGTCCTGACAGAGGCTTCACCCACCTTCCCCCGGCACTGGATGAGACCCCATCAGCTTTAGCAGGACGAAACTCAGGGCAGTGGCTGGGGGAGCGTGGGCTGCAGCTCTGTATGTAACAAGTAGAGGACGTCCACCTCGATGGCCCCAAGCAGCTGGGCCCCCCAAACTCCCAGCCACTGTGCCCAGATCTTCATGGTTTGCCGGGGCGTTGGCTGACCCTGCATTAAGATGCAGGGGGAGGCCCAGGGTTCGCCCCGCTCCACCTGCAAAGAATGCCCACGCAGCTACTGGCTCAGGGTATGTGCAGCTGGTCAGATCCACCTGGAGGCCTTTTCTTCGGGATCCTGCTTTGTGGGTCCATGGGCTTAGGCCCCCTGGGCTTGGTTTTGCCACTTCCACTCTCTCTTCACATCTGACCCCGAGCAGAGCGTCAGACCACTTGGGACTCTTGACACAGTGTCTAGGGACAAAACCCGCTGGTCTCCAGATCAGACTTTGAGTGGCCAGGCCTGGAACCGCCTAATCTCAGCCGTATCCTCAGCCTGGCTGCTACCAGGAATCTCCGAGGGCCAGAGATGGTTAAAATAGAGGTTTCTGCCACCTAGTCTCTCCTTGAATGCCCCCCCAGACCAGCCTTATTGGGGCCCCAACCTAACTGCAGCCGCCTCACCTGGGACCCTGATGGAAATGCAGATTCTCGGACCCACTTCACATCTACTGAACGAGAAATGAGGGTGGGCAGGCCGGCATGTATGTCTGAACAGGCCCTTCAGGAGGTGCTGGGGAAGGCTGCTTCAGGGGTACTGGCACCTCCCCCGTCTGCAGGTCCAGGACCCCGCCCCCACTGAGGACCCCCGTCCCAGTGAGGACCCCCGTCCCAGCCACACCCTTCAGCCCAACTGAAATGGGCTGAGCCAAGCCTACCCTCTGGTCCCAGGTGGGTGGGATGTCAGCCACCTGTGAGCATACCTAGGGCTTATCTGGGGTGGACTGGGCCCTGGCACTGGGCCTGGCTCTGTGGGCAGAGCCAGGAGCCACCTGGGGTCCAGCTGAGTGTCCCCCACAGGCCCAAACAGCTGCTGGCCTGGGGCCTTGTCTGGGCACCAGGTGGGCTGGGGCGGCGCTGGCCCCCTCCCCTCTCAACTTGCCTCACTGGCTCTCTTTTTCTCCCCTCCCCCGGGCTGCAGCAGCGGACAGGAAGGAGAAGAAGGCCGCAGCGATGCCTGACTCCCCCGCTGAGGTGAAGACACAGCCCCAGTCCACGCCCCCCAGCATGCCGCCCCCTCCACCCACTGCATCCCAGGGCACCACGCGGCACCCTTCCTTCACGCCCCACACAAGTGAGTAACCCCAGGGCTGGGCACTGAGTGGGTCATAGCAGAGAGGTGCCTCTGGGGCCTCTCAAGTTGTCTGAGGCTCCAAACCTCATTGCATGTGAATCAAACCAGTGCTGTGGGCCCTCTGCCCTGAACCCTCCAACACTCACCGTTAGGCCCTGCAGAGGGAGGATATCATCATGCCTCAGAGTCCAAGCTTTGAAGTTCAAATCCCAGCTCTTCCACTTTGTAGCTGTGTGGACGTGGGCAAGTTACTTCACCTCTCTGGGCCTGGTACGCCTCATCTATAATGCAGGGCTGGCCATAGTCGCTGCCTTACGGAGCTGCTATGAAGACAACTGAGTTAATAGAAGTTCTTACCTAGGCTGGCACATTGTGAGTGTTCCATCAAAGTTAGCTGTTACATTTGGATCTCAGAGAGAGACAGGGACTTTCCCACAGTCACACAGCAGGTTACTCTAGTACAGGTGAATTCAGTCAGGCCTGTGCCCTCCTAGAGAGCCCATTGGAGGTGACTCTGCCTTTGAAGGAGCTCCACGCTGGTTCAGATACCAGGGGCTCTATTGCCAGGCCTCCTTGGGATGTGAGGGTCAGCCAGGAACTGGGGTCAGCAGGGCTTGAGCTGCCGGTGACATGGTGGGAATACCAGACCTTCAGGCAGTGTCTCGCCAGCCCTGGCCATATCCATGCTGAGGGATTCAGAATTCACAGCAGCTCTGGTTAAGTCTCCAGAGTCCACAACCACTGCTAGAGCCCTGTTCCTTTGAGTTGGAGAAGTTGGGGACGCAGTGACTTTGGGTCCTGAGCAGTTGGCAAGGAAACCCTCAGGCTTGTGCTGGTGTGGCCCGTGTTCCCTGACCTCCAGGCTTAGCAGTGCGTCCTAAAGGGTTTCTGGTGGGTGTTGGAGAGGATGCACATTCAATCCCCACCCCCATGTCCAGAGGCCAGAAGCTCCGTACTCAGGGACCGTTCTGCAGGTTTTGAAACCCAAGTGAAATCCCTCTGTGTGGCAGGAACCTCAGACTCCTCAGCTGGTGGCCCCTGGTCCCCACTAAGTTGAGAAGTAAAAGCTGCTGCCTCCAGCCAGGGCCCACAGCTCTGCCCAGGGCCCACAGCTCTGCCCAGAGCCCGGAGTAGACCACAGGACACAGCCTGGCTCCCTTTATCCCTGGATGTGAAGGGTGTTGGTTCTGCCACCCAAAGCCAGCCCCAGCTTCGTCCTGACCCAGCCTCCCTCTGGAAAAAGACGTTGGCTGTAGGGTCAGGCTCGGCCCCATGTTTGTAGGATGCTGCCTTCAAGCCAGTCCCCTGACCCCTCTGAGCTTCAGTTTGATAAATAGAGTGATATCACCTGCTCCCAGGTGTGACCTCCTGAAAGCAGGGATGTCCCAACACGCAATAGGAGCTTAGTTACCAAATACCCCTCCCTGCACTTGCACTTGGCACAGAAGTTTTCAGCTCCCCCTTCCTACCGGGTCTGAGCCAGAGTCCCCATGTGTAACAGAGAATGGAGCAGGCCCCCAGCCCTGCCTCCTGCACCGGGATGGGGCCCAAGCCAGCAGGGCACTCACTCCACAGTCCTTAGCCCACAGGTCCTGGTCTGCCTATGTTAGCCACACTAGAAGGGGCTAGAGGCTGGCTGGGCTTTCTCCCATACTCCATTCTCATGGCCACTGTGACCGTCAGGCCACCCCTCCCTCTCTTCTGGAAGAGTCATTCCTCACCTCTGACTGAAACACAGGCAGCATCTCCGTCCACTAAACAGTTGCAGCCCCATCTGGGCCCCGTAGGTAGAGTGAGGAGGCTTGGGCTACATTTAACCTCACCAGTCTCTACCTCAGCCGGGGAGAAAAAGAATTACGCATGACAGGATGGCAGCAGCTCCCAAGAAACAAGGCCATGGGCCTCCACTTAAAGCAACAACCCACCTCCTATGTTTGGTTCCAAGCAGGAGAAACCAGCCGACACTTGATAATCTGGCCGAGGGCTCTGAGCCGGGTCCCCGACCCTCATGGGCACGTCTTCCTCAGCCTACTTTTGTTCTTGGTCCAGGAGCCCATGATCCAGAAAGCAATGGTCTGGAAACCAGATGTTCTAGGTTGGGAATGGGGCTGGGTCAGCTGATACTGTCCGCGTGTGCTTTCATGAGGCCTGTGAACAGATGTGCATGTGGGCAGCAGGCCTGTGTGTGGCTCAGGATCCTCCCCTCGTGCCTTTCCCGTCCCCACATGCCCCTACCCACCTCAGGCTCAGACTCCTAGATTCAAGGTCCCGGCTCTATTTAGAGCACAGAGGTCATAAGAGACGAGTGGTTCTTTCTTTTCTAAGCCAATGCTTTAGTTCTATCAGGATGCTGGGGCCATCTGAGTGTCAAGCCACCTCCAAGGTGACCTCGGATTTGTTCCCTAACCCAATGAATTCCCTGAAAGCAAGGTGGTGAACCATGTCTGTGCACCTGGCTGGTGGCAGCCCAAATGGATGGAACCTTTGCACTCAGCCACGGATTCCTGCCAAGAGCTTTCCTGGCTTCCCCAGGACCAGCCTGTGAGCCAAGCTACCAGAGGCTGACCTTGAACCGTGGCTTGAGGGCTGTGGTTTTCTTTGCCCACTGACTGCCCTGGGCACAAATTCATTTTGGAATTGAAGCTGAAGTGTGGCCAGGGAGGTGGGCAGGAGGGCTGAGAGAACTGTGGGAAGGAATGTATGGAACTACTCTGCATCTGGGAGGACCCTCAAAGAGCTAACACGCTATCCTGCCCTTGATTACCCCCCTGTGATGGGGGGCTCACTCTCTGATTACAGCCATCCAGTCTGTCTCGTTGAGGCTTCCACCCACTAACTCCAGCTCAGACAAATCAAATCTCCTTTCCTATTTGGTGCTTCCTCCCCTCGTGGTAGCTCAGTCCTGGGCTTCATTTTGGAACCATCGTGGGGTTGTCTGTCGATAGACACCAAGCCCTGAATCACAATTCCGCTTGAGCTCCAGATCCCTTGAGGATGGTGCTGAGTGGGGTCACAAGGCACATTCCAGGAAGAGAGCTTTTTAAGAACCAGGATGTCCCACCTATGCCAGTGAAGATACCAAAATTCTTGTAGGCCCCCAGAAAATCCTGCCAAAAGCGATCCTAAGAGATCCCCCAATCCAGCTCCGTCATTTTACAGAAGAAACTGAGGCCCAAAGAAGGGAATGACTGGCCAAAGGTGGTGATGGTCCTGATCCCCAAAACTGCTGTCAAGAGGCAGAGAGGGGAGGGGTCAACTGTAGACATCCCACAGGGCAGAGCCACCTGCCCGTGGCCCCTTTCCTGACAGCGTGTTTTTCTTATTTTGCTTACAGATCGAGAGGATGGGCCTGCGATGTCTCTGCCCCATGGCCGTTTTCATGGCTGCTTAAAATGGTCTATGGTCTGTCTTTGTAAGTAAAATAACAAAAACCACAGGCCTCCCAGGAGGTCTTCGCCTGCACACTCTGCCCTGGCAATGACCCCACTGACTACACAACCCACTATTGCATCTGCTGTGTCAGTGAGGCCTACCTCTCCTAGAGAGGACAGGGGCTCAAGGGGCAAGCTTAGGAGAGCAGAGCAGTTGAGGTCCCCAAGTCTCAGACCCACGTTCACACCCCAGCCCTGCTGCTCATAAGCTGTGTGATCTTAGGCAGGTGGACACCCTCTCTGTGCTCCTTTGTCCCAATCCACAAAAACAGGGCAAGTATGACAGATCCCAGCATTGAGAGAAGGTAGATTGTCAGTGCAAGTCCCGAGTTTGGCATCTGAAGGGCAAACTTCAGCCTAGGTCAAGTCCCAGTTCCTCCTCTTCCCAGTGGGGTGACGTTGGGTAGGTACCACCTGTTCCTCAGTTTCCCCCCCGGAAGTCATCACAACCTCTGGTGCCAGGGCAATTACAAGGGACCATAAGATGTTGCTGATCAAGTCAGCATGAGGCCTAGCACACGTTGGGTGCTCAGTGGACGTTAGTCACTAGTGGACATTTCCATCCAAGTGCTGGGCCACAGCCGGTGTCCATAACAGGAAGTTCTTATAGGGTGACGGTCAGAGTGTTTGTCATCCAGTGTTAGGACAGGCCCCCACTACAAGCCAGTTGCGCTGTGCAGCCCAGGCATTGCCACCATGTAGCTCTGGGCTCTGAGAGGAGGTGACATAACGGTTATGCATTATTTATGTCCTATGATGCTGTGGTCCTCCTGCCATTCTGTGATGCCTGGCCTCGCTCTTGTGTCCGGCTCATCTGCTGAGCTGCAAGGCTATCAGGCTTGTGTGATTCCTAGCCCTTAAGCCACCCCTGCAGTCGGGAGAGGGGCTAGTAGCGGAGGTGGGGGCGGGGGGCTGTTTGTTGGTTCCTCATCTCAGCCTGACCCTCGCCCAGGCCCAGGGCTGGGAGAGCCGTGGGGGTGCTAGTGTGTGCCCCCAAACCTCAGCTGGGGACACGTGTGTGGTCTAACTTAGTAACACACCTGTTGTGGAATGAAAGCACTTGTGGCAGGGGGTTATTTTCGGCGTCTCTTTAGCAAGCTGCTGAGACTGCCCAGCAGCCTGCGGGAGGGAGCACGGGCCAGCGAGGGCAAGCAGGCCTCCGGGAGGACCCAGGCACCGAGGGCAGGCTGGTAAGGGAGCTGCAGGAAGGCCAGGCCCAGGCCAGGCCAGGGGCCGGTGGGTGGGGGCCCAGACAGCATGGACAGCCGCACGTCTTAGAAGCCTCTGGAAGGTACAGCCCCCAGGTGATAGCCTAGCTCCACCTGGAGGAGTGAGCCCCCCGCTGCGGTGAGGTCTCCGTGGCAGCAGGCCATCTCTTGGCCCAGCTGGAGTAACCGCCAGTGGCTGTCATCAGTCTTGACCAGGGTGTGTGTGTGTCAGCGTTCACCGCGGGGTTGGCAGAAGCTCACTGGTGAGACAGAAAATTAGAACAACAGCAGGGTCTGCTGGTCTCTCTAAGGGTCCTCTGGACAATGCCCCAGACAGGGTGAGGGACAAGGCCTCTTCCTGTCCTGTGTCTGGCATTCACTCTCCATCCCAGAGTGAGAAGGAAGGCCCAAGCGAGGCACACCTCTTGTGGGACTTTTCCAGAGCCATTGTGTCACTTCTGCAGCCCAGAAAGCATTTCTAAGATCTTCAAGACCAGAGGGGCAAACAGGTTTCAGTTTGCATTGCGTCTCCATCACTGGGGGAGGGAAAGCCAAGCTGAGAAGGACTTGGGCCCCAAGAGCAGGGCGCTAGTCTCCATTGCTACGCCTGTCCCTTCCCTGGGGGGAGGCAGCACATCTGTTTTTGTCAGCCCTGGCCTTCAATCAATGGTTTCCAAACTTCTGCTCAGTGGGGGCCAATTATTGATGAGTGATCACCCACATGTACAAGCAATCAGGGTCAAGCATTTTGAACTCCTTCCGGTGGTGGAAGGACAACCTGGGTTCTGTAAGCCAGGGAAACCTGGAGCAGAGGGGCCAGGCATTTGTGGAGTGGAGAACCATCCATCTCTGGTTTGGGCCAAGGGCCATTTGCAGATGAAGAAACAGTCCAGGCCCCTAGTCTCATACACACACAGCCTGTCTGGGCTAGTGTAGGCACCCGTGGGGCCTCACGCAGGATGTGTCTTCCAACCCCCACGCAGCGAGTGCCTACCCCTGCAGAATGAGGGAGCAGGCAGGTGAGCATGCAAGGGGTTGAGTGTGCGAACGTGAGCGAGCTCCCTGGAGCAGGTGCCTGTGCAGTGGCTGAGGGTGTGAGATGTGAGTGGCCGCCAGGTTTAGCAGTTGAGCCTCAGGCCTCCCAGAGGCATTCTGCCCCCACCACCTGCATCTGGAGCCCCTCCACTGTCACCAAAGGCCCTGGGAACCTGTGGTCTCTGACCTCTCACCTGTCAGGATTCTGAGGCCTGGGGACCAGATGCAGGTGGCCAGGCATGGAGGGCTCCCCAGCCTCCAGTGTGAAGGGTCTGTCCCCTGAGGCTGAAGGAGGAGGTCCTGCCCTGGGACCTTTCACAGCACCCCCAGCATCTTCTAGCCCTGGGATGCTGCTCCCGGAGCCCCTGCGTTGTGTTCATCGCGTGTCCCTTAGGTCACTTGCTTGTCCTCCACGCAGCCTGGGACCCATATGCACACGTATGCATATGTGTAGCATTCTCAGACAGCATTGAGCTTAGGGCCTCCCACTCCAAGATCCATCCCGACTTGTCCAGGGGTATCCGGGTCCCTCTGCCCCACCCAGCCCCATCGGCCCAGGCGTTGGGGTCTTGTGCAGGCAGTGGTGCCTGTGTGGGAGTGGGTACCTCTCAGGGCCATCGTCGTGGAGGTGGGGTCACCAGATTCTTAGGGTGATTTTTAGGATTCTTCCCCAAGAAGAGGGGAAGTGGGCGGACAGATCTCTAATAGTAGAGAAGTCCCTCTGCCTGTTTGCAGTGGACCCTGGGCAGCCTGATGGGCATCTGCCAGATGGCGTGAGCACCCTGGCATCTCCCTGGGGTGTGAAGGGCCTGACCGCGAGAGCCCACCACCTGCTGAGGCCCTGGGGCAAAGCCACACCTTTCCAGGCCCAGTTTGCAAATCTGTGAAGGGTGTCAGTCCCCATGTGGCATCGCTGTGGCTCTAGCTGGGGTGGGGCGGTGGGGGGCAGCTGCAGCGCTCTGCTGTGCTCCTCACACCCCCTTCTCCCCCCGACAGTGATGAACGGCAGCAGCCACTCACCGACGGCCATCAATGGCACCCCATCCACGCCCAATGGCTTCAGCAATGGCCCAGCCACCTCATCCACAGCTTCGCTGTCCACACAGCACCTGCCCCCAGCCTGCGGGGCACGGCAGCTCAGCAAACTCAAGCGTTTCCTCACCACCCTGCAGCAGTTCGGCAGCGACATCTCCCCAGAGATCGGAGAGCGCGTGCGCACGCTGGTGCTGGGGCTTGTGGTGAGTCCAGGCAGCACGGCCAGGGAGGCCATGTGTCTGCTGAGCGAGGACGCGGTGACACTGGGCCGTGCCTAGCCTTCAGGCCTCCCGCCCTCCCCGGGCTGGACGGACGGGGCTTGGGCTGATGCATAGTGGTTTTCTCCTTTCAGAACTCCACGCTGACCATTGAGGAGTTTCATTCCAAGCTCCAGGAGGCTACCAACTTCCCACTACGCCCATTCGTCATCCCCTTCCTGAAGGTAACGGCAAACCCTGCTCCCTCACACCGGGGCCTCCCCCGGGAGCCCTGAGTCCATTCCCTGCCATCTCTGACCAGGCATCATGTTCAGCCCACCCAGGACCCCAGGGGAACAGCTCTGACCAGTCAGGACCGATTCCTACTAGTTAAGGCTGGAAACTAGTTGCCAGACTGGATTAGTCAGCCACCTCACCCAGTGCTCTAACACAGAACTCCCCAATCAGTCCTATTATTTTTGGCCAAAGCGACTCGTCCACTGACCTGCTATTTTTTGAGCACCTTCCATGTGCCAGGTACTGTGCGAGGCCTGGGGATATGGCTGTGGGCAAAGCAGGCACAATCCCTCCTGGAGCCGATGGCCTGGTGGGACAGGAGGCAGCTAACCAGGAATGGCTATAAATTCTGTGCCCAACCACAAGGAGAGGACAAATGATAAGGGCATGAGGAGGGGAAGGAGGGAGCCAGGTGGATAGAGGAGCACAGAGCCTTCCTTTTCCAGGCATGTGCAAAGGCCCTGAGGCAGGGGTACCCATTGTGAACAAGGGGGCCATGTGGCTGAAACAGTGAGGAGGAGAGGTACAGTGGGCAGATGGAGGGATAGATGGGTGGACAGACAACGGTGGGTAGGTGTGTGGGTGGAAACGTGGATAGATGAATGGCTATCAGATGAAAAGAAGGTCGTGTGGCCAAACACGGGAGGTAAACAATGCCCCAAGGCCTCTCAGTGGGAATAGCTGGTATTGGGGTAGCAGCAGCACCAGGGGCTTGTGACCAACGCAGGTTCCTGGGCTCGGCCCAGGCCCGCTAAGTCAGAACCTGCCTGTTAACAAGCACAAGCACAGGTCTAGACCATGTTAGATAGGCGTCTTCACTGTGGTGCTTTTTAGGGTCTTCACTTCCCCAAACAAAGGTCACACGCAGCTCAGAGGGGCCGAGATGAAATGCTTCCCAAATGTGTTTGACCCTATGACCCTTTGCTGCTGTGTACCTCCCAAGGTCAGTGTCAGGGGTCTCACTTGGGAGACACCCACACTGAGTGCTGCTGGACTCTCCTTGGGGCTCCCATTACCCGAGCCTGCGAGATGCTTCCAGCCTGGGCCTATTCACTACATGGCCAGGCCTGGTGGGGCTGCCTTCCAAAGGATCGTGAGGACAGACCAGACAAAACACTCCCAGGTTTGAGCCCTGCCCCTGCCACTGAAACACCCTGGTGGCCTGGGTCAGGCTGGTTCACTCCTCTGTACTCAGTGCCTGCAACTGTAAGGTAGGAATCGTTCTGAGGCTGTCGGGAAAATGCATGTGAAGAATCGGGCACAGGCTCAATTCACGTTGGTTATCCTCATCGGGGGAATTAAAAATGTTCTGCAGACGAGGCATGCTTAGCAAAACTCTTTCAAAGCTGCCCCTGCTGACCCCCAGCAGGCACCATTCCCAATGAGCAGGCAGGGAAACTGAGGCCTTGAGGTCTTGCCCCACTGGTGGAGCGATGGAGCTGAGGCTGGAACCTGGATTTATCAGACGCCACCCCCACCCCCACCCCCACCCCTGGCCTTCACAGGCCATGCCGCAGACCAGCACCTTGTTCCCTGCAGTCTCTCACCAAGGGGACTCCACGTCGTGCCCCCACCTCTGCTCCCTCCCTCCCTCCCTCCTTCCTGCCCTCCTGCCCACACCCCACTGTGCTCACACTCCTGAGGTGGTGGTGACAAAGAGGCTGCTGGCATGAAGCAGGGTTTGGGCCCATCTGGCAGTCATTTGCAATTCATTAGGAGCCCTTCCCTTCTCTCTCCTCTTTTCAACTTACTGCTGACTCCACCGCTCCCCATCTTTGGGGACACAGTGCGCCTGCTTATTCTGTCGGATCAAATATTTACAGCAGATGTCCCGCCCGCCCGCGTCAGCTGCCCTTGTTTATCTGAGGAGCAGAGGCAGGGCCAACATCTGAGTCCGCTGCTCGCCCCAGCCTGGTCTGCAGCCCCCTGCCCACTATGCGTCACACCCTAGCATTCTTCCAGACACACCCCAATGAGGCACCAGACAGGACACGCCCAGCCTAGCACTGCCTGCCCAGGTACCTCTCTGCCTCGGTTTCCCCTCTGTCCATAGTGGCTCTCACATGCTATTAGGGCTTTCATGCCTCAATTGTTCTCCCAATAGGGCAAGGGGAATAGGGTAAGGGGCCTGCCAGCCATGCCTGGAGCCTGGGATCCCACCCAGGGCCCTGGGCCGTGGGACTGTCAAGGTCACAGAGTCCATTCCTCTCAGTGACGTGGAGCTCCTGGGGTGCAGCCAGTTCTGTTTCCAGGGCTTGTTGATGAGGCTCAGGCCTTGCCCCATGGTCCTGCCTGGGGAGCGGCCCCCACCACCATGTTGCAGAAGCCCTGGCTGCTGTAAAATGCAGAGCACTGTGGGGGAACCCAGCAGAAGTGCCCCCTGCTCAGCCCACTTGGCCAACATGGTTCCCCCTCTGTGACCTTTGCTAGCATGGTGCTGGCATCTTCCTAAGGACTCACAGTGCACCAGGCCCGCTGTGTGGGCAGCAGCCACGCACTCTCACAGCAGCCCTTGGAGCTGTCCCACTGCGCAGAGGCAGGAACTGTGGCTGAGAGGGCAGCTTGGGCTAACCACCTGGCTCAAACCTCAGCTCCAACGGTAGGCTTCTGCAAAACTCCAGCCTCAGTCCTCTGCCCGATCTCCAGGATGTGACAACCCGCCTCACATGGATGTGTTCATTCACACAAAGCTCACAGGAGCCTCTTACACCCAGGGCGGGAGGAGCGGGTGCTTTTCAGTTCCAGTTGCAGATGAGGCAGAAGTCAGAGGCCTTAAATTGACTTGCCCAAGATCACACAGCAGAATAGAGTGGGCTGGCCACAGGGCCCACAGTCACGCAGGCTGTGTGGGCATTAGATGAAGTGCTTGGCGAAGCAGCAGAAACATCGTAAATCCTTGTTACGTGGGAGTCGTCAGCTCAACTAACACTGTGGTTGTTTCTGCAAACACCAATTTCCCTCTCTCCAGAGTTCCCATCTGTGAAGAGGGTAGTTCCGGTCTTTTCTGCATCATCAGAACCTTCAGGTGGCAGAATTGGGATCCAGAGAGCTTTTTGAGACCAGTTTAGTCTGTTTAGCACAGAAGTGACAAGGCCTTCCTGGCATCCTGGGCCTTTGGGGACACAGTGGAGACTGCTGCCCCACGGGAATTTGTGAGACATGGCTCTCCACAGTCTCCACTCATTCCTTCTGGGCTGGGGTCCCTGTTCCCCCCACCCAGGGACCCTGGGTCCCCAGCACCCTCTTCTGAGCCCAACGTTGTGCATAGCTGAGTGGTGGGGCTTTCCAGAAGCTAGGAGAGGCGGCCCCACCCGGCCAGCCTCCACCCGTGGTCCCGGCTCCCAGCTGGCTCCAGCCGGCCAGGAATCCAGATGTTTCTACCGCCCTAACAGCGCCCAGCCGTTGCCTGTGCTGTCCCCGCCCTGCTGGGCCAGCCGAGGGGACACAGCATGGGAGAGGAGGGGCCATCAAGGGAGAGGAGGATGTTTGGCGTCTGCAGACCTCCCGGGACCTCCTTTCCCAGCTCATGCTCCTAACGTGTTCGACAGATGGCGGGCTGGCCCCCATTCAGCTATCCAAATAGAAAAACAGGCCTGGCAGCCGGCGCTGCTGCACAAAACTGCATTGGCTGCTTGATCGGGTCCGGGTGGATGCGCTAATGAGTTCTGGGGAGGCAGAGGCAGGAGAGGCCTATGTGGCAGCTTTGAAAACGCCATGAGAAAGTTGGAGAATTGTATTTATTTACAAATACTTAGAACTCTGGCTCTCCCAAGCGGCCTGCCGCTGGGCCCCCATCCAGCCTCCCCCCCCACACACACACACCCCCACAGTGGCTCTCGGAAGGCTCTTTGGAAGGCATGTGAGGAGCCCACTTGCCACCCAGCAGTGCCTTCTGGGAGGCCCTGGAACGAGGACAGGGCACAGGCAGGAGGGCATAGCCATTACACACGGTTGTTACAGGCAGGGTCTGCGCTGGAATCCTGTGCCCCACCCGACCCCACATAGCATTTCACCCCCTGTACCCTAGTGTCCTTACCCATAAATGTGAAACCAAGTTGCAATGTCCATCCCTGATGGTTATAAGAACCATGGGTGGTACAGCCACAGGCGGTGACTTGTGTGACTGCTCAGAATGATACGGGCATGTTAATGTGCGCAGTCTGAACTCCAAGCTTCATTCAAGGCCAGGCTGGGAACTTCCAGGAAGTGAGAGACCAGGGGCTTCCCACCAGCACACATGGGGGTCTGGAGCAGACACGCTGGAGTCCTGCTCCCTGCTCCTCCATCTACAGTTAGCTGTGTGGGGGACTGCCTACTTCCTCTCTTGGAACCTCAGTTTCCTCCTCCACACGGTTTACATGGGGTGCAGGCAAGGAATCCTCATCATGGTTCCCTCCTTACACTCCCCAGATGCCACCGTGGGAGGGAGCTCGGTAAAGTGGAAGAGGCCCAGCCTGGGAGACCAGGATCTGGGCTCGAGTCTCGAATCCCATTGTACCCCAAATCACTGTGTGCCCTAGGGGGCATAGTCCTGTCTAGCCTGCCTTCCTGCCCTCATTCCCAGGTTGTAGTGGAGGAACTTGAGATCCAGAGAGGTCGTGCGACTTGTCCAAAGTCACACAGGGAGGTTGGCCATCGGCCTCCCTGCCTAGCATCAGAGCGGAGCTGTACACCCTCGTTCGTGCTCTGAACTCCATCAGCAGCAAATAGAAACCCCCCTCTCTCCCCACCACAGGCAAACCTGCCCTTGCTGCAGCGGGAACTCCTGCACTGCGCCCGCCTGGCCAAGCAGACCCCTGCCCAGTACCTGGCCCAGCACGAGCAGCTCCTGCTGGATGCCAATGCCTCTTCCCCCATTGACTCCTCGGAGCTCCTGCTGGAAGTGAATGAGAACGGCAAGAGGAGGACACCTGACAGGTACCTCAGGGGCTTCCTATGGCTGGGGAGAGAGACAGTGGAGGGACCGGGTCTAGAGCTGCCTCTGGTACCACAGCTCAGGTGGCGCCCTTATTTTAGGGCTGAGAGCATTCAGGTCAATACTATCGCCTGCAGCTAGTGAGCAGGCTGGTAGAGCTCAGCCTTACCTGCAAGGCCACTGCACAGGCTGAATCTCCGAGAGGCTGCCTGTTGGGCTGTGGTGAGGCCTCCTGAGGACAAGAAAAGCAGCAGGAAGGAGTCTGTCTGGAGGAAATCCTATGGCTATTCCCTTTGTGCTAGATGTGCACTCTGATCATCCAGCAGCCTGAGGTCCCCAGGCACCTGGGCTGGCCCTCACTGTGGGGTGACAGAAACAGGTGCTTGTCCTGCTGCTAGGAGAGGGTGTCTCCCTCTCCCCATTCTCTCGACAGAAGCTCAGGCTGTTGACCACTGGGCCCCGGAGCCTCCACACCAGGGGCGGAGTCGAGGCTGGGCCCCCAGCGGACTGGTCTAATCTCTCTCTGTCTCTGTCTCTCCCTCTCTCTCTGCCCACCACCTCTGTCTCCCTCTCACCCTTCTTGCTTGGACCTCTGCCCATGGCTCCTGGTCCCGTGACCACTGGCTCCCTACCTGCTCTCTGGGCCAGGACCAAAGAGAATGGGTCAGACCGCGACCCAATGCACCCTGACCACCTCAGCAAACGACCATGCACCCTGAGCCCCGCCCAACGCTTCAGCCCCAGCAATGGGCTGCCCCACCCTACACCGCCTCCACACTACCGCCTCGAGGACATGGCCTTGGCCCACCATTCCCGGGACTCCTACCGCCACCCTGACCCGCGGGAGCTGCGGGAGCGCCACCGACAACTCAGTGAGCAGTGTGCTGGAGGCCAGGGGCGGGGCGAGGGGGCACGTGTATGCATGTTGGCAGGAGTACTCGTGTGCCTGTGGGGGGGAGGACATCTGAGAGCTATTGTGTACATGTGTCTGTCCAGGAAGGACGCAGAGGAAATGGGTGTAGAGAAAGGATTTGAGTGGGGAGCTGGCCCCAGGGCCCAGAGGGGAGCCCTACCCTGGCTGGGCTGCGCTGGGGAGCAGCTGAGGAAGAGCCATCTTTCCTGTACATCCATCTGGGGGGCAGGCAGCTTGACATGCCTACCCTGAGGGCTCCGGGGGCCCCCTCCCCAGGGACAGGGTTGTAGACGTGCCTGGTCCTGGGGCCTCCAGCTGGACAGAGGCAGGTGCGGGCAGGTATGGGGTGTGGGGGACCTGGAGCCACTCAATTTGAGGGGCTCTGGTTGTCTGCCAGGCACACAGCCTTTAGTCGCCCGCAGCTTCTGCACAAATGTGTTCATCTCCTTCCAGGGACAAGAAAGGGGAAGCTGACGAACTCTGCGGTTAGGGCAGGGGAAGGGCAGTAAATTACGTCCTGGGCCCATTTTCCACATGGTGCGGTGCTTACCACCTACCACCAAGCAAGTGGACACCAGAATAGTGTCCTACAATCGAATTCAATTCTGACACTATCTACCTGGAGGTGGCATCAGGGCCCAGGATTAAGGGCTCTGTCCTACAGGACTGCCTTCCCCCCTGCAGATGATAGTCGCAAGTCCAGGTGTCACCTGCGCTTCTGACTGACCAACTCTGAATCAGAGATTCCCCACAAACTCACCTGGGGTCCAATTAATTTTCTAGAATAGCTCCCAGAACTCAGAGAAACATTTACTTACTAGGTTACCTGTTGCATAGGGACAGATTTGGGGAAAGGGTGTGAAGTTTCCATGCCCACTCTGAGTGAGTCACTCTCTCCAAATCTCCGTGTTCTTCAACCCAGAAGCTCTCCAAACCCCATACTTTTGAGGTTTCATGAAGGTTTCATTGCCTCGGCATGATTGGTTAAATCGTTGGCCATTGGTAATTGAACCTCCAGCTCCCCTCCCCACCCTGGAGGTGAGGGCTGGGACTGAAACTTCCAACCCTCTATTCACGTGGTTGGTTCTCTGGGCAACCAGCCTCCATCCTGTTCCAAAGTCACCTCATTAACGTTAACAAAAGACACCTTTATTACTCTCTACACTTAGGAAATTCCAAGGGTTTGGGGAGCTGTGAGCCAAGAACCCTGGATGAAGACCATATATAAGAAATATATTTAGGTCATCGGAATGACCAAATGTTCATTTCCTATAAGTCGCAAAATCGCAGGTGGTATGCACAGGCCAGCCAGAAAGAGCCCATTTATGGGCAGGGTGGGTGGGCGAGTTTTGGCATGTGGGGTCCCCAGGTCACAGGAGCTGCAGATCCTACTGCCCCCAAGGCACTCCCGCAGGTGTGTCTGGGCACTGTGAGGGAAAGTGGGCACCCTCTAGGACTCATGAGCTCTCACTGAGCCCCACTGACCACACATGCCCATCCTGCTCTTGGAGCCGGACAAAAAGGAACACCAAATCCGTAAGAGCATGGTCACTGGGTGAGCCCTGCAGTGCGAAGAGATGAGGGAGGTCCCAGGAACGCTGGGCATCGCGCTTCCCAGCCACTGAAGGGAGGAGTGGAGGTCTCATGGTGAGAGCAAGGCCTTGGGACTGCCTGGTCCTTTTAGCTCCCACAACTCCCCCACAGTACACCCTTGGGCGGGTCATGTGACCTCCGTGCCTCAGTTTCCTCCTCTGTCGGCTGGGTCTCTCAGAAGTCTCACCCCTCAGGGTCGTGTGAGGATGGAGGAAGTTAACCCAGTGCACAGTGGGTGCTGTGAGACCCAGCTGTTATTAATAATAGTGGCAACAAGGCTGGGGGGCAGCACCCGCCTCTTACTTGCATTATATTCATTACTCAGCTCTTGAAGGCAGCGGGCCCTGATGTGTTCTGATATGTGTGACACAGATGAGGAGGCTGAGGCCCAGAGAGCATAACTGACATGCCCAAAGTCTTCTAGCCACATCTGCCTGACTGCAAAGAGATGAACAGATCAGCCCCTCCCCCAGGGCCCCCCCCACCCCCCAGTGTACCTAGAAACAGCCACCCCTGAGACAGAGGCCCAGAGCACCAATGGAGGGCCGAGAGGCAGGGTCAGCAGAGGCCTCGCTCCCTACAAGGAGGCCTCCTTGCCCCCACCCTGCGGAAGCTTCCAGGGCCCGGGCCCAGGCAGCAGGTGACAGCGTCTGGCTCCCTGTGGCCGAGTCAGGCAGGTGCTATTCCCACCCGCTTCTGCTAATGCAAAAATAGACACCAGCTGTTGGGCAGATCTCAGCCACTATTTTGGTTGGGGCGTGGGCGCAGGCCGTGGTTCTGCAGGCAGCAGGGCAGGGTCGTGGACAGTGTACTGTGGCCACCACCTCCCACCCCAGCTGCAATCTGGGGAGGCATTTTGGGTTTCGGGGGCTAAAAGACCCTTAGGGGCTGAAAAAGGCTAAATAGAGAGACCATAACCCAAAAGCATCCATAGGCACTGGGTCCCCCAATACAAGCAGGGGCACCCGAAACAGCATCAGTAAGAGCATTCCGTGGGTCAAAAACCATAAGAGCCCTGGTGGGAACGGACACTGCTGTACTTGTGCTTATTTCACAGCTCACGGTGGTTTTGTTTCTGATTGGGTGGAGGACACCCCATTGCACCAGCCAGTGGTGGAGGGCACAGCTCTGCTCAGGCTGACCTTGGGCAAACATTTCCCCTTAAGCAGTCTCAGTTCATCTATAAATTGGGAATGATAGCAGACCCTCCCTTGGAGGTCAACGCAGGGATGAAAGGGATAAAGCACTTTGCACAGAGCCTGTTTGTATTCGGGCTCTCCCCACCAACGTGCCTTCTTAAAAGTCATCTCACACCCCCAGAGGTAGGCAGGGTAGGGAAACTGAAGCCCGGAGAGGTGAAATGGGGGTCCCAGGTCCCATAGGGAATAGCGTCAAGACTGCTGGTTTCCCCAACACCCCCTGTCTCCCAGAAGACCACACTTGAACCGGCTCACTTGAGACCCAGCAGATAAGCTGGAACACTTGCCGGGCTAAGAGCTTAGCCCAGTGGACGCTGAGGAGAATGGGATATGCCAGCCCTGCCTGTGTACTGACACAGCCTGTTGGAGGATGGGGACCAAGAATAAACAAGGAAGCACCTACCATTACTAAACAACTAGAGATACACGGGGATCAAGAAATTCTAAGGGCCCAGTTCTGAGAAGGAGGAGGCCTGTGACTCGGGCTTTCACAGATATGCAGGAGTCCAGCTGGCTAAGAGGAAGTGGTAAAGCTTGGGTTGGAGCTAGGCAGTCACATGGAGGCCCTGAGGGCTTCTGAGCAGTGGTGAGGCTCCAGAAGTAAGGTCTGAGGCAAGCTCGGTTGCCAGCAGGGGCCAGACAGAGTGAGAGCAACAGGATTTGGAGACAGGGAGGTGGGGGAAGGATGGCCAAAGCCAGAGCAAGGGATGGGGACAGCGCCTCTTCCTCCCGAGCCTTGAGTAGAGGCCAGGCCTGTTGCTGACACTTTTAGGGCAGTGGGCAGAGGGTCAGTGCCCAGGGTCCCCTTCTTTACCCTCTCCGTCTTACCTGGGTGGACACAGCCTGTGGAGGGGCCTGGGGAGCACGGGGCAGGGTTTGGGGGGGTGTGGGGTGGGGCATGAGCAACCACTCCCCTCCTGCAGCAGTCCACGGGTCTCGGCCAGAGGAAGTGATTGACCACAGGCTTACAGAGCGAGAATGGGCTGAGGAATGGAAGCACCTCAACAACGTGAGTGTCCAGGCCAGGGACACGGGCGCCACAGCGATCTGTGGGACTGCAGGGGCAGGGCTCACGTGGGCTCCCCTTTGCTCTGTGCCCACTCTGGGGGGCATGGGGCGGGGTCTGGGGGAGGCACCATCTCAGCCTTTCTTCCACTTCTGGTCAGCCCCTCAGAACCTTCCCTTCTCTGCCCCTGCAGAGAGTCTCCCAGGCGAAGGTCACTTGGCATGGGGGTGGGACCCCTTCAATACCATTTCCAGGGTCATCCTCACCCCTGCTCCCTTTTTGGGAGGAAGCCCAGGCAGAAGGTGTGGTCTTCAGGGTGGTGATGGCTGGGTGTGCTCTGCGGGACAGACCGCACCTCAAGGTTGGAAAGGAGGTCCCTGAGCCCCCTGCATTCAAACGAGGTGCCCTCAATGCTGAGGTTTCCAGGGAGAGACCGGTGGGCCATCTCCAGCCCCACCTCAGCTGTTCAGGGATCTTTCCAGGCGGTGGAGCTGGGTTTTCATAGCCCTGCCTGAGTCCCCCAGGGCCAGCCCTCTTGGACAGCAGGCTGGCCAAGGCCCAGAAGGGTGGGACAGGGACCTCCCCAGACCCACACTCAGGCTACCCGACCACTCACCGGCAGCTCCTGAACTGTATCATGGACATGGCTGAGAAGACACGGCGGTCACTCACGGTGCTGCGCCGGTGCCAGGAGGCCGACCGGGAGGAGCTGAACCACTGGGTCAGGCGCTACAGCGACGCTGAGGACGCCAAGAAGGGCGCCGCACCCACCGCCACCCGGCCTCTCAGCAGCTCTGCGGGCACAGAGGGGTCTCAGCCAGGTGCGTGCTGGCTGGGGAAGGGGCAGTGGGAGTAATGCGGGAGTCGCACAGGGGTAGTGCAGGGAGCCTGCGGGGCACATGAAGCTGGGGTACAGGCCTGAGCCAGTGCCCCTGAGAGCAGGCCCCTTATAGAGGTGCTGCAATAAAACAGCACCCAAAACAGTTTCACTGGAAAGAGAGGTGCCTTTTTTGCTCTGCACAAAGATATCACCTGACCCACTAGGAAGCCCAGACGCGTAGTTCTGATGGGCCAGGGGCTCAGAGCTGGGAGGACCCGATGCTTTCCACTCATCCCCTGGATGAGGACCGTGGAAAGCAAAAGAGGCTCAGGCTGGGCCCAGCTCCCAGCTGCGTCCAAGGTCTACAGCTCCAGAGCCTTCCCCTTCCTGATGCTGCCCTGCCCTCCTCCCAGAAATGATACAACATTTCCACCTATGGGTTTCTTGGGACCCCCACCAAGAGCACACTCATGCCATGGTCCAGTGGCCCAGCAGCATGTGACCCCGTCCTGTGTGTGACGCTAGCCCTTGTGTTGCAGACGTGCACCGGGAGTTCATGCCTAGGACCCTCTCTAGCTACATGCCCGAGGAGATCTGGAGGAAAGCTGGTGAGTGAGGGTGGTGGGAGAGGGAGCTGGGGGCTGGGACCCAGACCCTCTTGCCCTGTCTGTCTGCAAGGAGCTTCCGTCTGGTGGGTTGCTCAGCTGGGCCCCCGGCTCAGGGCAAAGCTCACAGGGCTTCGCAGATGGGGCTCCCAGCGGGGTTACAGTGCTTTCAGTATCCAGGGTAGGACGACTGCCACCCAGCACCTCCTGGGGGATAGCACCATGCCTCAGAGCAAGCATGGCCTCAGGCCCAGCATGCACATGCATGTGCACAGACACACATACGTGAGAGAGACACTTAGCACTGGAGTTCGTGTGGCCTTCTGGGCATAGCGTTGAACACGGCAACAGGGGACTGCTGTGGGGGACATTTATTGCATCGTGGGAACGGACTTTAGGGATGGGGCTGGGCAGAAGCCAGAGCCAGGGGGCAGCGAGAGAGACAGGCAGGAGCTCAGAAGGGGTGGTGGCGGTGCAGAAAAGAGATGGGATCCCCGGTGTCTTTGGCTTTGCGGATGGATTCAGTGTGAAGGGTGAGTTAGAGAGAGGCCATCTCAGGAATTTGAAAGCACAGAGAAGGGAGGGTCCCAGCCCATAGCTGGAGGCCGAGGGGCCACAGACAGTCAGCAGCTGCTTAGAGCGAGGCAGGGGGCAGGCCTAGACAGGAGGACAGGGACCCTTATTTCCCTGGGCCTGTCCCCTTCGCCTCTCTCTGGCCTGTGGCAGGACCTTATGGGACCTTTGTTGCTAACCATGTGGACCTCAGGCAGTTGACATGGGGGCAGGCGGCTGCAGCGGGCACTGCCAGCACACAGTGTGCAAACACTGGATGGGAGGCTCGAGGTCTGTCTCAGCCTCTTCAGTGGGAGCCCTGCTGAAGCCCAGCCCAGCCTCCCCATACAATGCTGCAAGAACGGCACTGCCAGGTAAACTGAAGCAGGTCTGAAAGGCCATTGGGGCTGGTTTAGTGCGAGCCGGGGGCCGTGATGTTTCCAGTGTTGGAGGGTGCAATGTAATCTGAGGAGATGCTCTGGCCACAGCAAGAACAGTGAGGCTCTGAATCCTCACACGTGAATGGGCAGACGTGTTGAGTGTGGAGGACATAATAGAAGGCTTTGGGGGGAAATAATGCAGAGCCCCAACCCAGGCATTCTGGACTGATTCTGGATGGGCCTCAGGGGAAGACAGACAGTCCCTTGGGGCAAAACAGTACAACTGTGGTTCTCAGAGTGAGTGCCAAGTCCAGCAGCATCACTTGGAACTTGTTCGCAGTGCAGATTCTCAGGCCCTCTCCAGGCCTCCTGAATGAGAATCTGGGGGTGGGCCTGGCCCCTACCCTTTCGAGGTGCCATAGCACGCTAGCGTTTGAGAACCCTGCAGGAGAGGGTGAGTTTGGAGATCTCCCCTATGACCATGTTTGCACACGAGTGCGGGATACACATGCTGCTTTGTACACAAGCCCTGGACAGGGAGGCCCGGGAGACCCATCTAAGCTGGCCCATGTGACCACAGCCGAGTGTCCTTTCCAGAGGAGGCGGTGAATGAGGTGAAGCGGCAGGCGATGTCTGAGCTGCAGAAAGCTGTGTCGGATGCTGAGCGGAAGGCCCACGAGCTCATCAGCACGGAGCGCGCCAAGATGGAGCGGGCCCTGGCTGAGGCCAGACGGCAGGCCTCAGAGGATGCCCTCACCGTCATCAACCAGCAGGAGGACTCCAGTGAGGTAGGTGCCGCCCCACACCCACCCCACCGCCAGGTCCTGAGCCCCTCTGCCTCCTCCCAGCTCTGACCTTGGCAGCCTTGTGAACTCTCTTGACCCCACACAGACTGGTGAGGCAGGTCCTGTGGATGTTCCCATTGTACAGATGTGGAAACTGAGGGCTCCAAAAGGGAGGAGGCTTGCCCCAGTCACTCCCTAGGAAGTGGGGCTGGCGGCATTATTCACACCCAGGCTGGCAGATGCCAAAGCTCAGGCTGTCTCTAACCTGTGAAAGCAGGCAGCAGGAGGAGGGTATGAAGACCCCAGGTGACATTTAAAGCACCACCTCAGCTCCTGGTACATACACACAATTGGGAAGAATGTGAGATTGTTTTCATGCTGATGCTTGGACATGAAGCCTGGGGCATTTCAAGCTGTGGACGTGTGTAGAAAGGAGGGTGAGGGTGTCAGGCAGAGCTCGCTAGCAGTAATGTCTGAGCAGTTCTGGAGGAAGTGAGCCAGCATACAGGAATCGGGAGCAGTGCCATCCCAGGAGGAACAGCAGGGACAAAGGCTGGGTGGGGGCGGAGCATGCCTGGCAGACGACAGAGCAAGCCAGTGTGGTCCAGCATAGTGAGCAGGGGACAGCAGGAGATGTTGGGGTCCTAGAGACCTTGGAGGCTAATGGGTACCTGGGCCCTTCTCCAGGGCAGGTTTGGGCTTCCCTGTCCCACAGCCTGGGGCCTTCACCAGTGTCCCTGCTCACATGGCCAGCCAAGTTAGGCTAGTTCCATGGAAAGGGAGCAGAGGCCCCATGGCAGGGGAAGGCCTGCCATTCACCCCAGGTCAGAGTGTGGCAGTCTTTATTCTGCCGGGGACCCCCACATTCTGTATTGGAGCCCTGGTGAGTCAGGAGGGCTTCCTGGCTGAGAGGGAAGGGGCTGTGGCTCCTTGCCCTCCTGAGGACCCTGTGTTCCTATAAGTCCCACCCCGCATGAATCTATCTGGGGTGGGCCAGAGTTGTGCAACACAGTAGTGGGAGCCCATCCTCCCAAAATAGCCCAGCCGAAGGGCTGTGTCCACCAAGTTTCCCCCCACAGGCTATAACACTTTCGGGTCTTTTTGTCTTACTTGACGCCCTGGCTGGGTCTGAGCTGGTTTATTTAGAGTATACACTTCCCATTCTGCAGCTGGGCTGGGTACTTTGGGGATTTGGGGTGGCCCAGCCCTGAACCACCCCGACCTTCTCCTCCCCCCCACCCCAATCCAGAGCTGCTGGAACTGTGGGCGCAAGGCCAGTGAGACATGCAGCGGCTGCAATGCAGCGCGCTACTGCGGCTCCTTCTGCCAGCACAAGGACTGGGAAAAGCACCACCACGTGTGCGGCCAGAGTCTGCAGGGCTCCGGGGCCGTGGTGGCCGACCCGGTGCCTGGACAGCCTGATGCCACTGCCAACCTGGGCTCCTGCCTGCCCACGGGCGCCGCCAGCCCCAGTGAAGCTGGCTCCACGGGGCCTTCTCGCCCCGGCTCCCCTGGCCCTCTGGATGCCGCACCCCGCTGACCCCTCCCAGACCCGCTGCTCAGCCCACGGACACGCATCCACCGACCCCGCTAGGCCCCAGCCACCGGACACTGCGCCCGGCCCTGGGAGCCCAACCATTGGAGTCACTGCTGCTACTGCTTCTCTCCAAAAGAAAACACAAAACCAACAAAAACTGCATTCAACGCAACTTCCTCAGCTACCTGACGATCTCACGCAACAACCTCTTCAAGCATCCTCAGAACCTCCCACCAAGCTTTAGACGACGGAGAGGACGCTGGCCGCTGGGCCTGAGCACCACCGGCTGGTCCACTGCCCTTCCTTCTCTCTCTCTCTCTCTCTCTCTCTCTCTCTCTCTCTCTCTCTCTCTCTCTCTCTCTCCCTCCCTCCCTCTCTCTCTCTCTCCCTCTCTCTCTCTCTCTCTCTCCCTCTCTCCCCCCCTCTCTCTTTCTCCCTCTCCCTTTTCTTCTCCCTCTCCTTCTCCTTTCTTCTGTCTTTATGACTTTTACACACTTTCTCTTTAATGAAAAAAACTAATTGTTTGGTGGCTTATATTTTCAGTGAAGAATTTTGGGAGGTTTTATGGCAAAAAGAGCTATTCAGAAATGGACAAAGAAAACTATGGGTTTTTGTTCCCCTTCCTCATTAAAAAGGGAGAAAGAAAACTGTTATTTTATAGCCGGAGATCTGAGCCGCTGTGTCACAGAAACTACCCCAAGGGTATGTGGCCGATTGGGTAAAGACGGTAAGAAAGACTTCAGTTTCTGACCCAAGAAGCATTTTTTGGTTTCAGATTTTTTTTTCCCTTTAATGTCAAACTCTTTGGCTTTAAGTAGAAATCCAAAAAGGATTTTTTTTTTTTTAATAAAGGAAACATACCTGTAAACTACCTTGCCAGCTAGCCAGCCAAGGACGCCGCACACACCTCTGTTCCAAAGGAAATCCAAAAAGCAAACACAAAAAGTCAAAATCCAAAATTTGTTTGTCACTGCCAAAGTATTTTTTTCACTGTTTTCCTCCACTCTTGGGTTTGTTCAGATGTCGGTCTTTCCTTTTGATTCTGTTTTTGGAGTTTGGGATATTGGGGTTTGAAGGGTTTAGCCCAACAAAAAGCGACTTTTGTTTCTTTTCGACGAGATGGCAGCGCCTTCACTGGGCACAGAGTGGTGGGCGATGCAGCCCTCAGCCCCCCACCTGCCGTGTACGTGAGAGTGTCTGCGTGTACACACGGGGCATGTCCAGCCGTGTGGTAAGCGTGTGCAGAAGATAACTCCGTCTGTCCTCACGCCCTCTGTGAATTTTCATCACATTTCATTTCTTCCACTTGTGAAAAAAAGTGCTAACATGTCCTTCCCAGAGAGAGCATAATTCCGAAACAAAACTGTGACAATCTTTCGGGTTGATTCTTGAGTGCTTTTCAAAGCACAAGGAGACAGCAACTGCGCCTTTAATGACTGCTTCTCCGTTTTTCCTCCTCTACCTCTTCTCCCCCTCCTCAATGCCCCCCTACCCAACTCGTCTTTGCCCCATCACCACCCACCCCCAGTATTCCTTGCACCTACTCTCCTTCACACTTTTGCAGAAAAAGGAAAAGAAAAAAAAAACAAACAAAAAAACTACAAACAAGAACAGTCCGCCCTCACCACACCTTTTGGAGATGTGGTCAGCTGTGGATAACCCTGCCGTTTCTGTCCAGCTGATCCTCAGGGGGGAGGTCCCCCCACTCTAGCTCTGTACCCCCACCCCACTCAACTCCCCCAGCGATCTCAAGGAGGAAATAAAGGAGTAAGGAAATTCTCACCTGTACTCAATGGAAGAACAAACAGCAGACATGGTCCATGATTTGGCATTTTCTGGCATCGCTGTGAGAAGTTCCCAGGACTGGAGTGCAATATGGGCAGTGACCAGCTACTGAAACCGGGGTTCCCGGGGCACCCCGCCGAGAGGCAAGAAGTCAATAGTGTACGTTAATGTGAATGTATATAGTCCTTGCAGAGGTCCAAATAATGATATTCATGATGATAATAAAGAAGAAATGTTTGCCAAATAAAAAAAAAATTAAGAGAAACTGCAAAAGTATGTAAAGTTTAGGAAATCGATTTTCAAAGAAATCTGAACTGTGGTCCTACGGGGAGCAATGGGTTTGTTTGCTGTTATTTTTTTCCGAGTTGTAAGAATTCATTCTTTGAGTATTGAAAGGAAGGATCCCACCTGGTTGACACAGACCAGGTGCCATTCCGAACCACGCCTGACGGTGGAAACCTAATTCTGAAAGTCGAGATAGATCTATTTTATCCTCCACAAAATTCCCCGTTCCAGCCACCTTCTCCTCCGTTGCCCAGTGCTGTGGGTCCGTCAGCCTCTCAGAGGTTTACTTTTGTGGGTTTCAGAAAAGCAAGGACCAATTTGGGATTCGGGCTGTCAAGACAGCGGACGCCTGCCTGTCGTGTTTCCAGCCTGCTGTCTTCCTCTGTTGCAAGCGTTGAACCTATTAAAACGGCGGTTTTGGATGTGCAGTGAAATGGGCCTGCCTCCCCTTTGGACTCTTCCCACAAGGTTGTGCTGGTGAACGGGGGTGTCTGGAGAGCGTCTACCCTGGGTATGCTGAGGGTTTGGGGGAGGAGGGCTAAGGCCTCTGATCACTCAAGTCCTTGCTGTCAGGACTTGGGGCTGAGGCCGATGGTCTGAAGTGAGTCGTGGAGGAAACCCTCACCTGAAGAGCCTCGGGTTTGTCTTGCCAGCCTCTGTTTCCCTTCCCCTCTCCTGGTTCCCCTTTGGGGACAAGCAAGTACGCCAGGGACACTAGCATGTTGGCCTGCTGGCAGTATCCAGGCCAGACCAACCTCCAGGAAAGGACTATAGGCTGAGGGTCTGAGGTGGGGCAGCCCTTCCCACCCCGGCTGTTGAGAAGATGGCGCCCTCAGGCCAACTATGAAAGTCTTCCCAGCATGGTTCCCACATCCAGATCCCATACACCAAGAAGCCACCACTAGTGGGAGCTGCAGAAACCTGGCATGAGGGGCTAGCTACAGGCCCATGGACGGATCCCCCACTGGCTGAGAGTGTCCTCAGGGTGAGGGGATGGCAGCAAGTGGGGTGGGGGCGTTGCAATGAGGAAGCCAGATCCGGAGTCCAGTGAGGGCTGCATCAGCCAGAGCAGGCAGCGCCTCCGGCCCAGGGAGGCCTGAGAAAGGTGCTGGAGCTCCTTCCATGCGTTGGGAGCTGGTATTTCTGTCAATCACTGTGCTCAGGCCCCATTTGGCTAATGACCTCACAGCAGAACCAAACACAGAATCAATAGCTTTGAGGGGGCAGGGGGTGCGAGCAGAGCTTTTGCTTTGGGAGCTGGACTGGTGGTGCTAAATATGAGTGTCTGTGTAGCACCGGTATCTGTACCTGAAGCACCTGCCTTTCTTGTGCAAAGAGGGCATCTAGCCTCCTACTGTCTGCTCAGAGGCTGTCCTGCCCTGGTACCTCCTGAGCTTACACCCCGTTGACCACCAGTGCCCGTGTGAGGGTCTCCTCTCCACAGTCCACAGCCAAAATCAAACATGCAGGTGGCCCAAACGCTCTGTGAGACGTGACTGCTCTCAGAGCCTCCCTCCCCCCAAATCAAACCAAAACAGCAGCTTTACCTCTCCCGTTCTGAGGCCAAAACTATGACAGGAAGGCAGCAGCCAGAACCCAAAGCCCACAGGTGGGGACAGCAGGATAAGTGCTGGCACCCAGGCCCCTCTCTTTCACTCCCATGTGAAAAGCATCGACCTTTCCCACTCCCTCCTCTCATCTCCTTGTTTCCCAGCCTGGACCCAGGTTGGCCTTTCTCTTAGGATGTGTCACCATCCCCAGGTGGTGTCTAGGGGGTATTCTGCTGGCAAAGACCAGTGCCTCCCATTCCATGTGTAAATAGGCTGACACACCTCAGACTCCATCTGAATAGAAAGGGTCCCCATCCCCATGGCTCACCAGAACACAGAGAAGCCTTGGGTTACCAGGTGAAAAGAGGAGAGCTAGAGAAAGCCTCTGGGGTCCAGCAGGGTAAGGGCTGTAGCATAAGGGGAGCCGACCTCCAGGAAGGGGCAGGGGATTGCCCTTCGCTGTGGGCTGGGCAGGTGGGGTCGTTCATCAGAGCCCCAAGAGGTTCAGTGGCAGAGGGAGATAAACAGGACATGGGTAAGGGGTGTTGTTTTTGGTTTCATCCCAATGACATGAAAAGGGATTGGCTCAGGCCCTAACTTTCTTCCTGTTTGCCAATTTTTCCAAATTTGTCCTCAAAATGACACCAAAGCCTTGTCTCTGTCATACACCCATCTTGCCTGTCCCAGCCCACTCTAGTTAGCAGGTCCAGCCATCATTCTGCCCTTCCCCTCAACCCACCTACAATTATTTATTGATTCACCCACCCCTCATTCACCCACTGACTCACCCATCCATCCATCCATCATCCATCACTCTACCCCAACTATCATTTGATCCCACACTCCCCTATTCATCCTCTTACCTTTTATCCATCCACCTGTCTCTCTACCACCCACCCCTGTACACACCATACATGTGTGTATCCATCCATCCTCCAATCTAACCCACACAACCATGCCTCAGCCCATCCACCCAACCATCTCTCCACTCACTGAACACAGAGTACCACCACCAACCCCCTCAGTATTCCAAAGCTGCCTCAGCGTTTTGGGTCTTTCCATGACCTTGGCTGCCCTAAAGGAATCTGTGGGCTCGGCCACCCCCGTCCCAGTGCCCCAGCCATTGGTCCATGCCTGCTCTAGGGACAGACAAGGTTCTGCTGCAGGCATTTTGTGCATATTATACCAATGTCCTAGCAATAGCTCCGACCAGTCTGGGACCACCTGGCAAGTGCGGCAGCCGTGGGCCAGAAGTGCGAGTTGGGAGGTGGCCCACACACCTACTCAGGGCCCTGTGACCAGAGCCACCAGTCAGGGTGAGCACATTCCTTGGCAAAACCCTGTTATTGTGGGGCAGGGCTGCCTTCTCTCTTTGTCTCCAGGTGTCACTGCTGGGAGGAAGTGTCCCCAGGGAAGGAGGGGGAGAGGAAGAAAGAACCCAATGTTGGCCTCTCAGACACCAGCATCTGGAGCCCCTCTTCCCCTGGGATGCTCATGGTTACGCTGCCTCACTCCCGTTCTCATATTCCATCCTGGGGTTCTGGACAACTGGAAATTAGCCCTGGAGAGTTCTGGATGATGCAGGACTAGGCCATTCCCAGGCTGAATTGGGCTTATGGTGGTGGGTATTCCTGGGACCCTAGAGGCTTTCCCCAGCCCCAATGACCCATTTCCCTGGGCCTCCAGGCTCTCTCACCACACAGAGCATTTTCCAAAACGGGCTGGAATCAAGGCCCCGGATTACAGCCCTGCTGGCAGGAGAGGAGGAAGGCAAGGAAAGCAGAGTTGGTATAGGAGCTGGACCTTGGGGAATCCATCTTCTCCCTGGACACCTCATAGATAAGGCCCGGGGGAACTGGGTGTCTGTGACAGCAACCAGTACTGGTCCCTCAAAGTTCCAGAAAACTCCACCTTGCATGCTTCTGTTCCTTTTGTTTCAATCCATCCAGCCCCTAGAGTGCTACCCCAAAGACCCCTTGTAGCAGTAATGCAATGTTGGAACTCAAACTGGATCCTGGTTTTTAAATGTTAGAATGAAGGCATTGGGCGCCATTGTTTCTAATCTGGACAAGGGGCCCAATCATGCCTGCTGTTGGCTCCCCCACTGTGTCCTCAGGCCGAGGGGGTCGGGCTGTGGGAACAGAGCCCAGCCTCGCACAACCTCATGGGGAATGCATTGATTTTCCACTTTCTCTTTCTTCCTTTTTTTTTTTTTTTTAAATTCCCCTAAAGGAGTTGGACCTTGAGTGTTGGGTCGTTTTCCTGTAACGGGTTTTCCTCGAAGCTGTGTAGGATCCATGGCATGCTGTCCCCGTCGTGTGTCCTCTGATGTACTCTGTTTGACCTAAATGCTGTAAGACGTTACAGTTCAGGTCACCAGTTACCTCTGTGTCGTGTAATAAAACCAACGTTTGCCATCACGGCTCTGCCTCTCCTTGGGTTCCAGGCAACTCCGCTGAGCCCCGTTTCACACACTGATTCACCAAATATGTACTGGGGGCTTTCTCAATTCCAGGCAAGAAAGACAGGGCCCTGCCCCAAGGGGGTGAACAGCCATGTGACATACGTTGGCGTGTGACTGGGATGTGGGCAGATGACCGCCTGTTTAGTCCACCCACAGCTTCTTATGTTCTTGCCAAGTGGGGTCAACTTGCAAAGGTTGTGTCCTCAAGGTGATCTGGACAACCTTGGACCCCAGATGGCACCCATGGGCTCCAAGCCCCAGTGCCTCTGGCAGTGCTAGGCACCTCCCACAAGACCCTGAGGGTGGACGTGGGACCTGAGGGTGCACACCAAGGGAAGGGACACGTTGGCCCGAAGTCGCCAGGATATTAGCCATGGTGTCCCTGCTCCCAGGGCGGGTCCCGTCCAGGGTTGGGTGCCCAGGACTCAGAGCTCCTGGTTCGCTGGTGGCCCCTGGGGGAGGGGTGTTATTAATACTCAGGCCCAGGCTTGGAACATGGTGTATTTTGAAAGGCGTCATTGGAAAGGCCAGTGTGGGGGCGAGGCTGTCCCCATGCCAGGCGGCTGGCGGGAGCCCCAGCTGGGCCTGGTGTGTCAGCAATCTCGGCATAGTGTGGGATGACAACGTTTTTCCATTGCAGAAGTCTGAGCTCAGAGGGAGGCTGCCGGAGGCCGGGCCTGAGTCCAGCAGCTCTCAACTTAGTGCCCTGCCTCCCACATGGAAGTAGAGGGAAGGGCCCAGGCCCAGAGACCCTCCGTGGGGCCTCAGAACCACAGTAGGGAGCGTACCAACTGCCTTGTGTTGGGGGAGAAAGACAGACGGTGGCTGCACTTCCATCCTTGTCCAGCCAGCCTGGGACCAAGGCCTTCTCCTCAGTGCAGACATGGACGCTACCCTGAAGGCACTCTGGCCTGCCAGGGGAGACCTGGGGATGTATAATTTACAGGGGACAGGCAGAGGGCGAGGCCACAGGGCAGTCACCACAAGAAGGAGGAGGAGCAATCAGGGAGTTTCCCTGGAAGCAGTGGCACAGGGGCAATAGCGCCCTCTGGAGTCCTTACATGTAAGTGTGGGATGGAAAGGGGAGAGAGAAGGGACCTGCATTTGAGCTGGGAGGCCTGCACATACCGGGGCACAGACGATTGGGGCCATGAGACTCTGCCTGGAGACCACCATCCCTTGGGGGCCAAGGGGACACCATGCAGTATTCAGCTCAGCCTCCATGGAGGTGATAACAGAGCCGAGTGGGGTAAGGGAAGGGGGAGTCAGGCAAAGAGGCAGGGGATCTCAGTTTCCCAAAGCTGGAGTGGCAGCCACAAGTCTCCCCATTTCCAGGACACATGCCTCATCCCCCTACACCCACAACCCCAGGAGAGGAATGCTGCTCCAGCTCTGGGCTCATAGTCCAGCTCTACTGTGGCCTGAACTCTTCCCACACCTGGGCCCCCAATTCCAAGTTTCCAGAGAAGAGACCCCAATTGGCCCAACTTTGACTTACGTGCTGTGGCCTGGGGGTGGGCTCTGGGTTGGGGTGGGCAAACACGCTAGAGAGGTCCCCCGTAAACATGTCAGGGGTCACAACAGTAAAGGCACAACAGGAACTCCACCAAGACTGAGCCAGGCAAAGACAGATGCAGGAGACCAGGGCACACAGGGACACAGGCCTTCAGTTGCCCTCTGTGGGCAGCAAGAGAAGAGCAGTGGAGGCAACAGAGGCAGGCTTTACAAATTGCCTTCAAGCCCCCAGTATGAACCGCCTTCTCTTCACATAATTCAACTTCAACCATTTGGCCCTGTGGCCAGGGCAGGATATTGGCTTCATTAAATGGCTCTCACCTAAGAGAGGGTCCAAAATGGGAGTAGGCGAGGGCAGATCTCCTGAGTCCCTGGGGGGTCAGGAGGAGGGACAGAGGTAGACCTCTGCTCCCGAGGCACCCATCTGGTCCTCATCCCTTCCAGACCTTTGCCCAAGCTGTTCCCTCTGCTCAGGCTGTCTTGGCCACAGCTCTGCCTGACCCAGTCCATCAAGGCTGGCTCAAATGCCACCTCCTCCAGGAAGCCTGCTCTGAACCCACATGCCATCCTTCTGACTTCTGCACACTTGGATAATTTGCTTGTGCCCATGTCATCCTAACAGTTGTCTACCACTCAGTAAGGTATAATACTGAGCAAGTTGTGTGGAATGGGGATTCCAGCGAGCTTCCTGGGTTGTCACCACACCTAGCTCAGGCCTCAAGGCAGGCTTGGCTGAGCTGACACATAGGGGACGCTCTCCCAGGCTTCCCCGCAGCCCAGCCGCACTCCTCTTTCCCCACCTTGAGTGTCCTGGAGGTGCCTACCCCGTGAGGAAGGGGACAGGGCCAGGAGTAAAGAAACAGCCTTTGACCCTCAGGGCCCAGAAGCCAGGGCTGGAAGCTTGGCTGCAGCTGGAAGACTTTTAAGTGCTTAGTGGAAGCAGCTGACCTGGGGGAGGGCTTAAAACCCCAGGAGAGCACCAGTAGGTGCTGGTGTGCGGGTGAGTGGTGGAGGTCTCTCCTTCCTACCTGCTCATCTACCATGTGGCCTTTCCTCAGCCGTGCTCTCTTCCCACCCCCCACCGAGGCCTGGCTCCAGAGGGTTTCCTCAGACCCTGAGGCCCAGGGCTGGGGCGCCTGCAGCTGGACTGAGAAGACCCCTCTGGGGCCAGGGTGTGGGGACAGGAAGGAGGAGGAGGAGCCCTGGGAAGCAGACGACACTGAGGAAGATAAGAAAGATACAGGCTTCCCTCTGTCTCTACTGGAGAGTGAGGACAGCGAACACCCGGTACCTAACCAGGTAACAGCCTCACCAGGTAACAGCCTCGTGGATCCCAGGGGCGGAGCATTGGGCGGAGGCTGGCCAGGGAATTCAGGGCCCCTGTGCCTGGGGGTGGGCGGAGGGACAGGACACAAATTGCTGAGCTTTGACCTTGGAGGTGAGAGAGCCACTGTCCCCTGCCTGGAAGAGGGTAGTGTGGATGCCCACCCCTGCACGGGCTGGAGGGGCCTTTGTGTTGGGGAAGTATTACAGGGACTTCTCTGTAGCCCCAGTCCACATGACCTTCCCGTTCCCCTGGGAGAAGCCCCAGCACATCCCTGAGGACAGGAGGGGTCAGGTTAGCCCCCCTCTGCCCTCCCTCAAGAGGAGCCTAGGAATGTCCTTCCTTGGGGCTCAGCGTGGGGCTGCGTGCTAACAGGAGCTGGAGGCCATCAAATTGAAGCTGTGGGCCATGGAGCAGGCCCAGCGGCCACAGCTACCCAGGACGCAGGGCCAGGCAGGAAAAGAGGAGGGCTCTGGGGCCATACTGGCCTGGAAGCTGCTGAGTCCAAAGACAGGTAGGAGCCAGCAGGCCCCCTTCCCTGGGCTGGTGGGCCCCCGAGTCCTCGGACACACAGCTCTGAGCCCTTAGTCTTCCTCTGTAAATCAGGATGGGCTGCCAGATGCTGTTGGGAAAGGGCTGGCTCACAGGGAGCATTGGCCGGGCAGGCGGCTGTAAGTCCTTCTAGAATAGGCCCAAAGGGTGACCTCTTCCTCCAGGAGTGAGGAATGAGCCACAAACGTGAGGTACCTACCATTAGCAGCTGCTGAGAGCCCCCAGCCCAAGGCAAGCCCCCACCCCTCACCTCCTGAGGCTGCTCTCTCTGCAGACTGCCCCTGCCCTGGGACTCCTGTGGAGAAGGTGGAAGTGGACCACAGATCCATCTATGTGGGCAATGTGAGTGCAGAAGGAAGATGGGGTCCCTTCAGGGGGCACCCTGGGTCTGCTGCCTCCTCCTGGCTATGAGGATTAAAGGAAGGGACATGAATGGGGGGCAAACTCAAAGCCACAGAGGCCAGAGGAGAGAAGCAGGAGGGTGGGGTCTGGGACATTGACAAAGGTAGGACGGGACCTCGGGCCTGTGTCAGCAAGCGTTCTGGTTTCCCACCATGAGCTAGAAGCCAGGATTAACACACGACATCTCCCAGTTGGTCAATCGTTGGCAACGAATTCCACTTGAAAAAGCCACACACTCTCTGCACAGGCCACATAAACATGGGGGGGGGTCCCCTAACATGTGGGGGTGTTCATGTTCATCTCAGTCTCCAGTCCACCCCCAGCAGGGGTGGAATCAGAAGACCCCACTACCACCCACACACTGGGGTCCAGTCAACCGCTCTCTACCAAGAAAGCATGGTACAGGAGGCCCCTGGAAGTTGAGGCCTCTGCAGGAGCCCCCCAACACCAGGGCCATGCCTGTGTCAGGTGGACTACGGGGGCACCGCTGAGGAGCTGGAGGCTTACTTCAACCATTGTGGGGAGGTGCAGCGTGTCACCATCCTGTGTGACAAGTTCTCCGGACACCCCAAAGGGTCAGTGCAGGGCCGAGGGGAAGGGTCCCCTCAGGGGAGGGGACTGGGTGCCCCAGAGTGTTGCCCGGCATGGGTGACCTGGGCTGGGCGCTTACCAGTCCCTGCCCCACCCCAGCTATGCCTACATAGAGTTTGCCACTGAGAGCTCAGCCCAAGCTGCTGTGGATCTGGATGAGAGCATCTTCCGAGGCCGGGTCATCAAGGTGCTTGTCCCCCATGAGTCACCAGGGCACCTCTAGGTGGGGCGCTGTGGGCTCTGTTCTGAGCTTCTCTATATTAACCCATTAATCCCCGAGATGCCAGGAAATGCAGGCACAGGGAATTGCCTAGCCTGACCCATCTCCAATCTCCCAATGTCTTTGGGCACACCTGCTGGGCAGCAGGGGCTGGGTGGAAGCACTCAGACCCCCAGGGGTTTGGCCTGGGTGTGGCTCTGAGGAGGCTCCCCTCCCAAGCTGGACCCCACCCCCTGTAGGGGAATAGGTTCATCAGGGGCATATTACAAGACCAAAGATGTGGCTGGACAGTTTAGGCCTAAATGGGGATCTTGAGAAAGTCCAGAACAAGGTTAGGGTCTGATGCCTTGGGAGGCCCCATGCCCTGGGGCCTCGAGAGCCTGGTGGGCTCTAGGGACTGAGCACACCTGACTGTGAGCCTCCAGCAAAGAAACCCAGGAAGCCTTCCTGGAGGCAGCTTTCGCCCTGGGCTCTACTCTAGGGAGGGGATTTAGGCTGCATGGGGGCGGAGGATGGGAGAACAGGAGTCTTGGGCCACTTGGCCTTTGGTTTCAGGTGCTGCCCAAAAGGACCAACTTACCAGGGATCAGCTCCACGGACCGAGGGGGCCTGCGGGGACACCCAGGTGCCAGGGGAGCACCCTTCCCCCACAGCAGTCTCCAGGGCAGGGCCCGCTTCAGACCACGAGGGCGGAACAGGTGAGTGCAGATGGGAAGGGCGCAGCCCTGGGGGGGCACTCATCTCCCATTCTCTCTTTGCACAGGGGATGTGGCAGAGTCTCACCATGGTATTGACCGTACTGAAAGAAGGGCTGGATCCGGAACATGCAGCTGTGCTCCACATGGGACCATTTACTCCAAGGGGGCGGGTCTGGAGTGCTGCGGGGTCATACGGCATGGTAGACAGGAGAGCTTGAAGCCAGAGGAGAAATTCGGGGCCAGTGGAAAGCTGCCCCCACATTCTTCCCCTCTTCACTCGGATAGGAGGATGGCCCACCAGGGCCTCGCACAATGGCCCAGACCCCACGGTTAAAACCACGTCACTAAGCTGGGTACAGGTGTGGGCCTGGCAGGAGAATGCTACTTGGGGCTTTGGAGGGCACTGGGCAAAGCTTCAGGCAGGTGAGGCCCAAGCAGTGCTGCTTCAGCTTGGGGTTGGCATACTCGGGGCTCATTGACTAACTCCTTTTAAAGAAAAATAGAAATGTGTGTTTTAATGGTAAAGCATAAATCATTAAATTTGAATATTTTTTAAAAGCACATGACAATAGACCTCCCTTTATGCGTCTCTCTGGGATACGCGTTCATTCTGTCTTTCTCAGGTGCAGACTCTACAGAGAAAGGTGGGGGATGGGATGTGGTTGTGGGGCCGAGACTCGCTTCCACCTCATTTCACAGCTAACAACCAGCGGGCAGTGTTAGGGCTTGTGTGGCAGTGTCACCACTGGCCCTGTGCTACAGAGAAGTAGAGGCTAATGGTGTCTTCACCTAGGTCTGCTGGCCTTCAGGGCACACGCTTCCCCCACAGCAAGTGACTCAGACACCTGCCTTCGTATGTCCTCCCCTGTGAGGCACTGTGGTGTGAGGCACTGCAGGACAGGCACCTGGGGCCCCGGGCAAAGGCCTGGCCTCCTCAGAAGTTCAGGAAGCAGAGGGGAGTTTTCCATACTGGGTACTCTGGCTGCCGTGCTCTCTGAAGCAGGCACACCTGGCTTTCTCCCTGAGGATGCAGTGTGTAGTCTATCCCCTAACTGCACTAAGAGCTGGGAAAGAAGCCTGGGGCCAAGTACAAACACACTGTGTTCTAGTGTTAAATAACTGCTAATGAACTCTCCCTGCACTTTTCTAAAGGAACTCTGCCTTGTTATGCTTATTTGATTATTGGTTCCTTAAGCTTCTAACAGAGCTGCTCTGTGCTTTAATTTACAGGTGGGTTGGTGGCCACCCAGTTAGCCCACATGTGGGTTGGTCCCTGTCTCTGTCCCTGGTCCCCCTTCTCCATCACCTGCAATGACAGCATTCTCTGGGGAGGATGGGACACCTCTTTGAGCTCTACCGGACATGCGTCTTTGACTTCCTCCCTCAGGCCAAGTTCACACTCCCCTGTGACCTGGTTGGCTCTTATAGTAGGGTGAATGATGGCCCTCCCCAAAAATATGTCCACATCCTAATCTCCAGGGCCTGTGAATGGGACCTTATTTGGAAAAGGGTCTTTGCAAATGTGATTAAGGTGGAATGAGATCATCCTGGATCATCTGAGTAGGCCCTCGATCAAATGACACGCACTGGATCTATGAGACACCAACACACAGAGAAGATGATGTGGAAACGGAGATGAAGGCAGAGCTTGGGGTGATGTGTCTACAAGCTAAGGAGCCCTGGCAACCACCGGAAGCTGGGAAGAGGCCTGGGATGGATCCTCCCTCAGAACCTCCAGAAGGAGCCTGCTCTGCTGTACCTGGATTCCTGATTCTGGCCTCCAGAACGGTGAGCGATTCAACTTCTGCTGTTTTACGCCCCTCCTTCCTAGTGAAAAGGTGGGTAGAAGGGCTGTTAGGGAAACTTGCCAAGGCCACGCAGCAGCTCAGGGCAGAGCCAGGCTTGGCCGTGGGGTCTCTGCGTGGTCAGGACCATGAGCAGGGGGGCTGCAGGAGAGGCATGCCACCAGGTGTAGTTCCCTGAGCTGCAGGTTACATAGCACCAGGCAGATGCCGCCAGCTCCTACCTGCTCAACCCCTTAGGCTGTTCCCCTCCTCAGTAAGGGGAGTTATGTGTTGGTCTTGATGGACTCATTGTGCATGCTGGCTTTTCTGTAAGGTCCCACTGTGTCTTCTACCCCAAGTAGTTCCTTTAGGGAAGCATTTTCTTGATCCCTTCTGTGTGGCCACTTTAAGGAGAGACTGGGCCCAGGACTCCCTCCTTTCCCGTGGATTTCAGACCTGAGCAGATTAAAAAATTGCTGAACACAAATAGCTCAGGGCTGGTATGACAGCAAAGACCCAGGCTCCTGCTAACTTTTTGCTCCCCGTTCTTGGTGGATAAATCATATCCTCATGTTCTCAATATGGCTGTCTGAGCTCTAGCCATCATATCCAAGTTCTGGGCAAGAAGAAGGAAAAATGAAAAAGGAAGAGTATTCCACCTGCCACCTGAATCCAATGGATGTTGGGAGTCCCAACTTGCAGTCCCTACTTAATTTGCAGAGTCACCACTCAGTCAGCAGAGATCACTACTAAAACCTCGACCATGGACTGCAGGGAAGAAATCCTGTGTGACAGCGGCCTACGGCCCACTAGCATCACAACCAACACCTGCTGGTTGGTACTTCTCAGCCCTACTCTAGGTTTTCCAATTCCACCTGCACTTGTGTTTTTAACACCCTCCTGATTATCTTTTTATTTGTGTAATTTAAAAAATTAATCCTGTGCTTGTTAGAAGGGAAGGACATCCAAAGGGATGCAGAGTAGAGTTCATCTCCCAATTCTAGCCCCAGGCTGACTGATGCTACAGCCTTCCCCACTCCCCAGAGGGAACCGAGCCACCTTCCTCCTGGTCAGAGACCCTCTCCCCAGCGTTTGAGGGAGATAGGGGGGCACTCACGACTGTCTTGGGGTACTAGCCTGAAAACAACGCAGAGCAGACTGCAGGTGGGGCTCAGGCCCAGCAGGTCCTCGGCACCTCTCCCACTTCATGGGCCATGTTCCCAAATGACCAAGGCCCCAAAAGGGGCCGTCACCTCAGTCATGTCAACTATTAGGACTGTCCTCTGGACTGGGCTGAGCAGGCTTCCGGGGAAGCAAAATGCAAACATAATGATTACATCAGTTCCTCATAAGTAAGCCCCCGCCCCAACCACCCGGGCAGCTTAGGGCAGCAGGGGACTCAGCTCCTAACCCCATCTGGCCCTCTGGCCATTAGGAACTCCCTGCACTAACAGGTAGAAAGAGGACTCATTCACGCTCACAAAGCAAGCAGCCACAGATGAGACGCTGCAGTAACACGAGGTGTCCTAGATCTCGTGAGGGCTGCCACCCAAGGCTGGGACAAGTCCAGATGTCGGGCCGGACACAAGACAAGAGGACTTATCCCTGTGGAGGAAGGTCTGTGGGCTGTCCCTTGTGGCCCTCTAGGCACAGGAGGCACTACACCCCACCCACCTGGGCAGCCACTGGAGGGCGCAGTAGGAGTAGCAGGTGGAGCAGAGGCTGGCACATGAGGCTGGCACATGAGGCCGGCACATGAGGCCCTCTGGGGCCTCGTCAGCAGCTCATGGCTGCAGCCTCTCCAGGGCCCCTCGCACTGTGGGCTCTCGCCACCCTGCTCGCCCTGCCCTTTTGTGCTTAGTGGGCACAGTGGGTCCCAGCTGTTTAGTCCCTGAACTCTGCCCCAATCCCTGAAGTCTTGCGTTAAACTCTTTAGTTAAACCCTCTGGTGACACAGAAAGAAAACGCCAAATCTGATGTCACAGACCTTTAATAGACACGCACCACACCAGGCCTCGCCCCCACACAGCACATCTGTGACACTCAGGAAAAGACAAATGATAATAAATACACGTCTACACAACACGGCTATATACAAAATGCTTCTCTTCAATCCACAGGCAGCAGTGTTCTTGCTCAACAGACTTGTATCATCATAGATGTCACCATGCTGTCGAAGGCCCTACAAACAGAAACAGACCAATGCAGAGGAGACGTGGCCCTCTACCCGTTGCCCGCAGACAGGCTCTGTGGCACTGCCTGTCTCCAAGGACGCCCCAGGCATCAGTCTCCAACATCCAGGTAAGTAAACTTGGCTGAGAGGCCAGGACGTGTGTCCTGCCACACCCAGCAATTAGAATCTAGGTCTCCTGCCTCCTGGGTCCCTGCAGTTTCCCGAGATCCTGCCCACTAGACTCAACCTTGCCCTGGCTGGGTCTCCAGGCAGAGGTGGAGGAGCTGCAATGTGGGCACTGCAGGGCTGTGGTACAGTGAGAACAGTGGCTGTCCCTGCCATGAACAGCCCAGGAGACAAGGGGTTCTGCATAATGCTGCCAGCTTCTCCCCTCTGGCACCCAGGATGACCCAAAGCAGTGTCACAGCTGAGAGAAGGCACCATGGGAAAGGCCTGGCTCCGGTCAGTGCCGTATCCTTTCCCCTGCCGGCTACCAGGAGCCTTTGGGAAATGTGTCTAGAAATGTCTGGAATTCCCCAGAGCAGACTTGGGGTGTGTGCACATGAATGCTTCTTTATGAAGCATCTTCATGACATTCTGATGTTGATTGTTTATTTTGAAGACTATGAAGACATCTGCGATCCAATTTCCTCACCTTCCAAGTTCAATATCAAAGACAAAATCAGGCAGGGACAGGAGGATGTCCTGCCAGAAGTCTACTATCCATGTGCCTGGGCCCTCACTGGGCCCTCACCCCAGTACCTGCTGGGCGCACCTGGGAAACCAAATGGGCAGGCTCTGCCCCATTGGAAATCTCTGCCCCATTGGAAATCTGTGCAAGAGTTTGTTTAATAAAACAGGGTTCTGCTCCTTCAGAATTGCTGCCTTAGGGGAACAGTGTTCATTGCTTACAAAGACCTTCCCTCCCTTTCAGAATCATTGCCTTTCAGCAAGCAGGGCCTCCAAAGGTGGCAGACCCGAGAGCAGCCACCCACCTGGACTGAATGCAATCCCCCGGGTTATAGAAGGGGTTGCACATCACATCCGTGTAGGAGTTGTGTAGCTTCCGGAACATCTGAAACAAGAACCAACATTTTTAATTCACACGTACACATAGCCAACCAGATGGGGTGGTGTGTAGAGCTTCCTGTGCCCAGAGCAGAGCTAGAGGGACACAAGATTTATGGCTTCTAATCATTTCAAAACAAGTGAAAATGGGGAAACAGGCCCAGGCACAGGTCGCAGGCACCCTGCCCTTACACTGCGAATCTCGTTGTCTCGAAGCGCTGTGTTGGAGGAATCCACCACCATGACAAACTTCACCTTGGAGTTAGTCACATAGCCGTATCTGCACAACTGGTTAAAGAACATGCTGTCAACACAGGGACTCGGTGGCAGCATGAAACACGGCCTCGCTGTGGCGAGTGTGTGAGCGGAGGGCCATCTGTGCACATCTCCTGGCTCCAAAGCTGCTTTGGAGAAACATGACCACCTTTCATCACAAGAAGTGCCCCAAACTGGGCCCATCCAGCAATGCCAGACCATTCGAACCACGTTGGATGTGACTGGACATTTCCTTGGGGCAACTTCTGGTGTTTACTGGAGGAGCAAAGGGCAAGCAGCTAAACCCCATCCTGATTCAAATGCCAGGGCTGCCCTGCCCAGGCCCTGGGGCCCCTTGCCCTCTTTAAGAATCAGTGCCTAGCCTGAGAGTATTAACTATAAAACCAGAGGTCTCACAAATATGGCCAATCCTGCCTGTGGTATCAACACCTCCACAGGCCACTTCACCTGGTAGAACAGCAGCTCCCTGGCAAAACACCCTTTGAGATCTTGCTCCCAGCACAGGTTGTCAGTTTGGCTCAAACAAACTCTCATAAAAATTCTCTACAGGTTTGGACAAGCTACATTACTGCTTGTGGGAACATCATTGAACTCCATGGATTTCAAGCCATTTGTCCCAAGGGAGTGGTCAAGGTTTTAGAGTGACTTGGACTGAGCCTGATAAGGAAATGAGTGAACCAATTATCCCTTGCTCAGCGTGGACGGCCCTACTGAGAAAGGAATCCCTGCAATGAAGCAGGAGCTTCACCCGTTTTCTACAAACCAGACGAGGGACCTGTGTACACTGTCACAATTCTCCATGTAATTCAAGCCTGGATTTTCCCACATCCTCCTAATTAAAGGAAAAAAGTACATAAGGTCTTAATTAGCTTCAAGCTGCCCTAACTCCCCCCACGGCAAGTGTTGGTACTGTGGATGGAAAAAAAATAAAAAAGCATTCTATGGCAAGTAACCTCCATTCCATGGAAAGTAACAGGGTGATCTGATCATAAACACCTAGCTGGGCAGGTCACGGTGGGTAGCCACACACTCCAGGCATATGACTTTTTAGTAAGAGGTTTATCTGTGCTTTAAGCAAGCCCTGTCCATCATTTCTATCCATTAGGTTAACACACCTTTGGAATAACCACCCTCAAGAGAGCCCATATTCTTAACTATCCTGTAATCCAATCCCCGCTTTGCTTTTCCCCCCACCTCCACATAATCTCCCTGACATTCCCCACTTAATGTTAAATGCATAAAAGAAGCTGCAAAACCGTTATTCTCTTGAGCATTTGAGATCTTGCTCCTGGCATATGTTGTCAGTTTGGTTCAAATAAACTCTTATAAAAATTCTCTGCACGTTTGGACGTTTCTTATGTTGACAGTACAAAATGCCTTTCGGGGTTATCTGATCCTACAGTACATGGCACAACTGTAGGCAGAATCCCCTGCGGGGAGAGGCCCTCTGACAGGCCCCCACTGGCTGTGAAGGATACACCTTGTAGTCCTCTGTGGGGTACAGCAGACCCAGGTAGAGCTCTCTCTGGTCCACCAGGGCCTTCCCCATTGCAGAGACCTTCTCGTCCACCACATCCAGGGACGTGTGTACCATATAGTGGAACTTCAGCTCGTTCTCCATGGGGATGCTGCGGATGTAAAGGGGGTAATTCTGCAAGAAAGGGGGACAGCGACTGAAGTGACGAGAATCCACTCTGTGCGCGCCAACTCGGAGTAAGAGGCCTCAGAGCTAACTCGCCACGGGAACATGCTCTCCTTCTCTAAAACCAATAGCCCCATCCAGCAGACTGCTGCCTTCAGAGGACCCAATGTAATCTGAGGAAGTTTACACATGGTCTGCAAAGGGGCATCACCAGGGTGGGCAGAAAAAAGACGGCTCAGAAAAATGGGTTTGAGCACAGCCTGACAACTAGCCCTGTCACCCGGAGAGGTCACTCACCTTGCGTGGGGGGCACAGTCCCGGCACATGCTCTCCTCTGGCCCAATAATACTGCTTGTTTCCTGACCCACCCCCACCCCATAATGTCGTCAGTGCGGCAGAGGCACTGGCATGCCCTCTCACTAAATCCTGCAAGGCATGGCTCACACCGCCCTTCATGGCAGCAGATCCACCCCTCACCATCCTAACCCCGCAGTTAGTTAACAGCGTCTTCCTGGGGCTCCCGCATGTCACAATTTACTGCTTCGGCCCTGTTCCTGGCGCTGCCCAGATATAGTGGACCCTACACTGTCCCTACCCTCACGGGGCTAACACGTCTGATGGCGTTGACAGTCGGCAGCACTGCCAATGAAGACTGCGGTGGCACCCGGTGCTAAGAGGGAAGCACCCAGGAGCTTCCAGGCACGGATGCCCCATAAGCCTGGTCTTATAAAAGCCAGGCAGGGCAGCCGGCCTTGGGTCAGAGGAGTATGCGGGCGGCCACTCCGTCTCAGGAGTCAGAAACAGCTTTCTGCAGGAAATGAAACCTATGGTGGCCAACAAAGGCAATGGGAGCGGGCGACGGGGCTTCCAGGTGCGAAGGCCGCGGGTGAGCGAGCCGAGCCTGCGGGGGGCTGGCAAGTGATCCGGCCGGGCTGCAGGGAAGGAAGGTAATGGTGCGGGCAAAGGGGTGAGGCCACCACGTTACTCCGACTCATGCTTAGGCGACGAGACGGGCCTGGAGCGCTGTGAGGCGGCGGCGTGACACAATCTGGTTTGTTTTTAAGGCAGCGTTTTGACAACTGTGCGCTGCGTCGCCAGTCGGGGTGCGCGGTGCGGCAGGACGGAGAAGTGGGCCGCCGAGGGGAGCAAGACAGGAAAGGAGGGCCTGGCCCGCGGGGCCCCGGCGTTGACGCCCCCGCAGATACACAGGAGGGTGCGCGCGGCGCGTCCGGAACTGCCCCGACCCCCTCGGCTCCTCCCCGCCTGCGGGCTCACCCCCCGGGGCCCCAGGGGCAGGGAAGCGGGGAGGCGGAGAGCGCGGGCGAACGCCGGCGCAGAGCAGGCCCGACCGCCCACCCGCGTACGCACCTCCTTGGCGATCACGGCCACGCACACCGCCATCTTGGGAGGCCCGGCCAGCGGCGTCACGTGACCCCCGCCAGGCACGCAGCCGCCGGGGCCCCGCCCCTTCTGTCATTCAGCCAACCTGGCCCCGCCCTTCCTATCATTCAGCCGGCCTGGCCCCGCCCCCGCCCCTCCGCCGGGCCGGAAAGGCAGTCGGGCTGTTCCCGCTGCAGGCCGGGACTCGGCGGCGCCCGGCGGGTTGCCATGGCGCCGGTGGATGCGGCAATGAGGTGGCGGCTGCTGCTGGTGCTGAGTGCAGTGGGGCTGGGGGCCACGGGCGTCCCCCAGCCCCCCAACATCCTGCTCCTGCTCATGGACGACGTGAGTGCGGGCCGGGCTCCGGGGGAGCGCTGCGCTCGGGGCGGCGGGTGGGGGCGACCGTGGGTGGAGGCAGCCCGTGGGGGTTGGATTGTGAGTGGGGGGAGACTTGTGCAAGGAGGGCCGTGGGAGCGTTCAGCTGACGTGAGGGTAGCCCTGACCCTGACGGCTGCAGCCTCACAGAGGGGCGAAGCTGAAGCGAGGTGGTCGTGTCCAGGCCGGGAGAAGACCCCTCCTGCACTGTTTCCCTTCTTGCCCGCTGGAAGGAGAGAGGGGCAGCCCAGACCAGCAGCGGCCCTGGCCTGGGGAGGTCCAGCTCCCTGGCACGGCCTGCTCACTCCTGCCCTCCCACCCAGTGCCCAGGGTATCCAGGCACGGAAGGGGGTGCCAAGCTGACCGATATCCAGTCCCTGCCCGCCTAGAAAGTCGCTTTCCCCTGCCTTTGGCTTACTGCACCTGCCTTACTCAAGGGCTGCCCCTGTCCACCTGGGCAGGACGCTCCTGCCCTCCTGAGAATTCTGGCCAAAGGTCAGGTCTTTAACTGAAGCAGCAGGAATACCCCCTGTCAGGTCTGTGTGCAGCCCAGGCCCACGGTCACATCGTCACACTGCTGGTCCAGCCCTGTGAAGATTACAGCTGAGCCGTTCACTTGTTTCTCTGCAGCCCTGTCCCTTGTGCTCCTTTCCTGAGGAAGCCAGGAGTGCAATGGAGATTCTGAAATTAGCTAACGTGAGGTGTGGGGGCAAAGTCGGGATGCAGACAAACCTGGGTTCTGCATTCGAGGATCTTACTCCCCTCTGAGCCAGGAGGAGTTACGGAAGCTCTTTGGGCCTCTCCTCCTCCCCATCCAGCTCTCCTCATAGTGATGGAAGGACTGAGGCAGGGCAGATGGCAGGCCATGGTGCTCAGTACTGTCAGGTCCAGTGATATGACAAAAGTCAGTGACCTGTATACAGCTCCTAAAACTCTTGGAGGGAACGGTGAGTCTGTGGTGTGCTCATGAGGCGACTAGTGGCTGGAGCCCTGGAAAGTTTCAGGATGGGGTCCCCAGAAGGCCAAGATGTGAATAGAAGTTTGAAACTTTCATCCCAGCCCCTGACCTCAGGAGGGGAGAGGGGCTGGAGTTTGAGTTCCATCACCACGGAGTCAATGATTTTATCCATCATGCCTGTGTCACAAGACCTCCTTAAAAAAACCTGAACAATGGAGGTGCTGCATGGAAGTGCTGGGAGAGCAGCGGGGAGGGCTGGGAACTCTTGCCCCTTATCCATAAGAAGTGCTCTAGGCACTTCTTCCATCTGCTGTTCCTGAGTTGTATCCTTCATTATGAACTGGTAATAGTAAATACAGCACTTCCCTGAGTACTGTGAGCCATCCTAGCAAATCATAGAACTTGAGCAAGTTGGTCAGAAGTACCGGAGACCCGGGAGTTGTGGCTAGCTGAAGGGGGGCCATCTTGTGGGACTGAGCCCTTGACCTGTAGGATTTGAGGCTAGCTCCAGACATAGAGTGGCAGAACTGACCCGAATCGTTGTACTCCCAGCTGTTGACCGGAGAGTTGGAGAAGGGGCTGGCGTGGAAACATCCCCACATTTGGTGTCAGAAGTGAGTAAATATAGATCAGAGTTCCCCAAAAGGCCAGCAGACACATCACAGGAACGATTGGACCAAGGCCAGGAGCCTCGTGTGGCTGTTAGACGGTCCTGGCGGGTGGGAATTGAGAGCTGCTGTATGTGTAAAATACACTCGGATTTTGAAGACTTAGTACGAGAAAAAGAATGTAAAACAATCTCATTTAGTCATTTTTTTATTGTTAAAATAAGGATTCTTTATATAAAAAATTAACAACATTCAGATGACCCTGCAAAGATCATAGAAACGCAGCCATAATTCCACCACCCACAGATAACCCTGGACATGTTTCTTTTTAGTCTCACAGACTTGCTCACACAATGACTGCTTCAAAAGCAGGCTCTGCAGCCCCTTAGCCGGCCCCATTCTGATGACCAATAGGGAAACTACTTCTTAATGAATATGTCAGTCTTGGAAATGCTTGCTTCCTGTTTCAATACTCAGTCTTCTCCAAACTGGAGTCCCTGTCAAGGCTCGTTCAAGCAGTCTCTTGGATGGCAGGCCTCTAGCTGAGTGCTTTTTCGGGTTTCTGCCCCTCCCCCTTCTCTCCAGGGTGGCAGTGGGTATGTGAAGCAAGTCATGTGCCCTCCTGGCCGTGCACTGAAGGTTTGTCGAAATGATAATATTTTTGGACACACATACAGGCATACCTTGGAGACATTGCAGATCTGGTTCCACACCACTGCAATAGAGCGAGTATCGCAATAAAACGAGTTGTGATCTTTTGGCTCGTGGAGGATCTTGTCTTCAGTTTGTAAAAATGCCACACCTGTAAAGCACAATAAAGCGAAGTGCAATAAAACGAGGTATGCCTGTACGTATTAGGTTAAATCAAATAACTTAGCCCTCATTCATCTATTTCTTTTTGCCTTTTTAATGGGGCTAGTAGAAAATGTACTTACACAGGTGGCTCCTGTGTATTTCTGTTGGAAGTGTCATTTTAGGCCCTGGAGGTTCTGAGTGGTGGAGCATGACCAGTGCTGGGAGTGTTTTTACTCAAGGGGCGCTGACGTGGGGTGGGGCAGCAGGAACCGGAACTGCGGCCAGGAGCCCTAGTGCCAGGCCCCTCTGGTGCAGGTTCCTTCTTGTGGCTTTCGGGTTCTCTGGCAGCTGAAACTAAAGAAATCTGGGAGATCTTTGTCCTGGTCAGCGAACATGGATAAGTTAGGACTTTGGGGTGGCAAATAACAGAAAATGCATTCAAAGTGACTTAAGCAAAAATGGGAAACCCAGTTCTCCTGACTAGACAGGCTAGGGCTGCAGTGGCTTCCGGTGGCAGGATCCAGAGGCCCCCTTGCTCTGTGTCCTGACCTGCCCTTGTAGTCGGCAGGCCCAGTGGGAGGGTGCGCTGCAAATTCAGCCCATACCCCTGAGCCAGGCTTACTGGTTGGGGAGGGGTCTGGCCAATGCCCCGCCCCACCAGAGGACCAGTCGGGGAGCAGGATGGGGCATTTGTGGCAGGGTGTGCAGACCTCTTCGTCCAGGGTGGCACCTGGTAAGGGTAGGGATGGCGTCTCCCTCCTTATTCCCTGGTGTGTCCTCAGACCCAGGGCTGGCCCTGGTAGACATGCGTTGCATGAGTTTAGAAGATGTTGAGAACCATTTCGTCAGTGGAGCTGATTCAGGTATGTTCTCCAAGGCTGATGGGGCTGGGGAGACAGAGCTCCCTCCCAGGGCATCCAGCCTAACTGGGCCCACGACCACTCCCAAGGGCCCTAGCTCTCTCTTTGTCAGGGTCCCTTATTTGTAAAACAGGACTAAGAAGAACTGCCCTGACCAAGGAAGTTTAAAGGTGAGCTGCACAGAGGCCAGCTCCCGTGTGACCACGGTTGGCCCATCAAGTGGGCGCCCCCAATCTGAGCTTCCAGAGCCAGTCAGCCGACCCTGCAAGACTTTCAATGTGTGTGTGTCTATAAGAATCCCTCGTCGCCAGCAGTGAGTTATGCTTACATTGCTCCACAGTCTTGAGATTCTAAGTGAAGGCAAGGTCAAGGGTGGGAAGAGGACCGTAATCCCTGGGGCCCAATGGCTTTTGCCTTCTGTGAAATTGGGCCGTCACGGAGGAGAGGGAAAAAGATACTAAATATGATGTGTGAGATGATGATTTCCTTTAACCCCTAATAACTCTGCAAAATAGATGTTAATATTCCTATTTTTGTAGCTAAGAAAGCCAATCAACAGGTAATAATAGAATGGTCTTGAGCAGACAAGCAACACAGTGGGCCAGAGATTGCTGGCCTCAGAAAGGCCCACCTGTAAGCAGGCTGGCCCCTTGGTCAGCATCTGGGACCTGGGATTTAGAGAGTGTGCCACCATTGCCCAATAAGAGGGGCTCCCTGTACCTACATTGTTTATGCAAACATTGTGATTTATGTTGAACACCTGCCTTCCTCATGGGAGGCTAGAACTGTGGTGGGTGGCAGGCAAAGGGTGCTATGTGACCAGCCCTTTGGTCTGTCTCTGCTCCTCTGACCTGGGACATGCTCTGCTTAGAGGGACAGCAGCCCACTGGTACCTGTGAGGACAAATCCACACTTGGGGCGGGGTAGGGTGAGGGCAGGAGCCTGGCAGCCTTCTCCAGGCCAGGCTTCAAGCAAGTTGTGCCATCTCAGCCTGCACTGGGGCTCCTGCTAGGTCAGCAGATATTTCTGAGGATGCTCTCCTGCCCCTCCCTCCTGCCCCCAACTTAGACTTGTAGCCCCCTCCCTGGACATGCAAACTTCATGCGGACCTTGGCAGACTCTGAGGCACATTGTCCCTTCTTGACCCACGAGCACCCTACCTTCCTTTCTTCTGTCAGCCACACCTCTCTCCAGGCGCTTTTTTCATTCCAGCTCCTATTGTCACTGAATGGAAAAGCCATTTCAGTGACTTCAAAATAAACCATCTCCAAAGGAATCCAAAGCGGAAAGGGCCAAACCTAGGACTCTATTGCCAGAAGGGCCTTTGAGAGCAGACTACACGGTCCAAAGGCAAAAACCCTAAGTGGGCTCTCGGACCCCCTCGTGTCTCAACCACCCTAAAGCTGGGAGACAAGAACAAGGGGAGAAGTCAGTGCCTAGGAGAAGCGTGGAGGCCGAATCTCACCAGAGGCGGCGTCACCCTCCTGGGCTCACCCTTATGGGGAGGGTGGTTATATAAACTATCTTGCAGAGAAGAGAGAAGGGGCATTAATAATTACAGACAATAGGGATGGCCGGATGGCTCAGTTGGTTAGAGCGTGAGCTCTAAACAACAAGGTTGCCAGTTCAATTCCCGCATAGGATGGTGGGCTGCACCCCCTGCGACTAAAGGTTTAAAACAGCAACTGGACTTGGAGCTGAGCTGTGCCCTCCACAACTAGACTGAAGGACAATGACTTGGAGCTGATGGGCCCTTGAGAAACACACTGGTCCCCAATATTCCCCAATTAAAAATTTAAAAAATTTTATTAAAAAGAATAATGTTTAAAATAACAATAATAATAATAATAATAATAATAATAACAGACCATAGACCTAAATGAGACTGTCCTGGGCCTACAGCCACCCACATATGGCCCAGAGTTGCCAGACCCCTTTGTGATCAACAGGCCCAACTGAAACGTCTACAGAATCAACCCAGCGTCTTTGGCGTTTTCCAGGTCAACTCATGCTGACCAGGTGGGCACTTTCCTCTCAGTTCAGACCCTTGTCCTTTCATACAGGCCTGAGACTTCTTGTTGGCTGACTCAGCAGAGCCCAGTGAGTCAGAAGGGCTCTAAGGGGCTCCTGGAGAAACAGGAACTGCCAGGCTCCTACCAGGTCTCAGCAGAAAACCAGGTACCTGCACTTTTCTGTGCTAACTGCTCTGCTGAGATGTAGTTCACCGTACATGCAGTTCACGCAGTTAAAGTATACAGTTCAGCGGTTTCTAGTATAGTCACAGCATTGTGCAGCCGTCACCACAGTCAGCGTTAGACCATGCTCATCACCCCAAAAAGAAGTCCCGTCATCACTGGCAGTCACTGGCTGTTCTCCTCCCTCAGCCCCTGGCAACTAGCAGTCTGCTTTCTGTCTCTGTGTATTTGCCTGTTCTGGACGTTTCATAAAAATGGAATCAGACATTTGTCCTTTTGTGACTGGCTTCTCTCGTGTAGCCTCATGTGTTTGAGGCTCATCCACGTTGTAGCGTGTGCCGATACTTCCCTCCTTTTTTTTTAAATAATTATCTTACAGTAATCAGGATTTTTTTTTAAACTTTTATTTATTTTAAGGATGTTTTTCCAGGACCCTTCAGCTCCAAGTCAAGTTGTTTCAATCTAGCTGTGGAGGGCGCAGCTCACAGTGGCCCATGTGGGGATCGAACCGGCAACCTCGTTGTTAAGAGCACCGCGCGCTAACCCACTGAGCCATCCGGCCGCCCGATACTTCACTCCTTTTTATGGCTGAGTAGTATTCCAGTGTGTGGAGGGACACATCATCACCTGCACACTTGGTGGTCTGCACGTTTTGGTGACTGGGAATAGCATTGCTGTGGATGTCGTGTGTACGCTCTCATGTGGACGTCTGGTTTAGACTCTGGTGGGGAGACGGCCATGAGTGGAATCATTAAGTCAGATGGTCATCTCAGGTTTGGTGATACTATGTCATCTCAGACACTATATCAGGAGAGAGTAATGTGTCACTCCACCAGGACACATGACTCCTCAGGGGCCACAGCATGGGTCTGGGGGCTGCAGCAACCTTGGCTCGCTGGGCCCTGCTCCACAGCTGGAGCCCTTTTCTGGCCCCACCTCTTGTTCAAGAAAAGAGGGGACGGCAGTTAGTCACTGTAGAAGTGACAACCTGGAGTCTCATGCTAAGAACGTCTAAGGAGACCCAGCTTGAAAGGACCTTGTCACAGTTCATCCAGGTTGTGATAATATTCTATCATGTGTGTATTAGTTTCCTGGAGCATAGCAAATAACCACAAATTTGGTGCCTTAAAACAATAGAAATATTTTCTCTCCCAGCTCTGGATGCCAAAGTCTGAAACCAAGGTGTCAGCAGAGCTGGTTCCTGCTGAGAATTAGAGGGAGGACCCTCCCTGCCTCCCATCCATCTCCCAGGAGGCTCCAGATGTCCTTGGCTTGTAGATACATGACTCCAGTCTCTGCCTCCCTCATCTCAAAGCCTCTCTCCTGTGTGTCTGTGTGTCTCCTCCTCTTAGAAGGACACCAGTCACTGGATTAGGGCCCAGGCTACTCCGGAGTGACCTCATCTTAGCTAATTACAACTGCATTTCCAAATAAGGTTACATTCCCAGGTTCTGCGTGGACATAAATTTGGGGGGCTGCTATTCAACCCAGTGCTGGGTGGGTAGACCATGTTGTGTTTATTCACTGATCAACTTGATGGACGCTGGGGTCTTCCCTTTGGGCCATCGTTACCCACGCTGCTGTGGATGTGCGGGTAGTTTTGTATGGCATTCATTTCAGGAATTGAACAGCTGGGTCCCATGGCCATGCTCCATTTAGCTTTGTGGGGCTCCTTTCACTTGCACAGCAGACTTATGAGGGCTTCTCTAGGTCAAGGCCAGGGTGGCGGTGAGCACATGACGTCTCCACTAATTGGTCCTCGAAGCCAAGCCACTGCCCACACTCCCCTTGTCCAAGCCAGGGCTGGGTCAAGAAGGAGCTCTGTGGCACAGGCCCCCAAGATGGAAGGAGGTTTAATCTACCTCTCCATACTCTTGCCTGCAGATGGGGTGGGGTGACCTAGGAGTATACGGAGAGCCTTCCAGAGAGACCCCGAATTTGGACCGGATGGCCGCCGAGGGCATGCTTTTCCCGAACTTCTACACAGCCAACCCGCTGTGCTCACCATGTAAGTCAGGGCTGACCCTTGGCCACCAGGGAGTAGGTAGGGGATGGGGACCAGGGGCACGGGGAGCAGGCAGCCCTGACGGAGGCCTAAGCTTCATGTTTCCGCCGAGGGCCAGGAGGGTGGGCAGGACTGTACGGCCTTTCTGTCAGCTGCCGGGCACATTGGGTCCCTGGCTCTGTGCTGCATGGGGCGCAGGGCCATCAAGCTACCATGGGCTTCTCCCCTATAAGGATCTGAGGCCAAAGTTGCTGCATGTGGTGGCTCTGATTTCCAGGCACTGAGTGCTGTAGCTGGTTCAGAAGCACTTGGCTGGGAAGTGGTTCTTGGCCATGAGGGTGGGTGTCGGGGTTGCAGGTGTGAGGCAGCCCCCCACCGCCCACCCCCATGAGAATCACTGCTGCTGAGGGACTCCTGCATAAATGCTGGCCTTAAAGAGAAGGAATGCTGGGTGCGGGGGTGTATGAGGGGCCGGGTGAGCCCCACTTCTTGGTGGCTGTCCTGGGAGCCAGGAAGAGCGATTGGGGGGCCGGACGATGCTGAGCTGTGGGGCCTGGCCAGCGCTCCCCAGTAACCCATCTCTGAGTCAGTCAGTACAGGGGTGGCCTGCCCACCCAGGTTTAGGAGGCTGGCAGGGCCTGATATATGATGCATTTTCACGGTGTTTCTGTTTTTTCTCCTCCATGCAGCAAGGGCAGCCCTGCTCACTGGACGTCTGCCCATCCGCAATGGCTTCTACACCACCAACGGGCAGGCTCGGAATGGTATGTGTGCATGTGGGCTGTGCCGCAGGCTTGGGAGGCTCAGGACCACAGAGGGCAAAGGTGGGGCGTTTGTCATTCATCCTTACATGTGACCTTCCTTCTCCAGTGTGGCACGCGTTCCTCAAGGTCAGGGCCTTGTTTGGGTTATAACATGCCATTTTGATACAGTGCTTCCATCAAAAACAATGCATTTTAGGCAAGTAGAGAGGATGGTGAGTTCAGTGCATGGTCTCAGGGGTTCCGGGCACAGCCCAGCGCCCTCCCACCTCCGGCTTTGAGGAGGACGCCAAGGCCAACAGGCATGGATCACTGCTCCTTCCCTGCCGTGTCCTGTCCTGGGACTGCCCAGCACGGCCAGAGTTGGGTGTGCCCCCTCCCCCCACCCCAAGGAGCTGCTGCCTATTTGTGCGGCCGAGCTATACACCCACAAAGAGACCTGAGGGAGCCAGTTGCTGTGAGTTCAGCAGGGAACTGCCCTCAGAGAAAGGGAGTATACTAGGGTGGTGCAAAAGTAATTGCAGTTTTTGAGATTATTTTTAACCTGTTAAACCATAATTACTTTTGCCCCAACCTAATAGAAAGCACCAGGGAACCTGGTGTGAGTGGGACCCTCCTAGTAACAGATGACATGTTCCAGAGACACCCCCCCAGGCAGACCAGCAGAGGGCAGGTGCCTAAAGTGTGTGGCAATGCCAGCTCTCCACCAGGGCTTTGCTCGTTGACCCTGAAGGGCCAGTGTTCAGATCTGTTACCTTCTGCGGCACAGCCTGCCCCGCGTGTGAGTAGTTCACGCAATGCGGTATCCTTCTAGCCTACACGCCCCAGGAGGTCGTGGGCGGCATCCCAGACACCGAGCTCCTCCTGCCTGAGCTGCTGAAGGGGGCCGGCTACGTCAGCAAGATCGTGGGCAAGTGGTGAGTCCTGACACTCGTCTGGCCATGCACATCTGCACAGAGTCATTGCTAAACATTTCCACATGGGGGAAACTTCTTGGGGGGGAAGTGGAGTCTTTGAATTCCAGATCCGTAGGTGTCTGAAGCATTCCTTGAAAAGCCGGCATGGCCGTGCTGGTGGGACCGCCTGTCTGCGGCTGGGGAATCGTCTGAGCGCCCATCATTCTCCTCCTACATCGCCCATCCCAGCCACCTGCCTTTCTCTCCATTCTTCTGCCTGTGCTGCCTGCTGCCGCAGCGTCACAAAGGAGCCACATTATTGCCATCGCGGATGACACTTTGTCAGCCAGCACAAGGGCTTTGTCTGGGGGTGAAATGAAGAAACAGGAAGTACAGGGCAGTCATGCAGTGTGGAGTCATTGGGCTCAAATGATCGTGACTGTAGACGCTCCACATTACTGTGCGTGCTGTTTACGCTGTTTAAGCATGTTAAGCAGTTTCTGTCTCTTACTCCCTGGGGTCGTCCAAGTGCACAGCCCTGGAGGGTTGGTGTAAAGGTCAGCGTCCTCTTTCCTTTCCTGAGTGTTGGGGCCCTGGGAGAGCAGCAAGCCGACTTCCTAAAGGAAGCCTTCCATGACTTTCCAGCTCTAATTGTCTCTCCTTCAACGTGCCGTGGCCCCTGTGCCCTTAGCCCCTCTGGCACTCACTGGCACTGCTTTCTCAAGGATGAGTGCCTTGTCTGCACCCCTTGGGAACTGCTGCTCTATGCGCAGAAACCAGAAGAGACAAGTTGGGAGGCACCTGCCAAGCAGATGAGCTCAGAGGTGGTGGTGGCTGCAGAGCAGAGCTGGTGGGGACGCATTGAACCAAAAGAGCCCTCCTTGCCTGCATGGTCCCGAGCAGAGCCGGGAAGGCCTAGGGAGATGGACAGAGGCCGGCTGTAAGGCCTGCCAGAGCCGTGTCAGGGCTGCACCAGAAGCAGGAAGAGCACCCGAAGATCAGAGCTCTCTGTGCCCAGCCTGGCAGCTCTGCCCTGGCTCTGGCAGCCTCCCATTCATAGTCCTTGACTTGGGGCAGCCAGAGCTGGAATGGGAGCATGTCTCCATGAGGACAGAGGTGGACACTGGCACAGGAAGAGAAGGAGGAGGAAGAGGAGGAGGGCAGAGCCCAGAGAAGCAGCTCTGCATGGATTCAGAGAGGTGGACACCGTGCCAGTGGACACGCCAGGGTCATGGCAGCCATGGCTAGAGCAAGGACAGGCTCTGGGGGCCTGGGGCAGAGAGCTCGGCTTCTCCTCAGCCAGGTGAAGGTGCCAGTCTCGTGGAGTCCCCTCATAGGACTGGTGGGGAGTGTGGGCCCATATGGCTATGACTGCCCCGACGTCCTCCTCTGGGCCCCAGCACCACAGACCTGGATTTCCTCAGCCTGACCAACGCCTGGGGTGGACGGAACCTGGACTGTGAGAGGCTGCTCCATCTGCCCTGAGTCCCAGGAGCCTGCGACGCCCTGCCGCTCCAGCTCACCTTCAGGCAGGGCTGGCCCCGCTGCTGTTTCGGGACAAGCATTTTGAATTGACAGTTTCACATGAGCAGGACCTCGGCTGGTGTTTCTGTTAAGCAAAGGCCATTTGAGCTGATGGATGTGGGTACACAAGAGTCACACACAGCCAGTGCTGGAACGAGGTGTTGAGAAGGGACTAGGCATGTAGCAGCAGCCCAGAGAAGACACGAGCCACAAAACAGGAAGAACAAGCACAGAGAGAGGTCACAGCAGAGCCGTCACTCACACACCTGTCAGAGAGACCAGAAAGACCCAAGGTGGGCGCCAGGCAGCTATCTGGAGGCAGAGCAGTGGGGAACCGAGGCCCCAAGAGATGCACTTAGTGTCACCCAGATTCAGATGCTGGCGCCCTCACTGTCCCCCTGCATTCTCCCTAATCAAGTGGCAGAGCAGTACAGTGAGCTCACAGGAACCTGGGCTTTGCGTGACCCGTTGCAGGGCCTCTGAGCGGTCAGGGTGGGGCCTGCCCAGGTGCAGCAGAGGAACAGGACCCTCTGCTCCAGGGACGCGGCTCTCCAAACCACATCGCTGCGAGAGGCTTTCTGCAAATGAAAACCTAAGGAACCCATGCACTTCCCAGGATGGAGTCAGCTCACTCCACAGGGACTGAGACCCAGAGCCACTGCACTCCAGAACCACCTCTGTAAGCCCCGTGTTCCAAAGAACGGATGGGGCCATGCTCAAGGACCACTGGAACCCGATTTGGATGGGAGCCTGTCAGTACCTCCCATTGGCCGGAGGACCCAACATTAGGTGCCTGTAAGGGGAAGGGGCACGTGGGTGCCAGAGCACAAGGCAAGAGGCTCTCTCGGCTTCAGATGATACCCGCAGTGTATGGCAGGACCTTGTAGAGCACCGGGGTTTCCAAACAGCTTGGCAGTTGTCAGCCTATGTGCACATTGCCATGTTTTCTTCTATCAGGCCCATCCCCATTCCTGACCAGGGTGCTGGGTCGGTGAGCACCAGTTTTTGTGCTGTCCCAGCCCGTGATGTGTGGCAGTGTTGCTGGGAGATGGTGGCAGGTCCTGACATCTCCTGGAGGGTGAGATCTTGCTGTGTCCAGGCTTAGCACACTTTGGGTGCTGAGGGTTGCTTGTTTCATGAAATGTTCTGTGAAGGTAATGGGTGTTGCTGCACAGAACTTTGGAGTGTCCCCCTGCGGGGCTCCCTGAAGTGTCCTGGGTTCCTGTTTCTAGGCATCTGGGCCACAGGCCTCAGTTCCACCCCCTGAAGCACGGATTTGATGAGTGGTTTGGATCCCCCAACTGTCACTTTGGACCTTATGACAACAGGGCCAGGCCTAACATCCCCGTGTACCGGGACTGGGAGATGGTTGGCAGGTAACGGTCCCTTCCCTTCCCACCCTGTGGCGCTGAGCCCAGTCTCTGCCCTTGGGGCTGCCCGGGAGCTGGATGGAAGTTCTAGGAGCACCTTCCCACCAGTGCTGGCATCCCGGTGGGCCAGGCCCTGCTTTGCCAGCTCATTGTCCTGCCCGGAGCCTTACAGGACTCGGCCTAGGCCACCGCTTCAGCCACACCTACGAGTGTCTCCTGTTTTTCAAAAATATGAGAGCCAAAGACGCTTTCCAGAACAAGGTGTATTCACAGTAGCCATTCACACGGTCTCTAGGCTCAGACCCCTGCAGCCCGTTGGCAGATCCTGGGCTCCAGCTTCAGAGGCCATCTGCCTGCACCAAGTTAGCAGGTTGGCTGCATACTAGGCATTGAGGAAATCAGCAGCATCACAGAGGACGTGATGGCATGAACCCTGCTTGTGAGCCTCCCAAGAGCCCCAGGATTGCCCTGGTCCTGTCCATGCCCTGGCAGCAGGGCACCTGCAGGGTGGCCACGCCAGGCAGGGCCCTGGTCTTGCTTGAGTTTTGTTTGGCTTAATCTTTCTTTTTTCCTTCCTTTTTTATTGCTATTAATTTGGGGTTGAAGCTCATTATATATCCACGGACCAAGAAGCTGAGCCAACTCGTCGCCTTTTTTAATAGCAGCTTTATTGAGAGCCTTCACACACCAGACAGTGCATCCATTTTGAAGTGCACAGTTCATTGCTTTCTCGTACGTGCACAGCATTGTGCAGCCATCGCCAGTTTCAGAACATTTCCACTGCCTCAGAAAGAAACCCCATCTCATCAGCCGTCACCCCAGCCCTGAGTAATTGGGATCCCCTTCTTGTTGTCCTCTCTCTCACTGCCCTCTCTGTCCTTACACGTTGTTCCTTAGCCTTCTCCCAAATGGTGACCGTGGCCCCCAGTCTTAGCCCCACTTCGTCCTTGAAGAGACTGGGACTCTCAGGAGCAGTGTGAGCTTCCAGTTTCATTTGTTTATAAATTGAACATTTCCATCGTTTTAAATGAGGCCCATGACGTTGCCTCTGAAATCAGGGAGATGGGGCTTTCTTTGGCCTGAAATCTGATTTCTGTCTGGATCTGGATTGTTTTCAGATTTTACGAAGAATTTCCGATTAACCAGAAGACTGGAGAAGCCAACCTAACCCAGATCTATTTACAGGTAATAGAAGCATGCGCTGGGCAGGCTTTACGGTGGGGGAAAGTCAGCCTGCAGGCAGAGGCAGATGGTGTGTTCTCCTCCTCAGGAAGCCCTGGATTTCATTAAGAGGCAGCAGGCAGCTCAGCGCCCCTTCTTTCTCTACTGGGCCATCGACGCCACACATGCACCTGTTTATGCTTCTAAGCCTTTCTTGGGCACCAGTCAGCGAGGGCGGTGAGTCCTTGGTCAGCCCCTACCTGGGGGTGGGGGACTCGGCTGTGCTTGATTACCTCCACGGACAGGGTGCTCAGTACCATTGTGTTTTTAATGGTCAGTTGTAGAACAAGACTGAAGCAGCTATGCCTCTGAAGCTACCCGTCACCACAGGATTAGTAGGAGAAGTACTATAGTGGTGTGGTCAGCTCTGTTCCTGGTTAACTCTGGGAGCTTGAACTTTCCTCCTCCTCTTCTGTGAATTTAGCCAGCCTGTTTTGTTGTCCATCCCTGAAGTTATGATTTAATTGCTCTTTCATCACCCCGATACCCTTGGCCATCTTTCCCATAGGTATGGGGACGCTGTCCGGGAGATTGATGACAGTGTGGGGAAAATCCTGAGCCTTCTTCAGGACCTGAGGATCACAGAGAACACGTTTGTTTTCTTCACCTCTGACAATGGCGCTGCCCTCATTTCTGCTCCCAAACAAGGCAGGTGTTCAGAGTGTTCCTATCATCACGTCCTCAAACAAGGCTCCATTCGGGAAGGCTGGACCCCTGAGACTCACTCAGGGTCCCCTCAGCCACTCCTGGGACAGAGCATGGAGGGAGCTCAGCCCAGGGCCCCATCCAGTTGGGGAAGACACCCGCTCTCCTCCTGGGGCCCCATCCAGTGGGAACAGACATGAGGAGACCCAAGAGCTGCTCTGTGGGGTGGTCACACACAAGACTGGCAGGGGCTGCCCAGCAACATCCACATTCCATGATGCGCTCTCCTCCCCTGAAAGGCTGGAGTACCTTGGCCTTTTCTGGCACAGGAAGGATGTGTCAGTGTGTGAAATAGTGACTGCCTGACACCCCTCTCTCAACTTGTTTGGTGATTCTAGCTCTCCTGGAGGTGCCTGGTTAGGAGGGAGAGTGCCTCGGTGGGGGAGGGTGGAGACCACGGCCAGGGTCTTCATCCTGTCCCAGCTCTGTCACTGACCGGTCCTGGAAGCAGGTAACTTCTGCCTCCTGCACATTCACGGGCAGAATGAGGTCACTTCTGGGCTTTTCCCTCTAAAGCTCTGACATTCTCCATCAGCGTTTTTATTCTAAACTTAGATGTAACACGGTGGCCATTGTCACGTGTCTGCCCAGCCACATTTTCACCTTTTTCTGAGATGAGGGAGCCTCCCTTCATGGTGAGGGCAATGACCATCTCCCCCGGGAGCTAACAATGCAGGAGACGCACTTCCCAGCCTCCCCGGCAACCAGGCCCAGGCTGAGGCCACCCCCTACTCCCGACGCTCCCTCACCAAGGCCTCGTGGGGGTTGGTGTCCGGGAGGGAAGGGACAAGCCCTCACCCCACAGTGCTGGCTGTCGTGGGTGCCCAGAGCCCCTGGTACAGCTAGGGGAACACACCCGCCCCAGACACGCTCTGTGCTTCTGTGCCCGAGCTGGGCCTGTGGGCCTCCTGGGAACCATGACCTCAGGTCCTTCATTAAGCTCTGGTTCCCAGCTTGTGGTGTGAGGTGGCCGTATCCTGCTGTTTCGTTATCCTGTAAGAGTTTCACCCTAGTGCTAGCATATCTTTTCATCCCATTCTTAAAAATGCCGGGGCCTCAGCAGGGTCCTGAGTCACTCAGACAGCTCTGAATCAAGGCCACAGACAGCAGGAAACCCCATGGGTTTCAAGGCCTGCATGGGGAGGCTCTGGGCGAACCTGTAGTCTTGGGGCAGAAGGAGCTTCGGGATCTTAAGTGACAGGAACAGCACAGCTGGCCCAAGCCAGGAGGGAATCCTATTGACAACGGACCAGCAGTTCAGCGTCCAGGTCCCCAAGGGTGTTATGCGGTGCCACCCACGGCCCAGCCCCACTCCTGGAGGGGTTTCGTTCTCACACAGGCTCTCATCATACAGCTGATGGTCCCGGAGAATGGGTGGACCTTCCTAGCAAAAGTCCAGGGCCCCGCTGGATATCAGTGTCGCTGTTGGCCCCTCGAATGGGGTGCCCAGGAGAGCCTTCCCCTGACAGCCATGCCTCATCGGAACCACCAACCTTCCAGCCGGGCTTGGGCTTAATCACCCCAGTCTTTGTTTCTGCACTGTGGAATAGTTCGTATGGACAGAAACATCTGTGCGTACCTATAGGGTGCAAATGGCAATATGGTGAAAATCCACGTACCCACCACCCCGCCTGAGAAATAAAAGGAGAAAGGAAGTGGGCCTTCCTTAGCGCCCTGAGCCCTGACCCTCAGGAGGAGCCCATCCTCGGAGTGGTGCATCTCTTCTCCTCATGGTCCTTGTGTTCAGACTCGCGACGTGGAATCTGTCTGCCCTCCCATGTGTCCCTATGTGTTCATCATGCTCTTCCCTCAATACTGGCCTGCAGTGATGCTTGGAGGTGGAATTCAGCTTCCGGTGCCAGGGACGAGCTGTGGCTTCCTGCTAGAAAAACACTGCTCTGTTTTGTTTTCCTCATTTTTCAGGGGGCCTCAGGTGAGCCCTGGGCAGCTCGTGCTGCAGCAGCAGACACCCTGTTTGTTCTCAGGAACCTTCCTCTGTGTTTTGGGATTGAGCAGGACATGCGACCAGTCAGGGCTGGGGGCTCTGCCCTCTGACACTTTCTCAAGCGTGGTTCAGGGACCACCTGTTCAGAGAGATGCTTGTCAGAAATGAGTCTTTGTGCCCTCCCTGATGGGACACCCCCGTGAGGCCCAGGGACTGACTCCCCAACCCCAAGTGCAGAGACACTTGTGAACGCAAACTTTTAAGAAACGCTGTACCTGAAAAGTGACAAGGAATCCCAAAGGCCTGCTATTGGGATCTGCTGTGTGACTCTGCTTGAAGAGCATCTGCACCTTGTCTAACAAGCGTGGTCACGTTCTCCGTTTCTAAGCAGTCACTCTTCCTTAGGGGCACAATGTTACAACCATGGCATCTGGGACAGTCACCTGGGTCAGAGCCATCTCAAGGCATCCTGACCGCATGCCTGGTCCTTTGTCTTCATGACGGTCTTGGTGCCTGGGTGTTTCATCAGCGGCACCTTTGAATAGCTGGTTGGGAGCCAGGTGTGGGCGAGTGCCCAGCAGGGCATGTGCGGCCCCGGGGACTCAGGATAGACCACTGATGCGTGACAACTCTCCCTCCCCAGGCGGTAGTAATGGCCCCTTTTTGTGCGGGAAGCAGACCACGTTTGAAGGTGGAATGAGGGAGCCTGCAATCGTGTGGTGGCCCGGACGCATCCCTGCAGGCCAGGTGAGTCAGAGGTTGGCCAGGTGGCCAGGCCTGTGGTCATCCTGGGGGGTGGAGACTCAGTCCCCTCGTGGGCCTTCTCCCTCTACTCATTCTGCGTTGCCTAGGAAACGCTGGAGTCACACTCACTGCTCTCCTCCAAACAGGGCCCCTCCCAGAGGAGGCAGCTGGTGAAGGACACATGGGTTGGGCACTGGAAATCGCCCACAGACATGACATGGGACGTTCGTAGCTGCCATGGGGCAAGGAGGCATCTGTAGTTAATTATCTGTGGCAGTCCTGAGTGGAACTGACTAGAACAGTTTCTTTCCTGCAGGACTTGTCAGAGCCTTTAGTGTGCTAATGAGTATCATGAACTTCTGGAAGGGGCATAGAGCAAACTGAGTTTTTAAAATATTGTTTGGTCATAGAACCTTTTTTTCCCAAAGTGCGTCTCCCAGGCCACTGCTCTGTGGACACATTCCTAGAGACAGCCCAGCTGGACCATGCGGTTTGTACCTATCTATCTGCAGCGCGCAGGTGCACATTGCAGGGCTGGGTGACCTGGTCCTCTGGCTGAGCACGGTGTGTGTCATGCTCCTCAGAGCCCTTGCTCTACTCCTGACTTGGCTGAGAATTTGGGGTTTTCTCTAGCTGGGCACTTTGGTTCAGACACCCTCGGGGTGTCAAGATGACTGTTTGTAGCTGTGTGCGTCACTCATTGTCTCAGCTGGTCTTTCTTCCCTTGTGAGCTTCCCCAGAGAACACTATTCGCAGCACTGGTGTCAGCTCAGCCCTCACAGCAGCACCTCGGGGGCCTCTGAGTGTCCTCTGGCTGCTGAAACAATTGCCGCACTGAGGGGCTGGAACCACACATGTTTGTTATCACATGTCTGAAGGTCAGAAGTCCTGCCCTGTCTCCTGGGGCTAGAATCAGGTGTCACAGGGCTGGTTCCGCCTGGAGGCTCCAGGGGAGAACACGTTTCCTCGTCTTTTTCTGGCTTCTTGGCCTGAGGCTCCTCCCTCCATCATCTAGGCCAGCACCCTGACTCAGGCCCTCCTGCCCCTCTCCCAATGTTAGGACCCTATGATTACCCTGGGCCTGCCCAGGGACCCAGGAGCCGCCTCTTTTAAGGTTAGCTGATTGACAGCCTGATTCCCCTTCTCGGTGTAAGGAAACATATTCACAGAATTGGGGCATGGAGGTCCCTGGGGGGTTTTGTTCAGCCTATCGCCGTCATCATCACCAATCACTGTCCCCATTCTTCATGTCAGCAAACTGAGTAGAGGCAGTCACTTGTTGGGACCTACCACCTGGCAGGTGGCAGAGCTGGGGCAGACCCCCAGGCATAGGGCATGGAGCCCCCCTTCCTCCTCCACACACGCGCACAGCCTCTCCCTCCTGGGACGGTCCTGTGGAGACCCCTCTCCCCACCCCCTCTGCCTGTGGGAAGCTCCAGCCTTTGGGATCCTCTGCCCTTTGCCTGCCTGTCTCCCAGCCCCTCTGGGTCCTGCTCCCTGGAGGAGAAAGAACAGATCACACAGAGCTATGCGGCTGCCTTCTCTCTACCACATCCCACGACACACACTGAAATTGAATTAGGCGGGGCTATCAGGGCTGTACTCTGTGATAACTGGGAGAGGATTTTATTTAAACACTCCCTGCCATTTGTCCAACCAGTTTCAAATATTTAGCTCTCCCCTTCATGCCTGGCGGGGTGACTTTATTAATTGTAGCCTTTGATTCAGAGTTAAGTCTTGAAAGTGCTGATAACAGCCTTGGTGACTTCTGCCACGGGCCCATGGCAGACAAATTGCGTTTTCTTAAAGACATTATGTGCACGTCGTGTCTAGTTTTCAAAAAGAGCATCTTCCATGAGTGCGCCCAGCTGTTCTGTGCTGATATGAGGACTTTAGATATCCGCTCCTTCCCGCACCACCCCCACCTGGCACCGCAATCTCTCCTCCTTATTTATTTTCCCAGACGGTTAAAGTATCTGGATTTCTTTCTCTTTTGTCCTAAAAAAAAAAAAAAAAAAGAAGGGAGGGGAGCTGTTGGAATGTTTGTCCTCCCCTCTGCTTTAAAGAATCTTTAAACCAAACGTTGACCTTCATGCCCCCCCCTGCACTGGGCTGCAAAAACAGATGATGCAAGTGGCCCTGACGTGTGTGCTCAGTTTCCTTGTGTAGAGGAATGGAGGCGGGAGTGTCCTGGGGCGTGGGAATCCTGAAGTTGGGCAGTGGCCCAAGAGGGTGCTTGCCCTGCCAAACCTGCCCGCAGGCCCTCCAGGGTTCTCCCCACTAGCCAGGCCCTTGCCCCCAGATCCAGAGTTCAGGAGTGAAGGAACTGGGGGGGGGGGGCTCCAGACAAGGCAGAGCTGTGTGTAGCGCACAGATGTGTGTCCGAGGAGACGAGTGGGCAGCCCCAGCCTCAACTCCTTAGGCCTGTCCAAAGGGCCACCTCCTGCTGGCTCTGTGGAATTGGACCCTTACATGTGCGCAGGCGCAGCCTCTGGAGAAAAGGCCAGCCAGTCCTCATCCCCCAGCCCAGTGCGTCTGCCCTCCCTCCCATCCCACCTCTCTTCCCCTTGTTCTCCATGTTACTCTAGGTGTCAAGGGTCTTTCTTCCACCTGCACTTGTACCCGACTCGGCAATTCACAGTGACAGTGTTAAAATGACATGACAGTCATTTTAACAGTCGTTTCAGGGTGTGCCTCCTTAGAAGGGACCCCGCGGGTGGCTCCCTGGGAGGGCACATCTTCTCCCTTCTGTCTGGTTTCCATCTGAAGGCGCCTGGGATGGGGCGGGCCTGCCTGTGCTGTGGTCAGACAGCTGGTTTGATCCCCACTTAGCCCCTGATCTCCCCGAGGCCACTCCTGGTGACGGGGCCTGTCTCGCCTTGTCAGGCCCTGAGGTGGGAGAGTTGTGTGGTCGCCACATTCTGTCAGCCAGATGCTCCTGGACACGTAGAGTTCCAGAAGAGCCTGGGGTTGGGTGGGACTGGGACGAGGCTAGGGCCGAGCGTGTGCACACACGTGTGTACGTCGCGTTCTCGTGTATGGACACGCTGTACAGGTTGCGGCTGCATGGGCAGGTGTATGTGAGCCCGCATGCCTCTGTAGACCCAGCCAGGCAGCAGCACAGCACACAGCCCTGGCCCCTGGCCCCTGGCCCCTGGCCACCTTCTGGTCGGGGCAGGTCACCATCCTGAGGATGTGTCTGCCCGTGTTCATTTCAGGTGAGCCACCAGCTGGGCAGTGTCATGGACCTCTTCACCACCAGCCTGTCCCTCGCGGGCCTGGAGCCGCCCAGCGACAGGGTGATTGATGGCCTCAACCTCCTCCCTGCCATGCTGCAGGGCAAGCTGATGGACAGGTTAGTTCTAAACGGCACTCACCCCTGCCCATCCCCCCAGCACCAGGTGACAGAGTCGGAACTGGCTGACAAAGTAAGTTTCCTGACCCAGCTGGCTCAGGGCAAAGGAGGTGCGAGACCCTTGGGACCTTCCAATACAAAATGCATCCTCTCTGCAGGGTCCATCCCTTCTGTCTTGGCTGTGGGAAGGACAAGGGGATGTCCCTCTGCCCACGTCACCAGCCACCCCAAACCTCTGGAGCCAGGTCCTACCTTCCCCCTCTGCACTAAAATGCTTTGTGTCCAGAGTCCGTTTCTCTCCAGCTACCCATCTCGCGGTTTAGGGCAGGGATTAGACAGGCTTGTGTTTTGTTTTTGTTTTTGTTTTCAATATTGCTTATTTTTTTTCTCTCTTGAAACCTGACACAAAAGCCTGTGTACTGTGGGGGAGGGAAGGTGCCTGAGGCCACAGGCTCCATGAGCTGTCTTCCCCTCAGTGGGGCCACAGCCTGTCTGGCAGCCATCTGCCACTAGCTTCACTCCCCACCTAGCCTCACAAGGCCAAGAATGATGGGTGACTGTGGGCTCACCCCACAGCGTAGGGCACCTCTGCACCTGTGCCCATGTGCTTTCAGCATAGTCCTGTCTGGAACATCGCAGCCCAAACCATGCGCCTGGCTCTCTTCAGTCACCTGAGCCTTCCCCTCCCTCCCTAACAGGCCCATATTCTATTACCGTGGCAACACGCTGATGGCGGTCACCCTCGGCCAGTACAAGGCCCACTTCTGGACCTGGACCAACTCGTGGGAGGAGTTCAGACAGGTAAGGGGACTTGGGGCTGTGGCCTCTGCACCGCCCCCCCTCCCTTATCCTGAAGGGTGCCTCTGAGCACAGGAGGTCGGCAGGAGGCTTCTGCCGAGTGTGTCGGCCTCGCAGGTCGCATGCTTCCCGCCTTGAGACGGAGTTGGGGACGCCATGGTGTAGTGATAAGGACATCACCTCGGGGACTTGGATACTCCACGCTCTCTGAGGCCACCCAGAGCCTGGGGAAAGGAGGCCTCAGGGCAGGCTCAGACCCAGACCCAGGCCAGTCGCCTCAGGGCCCAGGTGAACCCAGGGTGCCTTCCCCATTCCCTCCCACGGCCCCCTCCCCATTTTCCCCCTCCGAGGCCTGGCCAGGTACTCTGTGAAGGACTGGCACAGTGTCTGCATCACGGTGTCTGCCCCGAGGGCTTACGGGTGATAGGCTACGTGTACGTGTGTGCTGGACCCCAGAGTGCTTAGCACATGGTCTCAGGTTCCTGCTGCCCCTCAGGGCATCTTCTCTCCACTGCCATCCTGCCTACCCTTCCCTCTTCCTGCATCTTCTCTCTGCTGCCTCCTCCTACACCCCTCCCACCCCCAGGTCTCTCAGCCCCCCACCCCTCCCAGCGTCTAGGTCTTTAGACATAGGAAAAACTTGTTAATGTGCCTTAATTGGGAGGAAAAGCAATTTAAGTTAATGAAAAAATCTAAATACTAGAACACTCTGTACCACTTGGGATGCAGATTGCAGACTTAGTGGATCACTGGTCTGGTCCTGGGCTGGGCCCAGGGGCTACCTGTGCAATGCCCGACCTCGGGAACCCCAGGCACTCGGGCAGAGCCGAGGACAATGTGTGCTTCCTCCACGCGGCCAGCGCCGTGAACTTCCCGATGGTGATCAGAAGCATGGCTGGGCATCGGGTGGGCTCAGACGGACCAGAAGCAAGCCTTTGCTTCTCTTCTGCCTTCTGAGCTCCAGAGTATGCTATGGGCCCCTCAGAGTCTGTGACAACAACCCCCAATCGGACCTCTTCTGGAACTGTCTCTCAGTGAGCGGCGTGACCTGGCCTGTGCTCTTGTCTCTGGTCTTCCCAGACCCCACTCGGCCCTCCCGACTTATGGCCACCACCTCCTCTCCCCATCCCCCAACTGGCAGGGTCACACCTGGCTTGCCCTTTTAGACACCCAGGGGCTAAGAAGCTGTAGCAGCACCCAAAAGGCACCCAGAGGCTGGCAGTGTGGGGACCTTAAGGGACAGCCATGTGGCCTCGCTTCTCCCTTCTTTCCCTGCCATCCACACAGGGACCGCCTGGGGCCTCTAGGGTCCCCATTGTTTGCTGCTTAAGAATCCAGGTGTCCCAGCTGGCAGATGTGGCTGGTGTTCTGAGAGCCACCCCTCAGCCCTCCCTGCAGCTCCCTGTCCTGTGAGCTCTCAGGGCCTTTTGGGGCAGGGTCCTGTCAGCCCCGGGCCAAGTGAGACACAGCCCAGCTTCCACTCACCCAGAACTCAGAAGGACTGGGAAAGCTTTCCCAGAAAGAGAGCCAAAAAAGTCCAGTACCTGTACAGCCTGTCCTGACTTGACCATGTTTATGGTGGGGTTAGGATGTGTCAGGAAAGGCCACCTGGTACTCCCCTCACTGCCCAAGCCCCCACCCAGTGCTCAGCGGATGCATGTCTTCCATTTTCTGAGGGTTGTTTGTGAGAGCACCTGGGCTGGTCTAGTCTGCGTGGCTTCTGTTTTCTTGGGAGGTGAAGCACAAAAGACTCCCTTCTCCAATGTGTGTAGAGACTAGGGGAGGCCCTAGGGCAGCTGGTGGACACAGAATCGGCTGTGGGTTCCCTGCATTGCATCTCAGCACAGTCACAATTTGATTTAAATGCCATGGGAACTGCCGCACTGCTGTTTGATGGCCCCTTCTCCCCCCAGCGATCGATAAAGCTCGGGGTGCGTGAAGTCAGAAAGAAAGGACCCCGTGGCCATCAGCAGCTCCCCTGAGCACCAGGGGAGACTTTGATCCTCCTCCCGTCCCTTCCAGACAGTTAACACATTAGGGACAGCTTTGTTCAGAGGCCACATGGAGCCCAGCTCCAGGAGAGGCCTGGGGTACAACTCAGCTGGGTGTGTGACAGTCTGCGGTTCCCAGGTTTGGGGTCACGTGAGTGGACCTGGCTGTACACTTCTCCTGGGGTGTCTCACTCCCTCTAGGAACCCCCTCCCCAGTCCTGGGTCCTGCTGTGTGGTGCCCCACCTGCCTGAGCCCCAGGTCTTCCAGCCACTCACAACTGGTGGATGTTAGAGGAGGAGGAGGAGGAGGGAGTGAGCCTCTTTCCCTGCCGGACCCGGGGTCACTGTCCCGGACAAGTCCACGACCTCCCACCATGGGGGCTGCCTGAGGCCGTGGGCAAGAGGGCAGAGGGAGGAACGTGTATCCATGTGACCTGCACTTCTGGACTCAGTTCCAGGGGCATTAGCCACAGTGCTCGCTCATCCCCCTCCTCCCTCCCACCCTCCAAAGCGCCTGCTGTGACCTGCAGGTGCGCCTGCTCCCACTCCAGGGGAAGAGGGGAGGAGGAAAGGTGCATGGTGAGGGGGCTGGCTCAGCTGCAGTGCCCCCAGGGTGAGACTCACAGGACAACAGTTGTAAGAGAAAAATCCTGTACTAATTAGCAGGATCTTAATTAAATAGCTTATTTGATTTGCATCCAAATTATAATTTGTCTTCTGTCTAGACTTAGATACTTCTCCATTAACCGCTAAGCATTTTTATGCTAAATGTGGTTGTTTCTCTCCCACTGTTAAATTTGTATTTGTTCTCTGGCAGTTCTCCTAGAAGGTCAAAGGGTCACCTCCTTTGGAAGCCCTGCGTGTCCACTGTTGGCCGTCCTCAGTAACTTAGACTACAGCCCCTGACTCGGGACTCGACGGCTCAGTGCAGATAAATGGAATTTCACGGGCCCCTAACTTCCCTGCTTTATTGAAAAGCAGAATATTAACTGCTCCACTGACCAGCTGTCCATTACAGACACATAGGGGTTAGAAATGGTTTGCCTGTCAGGTGGCACTAACACCTACAGAAAGTCTTTCACAGGGCACGGATCTCCAGACCTGTCTGTCAACACTGCCCCATGTTAGCTGGAGACTGGGGTCCCCCTGGCCTCATCTGATTCCCCCTGGATGGTAGGGAGCTTTTCCTTTTCCCAAGTCAGGGAGCCCCAGAGGCACAGAGCTCCAGACTGCAGGCCACAGTATTGAGGGAGCATCTGGCCTGAGGCCACCGTCAGGCTTCAGGGCTGCCCAGGACCTGGACAGAGCTCAGACCCCACACTGATCTAGGAAGCCCGTTCTAGACACACATCAGAGGCCACATGGTAAAGAACCCAGGAGGCAGAGGAGACCTGAGCGGGGCTCGCACGTGGGGCTGTGGGGGCCACACCTGAGCCTTGGGGGGGCCTGGCATTATCTGCACACTCTATCTTTTCCAGTTTTCTTGACTATATTAACCATAGTCATTATAGGGACCCTGCCTGTTAACTTGGGCATCTGGGTCCCCTCTGGGCCCTTCCTGTGTTTGTGTTTTTCTGGCTTTCAGGCCCAAGGTCCCTCCTCACCGGTGAAGGGTCTTGAAGGACTGTTGAGCACCATGCATTGATGTGGATAGAGTGAGAGTGAAAAGCTTTGCTCTGGAAATTAGAGGCAGTCAAGACGTGACATGGGCTTGACTAGTTTAAAGAGATTCACACACACACACCCCAAAAAGGGCGGGGGGTTCCACAACACTAGGAGATAGTACACAGGGCATGACCGCTCAGCAGCTCTGGGGCCCAGGAGGGTGGGAAGGCTCCACCCTGTACGATCCCATCCTCGGGCCAGCTCGGGCCTTGACCGCTCGGGCTCATTCAGGATGGACTGACCAGCCTCGTGCCTGGATCTCACACACTCACACAGACAGTGCTCACCTGTCCTCCCTGCTTCTTGTTGCAGGGCATTGATTTCTGCCCTGGGCAGAACATCTCAGGAGTCACCACCCACATGCAGGAAGAGCACACGAAGCTGCCCCTGGTCTTCCATCTGGGACGAGACCCAGGGGAGAGGTATCCCCTAAGGTGAGCGGGGCGCAGGGAGGCCTGGAAACTGCCAGGCTGTCGTCGGGGCACACAGCCCTGCCCCTGCAGCCCCAGGCCTTTAGCCCATCTCGCTGGTGCCTCTATGGCTGGAGCCAACCTGGGGACCTGGGCGCAGGCTCCATCAAGGTAGAGCATAAGGACAGGGACGACCGCTGAGCACCCCGACCCAGTGGCAACACGCAGATGCCACAAGAAGGTTGACACAATGAGGTAGCTAAGGTGGAAGAGGCTTGGTTTGAATCCTGCCCCCACCCCTCACTGGCTGTGAATGTGGCCTGAGAGCACCACTTCCCCACCTCAGCAGCCCCCAAAATTCAAGGTCATAGGGTGAAGATGTGTGGAACACGCCCTCCCGAGAGTGCCCTCATTAGATTCATGTCATCACTGTTTGGGGGTGCTGTGGCATTCAGGGTCATTGCCCCAACTGGAGGCTCCCTTGGGCACCCACCTACACCCCCTGCTCCCTCAGAAGCCTGCAACACCTCATGTCTGGGCTACAGAAGAGGAGTCGGGGACCTGGGTTGGGATATGACTTGCCCAGGGTCCCCTGGGGGACACAGCTCTGGGCAAGAAGACCCTGGAGCCCCCGCCTTATTCAGAAGGGGTCAGGGCTGAGTGTGGCGCCTCCTGGAGTCTCCCGCCTGCACTCACACAGCGGTGTGAGAAGCCTTGTCCCCAAAACTGCTGACCTTGGTGCAGCCAGTCCTTCCCAATGCATTTGGCCACAGAATCCTGGAAAAAAAGAAAATATGCCTGAGACCTGCTTTGAGAAGCATGGGGGCTGTGTGTAGAGTGTAGCCAACAGAGCAGGCAGTGTCAGACTGGTGTGGAGGTCTGAGGAGCAGGGCTGACCTGGGGGTGACTGTCAGACGTGCTCCGAGACAGTGGCAATGGGGGCAAGGCCTGTCACTCCTGAGAGGAGGAAACCTGGGCCAAAGAGACTAAAGAGGGACCGTGAAAATGGGGAAAAGTCCTCTGGGAACCTGCCAGGATCTGGTGCAGCCTGGGGCCAGCAGGGATGCGGGATGCCCTTCTGGTCCAGCCATCGGCCAAGGCCCTAAAAAGGAAGACTGAAGAGTCACGGTTGCTGTCCCTGTCCCATGGCTCTGCCTGACACCTTATTTGTAGGGAAGGACAAGTGGGGCAGAGGTGGGGGCCCCGGCCCCTCTCAGCTACCTCTTCCCAGGAGGCGGCTGGATGGTGGCACCATCTGGGAAGGGTCCTCTGGTCCCCAGGCCCCTTCCCGGCCTACCTGGGCGTCTTGTCCCACCCACCTTAGCGCGCTCCTCCCCACATCAGTGATCTCACGCGCTCTCACCTCCAGCTTTGCCAGCACCGAGTACCTGGACGTCCTTCGCAGGATCACCCCAGTCGTTGAGCAGCACCAGGAGGCCTTGGTCCCTGGACAGCCCCAGCTCAACGTGTGCAACCAGGCGGTCATGGTAAGTGGTTTCCATGCGGCTGTCCGTGCTAGGAGGATGCGATGTGAATGCTGTGGGGCTGCATGCCCAGCACTGCACCTTCATCCCGGACACAAGCCCCGTAGGTTGGCGGCAAGTCTGGCAGCCTCTTGGATGCAGGGTGACCACTGGGCAGTGTGTGGGACACCAGCAGAGAGCACGCTTCCAGAGGCTGCTGGGGCTGCCGGCCAGAACCCCGCTTCCCTCCTGCTTCTGTCTTAGATCTCACAGGTGTGAGGGGCCACTTGACCCCTCTACAGATGCAGGACAAGCCAGACCTGTGGGGTGTGGACATGGCCTGTGTATATGGCCCGCCCATGGGGCCCACCTCTCAGCACAGCAGATGCAGGTCCCTGCAGGGACAAACTTCCTTGAAGCACGTGGGGGGCCCACCTGGTAACTGGAAGTGTCTGGCACCCATCTCCACAAAGACAGGCAATTCACGTCTCAGTGTCAGAAGCTCTGGTGGCACCTCAAATCCCACAGGGCAAATCTGGATGGCTTAGCCTTGCTTCCCAGCCTGTCAGCCCCTCTCCCCAAGCACCCCACTCCATGGACCCACGAGGCCGTTGTGAGGGCAGCTAAGCACCCTGAAGTGCAGCCGAGCCAAATGGAGCCCAGGGTTCCTGCCCCCATGAGGGAAGTGATTATGTGAGCAGTCAGCGTGCAGAGTGGGTGCGATGGGAGGAAACTGTGCAGGGAAAATGAAGTCGAGATATTAGAAGCATTTTCCTAGCAGTGAAGATTATTAGCAGAGGAGAGCTTTGGCGGTGGCTGAGGGGACTGAGCTGGACAAGGCTGCCAGGGCCGGTGGGGATGGGCTCGTCACTATTGTCCACATCTGGGGCTCACCACAGGAAGACATTCAGGGTGGGCACCAGCAGGCCCCCCCTTCTTGGAGGGGTGCCAGGCTGGTATGCTGGCCTGTAAACTCGGCAGTAAAGTAGAAGAGTCAGGGACCCCAAGGTCCATCAGATTCCAGGAGCCTCAGAGCACCTTACCTGGGGAAGAACCCCTGGTGCCTGCTCCTTGTCCTTCTGTCAAAGCAATGCTGTGCCTGACCCCAACACAATGTCTCCCTTCCCCCAGTGGTACCTGCTCTATGATGCAGGCAGAATCCCAGCTTCTTAGAGACAAAGAGGGTTTAGGAAGAGGAGGGGTGGGTACTGGAGAGGAGAGGCAGCTTACCTCGCCAGGGCACTGCCACCATCTCCTGAGCACCACAGGAACTGCCAAAGTCTGGCTGCCGCTTGAATGGAAGAACGTGGGGGACACCCACTCCCGCAAACCCCAAAAATGAACTGAAGACAAATGGGAACAGTGTGGGTTAGCCCCTAGACTTAAAGTGAGCACTTTCACTGGAGAGGTGTGTGGGCATGTGTGTATGCAAAGCCTGAGGGTCCCCCCAGTCATTCTCACTACACCCCTGGGTTTCCCTGATCCCTAGATGGAGGAAAAGTTCCACTATTAGCCCTCCGCCCTCCTTCAAACATACCCCCCAGCTCAGCCCTGGTCCCCATACTTCCAGCCCCGCAGCTCAGCCCTGAACCCCACACACATACATACACCCCCTAGCTCAGCCCTGGCCCCTACACATCCAGGACACATGATTTCTGTGGGAAATCATGAGGAGGTGTATGAAGCCTCTCAGTCAGCCCTGCCTGGAATGTGAAGCTCCTTTTCTATCACAGTGGGGCATGTGCAGGCCCCGGAGTTGCCTCTACTTGGAATGTGGCCCGGGGGTTGGGACAGTTAGCACAAAGTCCCCTTGGATAACAGAGGGGTCAGGCGCAGGCCCCACTCCATGGCCACCCACACCCTAAGGCCTCACACTCTTGTCCATCACTAGCCTTGGGGAGCCCAGGTGTCTCCTGTGCTCGTCTGACCTGGGCTGCAGTGGAGACAGTGGCTCCACACCACAGCCAGTTGGATGGGCCTGGACAGGTCAGGAGTCTGGAAACTGCTGAGTCCAGAAGTGCCTGGAGTAACTGCACATTCTCTTTCTGATTTTTCATTTCCAGAACTGGGCACCCCCAGGCTGTGAAAAGTTGGGAAAGTGCCTGACGCCGCCAGAGTCTGTCCCCAAGAAGTGCTCCTGGCCCCACTAGCACCTGCTCAGGATCAGAACAGGCCCTGTGCCTCCCACTGGTCCTGCAAGTGCCTGGGGGTAGGAAGGGTCTGGCCTCAGGGCTCCCACACTGGAGAAGCCCCAACGGCCCTCTGCCCTGCCCACCACCGGAGAGATGTCACCTGCAACTGTGGAGCAGAACCTGCAAGGCTACAGCACCTGGCCCTGGAGCCATTCCTCAGCCCTCGTCCTGGCTGCCTGACCCTGACGCCCGATCAGCTGCTGCCTGCAGGTCTCAGTGCTCCTACCTGGCTCCCATCCTCCCACTCAACTCCTGCCACCTCCCGGCTGGCCTTGTCGGGGCCTGGCCTCCATTCCCAGGTGCAGAGGGCGTGACTTGCCACAGCTGCCCCCAGCTGTCCCCTCTGGCACTTCTGCCCAGTGTCAAGGGAGGCTGTGCCAATGCTGTGTTGAGCCCCTTGGCGCTGCACAGAGGGGGCACCCCAGCTCCACCCCCCTGCACCACCCACGTGGAGGGGGAGGAGGCAAAGGGCTTCCCTGACCCAGATCCTCCACAGCTGACGCCGCTGCTTCCCTGGGGACAGGAGGGACTACAGCACCCTCGATTTTCCACCTTTCTTAGGGGTCTAGACCCCTAACCCCAGCACACTACGAGGGTGTCTGCTCCTCACACCCCTGCCCACCCTCCTCCCCACAGCACCTGGTGTGGCAAAGCATGAGGATGAGCCCTTTGGCCCACATCACAAGAGCCTGAGGAACCAAGCGCAGGCTCCAAGGGCCCCGCCCTGAAGCTACAAGGAGCTCCTTCCACTGAATGGGGTTTTCAAGTCTGCAGTGATAGTGTTGCCAAAATTGTATTAAGATTGGGAAATCATGACGAAACCAGTTTTAAAATAAAGTAACAGGCATTTCAGCTTTTTAAAAACAAGATCATTTTAGAGGAGTCGTCCGCCCCTGGGTACCACATAGGGGTCTGCAGTGGTGTCCCCCTCAGCCTGCTCTGCAGACACAGGGCGCTGTGCTTTCCCACCGCCGAGCATTCCAGCACTGCCTCCTCCCCACTGCCCGGTCCGCAGAGGCCGGGAGGAGCTTCCTCCCACTGCGGGCCCCTCCCTCGGCTGGTCCACCCCTCCAGGTTGCACTTCACTCCTGCCAGGAACACCTTGCTCGAGTCTCCGTTCCCGCGGCGGGAAGGCCCGGGCCGCGCTCGCGTGGGTACGTGCGCCGACGCCCCGCGTACGGTGCAGGCGACCCCCTCCAGGAAGGCAGGAGGCGGGGCCGAGGCGCGCGCGTGCGGGGAACCGGCCTGGGTCCTCGCCGGCACTGCCCTGAGGACCTGCCGGTGCTCTCGGGGAGGGCCAAACCGGCGCGACGCCACCCCCGGGGGGCCCGCGGGGCTGGCGTGGACGCCACATTCCATCGACCGTAGCGCCCCCTCGGCCCCTGCCGAAGGCCCTGGAGGCCGGGACGCCGTCAGTTCCGGGTACCAGAAGTAAAAGGGCGTCTTAAACTCGAAGGCACCTAGGAGATGGAGCTCCGGGCCTCCTACGGGAGACTGCGGGCCCCGCCCGCCGCTCCTGCCGGGATACGCCCCGCCCCGCGCAGGCGCCGAGCCGCCGAGCTCCCCGCCGGCCCGCAGACACGCGCGGACGCAGCAATGGCGGACTCGGATCTGCAGCTGGTGGCGCGGCGCATCCGCAGCTTCCCGGACTTCCCCATCCCGGGCGTGCTGTTCAGGTGCGGGCGCGGGTGGGCCACGTGGGGAGTGGGGCCGCGCCGGCGCCGGCCCCGGGCCGTTGTCCCGCCGGTAGAGTGGGGGTATCGGGGTGCCCGTGGGCTCTGCCCCGGAGGACTGCCGCCCCCACGCCGGGCCCGACCCCCAGGTCACCATGCCTGTCCTTGCGCACCAGGGACATCTCGCCCATCTTGAAGGACCCTGACTCCTTCCGCGCTTCCATCAGTCTCCTGGCGAACCACCTGAAGAAGACCCACGGCGGCAAGATCGACTACATCGCGGGCAAGTGGGGGCGCCAGGGCCGACGGGACCCTGGCCGCCTCGGGATCTCCAGGGCCAGCACTTTCGGCCTACACGTCCTCGCCTGGGAGGTGGAGGGGTCCCTGGGTCTGGGCGAGGGCCCAGGGGGCCGGTTGCGTGGGGTCCTTTTCCCCTGAGCCAAGCAGACGGAGAGAGGGACGGCCCCACCTCTGTTTAGCGGAGGGCTTTGCTAGGCGTCCTTCAGGGGAGCCGCCAACTGCTTCAGTAATAACTCTTGCGTGAGCTGTAGGGATAGATCCGCTGCCTCCCTACTTTGCAGCTCTAAGAGGGGCGCAGGCCTCTCCAGCTGCCTGGGAAATGGCCTCTGCTGAGTGGTACCAGCAGAGAAAAGCCTCACCCCTCCCAGTTCATAGTCTGCAGCACTAGGGAATTGCCTTGAGGAATGTCGGACCCAAGTCCACTGGGGCAGGCAAGCTATCTTGTTCCCTTCTACAAGTGTGTCTTGAGCCCCTGCTCTGTGCCAGGCCCTTGACCCAATGTGGGGCTTCCAGAAGGCCAGCAGAGATCTGGGAGAGCCCCAACTTCGATGCTCTCATGACTCATTGCTGACTTGAGAGCACAGCACTGCTGTTCCCCTCGCAGTATACTGCAACAGGTGGCCAGTGCCTGGTCACTGCCTCTCCTGGACAAGAAGCTCCTGGGGCAGACTGCTTTTTAAGAGCCGTTTGCTGATGGTATTTCATAGTTACTACCAGCCCAGTTAGAGACGACCAGGGAAGAGGTCAGGTGACTTCCCCCAAGGCCATGTTGCTCTGGCTATTTACTCAGCCTTGTGGGACGGACCTGTCCCTGGCCCTAGCTCCTAACCTCCTTTTCTCCAGCACCCAGGAGTCTCTGCACGTGGTAGGTGCTCAGTCAACACTCTTTGAATGGATGGATGTCACTGGCCTTTTAGCTGGAGCCAGCAAAGCCAGGCACCCTGTATCACTGTGGTGACTACTTGTCGTTATCCAGCCTTGGCCTGTGGGGGGACACCCATGCTGCCATGCCACACAGCTGCCCCCAGAACATCCCAACTCTTGCCAACAGGCCTAGACTCTCGAGGCTTTCTGTTTGGCCCCTCCCTGGCCCAGGAGCTTGGTTTGGGCTTTGTGCTCATCCGAAAGCGAGGGAAGTTGCCGGGCCCCACCGTGGTTGCCTCCTATACACTGGAATATGGGAAGGTGAGAGAGCTGCGGACTGCTCCCATGGACCCTCCATTCCCAAAGGGAGAGTTGTGGAGTCAAGTAGAGTTGCTGTGGTTGGAGTGGATGTGAGCTCAGAAAGGCTAAGACACTGGGCCAGGTTCACATAGCCAGGAAACAATGGGGTGGGTTGAAACCAGGGCCCAGGTGGTGGCCCCTTGTCAGCTCCTGGGCACCACACACCAAGACCCACTTCCTATCCACAGGCTGAGCTGGAAATCCAGAAAGATGCCCTGGAGCCAGGGCAGAAGGTGGTCATCGTGGATGATCTGCTGGCCACTGGCGGTGAGCATCTTCCCCAAGTGAAAAGGGCCTGGCACCAGGGAGCTGGGGGGGTGGGGTGGGATAAAGTACCTCGCCATTTGTGTGTGTGGATTCGGGCCTCATCACTATAGTTTATCCTGTGTGCCAGATGGGAGCCTGGTTGCAATGCCAGTTCTTTCTTCCCCCAGCCACCTGGGTGACCCAGGCTGCATGGGGGCCTCATTCTGCCCCTCCCCACCCTAGGAACCATGCGCACAGCCTGTGATCTGCTGGTCCAGCTGCGTGCCGAGGTGCTGGAATGTGTGACCCTGGTGGAGCTGACCTCGCTGAAGGGCAGGGAGAAGCTAGGGGCCGTGCCTTTTTTTTCCCTCTTGCAGTATGAGTGACCCAGGCACCTTGCCCCACATCAACTGGTAAAAGGAAAGGTCCGACCTAAGTGGCTAGTGATCTCCACTGGCCGCCAGGGGGCACTGACTGCCCACCTAGGCTTTTTAAAATCTTTATGGTTGAGTGATTCTCTCCAGTATCTGGAGCCCTTCCTGCAAATTTTGGAAGTGAAAAGGGCTGGAGCTGATGGCCCAGGGCAAAGCCAAGTCCAGGTTACTTGGGTTTTTACAGTGAAAATGACAACATGAATAATCAACTTTGCAAGAGTGGTGTTTCTTCCGATGCCTAGGGGGGGATCTGGGACATGGGGCCTGGAGGTAAAAGATGCTGGGATCCCCTGGCTGGGTGTGCATGTGTGGTGCTTTCAGAGCATTTGCAGCAGTTTGTGGTTCTCTGGTGGGGGGCAGACTAGCTTAGGAAGCAGATGCTACCCAAATTGGTTTCACATTGGTGCTATAAAAAATGACACAAATTTGGTGGCTTAAAACAAGTTTATCTTAGAGGTCAGAAGTACAGTTAGTTGTCTCTTGGTGTCCAGGATGCTCAGGTATTATATAAAATGGTGTTGTGTTTATATGTAACTTATACACATACCTAACACAATGTAAATACAATGTAAATAGTTATACTGTATTGTTTAGGGAATAATGACAAGTCCCTATGTGTTCAGTACAGACCAAACATTCTGGGCCCAACTACATAGTACAGTGGTACCTCGGTTTTCGAACATCTCTGTTGACGAACGTTTCGGTTTACGAATGCCGTAAATTTTATGCGTCTATGGTGTCATTAGATAGTAAAATTCATGATAAATTTGCAGTTTTAGGGGTTGATTTTAAAGGTCTGGAATAGATTAATCCATTTTGTATTGCTTTCTCTGGGGAAACCATGCCTTGGTTTTCAAACATTTCAGAACTCGAATCATCTTCCGAAACAGATTATGTTCGAAAACCGATACCACTGTCCATGTCAGCAGCAAGGTACCTTTTTTCCCTTTGAATTTTTGATCAGTTGAATCCAGATACAGTATGCCAACTATACTAAAACATCAAGGTATAGACTGGCCTGGTGCCTGCTGAAGGCCCCATGGAGAATCCATTCCATGCCTTTCCCAGTTTCTAAAGGCCTCCCACATTCTGTGGCTCATGACCCCACACCCCATCTTCAAAGCCAATGGTATACCACCCTCCAATCTCTGTTCCTGCCTCCCTCTTACAAGGGCCCTGGGATGACACTGCACCCACCCGGATAATCCAGGATCAACTCCCATCTCAAGATCCCTTCATGGGCATCTATCTGGGAGGCTTGTTATCCTGTCAACTACACTGCACAACCCGGTGGCAGCAAAGCCATCCTCCCCACCCCAACACCCCACATCCCTGCACCTCCAGTGTAGCAAAGACAAAGCCAAAAGAAACGAGTTTAATTGCAATATGCTGTACGAAGTGGGCGTACCGCCCACCCTGGCCAGAGCCCTGTAGGCCATGCCGCCAGAGCCCAGCCCAACCTCTGATGCTCACAGGCACTCGGAGGGGAGAGCAGAAGTTCGTGTTCGTAAAGGGAATAAAAAAGGCCCAGCGGGCCCGCCAGGGCCTCAGCCCATGTTGGTGTTTGCTGCGCAGCTGGCAGGCTCACAGTGCCTCAGCACGTGCAAGGCGGGCCAGCTGTGCAGTGACACCCGCCAGGTCAGCGGCCTTATCCAGCTTCACATAGGTGTCAGTGCGGATGCGGTGGAGACTGAGCCAGTCAGGCAGCAGCTCGGACAGCAGCTCTACGTGCTTCTCCATCTCCCCTGAAAAGAGGGGGACACATGAGATGGAGGGCCTGGCCCCCCAACCCTGTAGGCCTGTGTGCACATCTGTACGGGGGTGCTGCTCCCACCTCAGAACCCTGTTAAGAGGCCTTCCTTAATGCCAGCCCTTGCTCCCCAACCTCTCCTCAGGCCAGACACATGTTGTCTCCAGGAGCAAAGGAATAAACTGAACACAGAAGGGCTGGAGCCAGAGCAGTGACTGCACAGCTTGCCCAACGAGGTAGCCCTCCCACTGAGCCTGTCGCGGGTCCCAGCCTTTGAAAACCCCACAGCAGAGGTGTCCTGCAGCTCTAAGGGACCAGAGACCTCAGGGCGAACGGGCAATACTACGGGACCTCAGCCAACTGAGGGACTGCAAGGGCAAAGGCCATATTTGTGAAGGGGAGGGAGCCTCAAGAAGCTACGGGGGTGAAGAGGCCAGATAGAGGCTCAGAAGGTGACCTCCAGAGAGCTGTGCTCACCCAGTACATACAGCAGGTGCCCAGAGCATGTGTGGGGGAGAGTTTCAATTCATGGTGACCACCCTCATCTGGGATGGGGGACGGGCCCCTGCCCCCGCACGCACCTGGGCTCATGCCCACGTGGTAACTGTCCACCATCTTGGCACAGGCCACATCCAGGGTGAGCGCCGGCTTGCGCTCAGACACAAAGATACTACGCAGCACCCGGGCCAGCTCAGGCAGCCGCTCTAGCCGCTCCAGCCGCTGCTCCTGCTCAGGGCGCCGTGTCATCTGGGCCAGCTGCTTCTGTGCCTCTTTGGCCCGGATCTGCAGTGGGCACAGGGAGCGGTCAGTGGACAGCTAGTCCAGCCACACTCCCCTCGGGGACCTCAAACACTCACCCGCTCCAGCAAGTCCTGGGACACCCCCTTTAGGGGGGCAGGTGGAGTAGCTGGGGGGGTGGCCGGCAGTGTAGGGCTAGGGAACCCTGGGCTGCTGGGCTCGGCTGTGCGCAGGGCCAGGTCACTCAAGGCCTTCTTCATCTGGGGAGAGGGAGAGGGAGAGGGAGAGGTCAAGAGAAACTTCCCCTGGCCCAGCCACAGGGGAGGCCCCTCAAAGCCCATCTGCATGGACCCACTGCCCAGGAGGCCCTGTCTGTCCAGCCCAAGTTCATCCCAGCACATCGGGGACCTGTGCTGGGCACCCCACGGCAGAGCCTGCTAGTGGCAGTGCTCTGAATGTGGGGAGGGCATGTCCCACCATCCCCAACACATGGCAAACCATGGAGCTTGTCAGGTACCCACGTGGGGGTCGTACTGCCCCCCCCGCCCCCGGGAGACCAGAGCCAGCCTCACCCTGGGCGACATCAGGCTGTGGGCACGAGCCAGCACCTCCTGGGCGGTGGCCACCTTCTCAGTAGTGGGTGGCTGGGGCAGCTCAGCAGGCTTGATGTCAGGCACTTCATCCACATTGAAGCGGGGGTGCCAGCGCGTCAGCTGGTCCTCAGGCACCACCATGGGGGGTTTCAGGGAGGCCAGGAAGGCCTATCCAAGAAAGGAGGAGTGCCAGGTGACCCTGGGCACATCTGCCTGTCCTGGTTCCTATCCCAGCTGGGTGCCCTCAGGCAAGCTACTTCCTCTCTGGGTCCCAGGTGCTCAGCTGGGCTGAGGGCATGGACTAGAGCACCCACTGAAGTCATCACAAGTCTCGCAAAGTCTGAGGCTACAGTACTGAGCTCCCCACTCCTCTGTTCAGGGCAGACCTCCCTCCCCTTCCCCATGCCTCAGCTGGGAGCCAGGACCAGGATCCCCATCTGACCACGCCTACCCCTTCCGTATGACATGACGGTCCAGGCTGGGAGAGTGGCTGATAATTCTAGAACTCAGCCTCTCTAGAAAGCCCGGTTCCTGCTGGGTAAGACGGGGCTGTGACAGCGGGGACAAAGAAGTACTAAAGGACAGGACAGAGCACATGGCCCACCACAGGGGAAACACCTCAAACAAGGGCTGACTTGGTCACCTTGGGGTTGCCAGCTCACCCTGTGGTGCTCTCGGACGCGCTCCACCAGATTTTGGCTAAACACCTGCCGCCGCTGCAGTAGTCGTGAGGCCGTGAGCTGGGGGGCCATGTTGCCAGCCTCTGCGGGACAAGTCCAGGCCTGAGCCCCGGGGCCAGACCCACCCAGTCGCCCAGCCCCAAAACGAGGCCCAGTGCCCGATGCCTCACACCCATGCTCAAAGCCACACTGTACCCCGGGTGGGGAAACCGAGGCTCAGAGATGAGTGGACTTGGCCACAGCCACTCACCCTGGTCCAACAGTGGCTCAATGGTGAGCTGATAATCAGACCTCTTGATGCCGTCCTTGAAGGTGGGAACGTTGCGCTCCTGGCGGAAGCGGTAGGAAGTGGGATACACGGTTTTGATCTGGCCCACGTTGCGCTCCTCAAAGCGCCTATGGGATGAGGGTGCCAGGGGTTAAGAAAGCAAAGCAGTGCACAGGTCAGCCTCCACCGGCAGGACAAGCCCCCAACCCTTCAAGGGCCCTGCTCACTTGCGAATCATGTCCTGGACACCCCGCTTGACTTTGGCAAAGGTCACAGTCTCAGAGCGGTTGTAGAGCATGCCCACGATGGTGTCCATGCTGCGGAACATCTCAGCCAACACCTGGTACTTGTAGGGCAGCACGAGGCCAGGGAGCCCTGGCTGGGCCAGAGCGTGGAAGCGCTGATACGCGGGCGCTTTCTCTCCACTGCCAGGGAGGAAGCCAGGCCTTGAGAGAATTGCCAGATCCACACCCTACCCAGTACCCAACAGCTAGCAAAAAGGCTAGGGATACCTCAGAGTTGGGGCTTACAAAACTGCCCCCATGACACACTGCATACCAGTTTATAAATTCCCTGTGTACCCACCTCCCCGTCACAAGCACTATTGGAGACGGTGACAGAAAAGCATCGCTTCAAAACCAGCTCTGCCATGTCCTGCCTGGTCACTGAAGGAGGTCCTTGGCTAGCCCCTGCACTGGTTTCCTTATCTCTAAGAGGCACAGGATGACCACAGGACCTGGGGAGGACCGACACGGCAATAGGACACAAATACCCAATAACCGCTGGCTGTCAATATAATTTGAAATTCACAAAGGCCCACTGAGGCAGGAACTGGTACCCTCCTACGGACAGAGGAGGGTTCGGGGCTAGTGAGGGGCAGTGCTGGGATCTGAGAGTCCTTTCGACTGTACTGGCTCCCTGAAGGAGCAGCTCCTGCCCTCTGTCCAGCCCTGGCCCTACCAGGCTTACCCTTTCCTGAGGTACCTGACTGCCCACTCAGGACTCACCATGGCTCTGCTGGGTGCCTCTCAGCTTCCGGCACATTTGGTTCCCCAGCTTCATTCCTTTGGGCACTTGCCCTCAGCTCCTGGACCCGTGCTCCCAGCTCCCGGGCCCGCTGCAGGCACGACTTGAGCTCAGAGAAGGTGACTTTCGAGGGGACCTGTGGACACAGGCTGCTGTCAGCTGGCCAGTCACCCCCATGCCCTCCTCACCCACCCCTGCTCCAGCCTCCTTACCTTCTCCTCCTGGGGTGCCAGTCTGGGCGGCTGACCAGCTGAGAGAGCAGCCTTCTTTGTCTTCTTCCTTGGAGAGAAGTGCTCTGGGGAGCCAGGGTCAGCCGGGGAGCCAGGGTCAGCCGGGGAGCCAGGAGCAGCCGGGGAGCCAGGGTCAGCCGGGGAGCCAGGGGCAGCTGGGGAGCCAGGGGCAGCCAGGGAGCCAGGTGCAGCCGGGGAGCCAGGGCCAGAGACCTGAGGGAAAGGACCCCAAAGGTGAATGAACAACAAGACCTTGCCGTAGAGGATTTTCTGCTTCCCTCAGGCCAGGCTCTTGGGGGCACTGCGTTAAGAGGGACCTGGCCCACCCCTCTGTTGGCTCTTCTCAAGACGGTTACTCAGGCCTGACCCCTAAAACAGCCTTGCAGACAGGTTTAGCATTTACCAGAGTGCCCAGCTCTGGCTTTCCCAATTACCAGTCAGATCCACCAGCTCCCCTGCTCAAAGTTTCTCCCCACGCATTGCAAGTGCTCTCCCAGCGGAGTCTACGGTGGCCAGAGGACACAGCCTGACAGCTGGAAGTGAGCTCCTGCAGACACGCCCGGCCAGTTCTCCACCCGCAAGCCGCCGTGCAGAACTCCCACTTGGGACCTCGGTTTACACCCTGCATCCCAGCCCCCCATCTGTGCCCTTCCCCTGGGGCGTGTCTCTGCAGAAGCCCCTCCCAGCCTGTGCCCATCCCCCCTCGCACCACGCACGCTCGGCCCCGGCCGCCCCTCGCCCTCACCGCGGCGGCGGGCAGCCTCAGCTTCCTGCGTGCGGGCGGCGCGGGCCGATCGTGCACGGGCTCTGCGTGCGGGCGGGCGCGCTTGCGGCTGCGGCCCATGGTGAGGGCCGAGGCGCGGGGCGAGGGCTTGGCGGGGCTGGGGGTGCTCCAGGTCGGCTTGGCCCGCGACGATGCGCCGCGAGTCCCGGGACGGCGACGCGCGAAGAAGTCGGTGAGACGGCGCTGCGCCATGGCGAGGGCGAGGGCGCGAGCGGAGCCACCGACGGAAGTGGTGCTGCGCTTCGCGCCGATTTTCGCGCCACGCGTGGCCCCACCTCCGCCGCGGACGAAACCATCGGCGCGACGGCGGGGGTGGGATAGGAAATGGATGCGCCTGGGCGCATGCGCGCCGACGCTCGGCCCTGCGGGCGGGTTTTGGGTGTGTTCGCGTATTAGTTCGTGCGGTGTCAGCGTCCCCGAGCAGTTTGCGGGGAACAGTGCGGTGCCAGTGCAGTCCAGGAAAACTACAGTGTGTTTAACAGAAAAATGCTGCAAGCTTAAGTTTAATTACAGTGTAATCGAGCGGGAACGGGCTGTGCGGGGCCGATGGACCAGGGGGGCGGTGCACGCCACCGCGGCGGGGCTCTGTCGGAGCTCAGCCCGTCCTGAGACGGCCTGGGCGCCCGGTAGTACAGACGAAGAAATCCCAGGGCGTGGGCGACTTGTGCAGGGTCCCCCAGCCGGGGAGTGAACTTGAGGGGGTACACCTCAGAAAGAAAACTGTCCTGGAATTAGAGGAACATACTGAAACCACTGAATTGTACGCTTTTTTTTTTTTAAGGGTGAGCTTTTTGATACGTGAATTACATCTCAAGCTATTAAAAAAGTTGCTTTCAAAGTGGCTGAGTTGACATGTTCTTAAAACCTAGAGCTTAGATTTTCTGTAAAACTGGAGAAGTAAAACTTGCCAGGTAAGCAAGGTTCACTGCTGGTGGAATTCCCATCACAGAAAAATGCCATTCCTCCGGTCCTGAAGTACGAGTATGTCTACAGGTCTGGGAGGAAAAAAATCACAAAGGTTGTCTTTGGGAGGGGTGAAGGCTGAGAGAGGGGCTTTACTTTTCCACGTTTTCTGTAAAGAGCATGAATTGTGCCCATAATTAAAAAAACAAATGTCACTTGGGTGATGCCATTGGTTCTTGCCAAATGACAGACAGTTGGAGGTTGATGCAACAGATGGGTGAAGCATGGAGTTTCCCATATGTATAAAGGGAGCATGCAACTAGACCCATGTTTTGTAAACAGTCAGTAACAAGTTATTAGGATGAGAATCAACGTGGAAGGTTGCAACCAGCATTTTTAAGGTTACATTTTTATACAGTTTTGTTTTGGTATATGTGCTATGAACCACCACTTACAATGTATTTCTTAAAACAGTGGTTGATGGGGTGGCCAGATGGCTCAGTTGGTTAGAGTGTGAGCTCTGAACCACAGGGTTGCTGGTTTGATTCCCGCATGGGTCGGTAAGCTGCACCCCTTGCAACTAAAGATTGAAAACGGCAACTGGACTTGGAGCTCAGCTGCACCCTCCACAACTAGATTGGGGGACAACGACTTGGAGCTGATGGACCCTGGAGAGGCACACTGTTCCCCAACATTCCCCAATAAAATTTATAAAAAATAAAATTTAAATTTAAAAAAATAAAATAAAAAGTCACTGGTTGGGGATTGGAGGCAGGAATTGCCCTAACTCAAAGTGGAATACTCCAGATTTAAGCCTGCTGTACGTTGAAGAGGGAAAGTTTGCAGGATTCCAGAACTGTAATGGGAGCATAATCTTTTGGCTGACAGCTTCTCATCAGAAGGAAGGGAATTCCTCTCTCCCAGCAACATGGTGGTTCCCTACTCTCTATTTCACATTTAGAAAATTAAAGAAGCACCTGGTCTAGGAGAGGTAGAGGCAGCTGGACCTCACCACAAGTGACCTGTCAGTATCTGGCTGCTGGCAGTTTGGCCCAGCCCTGCACTCTATAGATAAGTTGGTTGATGGGCAGGGTGTGGCCAGGAGGCCTCCCCAGGGCCTGCAAAACTCTGAGCAGTCTCCACCAGCATTTCATTTGTCACCTACCCACCAGCCAGCCTGGGACCATTGAGTGCTGCGCTGGGCTCATGCCCTCCCACTGCTCTGTGAAGGAGCTAGAGGCAGGCCCCAGGGTTGTGAAAAATCCAGGGAGACCACGTCAAGAGGGTGACTCCCTTCCCACCTGGCCACCACACGGCTGTGTGACAGGCATGAACTGCCAAGCGCGTCCACCTTAAGGGAACTCCTGGGAAGGAAAGTCTTACACAGCGCTGCTATCATTTTGGTTAGCCTCGGGACACGAGGCTGGAGGTATAAGTAGGTCCTAACAGCCCCAATGGCTCTGGGGACGAGCTGAATCCTAGAAGGACCATCCAGAGAGGTCTTGTAGAGTCCAGAACGTGAATATAAAATGAGTCTGCCCATGTGGGCTGAGTGGCAAGAAGAAGCATTGGTAGTCTGGGGACTTCACAGTGTGGTCTGCAATCACCAGCCAGCGGAAAGGGGTTGTACTGCACCGCAGGGGCCTCCGCAACCTCTCCCTGGCGCAAGGTCTGGCTGGGCCACTGTTACACATTTTTAGTGTCACCCGTGGGGAGTAGATCTTTTGGGGGTGGCACCTTCTCAGAAAATTGCCCATCCACCAATGATGGAATTCACATTGTGTGACCCCTGCCTCACAGTCACAGCTGATTGGACAAGAGGAACGCAGCCAGCCAATCAGATCCTCTCCTAGGACCCCAGACTCTGGAGCTGTATTCACCAGTCTGATTCCTCTGATTTGCAAGAAGTGAGATGGAGCAGGGCAGCGAACTTCCATCGTGTGTGTATACGACACAGAGAGGAGTACAATTTTAGTCCACAGTGCTGAACACACAGTACAATATATTAAACCAGTGAATGAAGAATCAGGGTTATGCCTTGATTTAACTCATTTGTGGCATGTAGCAGGCACCCAAATATGTGTTGAATATCTATGGCCCCAAAGAAGGTGCACTGGTTCTCTACTGCTGCATAAGAAATTGCCCCAGACTTAGCAGCTGAAAATCATCATGTGTTATCTTGCATGGTTTCTGTGGGTCAGAAATTCAGGAGAGGCTTTGCTGGGTGATTCTGAGTCAAGGTCTCCTGTTGCTAGTCAGATGGCATCTGGGGCTGGAGATGCCTGGAAGCTCCCTCCCTCACGTGTGTGGCACATGGGAAGAGTCCAGCAACCAGGGCTGGAACAGTGGGGACTGTGTGCCCCTCCCCTCCGTGGGTCTCTCTTCCTGGTCTCCAGCATGACTCCCTGAGAGTAGCATGGGGCTTCCCAACTGAGGCAATGAGAGAGCATGCAGGCCGTATCCCCTTTTACAACTGAGCCCTGGAAGTCCTGCAGCACGGTTTCTGCCCCTCCTGAGGGTTGAAAGGGTTACAAAGGTCCACCCAGGCTCCAGGAGAGGGGTCCTAGGCCCCGCCTCTTGATGGAGCAAGATCATGGTCACATTTCAGGAAGAGCTGTCTGGAGGTGAGATAGTGAGCTTTGGTGATGATGCTCGACCGGGAGAAGAGATCCAAGCACTGAATGTTAACTGCCAAAGCGTGGAAGCCTCCTGCATGCTGGATATAGTCCTGAGAACTTTACACATATTGACACATCTAATTCACACGGCCACCTAGGATGTGGATACTACAAATATGCCCATTTCGTGGATGGGGAAATCAAGGCCAGAGAGATTGAGCCATTTTCTTCAGGCCATACAGCCTACAAGTGGCAGAGCTGACATTCAAACCCAGGCCCCACCTGGCTGGGTGGCCCCTGTGGGCTGAACCAGAGCTCTTCTTCCTATCCAGGTGGTCCCCATCCTGGGCTAGAGTGGCCTGGGTCTTTCCTCTACCAGCTCCCTGAAAGGCTTGTCAGCTTCATTGCTTTGCCAGCAGGGCATGTTTTGGGTCTGGCATTCAGTCATTGTAGGATGACCTAAACTGTGAACCTAGAGGTTGGCCTAGAAGACTTCATGGTCTCCAGTTTGCTTTTCTTGCAGAGTTCCTCACCCCATATTCAGTCTTACATCATTGTGCAGCTGTACCTTAAAGACCTAGGGAAGCTGGTGCTTCTCACTTGCTCTGTCGCTAAGCCCTGGTTCTAACCAGTGTCTTCTCTCACCTGGACAGCGGCAGTTGCTCCTCACCGTGTCCCTGTGTCCACCGTGCTGGCCTCAGCCCTTAATTAGAAAATCCGTAGTTTTAGAGAGCACTTACTGAGGTTTCATCATTGTGACATATACACACAGGACAGTTCTCAGTCTTCGTTTGCATGCCCCCGGATGCAAACCCTGACTCAAGGATTTGGGGGCAAATCATTTATTTGGGAGATGGTCCCAGGAAGTAGGGGGTGGGGAAGTGAGACAGGGAAGGAACCCATACAAGGTGTATTCCCAAGCAGGCTATCCCTGAGGGTGACCACTAAGGGCAACCCCCAAGGATGACTGCAGTTCTGTTCCTTTGAGACCTCCAGGAGAGGCTATAGAACGCTCTAAGCATTGCCCCACCTGGGACGGATGAAGCTGAGTGTTTGCACACCAATCTCATCCTCACGGAATGAGGGCCGCTTCCAGCGTCCTTAGCCGTCCTCTCATACCCACCACTCACGTCTGAACGGCTCCACCTTTAGGCAGAGACCCAGGAAGCTATCCGCAAGGAGGGAAACTTCCTGCCAGTAACCCTCAGATTACTTACCAAGGAGATGGGGGTGAGCTACCATGAGTGTTTGCTACGCTCACGTGTGTGTGTAAACACAGAAGCACATATGTACAGTTGAGTAGATTTCAAAAGTGGGCCCATGGGGTCCAAACTATTCTCATAAACTTATCAAAGAAGAATGTCTTCAATTTTCTGGAGAGGCTATTGAAATATTCCTTCTTTTTCCAGCTACTTTCCTATGTGAGGCCGGATTTTTTTCATGTGCTTTGACCAGAGCAGCTCATCACAGCAGACTGGACGGGGAGCAGCTGTGAGAATCCAGCTGTCCCCTATTGAAGTCAGACATTAAAGAGATTGGCAAAAAATAAAAGAATGCTACTCTTTTCACTAATTTTTTTTTTTGTTTTGGAAAATACAATTTGTTTTTATCAAAAAAATATATATTATGGGTTTATTGTTATTTTTAATGACTTAATACATAAGTGTTTTTTAAAAGCCTTTAAAGTTTTAATTTCTAGTATGGTAAATATTGATAGATATAACCCACATCAACCAAAACCCTTAGGAGTCCTCGGTAATTTTTAGGAGTGTATGGCCCATGGAGCAGAGCTGGGGTCTGGATTCTAGACCTCTAACTTATAATGAGGAGAGGATTATAGGTAAACTCCAGGACCTGCAGTCAAACTGCCCAAGTGGAATCTGGCTGTGTGAATCTGGCTGCACCTCTCTGAACTTCAGTCTTCTGACCTATAACAAGGGATGATAATGGTAATACTTGGCTCATAGCGAGCTTATGAGGATTAAATGTAGGTAAAATGCTTAGCACAATGCTGGGACCGCAGCCAATAAAAATAGATGGGACTTGCCATCATCACCATAATCGCCATCACCTTTATCATCACCACCATCATCATCACCATTTTAACCACACTCCAAAAAGTGATTCGAGTTGCAATAGGTTCTGAATTTGGACCACAGCCATGTCTGACCTTCCCTAACTTCCCTAGAACCCATCCCATCCCATGGGTCCTGCTCCTGCCAGTTTGCCACCTCAATACATACAAGGCGTGAATGAATGGCTGCTCAACTGCTCTATCCTGGTGCCATTTGCCCATAACAGCAACCACCCAGAGGTGTGCAGTACCTTACAGTTTTTAAAGCAATTTCACAAAACAATAATAGTGAGGCTCTTTTGAGGTGTGCTGTGTGCAGGCCCTGTTCCCTGTGATTGGAATGCCTTATCTGTCTCACCCTCAAAGTGAACCTACAAGTGGTAACCCATTTGTGGATGAAGAAACTGAGACTTGCAGGGGCCCAGAGCTTGTGCACCAAGGAGCCGGTTCTGCATCCCCTCCTCTGCCTCAGTCGGCTCCTTTTCCTTCCCCAAGAGGACAGACAGGAGCCAGAGACTAAAGGTGGAATTCAGGCTTTTGGGGATCCCCCAGGCCCTGCAGAGAGCCTGTCACCTACAGCCACGAGGGAACTTTTTATGGTCTTGGCTTATAACGCAAACACCCTGGGCAAATCTGGAGGCGGCTTTCACCTTCAATGAAGGCATTTGGGTCTCAGCCAGGATCAATGTGCACTTGGCTCACTGTCCACCAGATAACTTTGGAATCCATTACAGAAGGGACAAAGCGAGAGGGTGGACAAGCCTCTGCTGCCCACAGACAGACACTGGAAGTCTCTCCTCCCCACGCCTCGGGTTTCTCCTCTGTGTCAGGGGACCTAAATGGAACCTGCTCCTAGTAGGATTGCTGTGAGAGTCCTGGAAAGCCAGCTAAACCTCTAACTCCCAGGTGATCATGACAGACGCCATCACCACACACTTGGTTTCAGAGAGTATCAGGGTGGGAGAGGATGCACTGTCTTGATTTATATGTGAGCGTCTAGAGCAGCGCTGTCCAACATACATGGAGTGGGAGCCACAAATGTAATTTTAAATTTTCTAATAGCTACATTAAAAAAAAAGAATCGGGACTTTTTAAATTTTTTTTTTATTTTACTCATTATATCCAAAATGTTATTTCAACAGGTAATCAATATAAACTTTATTAGTGAGCTATTTCACTTTTTCTCACCACCGTCATCATCACCATAATCATCACTAAGTACTAACACTGAGCATACCAGTGTATGTTTTACACTTACAGCAAATCTCCATTTGGAGCATGCTACAAATGTTCATGGAAATACTTGATCTTTATTTAGATTTCATGAAATTCACAGTTGGAAAAGTGGACTCACGCGCCCAAGCTGTTCTAAATAGACTTAAAAGTTTCCCAATAACTACAGAGTATTTAACTTAAAAATAAACGCAGTTTCCAGCGGCCCTGGTCGGCCCCGCCGGGGCAGAGCAGGTAGGTCTACGCGCCCGCAGCCTGCGGAGACTGCCAGCGCGTGGGACAACCGAGGTCCCTTCCACCCGCGAGCGCCCACGACCAGGCGGCCGGCCTCCTAGGAAAGACGGTGCGAGGGCCCTGAAGCCCCAGGAAGGCGTGCTCGGCGACTCCAAGGAAGCCACAGCCTCAGCCCGCCAGTCCACGCCGACCCGCGAGAGTAGGCCGGCGGCGCGGCCTCGCGGTGCCAATCACGCGGCATGGGGCGGGACTTAGCGCCCAGAGGGGCGGGGCGGTCCATGAGGGGGCGGGGCCGGGATCGACCGTCAAGGCGTCGCTCGTCCTGGCGTTGCGAAGAGTGCCCACGTGGTGCGGCGGGGATTAGCGCCCGGAAGGGGCGGGCATGGGCGGGGAGGCGGGGGGAAGGTCGCAGGGGGCTGAGGAAGGCGGGAAGGTTCCACCGGCTCCCGAGTTCCGACCCCACAGGCAGACCGACCGGCAGGCGCCGCTGGCGGCGGCAACGGGGGTTCGCCAGGGTCACCCTGAGTCACTGCAGCCCGAGTGTCCCTCCAGGCTCGGGTAGCCTGCAGGCGCTTCCTGTCCTGACACTTGCTGCGCTTTGGGCACACCAGGTGCGCACAGGAGTGGCCCCTCCGTTGGAAGGCATCCTCCATGGTTATAAAAACCCACGGGAGAATGCCTGGGTTCTTATACTGCAAGAAAGCCTAAGAAACAATGCACAGGCCAAGCTTGAAACCGAGGGCCCCGTCCTGGAGGAAGGCCAGCGTCCACCAAGCCAAGCACGGGGTCCTTCCCTCCATCCATAGTGAAGGTGGGCGTCTGTCCTTCTAACGGCACCTGACTGTCGCCATGGCCCATGGACTTCTCTTGAGGGGCCTATAAATGTCCCTCATTTAACAACGACTTTGAAGGCCCTGCCGCCAGCCACTCACACTCCAGCGTGGGTTAGATATGTCCTGCATCACAGGAGCTCATGGCCTGGCAGTGTAGGTTTGTTCTGTGACGAGGATCGCAGACTCTGGAAGGAGACCATAGTCCATCCAGCAGTGTTCACTGAGCTCCTACTATGTGGCAGGGCCCAGTGTGTCTTAGTACAGGAGGAGGAAGGCCAGACGTGGAAGCTTTGGGAGTTTAAGGGAGGGACAGCATAACCGCACAGACTGCAAAGGAGTTTGAACTTCCTCTAAGGCTATTGGGGAGGGACCGTGGGCAGATCTCTAGAAGGAATTCTTTGCATGCCAGCTATTAGTAAGCTGTTAAGCACTGTGCTGGGAGATTTCTCAGATGAGTTGTGGAACCGCTGTGCTCCCTGAGCTTATGGAGTTTCCAGGTGCTGGGTACACCTAGCAGGAAAGAGGAAGGAGATGACCTTTGTAGATAACACCACTGAGCTCTGCCCCTGGTCTAGGCCTCTCATTGTAAAGGCCTATTCAAATAACAGTTGGTCCTGTATTTGGGGGAGGCCTGGGTTGTTTTCTGTCTGTAGCAGGACAAGGACACTCCTTATAGACCTCATCCGGACAGTTAGGTCCCACAGCCAAGATGCTGAGGTTGTAAGGGGGCTACTCAGCTTGCAAGCATTTGTTACTCTGTTACATAGATTACTCCGAGTCTCCCCATGACTCTTCCACAATTGAAGACCAAAGCTCAGTGCCAAGGCCAGTAAATTAGGTTGGGAGACTCCGAGGAACCAGAGGGGCTCCTGGTGAGTGACTGGGTGCGATCCTGTCTGCGTGGTAAGTGTGTCTGTGGGGATCACAGCCCTTGTGTGTGAGTGAGGCCAGTGGCTCCCAGCTGTGGGGGTCTGTCCCATCCTCAGACTGCTGTTGGGACTGCCCTGGAAATCACACACGTGTGTGTTCTTGGTAGGGGACCCTTTCCAGCAGAGAGCAGAGTCCCAGGCGAGTCCTGGTGTAGGAGTTCCCTAAGGCAGCACTTCAGGGAGCTCATCACGGGTTAGGGGAGCGAGGCAGGCTGAGAGAGCCAGTGGAAGACTTGTCTCAGCCTGCAGCTGATGGCTTAGTCTCATATGACCCTCCCCAAAAAAGTTCAGGGGAGAAAGGAAAAGAGTTTATCCCCTAGTTCCCATAGATCAAAGGTCAGCTTCACTCCCCTTCTGCATTGTGCACGTGTGGGCACAGTCCGTGTCTTAGGTCACAGAGCTCTGGGCAGAAGTGGGGCAGGAGGGTATTCAGGAGGGACACCATCAGGGTCAGGGGCCTGTGTGACTTTGTTGTCTGTTGCCACATTGAGCCAGTTGCTTAGCAGCCATCATCAGTCATCAGCCCCCTGCAATGGCATCTGATAAAGGCACTGACCTCACATCTATTCTGGACAGCTGGGTGGCCCTTCCATTTGCTGTGCTGGCCCTGGAGGTGCAGTGTCCCCTGAGGCAGAGCCCCAGGAAGCCCCAAGCTGGTGGCTACATACCCCAAGAGTTCAGGGCTGTCACAGAGAGGTAACCATGTGGGTGTCAGGAGGGCTGGCAGAAGAGGGACTTCTGAGGTGTTCCAGAAGAACCAGGAGTTTGTCGGTGGGGGCAAGGTGGGGCAGTATGACATTCCCAGTGGAGTGTGACAGAGTGGGGCACCTGGGGGGTTGCAGCCACCCTGTGCGGTTGGTGCAGGTACACAGGTGATGGAGCAACTCAATGAGTGGCAACAGCAATGGAGCAGGGTGCCAAGCCCCTGTGGGTGATCCAGGCTGTCAGAAACCCTGAGGAGAGGAGCGAGGTGGTCAGGCTCCCGCGGCTGGCCCTCTCAGGCCTGCTGCTCAGGACGTCCTGTCTCCCTCCTCTGTCCCAGCCAGAGCCCCCGGGCAGGAGACGTGACTGTTCCACCTGCTCATCCTCAGCCTGCGCTCTGCTTCTGAGAGCCAAGCCTCTGCCCAAGGTCCACTTGTGGCTGGCAAGGGGGTGCTTTCCTCCCTTCCCTGAGCCTTGGGGAGCAAGCAGATAACTTACATCAGCTGGACCATCACTAGGAGCCAGTGGTCAACTACCATTGGTGTTAGAACCAGTAGGACTGAAGGGCCTGTACAGGCAACTGGCAGGAACCTGAAAAGTGCTTGGGCTGGAGGGAGTGGGGCTTCATCAGTTAAAATCTCCATTGGGGAGCTTCCTGCACATGAGGAAAGCGCAGGATATGCCCCCCTTCCTCCACCTTCAGCTGACTCAGCCCATCTGAACCCAGGAGTGAGGGCAGAGAGAAGGCTAGGTGTAAGCGACATTCCTCTTCCAGCTCTGACCAGGCCCCTGGGAGGGCCAGCCATCGTGGTGGGCCCAGATTCTAGGGTGAATGAGTCATTCAGCAAGGCCAGAGGAGGCCTTTAAGCATCCAGCAAGGATTGGAGAATGGGCAGGTCTTTAACTTCTCCCCTTCCCTTTTCCTGCCATGATGCCTGCCTTGTCCTGATTTGGAAAGCGTGGTCGCTGAGGCCCTGCCTTCCCACCAGCCCCCACCTGCTGCTCTGCCTGGTAGGGAGAGGAGCTGGCTGTGACATCCTGGGTTTTCCATGGTGGATTCCACCAGGGTGTTGTTGGGGGCAGTGAGATCTCAGAGTTTCCCACCAGAGTGAAAAAGAGCATTTAGAAGTTGGGCGGACCTCTCAGCTGTTGAGAAATACTCTTTCCCCCCCTCCCACCTCCCAGCATCTAGCTCAGCATGGTGGGGTGGACCTGGAAAGAATGCATCCTCTGCACAGAGCAGCCCCAGTTTTTGCAGCTGGGGCAGTTGCTGTAAGGGCTTTCCTGCCTCAGTATGAGTGAGTATGTGTTTCTCTCTCTCTCTCTCTCTCTCTCTCTCTCTCTCTCTCTCTCTCTCTCTCTTTCTCTCTCTCTCTCTTTCTCTCTCTCTAGACTGTCATCGAGCCAGGCACTTCCCTTCGCTGAGCTCAGCTTCAAGTGTCATAAACCCTTCAGTCTTACTGGTTTTCTGTAAAACCACAGGTGCATAATTCACCGTGGTCCCCAAACCCTAATGGATGAATGGGGTGATGGCCCGGCTCACTCTCAAGTCTTTTCACATCATGTTCTGGGCCTGGGCCTTGGAGACCAGTACAGTCCAACCCACCCTCAGGATAGCCCAGCAGGAGGGACTCCCTACTCTTGCCAGACAAGGAATTCCTCCGTGGTTCCACTCCAGGGTTAACCTGTTGCCTATCTGCTTTAATTCCCCTGCTTTGTGCAAGTTTTGATGGCAGACATTTTCTTCAGCACCCCCCGCCCCAGCCAGAAAAAAAAAAAGCAAAACTGTTTAGATGGTGGAAATGATCCCAGTTCCGAGAGGGAGCCTGTGGTCCTCCGGCACTGAGAGCCACACTTCAGGCCGCTCTGTCAGCTGACCTAGCCTCTCCTCTGCCACCCTCTCCTCGCCCCTTCCCCACTGCTGCTGCGAACGGTCATCCTTCTGTGCCCTCCCCGTCAGAGCTCGAGAGGCCCCAGGTGCTGATGTGGGCCGGGCTATGGAGGGCTGGGCAGAGCCCTGTCTTAGCCACGTGTGTGCCCTCTCTGAATCCCCTCACTCTTACTGGGCCCGCTAGCCTGTCAGCCACAGGGGACACTGGACACTGCAGGTTCATTGCCACAGATCCAGGCAGTGCTTGCTGCTCAGGTCTGGACTTTCAGCTCCCCACTCGATTTTGGCCTTGTCCCTCCCATCATCCTGTCCAGCTAGACTTCATATTTATTGTTGAGAAGTGGGTAGGGCTACCGCTGACAAACTTCTACAAGTTGGGTTCCTGTGGAAGACGCCGGTTACTCATCAGGCCACCTGACCGCAGTTCCCTCAGCAAGTATGGGCTTGATTCCTGGTCTCCATGTGTAAAGGGCTCCCAGCACAGGTACCTGTTGGCACATTTCCACGTAGTGGGTTCCAACTTCTAACCTTCCAACTCAGCCAGGCCCATGGGACCAGCAGGTGGGTTCCAGACCCAACTTGGAGCCATGGGGTGGAGGCAGGCACCACTGGTGACTCTGCTCCTGTCACATCCTGAGCAGACAGAGCCAAATGCTGGGCCTGTGGGCAGCAAGGAAGCAGGGTCACCAGGCTGATTCCAGGTGGGCAGATGGGTAGGAGAGGACCGTTGCTCAAGGCCAGCTCTATGTTCAGGATGGACGGGTTCCTTAGGAGAATCCTGGGATCCACTCACTAATGGACGGGAGCTGGATGTGCATTAATTCTTCACTGGATTAATTCCTGTTCTTTGTTTCCAGGAGAGGGGGCCGGGGAAACTCAATGGGAATGTACTCGAGAAAATAAAAAATATATCTCCCCATAAATCTCATCAAGTCTCTGTCCAGGAGTCAGGAAAACAATTATTCAGAAGAAACAGAAAACATGGTTGCCTCTGGGGAGGCTCAGGGTAGAAGGAAGACACAGCATGGGCTGCTCAAAACCATCTTAACCAGGAGTGTGTTTCCTTGGTTAGTTGTTTATGGTGGTAAAAATGCAGAAGATAAAATTTATCATTTAAACCATTTTAAGGATACAATTCTGTGGCATTAAGTACCTTCATATTGTTGCGTAACCACCAACACTATTTTCTGAACTTTCTTATTATCTCAAACAGAAACTCTGTCCCCATTAAGTAATAACTCCCCAGGCCCTCCTCTCCTCAGCCCCTGGGGACCTCTCATTTCCTTTCAGTTTCTATGGATTTGCTTATTCTAGATATTTTCTATAAGTAGAATCATACAATATCTGTCCATGTGTGACTGGCTTCTTTCGATGAGCGTCATGTTTTTAAGGTTCATACATGTTGTAGTGTGTGCCCGAGCTTCACTCCTTTGCATGGCTGAATCATATTCCATTGCATGGCTGGACCACTTTTTGTATATCCATTCATCTGAATGGACATTGGGTTGTTTCCTCTTAAAACTGATTTTGAAGCGTAGACAAGTAATGACTATATTGTCCTTGAGGACAAAGTTAAACTGAATGATAACCTCCCCTCTGATGACACTTGCCCTGGCCCTTCTTTGTTCCCTAGGGAACCAGAGCACTCTTGCTCTCCAAGATTAAATTACTATCTTAATCAACAGCAACAGTGTAGGAGGACCCCGAACTGTCTGTTCTGCCCGTCCCACAGCAATGGCTTTGGTCTTGGAGTCAGGAAAGCTGACCTCAAGCTCTGGCTTATCCTTTAGCAAATGATTTACCCCCTGTGCCCCCCATGTCCTCATCTGCAAAGGATCAGAACATGAGTCACTGAGCCAGGGCTTCAGGACAGGCAGTGCTCCCTGCTGCCCCCTACCCAGCAAGTTGGCAGGTTGAGACGCTCTTGTCAGAGAATCTATCCCTCCTGTGATCATTTTAAATTTATTTTGTGAATAGGTGATACATGTATATACCAAAAAATCAGAACGGTACTAAAGAGTATTTCAGTGACCATTATATGGTCCTCCTACCAGGACAACTGGGGCCCCAGCCCTAGGTCCTATGCGCCCTCGCAGAGATACGGTGCCCAGCAGGCATGGGCATTACCCTGCTGCTTTGTCCCAGTTTTAATATTATATCTTCAAGATCAATATTCCCAGTTTTAATATTGTATCTTAGGGATTGTTCCATATGGATACACAGTTATGTGATTCTCTGTAACTCACTGGCAGTACTCCACTACAGGATACACTGTAATTTATTGGCTGCCTGCTGTGGGTGGATAGTTTTTGTTTTGTTTTTTCAGTCTTTTGCTAATCACAATCCTTGGACACATGTTCTGTTACTTTGTGAGCATACTTGCAAGGAAGTTCTGAGACTCCCCCTTTCTGTGGAGCAATTGTAGTGGAGCCAGACAGGAGGGTGGTAAGCTCTGCGAGCCAGGTCCCCGAAGCTGGTGTGGTGGGTCTGGGAGCTGTGGAACTGCCAGTCTGGGGCCTCCTTCCTCATCATCCCTGTATCCTCCTGCTACCCCCACAGACCTTGCTTTTGGGAAAGGGTCTAAAACCTTGTAGAAGGACTTAGCTTAAAGGATTCGTTTTTAAACTTTTTTGGTTTTGCATTTAAACCTCTTATGCATCGCTTCTCGGCCTTTTGGCTAAGATCAAGTGTAAACCTCTTATGCAAACAAGATTGTCTTATATCTCTTCAAGACCTCGTGCTGGTGGATATCAGTGTCTTGAGAGTGGAGCCCCCAGCTACCCCCATGATTACCCCCAAGGGCAATCCAGGCAGAGGAGGGGTCAGAGGAGGGGGCGAGGGTAGCCCTACTCTATTCTGCCATCCCAACTCCTGGCATTCTGGCAAGCCTTTCTCTCTTTGCCTGCCCTCCTCTCCCCACTCAGCAGCCTAAGAATGATAATGGGGGACAACTAAGGGGACAGATGGTGACTCCCTCAGCAGGTGCGTGTTACTCGATGTCTACTTTACTCGACGTCTACTTTGACATAGTCACCTCTTTTTTTTTCAGAAGTTCTTTTTTTGTTTGTGTTTTTATTGGGGAAGGGGAACAAGACTTTATTGAGGAACAGTGTGTACTTCCAGGACTTTTTTCCAAGTCAAGTTGTTGTCCTTTCAGTCTTAGTTGTGGAGGGCGCAGCTCAGCTCCAGGTCCAGTTGCCGTTGCTAGTGGCAGGGGGCGCAGCCCCCCATGCCTTGCCGGACTTGAGGAATTGAACTGGCAGCCTTGTGGCTGAGAGCCCACTGGCCCATGTGGGAATCGAACCGGCAGCCTTCGGAGTTAGGAGCACGGAACTCCAACCGCCTGAGCCACCGGGCCGGGCCGGCCCCTGACATAGTCTCCTCTTAAATCTTCACAACTCCAAGGCTTGGGGCCACTATCCCATCTCACAGATGCTCTCAAGGTGCAGAGGGGGTTGGCCTACGGGGACCATAATGGCAACAGCCAGTGGAACTGATATGGGCTGTGCTCTGGTCATCTCCATTGATGTTGATGCTACTTGGAGACCCTTGCCCCAACCCCTGCCAAGGTGCAACCCAAGGCAGCCAGATTCGGGCCTTTCCTTGAGAATGGCTCGAAACAGGCACATTTGCAGGTGGGTCCTAGGACTCCCAATCAGCTGGGCTCCAAGTCCCCAGCTTCCTTTGGGCTCTGACCTTGAGGAGAAAGCCCAACGCTCCAAGTCTCGGAGGGTCTAGAAAAAGCCCAGGATCAGACATGACTTCAGCTGGGAACTGAGAAAGGAAAGAGCAGGAGGAGCGGCATGGAGACAGCCAGCCAGCATTTCGACGCCAGACTTCATGAAAGTTCCCCTTTGTGGTTTTGAGGAGTCGGAGCGTCTGGTCCTGTGTTCTGGTTTGCCTCAGTCAGCGAGCGTGGAGTGGGTCAACGCTGGCTGCAGGCTCTCTGGTTCCCACCACACCCACCAACCTCGCTCATTCCCTCATGCAGCCAAGTTGGGAGCCTGGACAGTGTCCAGCCACATCCCCTGGGCTCAATCTCTGACACTCTGGGGCCCTTCCCGTTTCTCCTTGCCAAGCCACCCGGCAAAGGCCAAACTGAGGTGACGTGGGTGAAGTGCGCAGCACCCTGGACTCAGACCCTACCTCGTCCACCCTAAAGGACAATAGGCCTCGGCGAGTGCTCTGGCTGTTATCACTACTGCCTTATGGCAAAGTGATTAGTGCAAAGCTGGTGGCTGATGATAGGTGTGGCTGGAAGAGGCCCCCACTCAACCCCAGCCTGACCGGGTGCTGGTGCTCTGGGCTGGGGCCCCGAGCCGACCCACCGTCCCCAGGGGGCGCTACGTCCTTACGTCTGCGGCTCCAAAGCGAAAGTCGCTCTGGCCACGCGGGGCGCAGTTGCGCGTGGGGTGCTGATCCTTCCTTTAGCATTCTGGCCGGGTCCGCCAGGGAGAAGCGCCCCCTGCCCGTCCCTACGCTCACACTGAGCGGCAGCACCAAGGCTATAGGGGCTGGGGGGGCCTTCTCGGGGCGCACGCCAGGTGGGGGTCTCGGGTCTCGGCTTGCCAGCCCCAGCCCTGAGGTCTGGCGGGGTGCGCTGGTGCGTGGGGCAGCGGGGGTGCCGGGCGCGCCGGGCCGTCGAGGCAGCGCGGAGGCGGGCACGCCGCGGAGGGCGGGCGGGGGCCGAGCTTATAAAGGCCCGCGGGCGGCGAGGGAGGGAGGGAGCCGCCAAACCGCCGTCCGGCCCTGCTCGGCCTCCGCGAGTTTCCCAGAACCGCGCGCTGAGCTTGCTGCCCGGCAGGGCTGTCCCCGGAGCGGGCGCGGGTCCCGGAGCCAGGAGGAGGCGCGCGCGGAGGCGCTCGGGTCCCCGCAGAGCAGCCGGGGGTCCTGGCCGCCGCGCGCGGCACGTGCGGCCACCCGCCCTGTGAGCCATGGCGCGCCAACCCCGGCCGCCCCGCGCCGCCCCTTAGTGCCGCGGCTGCCCGGCGACCCTGGGCGGACCCCGCGGGCCCTCCGGGCATGGAGCCGCACGTGCTCGGCGCGGTGCTCTACTGGTTGCTGCTGCCGTTCTCGCTTTTGGCCGGTGAGTGGGGCGGGCGAGGTGAGCTCTAAGTTGGGACGCGGCTGTGTCCCGCTCCCCAGTTCCCGGCCCCGCCGCGAGCGAGGCCGGCCGGGGCGGGGGCCGGGAGCGGGCGGGCGCGGAGATTGCCCAGGACGCGCGGCCCTCGCCGCCCGCATTCCAGAAGCATGAGAGCGCCGGGGAGGCCGGGGTGGCGCGGGCGGCCTCGGCAGGGTCCCCGTCCGAGCGCGGGGCTGGGAGGGCAGCGGCGGGCTGGCGGAGAGGTGGCCACCGGGCGCCCACTGTGCTGGCCGGCGAGCGCCCCGGGAGAGCGCGGCGGGTTTCTCCGTCCGGACGCCGGAGAGCGGGGGGGGGGGGGAGCTCTGCGAGGGGATTGTTTGCCCCCGTGGACGGGCTGGAGAGCGGGTGAGGGGGGCACGAATCTCTTTTTCTCTTTCGTGTTAAAAAAAAAAGCGCAAACTTGCATCATGACTTCCTGACCAGTGTGGGAGAAGGCGGGCTTCCTGCCTGGAGCTGTTTAATCTGGAGCCTTCGGAGCAGAACTAACGTCTGTGCCCTGGGCGCGGCGCCCCCGCTCTTCCCTGCCGGTCCCCACGCTCAGCCGGACTGGGGCAGGCCCATGCTTTGGAAAAAGTAGTTCTGGTTCCTCCCTGCCCTTCCCTGTGCTCTGGCTTATTCCGTTCCATCTCTAGTGCTGCGGAAAGGAGCTGGGCGACTGGGCCCTGAGTAGGGAGAGGGAACACCCCCCCCTAGGAGGCTCAGAGCGGAGGGTCCCCAGCTCTGGCGTGAGTGGTGCCCCTTCCGGAAAGCACATCCTGTGGTTCTCGGTGCTTGTTAGGCCTCCCCCTCTGCACCCTCCCTGCCTCCACTGTGCCCAGGGCAGAGCGCCCAGCAGCTTGTTCCACCCTTCACACTGCCCTCAGCTCCCTCCATGTGAGATGGTCTCTACTGGGTGTGAGCGGGGAAAGTAGTCTGATTCAATTCACAGAAACACGGAAAGGTTTGCATTGGTTGCAAAAGTCTGTCTCTTGGGCGGAACTCTGTCAGACCATGGTGGGTGGGGGTGTTTTATTCTGAAAGCCTTTTCAGAGCCTGGTAACTCATCCAGGTAGGCCTCTGCCAACTTCTGTTATGGGTGGGCACAGGCTCCCAGTGGGCCGGGCATGTGGGGGATCCACAGCAGCCTGCACTTGGACTCCCAGACAGACTGTGTTTTGATTTGTAGCAGAGAAAGGTGGTGAAACTTGGGAAAATTTTCAAGACAGGAATCAATGAAAACATTGAGGTCGGAGAGGAGGCGTTGAGTTGTCCCTTGTGTAGACAGGACAGCCTGGGATGAACATGGGAGAGCACACGGTCAGCTGGCTGTGCACAGTGCCACTGGAGAGCCAGATGGCACGGACAAGCAGAACAGACCCAACAAGAGGTAGCTTGAAGCTGGTGTCAGGGATGGGGGAGGACAGGTAAGCTTCTCAAAGGTGCAGGTTCACCTGTCCTGCGCGCAGTGCAGCCGCGGCCTCCGCAGCCTGGCCTGTTGAGATAGGAAATGAAGCCGTTAGGCCTGCGGAGGTGGGGGGTCCTTCCTGAAGGACACCTCCCCACCACATGGTGGACTCTCCTTGCACAGAGTCCACAAACTTTTTCTGTAACGGGCAAGAGAGTAAATATTTTCACAGCATGAAATCTTTGGATATTTTTCCAACCATTAAAAAATGTAAAAACCACTCCTAACTGTGGGCTGTGCCAAAACAAGTGGTGGGGCCAGGTTTGGCCTGAGGACGGGAGTTTGTTGATCGAGAATTAGGCGAGGGTCCTGGGTTCATTTCTGAGTCTGTTGCTCCCCACATGGTGATGGGGGAGAGTTCTCTTGTCCCTGGAGGTGGAGGTGCTGCTAGCTCAAGGGTTTTCACCTGGGCCATGTTCCAGTCACCTGGGGAGCTTGATGACTAATTCCCTGTTGCTCAGCTTTTCTATAAACCTGAAACTGCCCCCAAAATAAAGTCTATTAATTTTTAGAAAGCCCCGATGCCCAGGCCACACCCCACACTGATTCTGTGCCTGGCTGTGGGGCTTGGGCTTCAGTATTTTTTCCTAAGCTTTTGGGGAGGGTGGTGTCGAGCCAGCCTGGCGGTGATACCTGAGACGCTTCTTGTCCAGGGCGTGGGCAGCTCCCATCCCTAGGGACCCGCTTGCTGTCCTGCTGATACCAAGGCTGTGCTGCCTGGCTGAAGGTGGAATGTTCACTCTACTGTCTCTGGAGCCCTCCTCTCTTTCAAGCTCTGGCTGGAAACAGCTATTTCTACAGTGTTTGGGAAGAGAGAGGTAGGTGCTGGGTAAGGCCTTCAGAAGGTATTAGTCACATTGTGTCCTGTGCTGGCTCAGGCAGGGACTGTGGGGAGGGTTTGAGTCATCCTGGGGTGCCCCATGGCTCCCATGCCACTCCCCGTGTGGTGCAGAATTACTCCCCAAAAAGCCCCGCCCGGCCTCTTCATCATGACAGACTCCCAGAATCCCCCTGCAAAGGGGGGCGAAGAGGCTGCTCACCTGTTGTCCCTGGAGCCCTAGGGAATCAGGACCCAAAGCTGGAAGCTTCTAGAGAGATTTCAGGGCAAGACATTTTGTGATTCCCATAGAACAGGCCACACCTCCTGACTCTTGACCTTCCAGGGACAGCCAGAAACAAACGTTGTAGCCAAAAGGGAAGTGGTTAGAAAGCAGTAACTGTATCACTGACTGGGAAACAGGTAATGGGGCAAAATGGCTTCTTTTGCTGTAGGATGGGGCCTCTGGCCTCACAGGCACACCCACTACACACTGGCGCGTCACCTGCATCAGACTGATTGTCACTGAGAAGTGTTACCATTTAGAATGGGGACACTTCCTCCTTTTCATAGTGTTGTCACCATCACTGTCTCCACACCCCTGTGAGGCAGGCAGGACGTGGTCTGCTCTTTCGGTAACAACAAAACAGAGACCTGGGCCTCAGGGCCTTACGGCAGTCCAGGTCTGAGAATTCAGCATTTGTCCAGTTGCCCCTTGGGGGTGAGACTGTGCTCGGCTCTCAGAGCAGCACAGAGCCTGGGTCTGTCTTGTCCAGAGGCTGTGCTCTGTGGTGCCACTAGGAAGGAACGCACCCAGACGGGGTGGCCTTGGAGCTGGAGGTAGGTCCTGCTTTCCTCTGGGACCTTGGGGATGAGACGCTGCCTTGTGCCGGCCCCCAGGAAGACTGAATGAGTCAGCAGGACTGAGGGGTGGGTGTGCATGTGTGTGCTGAGGATGGGTCACCTGTGGTCATCTGTAGGCCATCATCGTGCTGGCAGCCAGGGCATGGAGAGCCTGGGGCCCAGCCAGGAAGGGTCCTACAAAGGAAGTGTCGTCTCTGGAGGCAGGAGGAGTGCCCAGTCTCAGATCCTGGCCTCACGAGCTGCTTCCTGGGCGGTGTCTCCCCTGTTCTGACAGGGCACTGAATTTGTTTTCAGTGCTCAAAGTTGGAGAGGAAGGATGGCAGCCTTTTTGACTCCGTCTATTCTGAGGGCAGGCTCAGGGAATTGCTTTCTGTGGCTGGTGGGAGGTCGGGCCAGCCCACCGGAGGGATTATGGATGTTTCCAATCTTGCCACCACAATCTTCAGGCTCCAGTGTAGCCTCTGGTCCTCAGAAATCCCCTTTTCCTTAGGATTCAACAAATTGTTGGGCTTCTCTTTGTTGTCTATTTTTTGAAATATATATACTTTTTTAAAAAATAAATTTTATCGGGGAATATTGGGGAACAGTGTGTTTCTCCAGGGCCCATCAGCTCCAAGTCCTTGTCCTCTAGTTGTGGAGGGCGCAGCTCAGCTCCAAGTCCAGTTGCCGTTTTCAATCTTTAGTTGCAGATGGCACAGCACACCATCCCATGTGGGAATTGAACCAGCAACCTTGTTGTTGAGAGCTTGCTCTCTAACCAACTGAGCCATCCAGCCATCCCTCCGGAAGCTCAGTGGCAGCTCATTGTCTCCAATGTAGTTGTGGATGGGAATCGAACTGGCAACCCCGTTGCCCAGAGCCTGCGCTCCAACTGAGCCATCGGGCTGCCCCATATATAGACTTTTTCAATGTAGATTTTCCCCTTCTGGTTGCCAGTGCAATTTGGTCCTTCCTGGTAGTAAGGACCAAGTGTTCCAGAAGCAGTTGGTAAGGCAGCACGTGTCTGCCAGGCAGTGGACCCTCGTGGAGTTCTCGTCTCAAGCTTTTCCTCAAGGGAAGCATGTGGCTGGCAGCCCTGTCCCCAGCTCCCTGTCCCCCTCAGCCTGAGTCTCCTGGAGAGATGGTGGGGTGGGGCAGGATCACCTGCTCTTCACCTGAGCTTCGTTCCACTCTTGACCTTTGAATTCTTCTGAGTGTAGCCTGTTTTCTGGATGAGGAAATTGAGGGTTGGGGAAGTTAATTCACTCATCCAAGATCACAAAGGTAGGAAGCTCGGAAGCTCGGGATGAGATCTTTTCCTTTTTGGGGCAGGTGAGTCCCACACCTTGCAGGATGTCACCTTTGAGAGACCCTGGGGTGGAAGGTCGTTGGGAGGACAGAGAGGGAAAGGAAGCAGAGAGGGGAGGGGAGGGGACAGGACAGATGGGGGAGTCTCCGCTGACTTTGCTGGAGGGGTTTGTTGGCACAGCCGCCTCTGTCCTGCTTTGAACTTGCCAGGCCCTTACCTCTCTCTCCTGGCCTCAGTTTCCTCGCCTGTAAACAAGACAGTAAAAGCTCGATGGCCACTCCCAGGCCTCTGATCTCTTGGTTTCCAAGTCTCTGGATGGGAGCCCCCGTACTCCTGGTAGGCCAGGAACCCTAGAGTACTTTTCCACATGTGCCAGCACGCTGGGCCCACGTGCTGGTGTTCAGCAGCCAGGTAGGGTCTCCAGGGTGCAGAATGGAAGGAGCCCCCCACCCCCGGGGTCAGTGCACACAGGCAGTCCCAGGAAGGGGGGCGTGAGGTGTCCAGGGCTGGCCAAGGGACTGTGGGTGTGTGCAGCCCGGCCCTCGGCCAGCATGCACTATGCCCACCCACACAGATTCCTGTGAGCTCACGCAGGACCTTTCCCTGAGTCTTTCCTAGATTTATTCAAGCGTTCTATCATCCAGATCTCAAGGGACAGAGCTCTGGGCAGGAGCCAGGGGCTTAAGTTCTGGTTCAGGGCCAATGGTGGTGGCCGTGGGAGGGGCTGGGGCTCCTTCTTCTCCCTCGCTAACCAGGCTGTGGTTTTCTTGGCTGTAACAAGAGGTCTGGGGTCTCCCAGCTCCCGGCTTTTTGATTCTGTAGGTGCCTTTCCTGTGTTTATTCACACTGTGGTGTGTTTGTCACAGATAGGCAAGAAACGCGGTGCAACAAATAAGCCACACGAGACCGAGTACCCAAATACTACCCCATTTCCCCGAAAATAAGCCCTAGCCGGACCATCAGCTCTGCGTCTTTTGGAGCAAAGATTAATATAAGACCCGGTCTTATTTTAATATAAAATATATTTAAATAATATAATATATAAGACCGGGTCTTATATTAATCTTTACTCCAAAAGATACATTACAGCTGATGGTCCAGCTAGGGCTTATTTTCGGGGAAACATAGTACCATACAGAACAAGGTCCAGGCTGGACACGGGGCTGAGCAGGTTGGGGAAAGGTGAACACCAGGCAAGGCCAGTCTGCTGGAGGGAGAGAAATTGGCAGCCAGATAGGAGGGCAGCTCAGCTCCAGGGCCCCAGACCAGGGCAGTGCCCCAAGGTTGTGCCCTCTGTCTCTGGAAGGAGCCAAGCGGGTGACCTGGTGGATGGGGGTGCTGTGGGGGTGCATTTATTTCTAGGCTCCAATCCCCTGGTGGTGGCCAGGTGGAGGTGGGGCAGGAGAAGGGCTGGGCAAGCGGAGTAGACCCTCAGGACCTGAGACTTGATTCCCCTCCAAGTTTTCATTTTTTAAATTTAGTTTTAATTATGTAAGTAATGTATGAAGACTTTTAATAAAATAGTGAAATGTTAAATCGGGTAAGATGAAGTTTTTGTTTTAACCCTGTAGGTCTGTCTGCCCCTCACCCACTCTCAGCACTGTGGGCCCCCTAGGACGCTGTTTGTTGTTCAGGCCTGTCTGCTCTTTTGTCAAAGCATAAACATCTCTGCCTTGTGTCCTTCCTGCATCCCCATGACCCGGCGGCCTCTCCTCTGTCCTTCCCGGGCAGGCATTCACAGTCACTGCTCCCCCCAACTCATGGGAGCTGAGGTTGCTCCCAGGCCTTGGGAATCACAGTGTTTCCTAGGGGGTCCACGTGGGGCCTGGAGCTTCCTGTTCTGTAGATGAGCAGCGGCAGTATGAGACTGGGCAGTGTGGTCGGCCCCAGGGCAGGCCACTCATGGGGGGGGGGGTGACAGCTGTCGTGGGAGCACAGTGGGGCAGCATTCAGGCCCAGACCAGCGCCCGGGTGCCGCCAGGGCACCCTCAGGCTGACGTGTGTGTCCTCCCACTTCCCTGTAGCTGTCTGGGGGCCTTTGCTCCGTGGGGTGGGTCCATTTTTCTGGTGTGTTTTAATAACATAATTATAGGGAGTATTTTTAGGTTCCCTCTAACGGGCCGGCTGTTTACCAGCCTTCTATCTACACACTGTTTTGTCCATAAGTATATATAGCTGAGGCCACTTCTCCTTCCTTGGGTTCAGGCTAAAGTAGGACCGCGGCCACCTCCTGTGGTTTCTTTTGCCAATGAATGGGTGGCTGAGATGGGCCCAAGCACCAAGGGCTGCTGCAGAGTAGGTGGGGCTCAATGGCCATGCTTCCATCCCAGGTCCGTGAGCTGCCAGTGGGGGAGGAGCTGGCCCATGCAGAGAGCAGAGAGCAGTGCCCAGGTGTGCCAGCTAGGCCTGTCCCTCCTCTAGCCCTCCTCTCCTCCCCTGCCCTCCCCTTGGATCCTCTGGGAGAAAAAAGCATAAAACTGCCACATAAATAGATTCCTCAGGCCTGCAGGAGCAGCCAAAGGCCTGTGATTGTGGCCAGGACTGGAAGACAGCAAGACAGGGCCAGGTGTGGGCTCCCCAGGCAGGAGGCCTCCTGAGGAGCCCCAGGGGCCTCGGGCCTGGGTCTCAGTTTTTCTCACTTTTTGGAACTCCCAGGACCTGTGACCTGTTGGCTGGGACCCCCATCACACTCCAGCTCCTCCAAGGGGCCTCGCTCCTGTTCTGCCTCTCTGCAAGCGTTGTTGTGATCTCCTTCCCGCCCTTCTCCCTCTCTTCTCTCACCACCCTCTCCCATTCACTTGATTTCTGTTTATAGTTAAAACACCGCTGAAACAACACATCATTTTAACAACCTGAAAGGAGTTTTTAAAAGGGAAACGAAGTCATCCATCCATTCACTACTCCTGTTTCATCTTTCCTTTTCCTTTCCCAATAGCCAGGAACACAAAGGACCACCACGACCCAACTCCTATCTGGGGCTCCTGAGCGCCAGGCTTTGTGCTGTTGGTGTGTCTGTCTGCCATTCTGGGGTGGGGGTTGTGGTCTTATGCTGTTTCACAAAGGAGCAGGTGGCCACACTTCCCAACATCTGTCTGCAGGCTCGCATGTGCCCTGGTGACTTACAGCCCAGGTACAGTTTGGACGCCGTGTGCTAGTTGCCTTTCGGAGTGTGATGTCATCCTAGGGCACCAGCTCCCCAGCCTCTCCTGAGCTCCCTGCCCTCTGTCTCCATCAGGGGGAGGTAAGCAGTCTGTACCTGATCTCACTCTGTCTCTTCATCCCTGAAGTTGTCCGGCCGCTGCCTCCAGATGACTGGTCACTCGGGCACAAACCTCTGTGTCATTTCTCTAACTCAGTGTCCTCTCGTCTCCCCACCCCGAGACCTCATGGAGGCCTCTCTGCCCTCCCTGCCCCAGGCTTCTGGCTGTGTTCACCATGTGTCCCATGGCCAAGGGGACTTACCGAGATATCTGAGCAGCTATTCTTGCACGTAAAGCCCCAAGAGCTGCCCGCTGCCCACCTCGTAAACCCTGCTCCTCAGCCTGGAACATGGCCCCCAATCTTCTAGTCTCCCCTCAGAGTGAGTCCCCACCATTCCTGCCTGCTGCTGGTAGCAGCACTCTATAGTGAACATGCTACTTCTAACAGGTGGGCGGTAGTGACTCCATCTCACAGGTGAGGACAGGGGGCCTGGGGGTGATGTCATGGAGGGAGATGGCAGTTGGCACCAGGTCCACCTGCCCCCAGAACCAGGGTTCTTACTGTGCCACTTCCTGCCTCCCTGGGGCCCTCAGCCCCTGCACCTCCTACCTGTCAATGTATCGAATGACTCCCCAGTTCCTTCTTCTAGCCATGCCTTGTCCCCCACAGACACCCAGCTTCTATCTCTCCCGAACACCCCAAGCTCCTTCTCGCTCCGGGGCTCTGCCACCTATTCCCTTCGCCACCATCTTCCTGTGGCTGACCCTCTTTCCCTTCAGACACTGGGGCACTCTGCTGCCTTCCGCCACCTTCATTCACTTGGCAAATATGTTTGAAGAACCTGCTTTAAGCCAGGCTCTGCTGTACGCTTTGGGGGTCCTGGCACAGTCCCCACTTAGTCTATGCATTGTTATGACGAGCAAGCGCTGAAGTGCCCAGATCCTACGTGTCCTGTTTGGTGATTTTTGACAGTGGAGTATATCTGTGACACTTCTGCCCCAAGAGCCCCTATGTCTCCATCTGGTCACTCCCCGCCCCCACACACACACAATTCTCTGACTTCTGTCACCCTAGGTTAGTTTTGCCTGTATTTGGGGTTCATGTTTGAGGGACAACCAGAGCCGTGTGTTTCTTTGCTCAGTGCAGAGTTTCTGCAGTTGGTCCAGGCTGTGTCAGTGGCACCTTCTTTTTTAGTGCTGGTTAGTGGTCCTCTGTTGTACGCGCCACACCACGTTTGTTTATCCATTCTCCTGTTCTGGGTTGGCGATGACCGTGTTTCCCCGAAAAATCAGACCTAACCGGAAAATAAGCCCTAGCCTGATTTTTCAGGAGGACATCCCCTGAACATAAGCCCTAATGCGTCTTTCGGAGCAAAACTTAATAAGACCCAGTCTTATTTTCGGGGAAACACGGTATGAGTAAGGCTGCTGGTTGTGTGTGTCTCTGTGGACACATACTTGAATTTCATTCACTCCTACACACCTGGGCGTGGAGTTGGCGGGTTCTCCAGGTTACGTTGTTTCCATTCCCTCACAGGGGGGAGGGTTCCAGGGCTCACACCCTCAGCAGCTTGTGGTGGTGTGGCCTCTGATTTTAGCCAGTTTGTGGTTGTGAAATGGTGTCTAACCATATCGCCCTGATGTTAATCGCCTTTGATAACTTGTGATGAGTCTCAAAGTCTTCCACCCACTTTGAAACATTGGTTTTCGTTTTTTATTTCTGACTGGTGGGAGTTCTCTATGGATTCAGGTTTTAGGTCTTTATCAGCTATATGCACTGCAAATGTTTTCCCCTCCAGTGGCTTACGGATTCTAATCATTTTCTGAATGGTGTCTTTTTTTAAGAGCAGGTATTTTCATTAGGAATTCCGTTAGTAGCTGGTGATGAGCTCTGTGTAAATGGCCAGCTTCCCGCCAGAATATTGTAAGGGCGGCTGTGGCTGGGTGCCTGGCACTCGGGATCGGTCTCAGTTTTTCCTGATAGGTGGGCCTGGCCACTCAGGCTGACTGGTCTCCTTCTGTGCTTCCTGCCTCCGCCTTTGCCCTCTGCTCGCCCCCCCACTTTCATCTCTCAGGTCCCCTCCCAGGGCCTGTGTCCTGCTATCTGCAGGGACTGTCCCTCACTCACCTGCTCTTGTCCTGGATTTCCTGGGCATGGCTGGGACTCGCTCTGTTGTCTTCAGCATGGCCTCCTCCCACTGAGCGACCTGTTGGATGAAGTGGGTTCCTTTCCCACCATGCCCAGAACGCGGTCGCCATCTTTGTGTGCTGCCTGCTTTTCCTTCTGACCCTTTCCCCTCAAAATAAACTCCTAGAGTTGGACCACTGAGTCCAAGGACAGCAGTTTCAGGGCCTGCGGATGCTGTGCCCAGGTGCTTGGCGAGTGCAGCACGGCTTGGTCCCGGGTGGCCTGTCTTGTTTGATTCTCCAGGGAGTTCTGTGCGGCCCTGGTGCTTTCCTGCATCTACCCAGCAGATGAGCTGCCTGTGAGTTCTCCGCTCCTCTCTTTGTCCAGAATGACGGCACCTCCCCGGGGTCAGTGCTGCGTCTCCTGCCAGCCCTGTGTGGGAGGGCTGAGGACTTTTGTGATGAAGTGGCCCCTGTTGAGGACGCAGTGCTGCCAACACGTCCTGGCCAGGACCCAGCTGCACAGCATATACTCACTCCTGTTTCTTCTCCACTTTGTGTGGAGAAACACCAGCCCGCTTCCCGGAGACCAGTATCCCGGCGGGCTGTTCTCCACCCTGAGCCATTCTGCTGTCAGTGGTGGTACCTGTCTTCCCCATGGGCAGGCTCTTGTCCTTCTCATGTTGTTATGGCACTGTCAGCGCCTGATCCTGCAGGTGGGAGGGGCACGTAGGCAGAGGCTGTGACAAGTGGCACTGCTTCATGCTGTGCTCTCTGAGGCTCACACCAACCTCATCAGCTCCCGAGCCTGGGGCCACTTCCTATCTCACTGCAGGAACCACATCCCAGACCTTCACAGTGGGTGCAGACCTTCTCAGCCGTGGGGAGGTGGCCAGGCTGGCCCCCAATATCCCAAGATCAGGAGTGGGGGCTTGCCGGTGCTGGAGGGGGGGTGGGTGATTCAGGGACGGTGGCTTGAAGCCCAGGGGTGGCGGCTGAGGGGACCCTTGGGGTGGCCGCCCCATTTGTTCAGGAACTGTGTGATTCAGCATCTGAGCTTGTTTGCTCTGTGACCGTGGCAACAACTTCTCCTGCCTCAGTTTCCTCATCCTGGCAAACGGGCACATGTTTAACCTCATGAGAATGAGATTAACATAGAAACGAAGTATGGAGCATTGTCTGCCTGGAGGTTATTCTACATGGGGTCCTGGATGATGGAGGATGGGTGATGAACTTAGGGTCCCTCTGTCCATGTGTCTTCTGCCTAAGGAAGCTAGAGGGATACTGGGCTCTCTTCTTCCCATGGAGGCAGTGCCCACCTGCCATCCCACTGTTCTGTTTGGGCCTGTCAGACTCTTGCCCTTGGAGTCTGGGGAAGCCCTAGGTGGATTTGCACCCCTGCGGTTGCAGGTGGAGACACTCCAGTGGGGGCGGGAGTAGGGGAACACTATCTCAATCCTTCCCCAGAATGAAGCCAGACTTATACTGAGTAAACAAAACCCAGGGTTGGGGAAGGCCACACACAGGGAGTTTGTTCCACTCACCAGACGTCTGGCTTCCTGCCTGACCTCCACCCCCCACCCCTTTTCTTAGAGCAAGGCCCCTTTTCTCCTTCCCTTTCTCCTCCCTTGCTTCCAAACTGGGTGGGCAAACCTCATGTCCCGTGGTTTCCCATTTGGGGGACCCCCTTAGCATTCCATTGTTGAACCACCTTGTTGTCCCACTCGCCCCATCCCCGCCCTCCTCCTCAGCTCCCTATCCTGGAGAGCAAGGGAGGAAGTCTGGAAGCCAAGAGTTACTTGCAAGGACCAGAGGGGAACGTACTCCTCTGGAGGCCCACTCTGAATCGAGGAGACCCACTGGGAGGTGACCCTCTGACCCTCCAGGGCTGGAAGTGTATGTAGGAGACAGATGCAGGAATGATTAATCACTGTCTCCAGAGGAGGCTCAAGAAGCTTCTGGGCTGGACAGGCTGCATCACATTCCAGAGCCTGAGAGAGACACTTCCAGGCATCCCCAGAGGCCAGGAACCTGTGCATGCGTTTGTGTCTTTAGGAGGCGTTGCCCGTGTGCCAGCCCTGGCGGGAGGGCCGAGGGCTTTTGAGACGAAGTGGCCTCTGCTGAGGGGGCAGTGCTGCCAACACATCCTGAGCAGGACAGCCTCAGACGCTCAGGCTTTGCACAGGGTGACTTTAAAGACCTGGGTGGAAGCTGCCGCAGGTCAGCCCTCAGAGGAGGAGGAAGTGGCAGGGCGCGGGAGCCACCTCATGGGGCAAGAAGCCTGGCGCTGTGTTTCTTTTTTACCCTTCTGCCAGACTGGGGCTCGCTTCTCGCAAACCCAGGCCTGCCTGGGGATGAACGGCCTGGTGGTGTAAACGCAGCCTCTCAGGTATTCACGTCCTTGCATATGTCCATCGATGGGTTACTTGTAACTTGAGACTGGTTTCCTACAAATTTTCAATGGTAGCTCCTGCTGGTGGCTGGACTGCAGAAACCCACGTGGTTATCCTAGGCACCAGGCAATCGGTGGGCCACTGGCTTCCTCATTTGCCACCGTGCAGAGGGCCCAGATTGCTGCCACTTTTTCCCAGCTCTGACCATGGACATGAGATGTCAGCCCGTGGCGACAGAGATGCTGGACGGACCCCAAGGTCTCATAGCAGGATGGCCATGCTGGTGGCTGTGTGGGGACTCAGGTCTCCAGCCAGGATGGCCTCAGAGTATTGAGTGTTTGGTTGTAGTCACTGCCTATGGATACTGGCTCTGCCCCTGCTTGCTCTCGGCATGGGTGGAGACCCACTGCGGAAGCTTTGGGACCTCAGCTGGCCCAGATGTCTGTCTCATCCTAAACACTATGAGGGAAGAAGAAACTTTCCTCCACCTTCCCACGTTCTTTCAGCTGATCTAACAATTAAATCGACATGAGACAGAGTAACAAGAGAAAATAACCAAATTTAATTACTTACGTACACATGGGAACCCCACATACGTGAGCTAGTTAGGGACACTAAATACTTGAGAGGTTCAAAGACGGAAAGGGAAAATGAGGTGCATATGACATTCTGGGCTAGGGATGAGGTAAGCCACCTTGGGGCTTCAGAGGGGAGGAAGGTCATTGCAGGATAATAAAAAGAGCAGATGGTCAGTAATTAGAAGTTTATTCTGTCCGACAGTTCAAACAATTTGCCTCTGATAATATATTATGGGCAAGGCCACTAGTTTAAATTCTTCTAAGTAGTTAAGGGAGGACAGAACTTTCTCTTGAGCCTGCACGGTCTCACTTGCCTTTAGCTCAAAATAATCTACATATCACTGAGGTACATTTTGAGGTGACTCATTCTAAACCTCTACCATGGTCACTGGGGCACTCCAGGGTACAGCCTTGTTGGGATTCAGGCTCAAGTGAGCAGTGAGGGTCTCAGAACCAGTGGTTTAAGAGGCCACATGCCTCCTTCTGTCTGCTGGGGAGGCGGGTGCCCTCAGAACAGAGGCAGTAGGATGGAAAAGCTCCCAGTCCAAGCTTCTTTTCCTTTCCTCCTCCCGCCTGGAGCTGGCCAGTCAGACTCAGCTCCAAGTCCTCCCTCTGCTGCTGGGTACCCTGAGGCAAGTCACTCAGCCTCTCTGAGCCTTGAACTCTTCACCCATAAAGTGGGACGTAACTACCTCCCATGCTGCAGGCAGGCCTTCCGGAGCAGAGCCGGGGGCAGGGTGCCCAGCACCCTTCATCTGTGGGGTCTCTCAGGGCCAGTTGTTTTCATCTCCACTTGTAATATTAGCGCCTGCCCTGCTTGGCCTCCTGGCCCTGGGGACAACCTTGCCAGGTGCCATGGGTGGAAATACCTTGCTAAGTCCACCTGAGTGAGAGGTGGGGCTGGTGCTGCCTTTCCCACACCCTCCCTGCCTTGGCTGCCCATGCAATGACCAGCCTCTTAGTCACCCATCTCTCAGGGCCAGCACAGCTGCATCCCATGTCATCACGAAGCCTACCCAGGACGCAGCTGCATGCCATGCACTTTAACCAAAGAGCTCTTCATCAGAGCCCTTGGGCATGTCGGTGGCCTCACCCGGGAGGAATCTGAGGCACAGAGTTGTCTGGCAGCTTGGTGACATCCCGCCGCCAAGGCGGGAGCTGGCGGGATGACAGCACCCAGGTTTAGGCCTGCTCAGGCAAGAACAGTGGAGTTTGCTAGGTCCTCCCACAGGACAGCGGCAAAGGCACTGCGTGGCCAACTTTGTGGGCTGTTGAAGGAGGGTCTTCCCCAGCCCAAGCAGGAAGGGAGTGGTCCAGGCAAGCTCACCCCTGCCCATGGCCTGGAGCCCTGCTCGGGGTGGTGAGTACCACAGTGACACTTTTCCCAGCTCCTTAGAGTGGTGGCAGCTGGGGGACGTGCTTTTTAAGCCCTCCTTGAGGAAGGACACCTGGCTCCACACCCTGGGAACCATCACCAGCCTTGGCTGAGAAGCTCTAGGGCAAAGGATGTGGCCTCACCAGGCAGCTCCCTGCTCCTGGGACCGGGTTGGGCATTGACTGATGGAAAGAACGAGACAGGGGTGTCCTGTGCAGCCCCTGGGGCCCCTCTGCCATCACTGGGTCCCTGGCAGACGCTCTCCTCAGCTTTCCATCATGTCAGCCATTTGAGTTTTCTTGTGGCCTCTTGGGGCAGCCGCTGAGTCAGCCATGTAGAGACAAAGGTCATAGCTTAAAGAGATGAAGTAAGTTCCAAGTCCCACAGCTGGAAAGGATGGGAGCCAGAAGTCAGCTCTGGGGCCTGTGTGGCTGGACAGAGGAGGGCGGGTGTGTGGTTGGTATCAGGGCACAGAGGAACAGGGAACGCTCCACTGGGAACAGTGTCAGGCTGTCCCCCTGGGCTGCCTTTGCCCACAGGTTCCCTCTCTGGCTCCACAGAGAATCTCGTTCCGACCGAGATTATGAGGATGGAATTGTCACATTTGGCTGGCAGAGTGGGGAGAGGGGGAACCCCAGGCAGTGGGGATGGTGTCAGTGAGTGTGTATGCATGTGGTGGGAGGTGGCCTTAGCCTCGGGAACCTCTCCAAGTGAAAGGACAACCTGGGGAGGCATTAGGAGCGGGTTTCTGCAGGCCCACTGGGTGCTGAGTGAGTGCAGGTAATGCCAGGCCCTCCTGCTCTCTGGCACTCACTGGTTTCCTGCCATCAGCTGCAGCAGCTGGAGGAGGTGCACAGAAACCATGTGTCCTGTCCGTGTGTTAGCGGGGACCCTGGGGAACACAGTGCAGCCAGGCCTGGGGGCAGGGGCCAGCCACTTTCGGCCTTTCCCTTCATGTTGACTGGAGTCTGCAAATTCCCAAAGGCTAGGCCCTGACCTGCAGGAAGGGTGTCCGTGGTCAGGGTGCAGTGGTGGGAAGGTGGGTGTGAGGCCTGACTCCAGTCCCAGGGCTCCCAGGCTTTGGGCAGGTGGTCGGCATTTCTGAGAACAGCCCTTGGCCATCAGGCTCAAGCACAGACCCGGCCCCAGGTGGGGGACAGCCAGCACTCTTCATGTTAACAAACAATACATATTGTAGCAGTAAGAATCAACTGTAATAACCAACATGCCTACAGCTCTATACAGGGCATCGCACTTGGCACCTCGGAGGTGGATGGGGTTGGTGTCCCATATTACAGGTAAGGGAACTGAGGCTCAGAGAGGCCACACAGCCCACAGACATGGGGCCAGGCCTCTAGCCGAAGCTATTCTGACTCCAACGCCTGAGTCTTGTAGCCATTAGACCACCAGGCCCAGAAGTAGGTCCTCAAGTCTCGTGGCATCTCTGGAGCTTTCTCTTCTGCCACTGGGGGCAGCAGCCTCAAGGTGACGGGAGCAGGGTTCAGCTGAAATTGGGGTGTGTGGATGAGAGCCTGCCTGCTCCTCACTGCTGAGAAGGGGCCATCAATCACCTACCTCCCTGGAGTGGGGGATGGGGGCATGAAGGCTCTGAGCCCGAATGGAGCTGGCAGGGGTGGGTGACTGGCTCTGCCACACTGGACCATGGGAGCCCTCCCGCCTCTTGGGGCCCGTGCATCATGGCCTCTTGGGACCGCTGAGGATGTCTGCTGCTTGCTCTGCTGTTAGGAATTAGATTAGTTTTCCATAAAAACAGGATGTAGTGGGTGATACGGCTGTGTTAGTCTTTTTTCTCACTCCTTTTTCCAGGAACTGAATGTATAGCTTTAGCCAGGACTGCCCTGTCCCCACCCGCTGCCTCCCCCAGGGTGCAGGAAATGTCGGTCGCTGCTCTTAAGTGGCTGTTTAATCGACTCCTCTCATCTGGGGAGCTTGTTTCAACACCAGTGGCTAGTACGCCAATGGTGCTGTGGTCTGAGGGCCAGGAAGGGTGTGGCAGGAGGGGCTGCAGGGCCCACCAGGCAGCACTGAAAGGACCACTGTGCCACCAGCCACACGGTGCTGGACGGAACCTTGGGTGATGGCCTGTGGTAGCTAGCAGGCACGCTGGCCCCTCCCCCATGACAACACAGAACTGCAGGGGTTTGTGGGTCCCACTTTGTAAGCCTCGGATTGCGGGGGCATTGAATTAAGGAGGTGGTAGAGAGCTACGCAGGGGCCAGGGGCATGCAGGGCCCGTGCATGTGAGGATGGGGGTTTGCTTGTGTGAGCTTCGTGGCTGCTTTAAGCAAGAGTCCAGATATCGGGGAGCTGTCGGCGTGTGGGCCTGTCTGGGAAGGCTGGGCCTTGGAGGCGCATTAGGGAGTGTTGGTTTTGTCCTGCTGGTGCCAGGAGCTAGAGTCCCCTGGCTTCCCTCCTTGCTCTGAGTCCTGTGAGGGGGGCTGCTACTTCCTGGCTGCAGGCAAGGAGCTGCCCCACAGTTAAAGACCCAGTTCAGAGGAAGCTGGTCCAGCCTGGCTCTGTCACTCACTGGCTGAGTGGCCTTGGCTTCTGATTTGTGAAGACCTTTCCTTCCCAAGCACAGCCCCTCCTCGTGAGCAGACAACGATGGGACCTCCCTCCACTGTGGGCTCCTCCTCTAAATGCGGGGTAAGGGCTGGGGGACAGCGCTTTGCCTAGGCCGAGAGCTGATGGTATCACACTTTTGGGGATCTGAGGTGAGGGGAGGGGAAGCGTGATTTCTAGCAAAGCCAGCTTCCCCCTCAGCCACTTCTCAAGGCTGGGGCTTTATGGTTCTGGAGGTTTCGAAGCTGATGTAAGAGGGGAGAAAGCCCCGTGGCCTGCTTATGCAGAAGGACAGGGCCGGCCCCTCTTCACCTTTGTCATGAGCTGCCCAGACCTCTGCCTTCCTCGGCAGGACTGCGTTGGGAAGCTGGCCTGGGGCCTCTGCGTTCTGGTCTCCTGGGAATTGGGAGTGGCCAAGATGGGCTTACAGGCGAGGTTGGCACCTCCATGGTGGCACAGGGCCTGGCCCAGAAAGGCCAGTGAGCTTTGAGGCCCTAGAGACACCACAGTTACAGGCTGGGAATGCCCTTTGGAAATGACCCCGGATAGAATTCCAGAGCTCAGAAGTGGCTCTGTCCTGGAAGGATAATACTGAAATTCATGAGTGTTTTTTTCTAAAGGAGGGGAGAGGAATTGTGGGGAGATGAGCAAAGGGCACTTGAGCATAATCAGTCAAGTTTCATTCAGTAAAATTTACATTGGTAGAGAATTGTGTCAGAGACAGACAGCCAGTAGTACCAGGAGGAGTGGGACTGGATGTGGAATACTTTCTGTGCTTCTCTGCATCTAAAAAACTTTTGAAAATGAAGAAAAGGAAAGTGAATGTTAGGTGAGCTGGTCAAAGACCTTTTGTACAAAAGGGAAACTGAGGCCCACCTCCGGCCTGCTGGAGCCCAGGGTTTAGCCCATGGCTCTTTAGCCCAGAGCCTTCATGCCCCCATCCCCCACTCCAGGCAGGTAGGTGATTGATGGCCCCATCTTGCTAGGCCCATGCTAGTCATCGCCTTGGCTACTCAGAACAGTGTGGTCCAGGTCCCTGTTCCAGGGGCTGGTTTCCTGGGGGTGGGGCCAGGCCGGTTGTTATGAGCAGACTGTGTTGATTTTTCCCTTGGTCACTTCATGAGCTTGTTGAATTTACAGAGAATGTGTGGGGCCCCTGGCACCCTGTCCGTTTCCAGCCCCGCAGCCACACAGCTATCCAAAGCAGTCACCTCGGCCTGGACCTCAGAGACAGGTAGGCCAGCCTGGTGTTCACAGAGCAGAACCTCAAAACCCAGCTGAATCAGTCATGGTTTCCCAGAGAAACAGAACCAATAGGATACAGATAGATATGACATCTTACATAAGGTATATGTACACCTATATATTTACGTATCTGTGTGTACATATGTACACACACAAGACAGAGAGGAGATTTATTTTAAGAAATCAGCAAGTCTGAAATTCGCAGGGCAGCCCAGCAGGCTGGAAATTCAGGCTAAAGTTGATGTTGCAATCTCTAGACCAAATTCCACAGGGCAGCGCCTGGAGAATTCCTTTTTCCTCAGGGGGCCTTTGTCTTTGTTCTTAAGGCTTTCATCCGATTGGCTGTGACTCACTCTGAGAGGGTCATCTGCTTTACTCAGAGCTGATTGATTCAAATGTTAATCCCAACCAAAACATACCTTCACTGCAAACACAAACGGGTGTTTGACTAAACTGGGCGCCCAAGTTGACACGTATAATGAACCACCGCACCCACGCTGCTCCGTTACAACCTGCAACTCTAGTAAGAAAACACAAACTGTGAGCTGATTTGCACGTGATGTCTCTGGCCACACCTCCAAGCTCTCAGGCTAGCCTCCTGACCCCATGCCTCCATCCAGAAAGAAGATAGCTATCAGGTTCTCCAAGGACACTGGGTGTCACCTGTCGTCTGGTCCTCACACTGGTTCTGCAAGGTTCTCACTCAGTTACACATTTGTAAGGTGCCTCCTGGGGACAGGTGCTATGCCGAGGGGAGCCTACGCTGGGGAGCACGATGGTCATAAGGCAAATGTTACCAAGGGGAAACCTCGACACAGGGCAGGCAGCCTGAATCTCCTGATGAAGTACACAGATGATAATAGCCCCTTTCGTAACACCCAAACACCCTCACCACCCAGCTCCCTCATCCCTGGGAAGGTCAAGGTTCTGAAGGGGCCTGCAGTTCCCCTCCCCCACCTGGCCAGGCAGCTCCCAGGAGCCAGTGACCCCGCCCCCACCTGCCAGCAGGAAGTGGTCAGGTGGCATTCCTCCCTAAGGGCCTTAGAGAGCAGGGCCAGCCTGTGACCAGGCTCTGAAGCCATTTGCACCAGCCAGATCAGACAGGCCAAGGGACTTGGGGTGTCTGCTAGGGGCCTGCTGAGTCACAGGGTGGGCCTGAGTCAGTGCCCCAACCTCATGTCCTGTGTCCAGAGCTGAAGAGGATATGGGGGCCCCAGCTCTATCTTGGGTGGACCCCCCACTTTGGGAAGGTGGCACTGACCCCAAGGGGTGGCCACTGGAAGGGGTAAGCAGCCCAGAAGCTCTCTGGAAGCCCCTGTTGCCTCTGGGCCCAGATGCTGTGAGCCATCCTTAAAGTGGGCATGTCTCCACTCGGGGAGGCAGGACTTGTAAGACGGCAGCAGACAGAGAGCCAAAAGGACAGATGCCCTCCACCATGTACCCAGAACAGAAGGTCTTTATCCCTCAAGGAGAAGTCCAGGTCACACTGTTGGGTTAGACACCCATCAAAAGATAGCTTGTGGCAAGTATAAGTTTGGCACTAAAGTAATTGCGGTTTAAAAGGTTAAAAATGATTGCCAAAACCGCAGTTACTTTTGCACCAACCTGATAGACTGTGATGAATAACCATGTTGCTTGTTCCTTCTGAGTTGGAAGAATTACGCACCTGTGTCCTTCGTTCCTGAGTGCAGGTTCTCAGTGTGCAGGGCACGTTGTCATCCCGTGTGTGTGTGGGGGGGTGGAGGGGGGAGTCACAACACTGACTGCAGGGCCCACCTCTGAAGGTCGGGCAAGCCTGAACATCTGCATTGCCACCACATCCCCAGGTGATGCGCATGGTGAGGCCGGGGGCCCCCACCTTGAGAACCACGGCTCTATGGAGGGGATCGTGCTCAATTTGGTCACCGTAAAGAACTTGATGGGAAAATGTGATGGCCTCCTGGCTGAAGGGACTTTGGGAAGGTCCCGTTTCCTGTGATGGACACCTGGGGATTATGTGTGGCCCAGGTGTGTGCCACAGCAAGTCTCGCCTTGCCGTCCTCCCTCGGCCCTCCTCCGAGTCCCCTGAGAGCTCCCTAGGGCGTTGGCACTGGATCTTCCTCTGCGGGCTCCCCAGCTGAGGCCCCGTCTCTTCATGTTACTGGGTCTATGGCCACACCTGACGTGCAACAGGCTGGTCCTTGTGTGTGTGTTATTTGGGGGCTTGTGACAGATGTGGATCCATCCATGTCCGAGCTCACAGCCCATGCTCTCCCGTCTGTGACCCAGCTCCCAGCACTGGCTGTGGGTGCTGTCGTGGAAGCTCTGTCATCCTCTCTCGTCCTCTGTCCCACGTGTAGAGGAGGGAAGTGGCCGCCCTCGCCCCGGAGCCAGAGCAGCTCTGGGAAGGGCTGTTGAGGGCAGGCAGTACGGAGTGGGTTCTGTCTGTGTGAGAGGATTTGGGTGGCCCAGGCTCGAGGACAAGGTGCGAGGCTTGGATGAGAGGCCTGTGTCCTAGTTCAGGAGAGTCCCCCGAGCAGTGTGGCCTCATCGAGCCCATTATTTCAGGTGCCGATGATGGTGCTACCTCTGTGGGCATCCCCACACTGTGGGAAGGGACCACCCCTGTAGGAACCCAGTCAGCAATTAGCCTGGAATCCAGGGGTAGGGGTGGGTGGGGGTGGGAGTGGTTCCAGGTCATAGAGCGTCTTTGTTTACCCAGAGCATCACGCCAATCTCTTTCTGTGCTAATCAGCGTGGTCCCAGAGGCCTCTGGACTCCTGGGGTCAGGGAAATAGTGTGAGGGGACTCTCCAGACCCACCTCCTCTGCTCACTCCAGAAACCAGGGAAGTGGCTGCGCCCTCTTCAGTTTTACAGTGAACGCATTCCTGAAGCCAGCATGCGTCTCCCCTCATCCTCACCCCGCTCTCAAGAGAGTCCCCTACTGGCCCCCTCCATGGGCCCATTCCCCACATGTGCCTATCATTAAAGCCTCACAGTCACCTGGGAGGACAGGGCCAGAACTGCTGTCCCCACTTTCTAGATGAGAGAGAGAGGGTCATGGAGAAGCAGCCACTTGCGTGTGATCCGCAGCCACCTCTCCTCAGGGCCAGCCTCAGGCCTTTCCCGGCCTTCTCGGCCTCTTGCACAGAGAAGCTGCTTGCATGCCCACCCACCCCGGCCACCAGCAAGGCCCTGCTCTCGCGGAGCTGCCCCCTGCAGCGGTCTCATCCCAGGCAAGCATGTTGGCCACCAGCTCACCAGATGGACACCAGGCTCATCTGAATCATAACCTGGCACTGAAGGCCTCGCCAGGTCCAACCCCCGAGCTGCTGTCCTATCACCACGGCTGTTTCTGGCTGTGCCCCCACCCCCAGACAGGCGTCCTCTGTCACAAGACGCTCTGGCAAATGGTACAACAGGAGCGCTTTGCTGGCACAGAGCTCACGGTCAGGCCTGGCAGAGCTCATAAGGGTGCAGTGAGGACCCTGTGTGGCCTGGTGAGAGTCACCACCTGGCAGGGGCTGCCCTGCGTGGGCTGGGGGTACAGTTCAGCGGGCGGGGGGGCTCCTGCCTGTCCCTGCTTAGTCTTGGTGGTAGGGAGTGACCTGAGGATCAGGCTGGAGCCCTGCCCGAGGCTGACCCACTCGGAGAGGTGGAGGGCGCCAGCTATGCTGGCCTTAGGGACCCCATGACATAGGCTGACTGTCATCCACTCACTGTGGCCCTTTGTGCAGGCCCCAGCTGTGGCCCCTTCCTGAGGGGGAAGAGGGAGTTGCCACACCACAGCCCATACAGAGGTGGGGCCCACCACATATCAAGGCCCCAGGTCCATAAACTGCTCCCTTCCTGCAGCCCTGCCCTCCCCTCTGTTTACCTGTGTCAGCTGCAGAGATGTCCAGGCAGATAAGAGCCTGCTCTCCTCCCACCCTGGCAGTCAGGGGTCTCCACCCTGCAGAGTACAGGCCGCACCCCTGCCCTGGAATCCGGCTGTGGCAGGGTGGTTAGTGCTGACCCCCTTCAGGGGAACTGAGCACGTACCTAACAAATATGTGCTCTTCTGCAATGGGCTTCTGTCATAGTCATCCCTGTTTTCTGGGGACACTGGCAGTGGGGAGGGTCCGAGGAGAGGAGGGCAGGTCTGATGTGAGGGGAATATTTCACTGGCAGGGAAGGGGGTGCTCCCGGCTGTGCTTGGGGGTGTCTTCACTGATGGCTGAACACTGGGGGGTGGGGAGAGGCGGTATAAACAGGCTTGAGGAGTACAAAGTGCCCCTCCTTGCTCATCTGGGCACAGAGTGCCCCCCTGCCCACTGTAGGGTATTGGGAGGCCTGTAGATGGTCATCGAGGCCAGGCCGCCTGTGCCCCCAAGGAGCTGCTCTTGTCAGTACGCGTCACCCCAGCTTGGGCTCCCTCATGTGAGGCAGCACTGGTGGTTGAGAGCTAGGATGCAGGTGTTCAGATCCCCGCTGCTCTACCTGCTGTCATCTCGGGGGGCTGTCTCCTCACAGCCTTGGTCTGCTCATCTGTGAAATGGGCATAGTGGTATCAGCCTGGCTTGTGTGGCAGTCTCATGGGCGATGCCTGTGGCGTTGTTGATGGTGGGCTATTGGGATCCCCAAGACTTGGTTTAGTCCCCCTCCCCCATTTTGGGGGCTCTCTGGGCCTCTTGGCAGCTGTCCTGCAAAGTATAGGCCTATTGCTGTCTGCTGGGCCCCTGGATACCCTGTGGGCCACCCGTACTCCCTAGGCAGGTCGCTATCCCCTCTTACCACCCATGCCGTCCCTTTGTCCCCTGCACTGTCACCTGTCTGCAGCTCCCCACCCCCAACCCCTTAAACAGGTGGTTCATCAACAGCCTGGGGCTCAGTGTGCCTGGGAGGTGGCATTCTGCTGGTGTTCTCCAAACCTGTGGGGAGTAAGCAGGTCTGTGGTGGGCCTGTGGCTGCCTCGTGCCTCTTGTGAGATTTCTCTGTGCCCAGCTCACAGCAGCCGCCACGCCTCCCTAGGCCCTCGGCACTCACCATGGCTTCACAGAGCAGGTGCAAGGAGGGGGCCTGGTCGTCCTCAACAGGTCAGGTGAACCATAAAACTGCTGTTCTGGTCGCCATACTAATTAACCCAGACATCGTGCTAGTTAGACCTGTGCCACGGCACCCAGGGTTCATGGCTGGGCTCCAAGTAGGTAACACAATGCCCCTTGGCTGCCGAGGGCCCCTCCCTCTGCCCAGGCCTCCCCTTCACCCGTGTTGTCTCGTTGACCCTCGTCTTCTGTTGTCTTCAGGCAGACAGACCCCTTTTCTACCACAGGCCTCAGTCTTCTGTGAGATGGAAGGGATTCCTGTGAAGGTCTGAGTTTCAGAGCTTTGTAAACTGAAGTGCTATAGAAACCATTTCTCTCCTCTCAAGAGGGGTGTGCATTAGACGCTGCCCTTGTTTCTCTTAACTTTCCTTTTCCATTGGAGCTGGGCGGGGAGGTGGCCACAGGGTCGTACCCTTGCGACTGCCCAAGGTGCTGTGGGAGCAAAGCCCCTGAGAATGCCAGTGCATGGCCAATGCCATAGTTGCCAAGGGGATAGAGAGGCCCTGGCCACTCATGAGGGTGGGCTTCCAGGGTGGTGGGTGCTGCACGTGGGACAGGATCTTGGGTGGGCATGTGCTGCAAAATGTGTCATGGAGGGTGATGAGCAGGAGGCGGGTGATTGGAGGGGCAGATGGCTGAAGTGCCACGTGTTTCAGGAAGACTAACAGGCTTTGCTCAGGCTGTGGGCATGACAGGTGAGGGAGGGTCTGAACCAGCCAGGCCCCCTTAGCTCCCCTTCCCACCCTCCACATTCTCTGTGCTGTTCAAGTGTCCCTGCGTGCCTGGAGATCTGAGGTGCCAGGCCGCACTGCCCATGCTGACCCTGACCATAGTTCTTGTCCTGAAGGGTGGGGGCATGCCCGGCTGCCTAGGCCAACCTCGCCAGCTTTCCTCTTCCAGAAAGTTAGACTTGATCTAAGCCCTGGGTCACCTCTGGGCCTGAGTCTGGCTTCGTTTTTGCCCCCTGCCTTGGGGGGCATGGCAGGTGCGACCACCTGAGTGCTGTGGGAGCCACTGTGGGAGTGTAAGGCCTAGTTACCCAGGCAGTTACCTTCCAGTGGAGGGTAGGGGACAACCAGTCACTGCCGGGTACCCCCTCTGCCATGTCTCCCTTCCCGCTTCCTCCTATCCTTGCCCCGCCTGCCTGCTGGCAGAAGCTAGCAGGGAAGTGTTTATGGGTTTCTCCTCCAAGCCAAATAAGGCAGACTATTCCGGGGAGACGCAGCAGGCTGGGGGAGAGGGGGGGGCTGGAACCAGGACCCCCGCCCCTTGAAGCTGCCTGACCTGGCAGCTGTCATCTGGGGATCCTGGGTCTCTTGTCCCTGGGCCCTGCCTGGCCTCTGAGGAGCCTTGCCCAGCTGGTAGCACAAGGCAGGCCCACAAGGTGTCTGCCTGGTCAGGAGACCCCGGGTCCAGTTATTCTGCTGCCGTGGCTCAAAAGACTCCTGTCCTTCCCAGCCTCCAGCCCCTTCTGTGAAAGGAGAGCCTGGGATATGCAACCCAACCCCCTGCTGTGGTATATTTCCCCCAGTCTCCTTTTTTCCTCCTCATCAGTCCACCTGGTCATGATTCTAGTAACACATGAGAATGTTCTCCTTGTAAAAATGGAAGCCTTTCAGATAGAGCCAAGGACCCTTCTGTACAGATGAGCATTGACGTCAGCTTGGTGTTGATCTTTCTGGGCCTTTTTATACATCTGTGTACACAACTCGTGTTGGTGTTTTACTTTTAATCTTACGCAAGAGAAATCGTGGTGTGCATGTATGGGGTATCCAGCAGTGCCTTAGACATTGGTCCACGTCTGTTCTCTCCTACTATGCGCCAGGCACTGTTTCCACGGCAGCCTCTGATGGGCGATGTTTATGATCCCTTCCACTTAACAGCCGAGGGAACTGAAGCACCGAGCGGCCCCATCTCCTGCAGAGCTGGGTGGAACCGCCAGATTGCAGGCTCCAGCCCTGTTTTACAGATGGGGGACAAAGGCCCAGAGGAAAGCTAGGACAAGTTTCCTGGTTCCTGGTAAGGGCTCTGTGCCACTGAACCACATTCTTCCAGAACTTCCTCCTCACGACTTAGCCCTTGGCCATCAGCCCTTTTCTCTTCGGCCCAGCAGGCTAGCCCAGGCCCTTAGCAGGATCACAGTGGGAAGAGGAAGAAATAGCTGTATAATAGGCAGCAGCCCTGGGATCTGGGCCCCGCCCCCTCCATCTGCCCCTCTTGACTCTATTTCCTCCATGTGCCAAGGCCCTAGCCACCACTGGGAGGGGCCTGGTTGTCCCCTCACCAGGGTGGGAGGGTGAGTGGCTCTGCCCGAGCCCTCGTTTCCTATGTTGGTCCTGCTGCCCACCAGCTACCCACTCTGACCTGCTAGTCCTGGACCAACCCTTCCTGCTTATTTGTCAGCAGTCTGTCCTATGGGCCAGTTTGGCAGCCCCTGCACACTGACCTAAGGGACCCTCATTCCCCTGCCTTCTGAACTCAGGGCCACCTAGATCCACACCATTTCCCGGGGAGGCGGTATCAGCCCAGTCCCTGGGACTCCCTCAGTTTCCTCACCTGCAAAGTAGAGGTAATGATATGCCCCTTGCAGGTCCACAGGATCAGTGATGGTAATACTAATAGTGATGGCCATAGTGTGTCCACCACCTGCCCAGGCCTCACCACCTCCCCCTGGGACCCTGGCAGTTTTAGCCATCTCTCCCAGGGTAGTGTCCTACCCTGTAGGTTGCAGGGCAGTGTGATGTCGTGCGCAGGCTACTGGGTCTGTTTCCTGGACTCTCCCTGCAAATGGCGCTAAACATACCTGCCTCCGAGGGCTGCTGTGAAGACCCTGTAAGCAGCCATGTGTGGGGTGCCTGCCCATCACTACCGCAGCCCTCTGTGCCACGTGATTTGTCCCGCTTCATCGATGGGGAAATCAAGGCTCGGAGCAGACAGTCCTTGCTGGAGTTCCCTCAGGAAGGAGGGGGCGGGGAAGATCCAAGCGACTCCAGGCCCTGGCAGTCTCCTTTCCGCTGAGGCATAGGCTGGCCTCTAGTGGATGTGCCCCAGGAGCTGCGTGTGACCTGGGGTCTTGGTCTCGGGTGTTTGGTGTTCCCTCGGCAGACCCCCGTCTCCCTGCGACTGTGGCTGTGGTGTCCAGCCCTCTGCGTGGAATGTCCCAACTGAGTGGTCCCGGATGCGTGTGACTCTCATCGCTCTCCCTTTTCACCTTCCCTTCCTGACCTGGCAGCAGCTGAGGCTCAGGGCAGTCTGTCCTGTTTCCTGGCCTCAGTTTCCTCATCTACAGGACAAGGATCTGATGTGCTGGGTGAGGGTCTGGGACGGGTTAAGTTTGTGCTGGTGGGGATGAGGGAGCTCTTTCCTGCCCAGCTTGGCTTTCTCACTCCCCCCACCCTCATCCTATTGTTCCTGGCTCAGGAAAAGGCATATTTCCCCCATGAGGTCACTATCCTGGCCACTGGCAGCTACTGATGGGGAGGTGGGAGTTGTCTGGGCAGGGCAGCCCTGTTCCCCCTTCTCTGATGTGTTTGGTCCCTACCTCCTCCCAGGCTGAGTTTTTCTCTGCTGGAGCCTGGGGCTGACCGAATCGTCCTTTAGCCTTCGCTAAGTCAGCCAGACTTGAAGGCCCAAAGCAATGCCTCCTCGTCCAAGTGGTCTGCTCTGATGCCCTGGGCCTTCTCAGCATGCATAGTCACTGTGGGGCCATGTTCGTGGTCTTAGACCAGCAGCCCCGATGGACAGACTCGGAGTTTTCTGGAAGCCCTGGATGTGGAGCCAGGAGTCTGGACCTAAAGGCCTGGCTGTACCACCCATCACAGAAGCCCTCCCCTCTGAGAACCTCTGTTTCCTCATCTGAACAATAGGGGAGTGCAAGAGTTGGCCCAGGTTCCGCTATTGAGGCCAGTTTGCTTCTGCTCCCGGACTAGCCCGAGGTCACTCTTGCTCTGCTGGCTGGCCTCTCACCCCATCGCCAGTTATTGACCACAAGGGGAGGTCGACATGGTAGGAACATAACCCAACCCCTACTTTTTGCCTGACCCCTGGGCTGCCCTGCTGGGCCTGGGAGCCAGTGGCCTATCTTTTCTAGCTCACATCCCCTGGACCGCCATCCAGAGCTGTCCAAGCGCCACCCACATGCCCAGTGCCAGCTTGCTGGCAATGCAGATGGCAGAAGATAGAGTCAGGGAGACCAGCCAGGGCTGGGCGGGCTGGCAGGCTCCAGTGGGGCAGGAAGGCTTGGGCATGCTGCGCTCCAGCACATCCTGGGACCCTTAGGAGAGCTAAAGCCTCAGTTTTCTCATCTATCTGGGTGGAGACGCTCACCTCCCAGGGCACTCACTGCCTTTCTCTAACTGTTGGATGTGTCCCTTGTGCCTTGACAGTGTTTGCTCTTGGGTCAGCTGTGTGGTAAATGAATGAATGAATGAGTAATGAATGAATGAATGACTCTGTAGGGAGGCTGTTATCCGTTCCAGGGCAGGTCTTATGCTGGGCTATGGCTCACACGGACCTTCCCAGGGTGGGGGCAGCACCTGTGCAGTCTGTTCCAAAGTGCTTCACATGCTCCCCTCTGACCCTGCTCCCTCTCTCTGACTCTTCATCTCCCATTTCCCGCTGTTGGGCTTTTGGCTGACAGAGTTTCTCTGAGTTTCTTTTTTTCCTGCTCAGCCTGGGGGTTGGGAGAGGATGGGCGAGGACTGGCCCCTTGCTCACCTCATGGCTCCAGTGGTAGCAACAGACCTGGCTCGGGCCAACCCCTGCCCTTCAGGCTCTGGTTTCTGAAATCTTCACTGATTTCAGGGACTGTTTATTTGTTCATTTTGGTCAAATACACATACCGTAAAATTTACCATCTTAACCATTTTTAAGTGTATGGTTCAGTGACATTAAGCATATTTCTCAATATTGAGCAGTTATCACCATAATCTGCAGGACTTTCTCATCATCCTAAACTGAAACTCTGCGTCCATTAAACACTAACGCTGCGTTCCTCCTCTCTTAGCCTTGGGGTCCCTTACAGAGCCAGGCCGGGGAGCCTGTAGGAGATGTGTGGAGGTGAGAACCTGTCCATCCTCGGAAACTGTGCCTCTGCCTCCAGGAGCTTCCCTGGTGCCTACTCCATGTTAGATGCCCTGTCACGGGCTTTTGAATGCCATCCCTGGTGCATGTATCCTTGTTCAGTGTCTAGTGTCCCTGGCAGATGAGAACTTGAGTGCCTGAGGACAGGGACCTGCAGAATAGGTCTTCAGGAGAGTTACTCTGATGACGGGTGGGTGGGTGGGTGGGTGACAGATTAGAAGGACCGATGGATGGGTGGGTGGGTAGATGGGTAGATGGATAGATGGGTGGATGGGTAGGTGGATGGAAGGTAGGTGGGTGGGTAAATGGATGGATGGACAGACAGATGGCTGGCTGGCTGGAGAAGCTCTCACCAGGCTGCTATAAAAGGAGAGGGTGCCACCTCTCTGGGGATAGGGCTGGGGCTGGCACTGTGGTGGGGAGAGAGGCAGAGCCCAGCGGCCTGAAAAGTGCAGTTCTGGAAAACAAAGGAACTTTAGAAGGCTTCTTTGCCATAAGTGCATTTCCCTTCCGCTGCTTGGGCCGGATCAGATTGATTTTTTTTTTTAATGAAAATGTATAATTGTTGTAAAACTTTAGATGTAGAGTTGAGCCGATCGCTATAACTAGTGTGGGTAATGGAAGGAGGAGGCATCTTAAGTTTAGGGCCGGCTCCCTGGGGTGTGGGAGCATGCTACAGTGTCCAGAAAGGAAGGCGGGTGAGCCGGAGCTCGGAATCACAGCACCAACTGTGTGGTTCTTTGGGGTTCCCATGTTGCTGAGGTGATAGAAGGGGTTTAGGTAGAGGGTTGGTGGGAAGGGACTGAAGCCCTGTACTAGGCACCTCACATCTGTGATTCTGGATTAACTGTCCTGGTGACTTTCGGGCAGGTAGTTTTAACGCCACTGTACACATGTGGAAACAGGCTTGGAGGGCACGCTGACCACAGGGCTTACAAGACTGGGGATGAGAGTTGGCCTTGCTCTGTGGGCGGCAGCTGTCTCCCGGCTTAGCAGCTCTGCCGCGGCAGCTCTGGCTCCTCTTGCGACCGTCTCCTCTCACTTCCTCTGAGATGCCTGAGCTCCTGGTTTGGGCGAGAGACTGTCCCAGGTGAAGGTGGAGGTGGAGGTGTGAGGGGCGCGTGAGCCAGCCTGTGTTCCCTCTAGTAGATATCCTGGGATCCCACATCCTGGCAAGGATAGGGGACAGGCAGAGATCTGGACAACCCCCCACACTGCACCACTGGTGACCGGGGGCTTGGGCGTTGGGGGAGGGTGTCAAGTGTCAGTGCGGTGCTGCTGGGGTCTCAATGGTCTGAGTTCTGTGAGGAGGAGTTCCTCCTTTGTCCTGGCCTCTGAAGTGGGACCACTGAGGGAGTCCAGCTATGGCCTCTCCCAATTGCAGGGGCCCCAACAGCCAAAGCTTCTTTCTAGCACAGGAGGGGATGCCATCATCACTAGCTAGTGACTGGCAGCGAACTGTGCTGCCTCTGCAACAGCAGCTGCCCTCAGCATGTTTCAGATGCCTTTGTCTCTGGAAGACCCTGGGAAGGTCATTGTGATCAGAGGCCGTGCAGCAGGCAGGGCTCGGGGTCATGCCCCCAAGGGGATCCTCATTCTTGGAAGGCGTGGGAGGGGTGCAAAAGTGTCTTCCAGACAAACGCTGCCTGTTGGCGTTGTCCCCAGAGGCCCGTGACTCTGGTCCATTCTGTTCCCGGAGGAGATGACCTGGACCTGGCTTATTTTTAGCACACCCCACCTGGCCGTGTTGCCTCTCCCAGGAGACGTGGTCTATGTAGCCATGTCCCCGCCAACCTGCAGTCAGTCTCAGCCTGGCGGTGCAGACAGCTCCTAGGGATAGGTCCGAGTCATGACCAGGCTCATGGCTTGCATTTGGGGGTCTGAGGGGCAGAGAGTGGAGGCAGGACAACAGGTCCCCTCTCGGCAGACAGCTTCTGGAGCTGGCTTTTATCCCATGCCTCTCAGTGGAAGGAGAGGAGTCAGGTCCCTCTGCTCATAGACGTCTGGATTTTGGGGCTGTGCTGTCCAGGAGGGCACAGATTCATGGTGGGCACTGTTGCCTGCCGAGTCCTGTGCTGTCATCCTGGGCCTGGGTGGGCAGGGCTGGGGTCAACCTGGGCCACCTTGCTAGTGGCGGCGATTGAGAAGCAGGGTGGGAAGAGGTGGCTCCAGCCCTCGGGGCCTTGCCAGTGGTGCGCACGTGCTACTGGCCCCCTTGGACAGCATGCAGTGCCTCTCGGGCACCCCAGGAAAGGCTAAGTGGGTTCCCAGTTCCTGTGATGAGATATGCATCAAACATGCTGCGTCTCTATGTCATCTTCTGATAACACAGTTCCTGGGGGACAAGTGAGGTCCCCCAGCCACCCTGCTGTACTTTGTCGAGATAGCGTCAAACAGGGTGAGACTCTGGGAAGTACCCACAGGGTGGAAAGATGTGTTGTTGAGTTAATAAGAGGAAAGGCGGGAACAAGCTGCTGAGACAGAGTCAGAGGCAGGAGCCAGGCCAAATGCTCCATGCTGGGCAATTCCACTCAGTGTGGCGAGTGAGGTCCTAGGGAAGGCATAGCCACAGGGGCAGGGCTGCTGCAAAGGTGGCATGTCTGGGGATACAATGTGGCCGTGGATGTGCACAGGTGGCATGTAGCATGTTGTCTGGACCAAGTGACAGGTGATGTGTCACGTGCTGAGCACCGTGGCTCCCCCATGCAGGGAGGTAGGCACCCTTGCAGGGATGACAAGCACAGTGTGGGGGGTGATTTCCTGGGGGGCGTTGTCCTGGGCGGGTGATGTTCGGGGGGATGGTATTCAGAGGGCGTGGTATTCAGGGGGACGATGTAGGGCGTGGGGTTGGCCATCCCCTGCGTGCAGCCCTGCTAACCATGCGTCTCCCCCTGCAGCCTGCCTGCTCCGCTCCAACGCGCTCTCGCTGGTCTACCTGCTATTCCTGCTGCTGCTGCCCTGGTTCGCAGGCCCCTCCCGCCAAAGCATCCAAGGTAAGGGCCGGGCAGTGGCTCCTGCCTGTAGGAGGGGAACTTGGGGCTCAGAGCTCTTTGTCTGCGTGCACCCAGCCCCGGCACCCAGGGGGAGGGAAGCATTGGGTGCTCCTCAGAAACCCTGGGCAGCGAAGAACTTTCTCTGTGGTTTACCAGTCATAGGTAAAGGCTGAGCAGTCCCAAGTCTCAGTTTCATCATAGACCTTTGCTGATCTCAGACTCTCTTCTCTGACCACATGTTTCAGGGGCATGTTAAAGAAAATGGGGGGTCGTTGGATGGATTCCCCTGATCCTGTGGTGACCCCCCCCCCGCCCCGTCATGGGTTCAGGCCCAGAGCTGTGGGCTGGGCAGGCTTCCCACCAGCTCCCTCTCCCGTCCCCTGCTCTGCTCCAGCACCATTTCTGCACCTCTCTGCCTGGCAAGACTCCAGCCAATCCCTAAGTTCAGTCACCACATTGGCTTTCTCTGCCCCCCACCCCACAGAGTCAGGCTCCACCCATGTTTGCTGGCGCTCCATGGGGCCTCGGCTTACCTCTAGCTACCTCAGACTTCAGGTAGTTGGACACACCGTGTCCCCATCCAGGTCCTGAGCTCCTGGAGTGTGGGCGCTGTCTCAGGTTTCTGTGTCCACCACGTAGATGGATGTAGGAAAGCCCATCAGGGAGGCTATGCCCACAGGAGGGTCTGGACAGTGGGCTCACAGCGTGGACCCATCTGGGAGGGGCCAGGACCCCATGTAGGAGAGGGACAGGGCAAGTGCAGGCAGAGCATAGGCACGTCCCCTGTGGAGGGACATGCAGAGCTGCAGTGGATGACATGGGGACAGATGGCAGGAGGGGACCCACCCCTTCATATGGGAGCCCGACTGTGCTCTGTGGGTACTTCAGTGTCTGTTTTTGTTCCAGGTTTTGTCAGGGCAAGTGCCCAGGGACCTATCCCCAAAGGCTGCCCTGTGTCCCCGGGTGGGAAGGGCTCTTAGGTTTCAGAGGGTGAGGAGAGGCACCCAGGCTTCAACGAGGGTCCCGGGGAAACAGGTTGCCAGCAGCATGAGCCCCAGTACCCTTCAGAGATGGGTGAAAAGTCACCCAGCAGGCAGGCCGACGGTTTGGCTGAGACCATGAAGGGAGACTCGCACTGCCCTTGGGAGGTGTTGGCTGCAGCAGACTGGCTGCGTGGGGGCCTTGGGGGCGTCTGAGTGTCCTGTGGCTGCTGAAACAATTGCCACACTGAGGAGCTGGAACCACACGTGTTTGTTCTCTCAGGTCTGGAGGTTAGAAGTCCTGCACTGTCTCCCAGGGCTAGAATCAGGTGTCACAGGGCTGGTTCCTCCTGGAGGCTCCAGGGGAGAACATGTTTCCTCGTCTTTTTCTGGCTTCTTGGCCTGAGGCTCCTCCCTCCATCATTCAGGGTGGCAATGGCCAGTCAAGTGTCACCCCCATCACCCTGACTCTGGCTCTCCTGCTAGTCTCCCACCATTAGGATTCTATGATAACACTGGGCCCACGCAGGGACCAGGATTAGCCCCTGTTTTAAGGTGAGCTGATTGGCAATCTGATTCCCTTTCACCGTGTAAGGAAACTTATTCATGGGGTCCAGGCACTGGGGTGTGGATGTGCTGTGGGAGGGGTCATTCTGCCTCCCACAGGGGGACAGGTCATCCCCTCCCTGGCCTGTCACACTGGCTCTAACTGCCCCATCAGGCTGCCTCCTTGCTCGGGGTGTTTGCAGAGGGCACTGGTCTTAGAATACATGGAGAGTTCAGGTGCAGATAAGAAAGGGGCCCCAGCACAGGCACAATTCTAGGAGCTGCTGGGGACCGGGCCAGACCCCTCCCAGGCTGACTCAGCTGTCCACCCAAGACTCCCAGCTCAGGCCAGCTGGGCCCCCTTCCCCTCTTCTCCCGGGGGGAGGGCCTGCTGGGCAGAGTCTACCACCCATGCCGTCCTCTTCTTTGCATGGAGCCAGTTCTGTATGTTCCCAGGCCCTCAGCTAAAAGCTGCTTGTCCTGTAAATGTTTCAGTAAATATCTCACGCCCCTTATGTGACTGGAAACACTTTCCTCTGATCGGCAGTGGAGGAAGTGCAGGCTCCAGCCAGGCCAGGGCCAGGGAAGGAGTCCGGAGTGGGGAGGGGGAGGGTGCAGAGGGAGAGGCACTGGGAAGACTTTCCTCCTGGCCTCCGTCCGTCCGTCTGTCCGTCTGCTGGCCTCAGAGGCCCTGCAGAGACAGGAAGACTGTGGGTTTTTCCGAGCAGGAAAGAAGAAAGTGGGAGGCCTGCCCATGCCTGAGCGCCTGGCCAAGGGTTCATGAGTTGTGTAGCGCTAGGCCTTGGCTCTGGCATCTGGTGGAAGGTCTGATGCTGCCTGGGGCCCCTTGGGCACTGTCCCCTGTCCCCATCCCCACACGGATGTTAGTCTGACCCAAGGGGACCTGGGGTGCATCTCCTTGTGCAGGGAGGGGCAGAGTCTGGAGATACCTGCCTCCGTGTTTCCTCAGGGAAGTTCCAGCCCTTTCCGTGGTCACTTTGCCCAGTGCTGGGGGCCGCTGTGCAGGGGCTAGGGCTGTAGGCATGGGCCGTGTGCCCACAAAGGACAGGGCAGAGGTGCAACAGAAGCTGCAGGGAAACTGTGTGACCTGATTAACATTTAGGGACTCAAGGAGGCCCATCCCTGCCTTAGAACAACCCCCCCCCCCGAGGCTGCCCTGCCAGCACGTGGGCTTTGCTTTAACTTAGGTGCTTCCATGAAGGGTGGAGGGCCTGTCAGGCAGGGCCCTGTCTGGTCCACTTCATGGAGCAGCACACATGAGGATCCCTCATATCTGTTGGGAGATGAGATGAGGGGCCCCTGGGTGTAATTCCTGTCATCCTCGCCCAAACAATGCGTCGTGTGATCTCATGCCTCTGAACAGAAGTTTCCCCCTACCCAGCTCTCAGCAGAGCAGATGATGCGCCCCCTCCCCCAACAGGTTTACACCCTGCGCTGCCCCTGTCTCGTCCTCATCCTGCCCGCCACCCCCCAGACTCTCCTTGGTGAGATGGGGCCTCGGACACCTGGAAGATGCCCCTTCTCTTGGCTTCTCAGAGCACTTCCAGGAATACCCACGTGCACTCCATGGTTGGCCCTTGCCAGGCTGTGTGTGTCGGGGGAGGGGAGGCTCATCACAGCCCAGTTCGGCCCGTGGTTGGCACCACACCTGCAAGGGGCCTAGGCTACCCCAGAAGCCCTGTGAGCAGGGCCTTCATGGACCACGGTTCAAGGGGAAACCAAGGGCGTCAGGCGGGGGAATCTGTGAACTGGCTGGGAGGGGGCAGTAGGAATCAGGGCCCTGACGAGGGCAGAGACGCTGTGAGCCTTTGCAAGCTGAGCGTCCACCAGGCCAATTCTGGGGACTCAGACCCAAGGCTCCTGCTCTGGGTCAGACAGATGCTCTTTTACAAACCCCCGTTTGGGAGGACCCCCCCCCCCCACCTTCCTGTGCCTCTGGGACCCATAGACTCCCAGCCTTACTTTCTGTTTCTCTGGAGATTCCTGCCCAAACCTGAAGACCCTAACTGAGGACCCAGCAACTTCAGGATGGGTGATTTCTATGCCCACTCCTGCCCTGCCATGGACAGAGGTGAGGTGTACCTGCCACACAAGGGCAGGGCCTTGTCCATCTACGGTGCTACCTGCCCAGGTGATCCTCAAGTGTTGAGTGGCACTCAGGTCCCCAGCAGAGAGGGCAGGTAGTGCCTCTCAGCAACTGCATTGGACGGTCCAATGCCCTCCTCCCTTTTCCCCCTAGCTTCCCTCTTCCCTGTCCACTAATGGTACCCGTTCCTCCCAGCACTGAGGGCCGAACCTCAGAGTCCACAGGGACCTATTTCCAGCACCTCTAATGGCCCCGGCCGCACCCCTTATGCCTCCTGAGCAGATGCAAGACTCCCTTACCTTCCTGGCCCCCTGCTTGCCCACAGCCAAAGGCTGCCCTCTGGGCTCGGCTCACCCATTCCTGCTACCCACGTGTGAATTCCCAGGGGACTGGCCGCTTCCAGCTCAGTTGGGTTTGTGCAGGCAGGAGAGTATCCCAGCTTTCATAAGTGGTCTGTTGAGTGCCAGGCAGGGCCTCCCCTGGACAGGCCAGGACAGACCCTCCTCCTTAGAGGTCAGACCAGCAGAAGAGGTGGAGGAGCTGACTAAGTGAGGGGAGCAAGGGCTCAGTAGAGCCCCAGAAGTGGAGGAATTCAAGAAGCCACCAGACATCCAAGGAGGCATCCGGAGCTCAGGGCTGGGGGTAACGGGAGTGGGGGTGGGGGTGGAGGGGGCACTGTTAGAGTTGAACGTTTGGTGGCGCTGGCAAGCTGGGGGTCCACGGCCACACCCGGAGAAGAGGGCCAGGTTGGAGCACCTGCCTCAGCAGGGCATCGCTCCAGGCACACATTTCCCGTCCCAGGGGTGCCCCTTGGGCCCTCCCTGCCTCTTCTAGCCAGGTAGGAGGAGCTAAAGCCACAGAGGCAGGGCTCCGGCCCTTTGGCTTGGTGCTGGCTCAGGGTCCAGGACACTGTGCCGCCAGCTGAGAAGCGAACCCGGAAGGGGAGGGGAAGACAGTGGGAAGTGGTGACATGCCTGCCGGACGGATGTACAGTGGTGCTGGATGGGAAGGCTGTCAGGCATGATCCAGGTAGGTGATTGGGTTGCTTTCCTGCCACGGGGCCTTCGCCCTGATGCTTCCCTGCCTGACTTGCAGGCCCTGGCATGTCTGGGTAACCCGTCAGTCTCGGTAGTGCCATCGAAGCCAGCCTTCATCTCTGTGGCTTGGGAGCAGGGTGAGGCCACAGAGTGGGGCAGGGGTGGTTCTGACCAGGTACCCTCCCACCATGTCACCCATTGGGACTTCCTAGATCTTCAAGAGAAAGGCCGTGCAGGCAAGCTGGACAGAGGGGAGCCTGAGCAGTGGCAAGGGGGAGGCTCTGCCTTCTCACCCTGTGGCTCCTGTGGATTCCTGGTGGGGAGAGGTGCAGGCCAGCCCCTGGAAGGTTCTCCCCCACCTCCACCCCCGGAGCCCTGCACAAAGCCCCCCTGGCAGCTCAGCTCTGTACTCCTGTGGGGAGGCCTGCGGCCTCTTCCTCCTCTTGGCCTGGGGCTCTGAGCAGAGGGGCTCAGCCAGGGCTCAGGACCAGACTCTCCCATTCATTTTCCATTTCTCCTTCCCACCAGCGTGCTATTTCTTCCACAGCTCCACCCTGCTCTCCCTCTTGCTCACCCCTGCCTATCACAGGTCAGAGGCTGTAATCGAAGGGTCAGAATGTTAGGGTTGGGAGGGACCTAGAAATGAGCAAGGCAGATAAACTGTCCCGATCCCGTCTGGGGGCCTCTCTCGGTCGTTCAGGGGACACCCTCTCTGAGCCTGGCTTCCCTCGGTAAAGTCAGGCGAGACAGTGGGTGAAGGATAAAGGACTCAGCCTTCACTGTGGGTGATCCCATGTCACTCCAGAAGTATCACCTACTGGGAGAGGGGAGACAGGCCAATTTTGAGTCTATTCGACAAATAATGATGCTGAATAATAGTGAACAAAATGGACAGGGGCCCTGAGCTTACCAGCCTCTTCTGGGCAGGAGAAAGAGGGCTGGTTTGATGATGACCCCATCTGTCCACGGGCTCCAGGAAGTTGAAAGAGGGGCTCAGCTGCTCTGTGAGTTGTCAGTAGCAAATCAGCCGGCCAGCAAGGGTGAGGACCTGATGTCTCCTGCCAAAAAGCTAGGAACTGGAGGAAGAAGCTGTGTGCAGCCGGTGTCCTAAACCCAGGATTCAGAGCTCAGAGAGCAGTAGTCACAACCAAGCAGAGGTGTCTGGTCCCAGCCCCTGCACAGCGTGGGAGCTGCCCGCCCACTCATAGGACAGAGGTTACTCCAGGGCTCCCCGAGTCCTCCCGGCCCATAGACCACAGCCGCCCAGCCCTCTCCCTGCAGCCAAGGTCTCCCTGCCAGGTGGGCTGAGTCCTACTTCCCAGTGAGCAGGGTCTAGACATGGTTATGAATGCCACATCCTGCCAGGCTCCAGGCGAAGAGAGGGCCCTTATGCAGGGCTGCCCCTGCCTGCACTCATGGGCTGCTGGGCTCAGCTCTACCTTGACTTCTCCCCCCATGAGGTGGGGCCCCCAGGATGATGAAGTAAGACCAGTGAGACTCTCAGCCAGTGGCCATCTTTCCTTTCCGCAGTGACTCTTTCCGTGCACACGTTGGAAGCCCCATGATACCCCCCAAGAGGGTGAGGCTTGCCCGACTTTTCTTAAAGAGCCAGGATCCCCGCCCTGCCCCCCTCCACTACCAATCCCAATGCATGTTTTCAGTCCACACGGGTGAAGCAGTGCTCTGTGGCCAGGGCCACGCAGAGCGACACATGTTTGCTGGACATGTGAATAAACCTGAAGGTGTCGCCTCAAGCCTGGGGGCCTTTCCAGTGCTGGCTCCTGCCCCCCACTGCCCCATACTCCCAGAGAGCATGCGAGCTGGTGTGCTGTGCTCTGCTGAGTCACCTGCTTTGTGTCTATGGGCAAGTTACTTCAGCTCTCTGTGTCTATAAATCAGAGGTCATGTAGTGCCCACTCGTGGGGCTATTGTGCGTGGTTGGTCAGTGGGATGGTACAGAGCACTGCATGAGATCAGCTGCGGGTGGCCCCCCGGGATCTCATGTACGTGCTCAGTGTGTGTCCAGGGCTGATAGCCAGGGCTGTGTGCCGGCCTCACCCCTCCTGCTCTGCCTACAGGTCACACTGGCCGCCTCCTCCGAGCCCTGTTGTCCTTCAGCCTCCTCTTCCTGGCAGCTCACCTCACCTTCCAGATATGCCTACACACCGTGCCTGGCCTGGACCAACTTCTGGGCTCGAACTGTGAGTCACCGAGGGGTGGGGAAGGGTGTGCCTAGGAGCAGCAGGTCTGGGGGAGAGCTGTTGGCCTTCTTGAGCTAGCTGGAGGGGAAACGGGAGAGAGGGAGCCACCACAGCCCTGCAGGAGCCTTGGTTGTCCTTAGGGAAGTTGGCTGCTCTGCCTCACCCAGGCTTTGCCTAATGTGGCCTGCCCCTGAGGGCCTTCGATTTCTGTCTAGCAGAGATGGTTCCAGTTAAGTGCCCCAGTAATGGCCGACTGTCGGGCTGGGCTGAGCACCAGTGTGGTGATGCTGGAGTCTGGCTCTTGGGACAGCCCTGTTCTTAGGCCCCTCTCTCTCTGTCAGCATCGTCCTCCAATGCATGCTGGGGCTTAGAGACTCAGCCCCACTGCCCTGCATCCTTTCACCCCATGGCCGGTATTTCCAGCTGGCACCCAGCCCTTCAGCTCCATTGACATCAAGACGAGGGAGCCCTACACTCCCAATCCTCCTGCCTGGCCGGGGTCTCCCACCTCTAGGTTTTCCAGGCTCCCACCTGGCACATACTCAGCCAAGTGGGCAGGAAGGATGCCCCACCTGACTTCCCATTTCATTCCATGATGAACGTGTCCGTCCTGTAGTTTAGAAACTGGACGGAAGTCAGGTGCCTCACTGATGTACTGGTCCTGAGACCAGTACAGCTCTGAGACCAGGCCTCCCCACTCTGACCCTCAAGGAGCAGCTGGCCCTGGCTGACGGGTGTGAGAGCCTGGCTCAGTCTCTGAGCCACTTGGACCCTGCGAAGGCTGCATACCATCCAGCTGGGCTGTGAATCCTGTTCTGCCAGGAAAAACTGATGGGCCTTTGATCTGCCTGGCTTTCCTGGCTGGGCCTCAGTTTCCCCACCAGTAAAGGCAGTGTTTTTGAGCATCTGAGAGACTGGCAACAGGTGCCCTGGAGACCAGGGGTTCCATGACTCTGGGGCTCCAAGGACCTGTTGGTGACAAGCGGGGGGGTTGCTTGTGACCCACTCACTTGACCCAGTTCCCTTGTGCCTTTCTCCACAGGCAGCCACTGGGAGAACCTCTCTCGACTTGTGGGAGTCACGAGGTAAGACCCCCAGGGGATTTCCTGAGCCCAAGAGTGGGGTCCCCCTACTCCATGCCCCACCTCCATTGGCACCTGCCTTCCTGGGCCAACCAGTGGGCTCTCCTGCCCATCACAGGCTGGACCTGAAAGACATCCCCAATGCCGTGCGGCTGGTGGCCCCCGATCTGGGCATCCTGGTGGTCTCTGCCGTGTGCCTCGGCCTCTGTGGGCGCCTCACACGGGAAACCCGGCAGAGCCAGTGCACCCGAGAGCTGGTGAGCTGTGGGGGGCAGAGCGTGTGTGTGGAGGAGGGGTGCTCTAGAGCTGCATCCTGGATACATGAGGACTATTTTACTTTCTTTTCTTTTTTAACAAATGTGGGGGTTTTAGTGGTAAGAGTCAATATGTGCGAATTATGAAGAGAAAAGACACGAGAGTGGAGAGAAGGTGCACGTCCCTGGGAGGGGGACACACTAGCAATGCAGAGCATATCCCTTTAAGGCCTGGTTCTGTCAGGGTTCCCTCAGGGGAAACACCTGCAGGGACCCCAGACGGCATCTGTGCCCTTAGAGACCATCCTGGAGGACATTCTTTGTGGTCACAGGACAGTAGGGAGTCAGCAGTGCTGGAAGATGGCCTGTGCCGGACATCAGGAGACCTAGGGACAGAAAGACTTGTGGAGACAGGGATGGACATGTAAGAGGCCACTCCTGTCATCAGTGGGCTATGTAGGCTCGCAGGCAGCAAGAGACTAAATCAGAGACACTAACCTTGGAGGGTCCCGAGTCTTCCCTGGGGCAAGGCGTGAGCGCTGAACTTTCGATGTCCTCAGTCGAAGAGTCGGCACTCCTCTGTCACACACAAAAGCTGCAGTCGCGAGCCCACCTGGGCCCTCCATCCAGTAGGGCCTGGTCTCCAGGGCTGGGCCCATCCAAAGGTCCCAGTACGAGAGCCACCTGGGGCCCACAGGCTCCTCTCACGCCCCTAGCCCCAGTGTCCCTTTGTCCAATATCTGAGACTTGCAAGGCATGACGGCCTTGACCTTCCTTGACCGAGGAACCCAGAGAGGGCAGGCAGTTTCCCACAGCAGGTCAGGACGACTCAGGCTGCTTCTGAGCCAGTCTCTGAGCCACTTGGACCCTGCGAAGGCTGCATACCATCCAGCTGGGCTGTGAATCCCGTTCTGCCAGGAAAAACTGATGGGCCTTCGATCTGCCTGGCTTTCCTGGCTGGGCCTCAGTTTCCCCACCAGTAAAGGCAGTGTTTTTGAGCATCTGAGAGACTGGCAACAGGTGCCCTGGAGACCTGCTCCCCCACCGTTGCTGCCCATCCCACAGGGCAAGGCTGGCACCCCCATTTCAGAGGGGGAAATAGAGTCCTGGTGGTCAAGTAGCTTTTCCAGGTCTTTGTGGGAAGTTGAGCCAGGGCTGGGGCTGCCCTCGTGCCTGCCCTCAAGTCCCCCTCCTTTCCCCCAGGGGTTCTTGGGCACCAGCGGGTGCATGGGCCAGGTTTGCCTCTGGTTTCCTCATTAGCAGAGCCAGGGCTTCCTGGAACAGCTCTGCCGGGAAGTGGTTGGACTATTCCCGAAATCTGTGGGTGGGCAGGAGGGGTAGCCTTCCACTCCACGCTGCCCATTGGGGCTGGACTCTGGTCTGCTGAGCGACTGGGACAGGTCACCTTCACCCGAATATCCTCAGTGGCATAAAGTTTGCATCATCCTGCCAACTCAGGGGCGACTGGTGTCGCCGGACAGACCTCGGAACAAGGCAGTGGGGTCGCCCTTCACAGGTGCCCAGTTTTAAAGCCCAGAGCTAGGAGCAGCTCAAACAGTGCATAACACCACCTGGCAGGGCCACATGCACACGTGGTACACATAATTGTGTAGTTGTACATGTCCTGATTGTCATACCCGTGTACGTGCACGCTCTGAGGGGGTGAGCTGGGCTGTGGTGGGAGGTCAGGAGACGAGTGGACACCTCTGCCCCGTTCCCCTTGACGTCCTACGGGACCAGTCGAGTCAGAGCTGGAGCCAGGCCTGGTAGGGCTGGATGCCACGGGTGGCCCCCAAGCACCTGTCATTCCTCCCAGCAGCTGCCTCTGTTTTTTTCACTCCCAGAAATGCTCATTTTTCACAGGCCTTCTCAGAAGCTTTCCCAGGGCCTGGGCCAGGCTGTGGGCGGGGGTGAGCTCAGGCCTGGCTGCCGTGCCTTCCAGCAGACGTCTCCCCCATCTGGGCTGGCTGGGGCATTCCTTGCATTCTGGGGTCTAAAGGGAGAACCCTGGTTACACAATCTGACCTCAGGGGCCTGGGCCCTGCTGTGATATCCTGGGTCCTGGATATCCTGTAGCCCCATTCCCTTGGCCTGCTCCTTCCCTACAGCTCAACTGTACCTCCCTGGGGCCTCCCAGTGTCCCAACCCCCCCAGGCTCTATGAGGGCAGGACCTGTCTGGTTCATCTCTCCTGTCCAGTCCTTACCTGCATGTGACAGATGGGAAACAGACTCAGAGAGGTTAGGTGACTTGCCCAAAGCTGCACAGATGGGAGCCTGGAGCTGGGTTGTGACCAGGTCACCTAGCTCCAGAGCTGTGCTCTTATCCCAGACACGTAGTGCTGCCTCAACCTCTGGGAAAGGCACAGGCAGGGCTCCCATTTTACAGATGGGGACCCAGGGAAGGGCCCGGGCATCTGACACAGAGTTCGTGTTCTTTCTGCCTCACCCTGGCTCTCCTTGATGTCCAGGAAACAGCTCCATTCTGGGAAATCTTAAGGTAGGGCTGGGGAAGCCGGGGAGGGCTGGAAGGGCCATCCTGTTTCCTCCCAGGTAGCCTGCCACCTCCATCCCTCTTGAGGTTTGGCTTCCAGAGAGCTGGCAGGGGGCGCCTGGCTATGCCCCTCAGGGCCTGCCCCTCACTTTCCTGAGGCCCCATGGGCAGCAGAGAGGGAACAGGGTGCAGACAGCCATGTAATCTGGAGTCCCTTCCAAGCTTCTGCTTTTTTACTTATAAGGAAACTGCTGCTTCAGCCTGAGGAACCAAGTGTAGCGGTCTAAAGGTGCTTTGTAAACTGTGAAGGGAAGTGCACACATGTGCGTGTACTGCTTTCTTTTTTCCTAAAAATCCTTACTTAGGCCCTCTTAGGAGCCAAACTAAGCAGGACCAGGGACTTCAGGAATATGCAGGAAACTGTGGGACCTGCCTGTTCTCAGGGGGGCCCCAGGTCTAGATGGGGAGATAAAGAAGAGGCCCTTGAGGGGTCCCAGAATAGTTCAAGGTCAGTCATTGTGCCAGGGATTGGCAGGAGCATGTTTTGGGGCCAGAGTGGGCTGCCTCCAGGAAGGCCTGCAGGGCTGTGAGCTTGAGAGAGGCAGTGGGAAGATGGTGGGCAGACCTTGGGCACAGAGGGTGGTCCAGGTCCACACGTGGGCTGGCAGCCTTTTGGCCCTTGGAGGAGCAGTACCTGTCCCTCCCTTGTGGCTTGAGTACTGTGCCCCTGACCTCCATCCCTCCCTGTGACCTTGGCAGGACGATGATGACAGGGAAGTGGACACTGGCTCCCCAGTGGGGCTGCAGGGAGCCCCTGCACTGGCCCCCAAGCGGAGGTCGCGGCTGGCCACCCGGTTCCGGATCACAGCTCACTGGCTGCTAGTGGCCGCCGGGCGGACCCTGGCCATAGTGCTGCTGGCGCTGGCAGGTACCCACTGGGTCAAGAGCGGGGATCCTGGCACTAACCGTCATACTGGGAGGGCTTTTGGCATCTGCCAAACTCCCTGCTGACCAATGAGATGGAAGTCACACAGCCCCGGCCCAGCATAACCCTGTGTGCCTCTGTCCGGTCCTGCAGGCATCGCTCACCCCTCGGCCTTCTCCAGTGTCTACTTCCTGGTCTTCCTGGCCATCTGCACCTGGTGGGCCTGCCACTTTCCCATCAGCCCCGCGGGCTTCAGCGCACTGTGTGTCATCGTGGGATGCTTTGGCGCTGGCCATCTCATCTGTCTCTACTGCTACCAGATGCCCTTCGCCCAGGACGTGCTCCCACCTGCCAGCATCTGGGCCAGGTGAGGGCTCGCCACCACACAAGTCCCGCTCTGTCCCCTCATCCTGGACCTGCCCAACTGCCCCCCAACCTTGGCCAGAGGTCAGTGCCATGCCTTCTCTGCAGGGTTTTTGGTCTTAAGGACTTCGTGACCCGCACCAACTGCTCCAGTTCCAATGCGCTGGTCCTCAACACCAGCCACGACTGGCCTGTGTACGTGGGGCCTGGCGTCCTGCTGCTTCTGTACTACACCGTGACCTCGCTCCTGAAGCTCCACACACACCACCCGCCAGACCAGGTGGGTGCCCACGGCCAGTTCCCCTCTGTTCTCACATTCCCACCCCAGCACCCTTCAGGCCATGGCCCGTGGATGGGGTGGGGAACTGAGCTCTGCTTTGGTCTCTGCAGATAAAGGTGGCAGCGGGGGGTGACCAGGAGAGGGAGGTGGAACTGATGGAAGTGGACCAGTGGCCCCAGGACCAAGCGAAGGCTGCAGCCAGCAAGGAGGAGGGCGCTGCCCAGGTGAGAAGTCTAGGCTGAGTGGTGGGGCCTGGATCCCCAGCCTGCGGGCGTGGCTCACTGGGTCTTAACTCTCCTCTCAGCCCAGGACACCCATGCCCCTTGGGCTTGACCCTGACGTTGACAACTGCATCGTGCATGACCTGAGCAGCCACAGCCCCGTCCAACAGCGCCCCGGTGAGTAGGACATGCCCCAGGCAGCTCAGCGACACCTCCTTGGGCACACTGGTGCTGTCCCCTGGTGGCCATTGAGTGGTCTCGCCGTGTTGACCTCTCCAGCTGTGCCCACCTGGGGCCATGTTGCTGATAGAGCCCGAGACACTGTGGGGGGTGAGGGGGACCCCACGTTTCTCATCTTCTCCCTGCCTGCCTCCCAGTTCCCAGAGGACTGGACCGCTTGCCTTGGGCTGGCCCCGAGGCCCTGGGTGGCTGTGGGTCATCGAGGCGATGCTGGCCTGGGAGCTGTGCACAGTAGTAGCATGCCTATGTGTGATGTGATCTTTTCCTTTGCCTTGAGCCTTGATTTCCAGTTTGTGAATTGCCCCTGCACGAAGCAGAAGCTGAATCGCTGGCCTCGGGAGCTGGTGCCCTAGGCCCTTGCATGCCCACAGAGCTGGGAGGGGGGCAGAGCCATCTTGTCCATTCTGTGTCTTCAGAGCCTTGGAAACCAAGGCCTGGAGAGGGGTGAGGACTGCCCAGGGTCGCATGGCAGTTGGGAGCAGAGTCAGTCAGGGGCTTGCCTTTTCTGCCCCCAGAGCCCACCAAGTGCTGTCTTTTGAGCAGTTCCCTCTTCCTGTTGGGCTGCTGCCCCATTTTAGGTCAAAATCAGGTGTGGGTGAGGGGCTCTGGCGTATTGATGTCGGAGCTTCCCGGGTGACCCCTGCCCCCCCTTGTAGTGCACCCCAGGCTGGCCAGGCCAAGAGAGATGTCTCCGCTGCATGGCCTGGGCCACCTCATCATGGACCAGAGCTATGTGTGTGCCCTCATCGCCATGATGGTAAGGAGCAGCAGGCCTGGGTGGACCCTTCCCCCAGGATCCCTCACACGTACTGGGAGGCGGGTGGAAGCCCATGTTTTATAGCCTAGTGCCTCCTCACCAGAAATGGATGGAGCTGCTGAGCCAAGAGCCACTCTGGCCAGCCCACAGCTGTGTGTGTGAACGTGTGTGAGTGTGTGTGTGTGTGTGTGTGTACACATGAATGTGAGCATGCATATACATGACCGTGTGAACATGTATATGCATGTGTGTGTGTGAATGCGTGTGAACGAGTGTGTATGTGTGAGAATTGTGTGTGAACGTGTGCATGTGAGTGTGTATGTGTATGCATTTGTGTGCGTGTAGAATGTGTGTATGTGTACGGGAGCGTGTGTGCGTATGTGTCGGGGGCGTGTCCTGTGCTGCTCCAGGCTGATGGGCGGTCCTGTTGGCCCCGCCCCCTGGGGCCCCGCCCCGTCAGCCTTCTGGGGGAGCCGGTCGGGGCTGGGCCGCGTGGGCTGTGCCGCGTGGGCTGTGCCGCCTGCCCACCAGCCCCTGCCGTCCAGGTGTGGAGCATCACCTACCACAGTTGGCTGACGTTCGTGCTGCTGCTCTGGGCCTGCCTCATCTGGACTGTGCGCAGCCGCCACCAGCTGGCCATGCTGTGCTCGCCCTTCATCCTGCTCTACGGGCTGGCCCTGTGCGGCCTGCGCTACGTGTGGGCCATGGACCTGCGTTCTGAGCTGCCCACCACCCTGGGTCCTGTCAGCCTGCGCCAGCTGGGGCTGGAGCACACCCGCTACCCCTGCCTGGACCTGGGTGCTATGGTGAGCGCCCCCCACCCCAAGGTGCCTGTGAGTGTGTGCCGGTGCCTTGCGTTTCTGCATGAGGACCCATGACAGTGACATTCTGTTCATCACCCAGTGGAGTAGGAGCTCTGGAGGGGCAGGCCCGTGTATAGTGGTCCCCACGGGGTCCCCACCGGCCAGCCTAGAGTACTTGCTTGAGTGAATGAGTGATGATCATGTGTCATGGCGGTCACTGTTCCCATCTCCCGGACACAGGTTCCCTTAGTTTGCATGCTGTCCCTGGGTCTCACCGGGCGAGACGTGTGAACCCATGTGCGTGCATGTATGTGCAGATGTGTGTACAAACATGTGAACCTGTGTGCACACATATGTGAGCCTGTGTGGCTGTGCACGTGTACAGATATGTGAGCCTGTCTGTGCACATGCATGCACTTGTGTGCAGGTGTGTATGTGACAGGGTGAGCTTGTGACTGCAGGGGGCCTGGCTGGCCGCCTCCCTGCTGAGGGTCTCTCCCCCACCCACATCTTCTTGGGCTGGACCCTGGCTTTGGGAGGGTGCCAGACTTCCCGGCCCTCAGTGATGCCGCCCCACCCCACCCCAGTTGCTGTACACCCTGACCTTCTGGCTCCTGCTGCGCCAATTTGTCAAAGAGAAGCTGCTAAGGAGGAAGAAGGTGCCGTCCGCACTGCTGGAGGTCACCGTGGCAGACACAGGTGAGCGGACGGGGCCGTGGGCTCAGTCCCCTCCTGCCTGGTCCTGAAGTGACACCCCATCCCCTGGCTTGGCCCGCAGAGCCCCCGAGGATGCGGACACTGCTCCGGAGCCTAGGGGAGCTGGTCACGGGGCTCCACGCCAAGTACTGGATCTACGTGTGCGCCGGCATGTTCATCGTGGTCAGCTTTGCCGGCCGCCTGGTTGTCTACAAGATCGTCTACATGTTCCTCTTCCTGCTGTGCCTCTCCCTCTTCCAGGTCCCTGGGGGCGGGCGGGCTGGGCCCCTCCTGCGGCCAGGCCTCAGCACGGGCCCTCACACACCTGTGCTTGCAGGTCTACTACAGCCTGTGGAGGAAGCTGCTCAAGGTGTTCTGGTGGCTGGTGGTGGCCTACACCATGCTGGTGCTCATCGCCGTCTACACCTTCCAGTTCCAGGACTTCCCCGTGTACTGGCGCAACCTGACTGGCTTCACTGACGAGCAGTGAGTTGAGGACAGGCAGACGGGCAGGCGGGCAAAGCGGGCAGGCGAGGTGCTGGCACGGGCCGGTCACCTCCTTGGGCCCGAGGCTCTGCATCGTGGACCCCAGGGGCTGGGCAGTGCTGATGGCCACCCCTCCCCAGGCTCGGGGACCTGGGCCTGGAGCAGTTCAGCGTGTCCGAGCTCTTCTCCAGCATCCTCATCCCTGGCTTCTTCCTGCTTGCCTGCATCCTGCAGCTGCACTACTTCCACCAGCCTTTCATGCAGCTCACCGACCTGGAGCACATCCCCCTGCCTGGCGCCAGCCGCCTGCGCTGCGCTCACAGGTGTGGACCCACCTCCGCTGCCGCTGCCTCTGAGGAGCAGGAGCTTGGGTCTCAACTCATGGGCGCTGGGGACGGGGGTTTCGGGGTCTACAGAGTGTTAACCCCCCTTGAACAGAGAAGGGCCTCGTTTGGGAGGGGAAAAGAGGCCGGTGGGATTCAGACGGGAGGACCCAGGACAGCTTGAAGGCCTCAGCCACCACCTTCAGGTGCCCCAGGTGCTGGACGTTTTTTCTGACCGGGGTGGGGGCCTCGGGTGGAATGTCCTCTGGGCCACATGCTCTGACCTAGCAGCTGCAGCACACACAACACGGTCACCAAGCAGAGGCCAGGGGAGGGGCAGGCAGGGTCTTGTGTCAGCCCCAGGAGGGCAGGAGCACAGATAGGAAGTGACACTTTGGGGCCCTGTCCTAGGCAGGATGCAATGAGCGAGACCCCACTGTTACAGCAGCAGCAGGAGGAGGAGGCCCCCAGAGACGATGGGCCGGGCATGGCTGGCCGCCACCGGGCCACACAGGCCCCGGAAGGTAAGTCAGAGGGGTGGAGTGCAGCCCCCGAGAAGTGAGTGGGGTGTGCTGAGGAGCCGGGCCACTGGGCCCCCTGTGAGGCCCAGAGTCCCCGTCCCTTCTCACTGCCTGTCCCCCCACGGTCACAGCCAACAAGTGGGGCCTGGTGGCTGAACGACTGCTGGACCTGTCTGCCAGTTTCTCGAACGTCCTCACCCGCGTGCAGGTGTTTGTGCGGCGTCTGCTGGAACTACACATCTTCAAGCTGGTGGCCCTGTACACCGTCTGGGTGGCCCTAAAGGAGGTAAGAGTGGGGTGCACACCTTCCTCGTCTGCAGTGATCACTCAGGGCGCATCCCTGCATCTCAGAGCCCACAGGGGAGCGAGCTGCCCCGCCTGCCTGCCTCAGCCCTGTTTGTCCCACCTGCCGCCAGGTGTCGGTGATGAACCTCCTGCTGGTCGTGCTCTGGGCCTTCGCCCTGCCTTACCCTCGTTTCCGGCCCATGGCCTCCTGCCTGTCCACCGTATGGACCTGCATCATCATCGTGTGCAAGATGCTCTACCAGCTGAAGATCGTCAGCCCCAGCGAGTACTCCAGCAACTGCACCGAGGTACAGCCGCCGGGCACCCCGTCCCTGAGCCTGCAAGTCTCCTGCAACTTGGGCACCAAGGGGCTCCTCCTTCAACTCAGGGTGGTGAGGGGACGGATGCAGAGGGACGTCCTCAGGGCCAGAGGCTTCCTGGAGGAGGTGTCCTGCCATCTGGTCTATGGAGGACCCACTCCCCATGCCAAAGTGTCTGGGTTAGAGAAGGATCCTGATTTGCTGACTCCCTAATGAGATACAGGTCATGGCGTGAAGGGGCACCAAGGCCAGGTGTCTTCTGGAGTGAAGTGGGGGAGCCTCAGCCAGGCCTGGGAGGGGAGAGGCCGTTCAGAGTAGCCTCTACTCAGAGCTTTCTCTGCACTTCCCTGCGGCCCCAGCCTGAAGCTTCCCCATCCCCAGTCACCCGTCCCCTTCTTTATTAAGGTGGATTGGAGTCTGACAGCACCCCCATGTCCCTGGCTGGGAGCAGCTGTGGTCTGGCCCAGACAGGTTCCAGAGCTGTGGTTGGAGCAGGGGCCCAAGGCAGGGCCAGTGGTCTCTGGGGTCAGTGTCCAGTTACCAGGCACGGAGCAGGTACTGATGTCGCTCTGTTCCCCAGCCCCTCCCCAATAGCACCAACCTACAGAAGACGGAGATCAACCAGTCTTTGCTGTACCGAGGGCCTGTCGACCCAGCCAACTGGTTTGGCGTGCGGAAAGGCTTCCCAAACCTAGGCTACATCCAGGTGAGGGCGGGGGTCAGGGGGCGGGAACAAGGGGGCTTGGGCCTTAGGAGCCTGGGGGGCCCAGGGAGGGGGCAGGAGCTGCAGGGGCCTAACTGTCCACCTCCCCAGAACCACCTGCAGATCCTGCTGCTGCTGGTGTTCGAGGCCATTGTGTACCGGCGCCAAGAACACCACCGCCGGCAGCACCAGGTGGCCCCACTGCCCGCCCAGGCCGTCTGCATGGATGGCACCCGCCAGCAGCTGGACCAGGACCTGCTCAGCTGCATCAAGTACTTCGTCAACTTCTTCTTCTACAAATTTGGGCTGGAGGTGAGGCTGGGCATCAACCCTTACCCACTTCCCCAGGCAGGGCTCAGCCACGGGGTGTCCGTTCCACCCTCTGTGGGGCCTCGGCCGAGCTTCTGCAATGTGCAGACCCCCAGGGGCCACCTGGGGACACGGGGGCAGATTACCAAGAGTGCTGGGTTCTCCCAGGCAAGGCTGGCCTGTAGAATGAAGGCAGGGGGCCAGGACTCAGGCTGGAGACTGGGTCAGAGTCTCCAGTCTGCCACAGAGCCCCCCTAACCTCGATTTCCCCCTTGCAAGGTGGAGACATGACCAGCCTCTCCATCCCTCCAGGAGGGCGGTGTAAGCTGCCATACGCTTGCGCTGCAGGCCCCCACTCTGTGCACAACACCCTTCTGCCTCCAGGCAGAGGATGGTCAGCTTCCTGCCAGCCCCACCACCCCGTGCTGCCTGTGGCCCTCTGAGCCAGCCTGCGGGGCCTGATACTGCCTGCAGGCAGGACCAAGAAGGTCCCTTCCACCAGTTCCCTCCATCTCCCATTCTCATTTCCTCCTGCCCTTTCTGCTGCCCCCAGATCTGCTTCCTGATGGCCGTGAATGTGATTGGGCAGCGTATGAACTTCATGGTCATCCTGCATGGCTGCTGGCTGGTGGCCATCCTCACCCGCCGGCGCCGCAGGGCCATCGCCCATCTCTGGCCCAACTACTGCCTCTTCCTGACGCTCTTCCTGCTTTACCAGTACCTGCTGTGCCTGGGCATTCCCCCAGCCCTGTGCATCGGTGAGCAGGGCGCGGGCTGTGGGCAGGGGCGTGAGCACTGAGTGAGACGGTGTGCGTGGCTGTGGCCACATGAGAGCGCACAGGGCTGTTTTCCACCTGCCCTGGGGTCCTCGAGCTCCTGGAGTTGGCCTCAGCCTCCCTCCCCATTGCACAGCCTGGCCTCCTCGAGTCCATCCCTGCTCAGCCCCCAGCCCCACCCAGGTGCCCCTGGTGTTGCTTCCATGGACCCGGCCGGCTACAGCCATGCCATCTTTCGGTGGGGGGCTGTTGGCCCCTGGCTGGACTCCCGGCATCCATTGCCACCTTTTTTTTTTGCCCAACATTATATTTTGAAAACTTTAAAACAATCAGAGCATTTGGGAGAATAGTGCAAGGAAGAGTTGTACACTCTTCCTTGGTGCATGAGAGTCCCTGGAGGAGTCCCCCCTGAGGGTCGGCACCCTCTGTACCCCAGGACACGACCACGCACAGCTGTCCATCCCTGGACAATATGCTGGTCTGATGTGCGTCCGTACTCAGTGCCCCATCCTCACGGCCCTGTCCTTGGTGGCTGTTTGCTTTAATGCAGGATCTGACCTTTGCATTTGGCTATCCTCTTCTCTTGTCTCCTTCGGTCTGGACTGTCTCAAGTTCTGACTCTTGTGATGTTTTCCTAGTCAGGGCAGTGGGTTTGCAGAAAGCTCCTAGTGTGGATTTGCTGGGTTGCTCCCATGTATAGACGGCACTCAGTGGTGCTGTGCTTGGTGGCCCATGACCGGGAGTCCAGTCGGTTGTCTGTCCTATTCGGGGGTCCCCAGCCCACCCTGTGGAGGGGCAGCCGCTCTACCTTTCGCCATTGACATGGGTGGTGTCCTCGTCCATTGACGCTCCTGAGTCAGCCATGGTGGGACTTTGTAAAACGGACGTTTTCATTTCCGTTATTGCTGGTACATTAATTAGTTGGCTTTTCCGTGGACAGAGTTTTGATTTCTCACCCTTCCCATTTCTGTTTCTTATTGTCGGCAGATCCACAGTTCTTTTTAAAATATGTTACATATAACCCATTCCTGTCATTACCTTTACATTCGGAGCACCTCAGACGTTTCCCATGCAGGTCCTTCAAGCCGGTGCTTTCGATGTGCTCCACCACTGCCTTTGAGAGTCAGGTTCACTGAGGCTCTGTTCACACCCTGTTAACCAACCCCCATCCTTCTTAGCATACAGTTCTGTGAGTTTTGGCACGTGCACTCAGGACCACTACCCGTCAGTCACCGAAGTGTTCCAGCCCCCACACCCTGCCCGCAACCACTGAGCCGACCACTTCTAACTGCCTTTTCCAGAACGCCTTACAAATGGACTCAGAGCATGTCACCTTTGAGTCTGGCTTTTTGCAGCAGAACACATTCGAGGCTCTCCTGTGTCGATGTGTAGCAGCGCTTCGTTCCTTTTTTGTTTGGTTTTGTTTTTTAACTATTTATGTAGACTTACAGGAGTTGAGAAGCAGAGTTCTCAAATGCCCTTCACCCAGTTTCCCTGCTGTTAGCCTCTGACATAACCCGGTACAGTGACGAAAACTGAGATGAACATGGGTCCCATGCCACCAACTACTAATGGATCCACAGGCTGCATGTGGCCAACCTGCTCGGCCACTGCCACCCACTTTCTGTCATAGGACCCCATGCAATCCCACAGTACAGTTCATCATGCTGGCTCCTCTGCCTTTCCTCATCTTTCATGACCTTAAATTTTTTGAGAAACACTGGGCTGTTACCGTGTTTCCCCGAAAATAAGACCTAGCCTGAATATAAGACTCGGTTTATTTTACCATAATATAATGTAAAACCCAGTCTTATTTTCCTATAAGACCAGGTCTATTATAATATAATATAATATAATATAATATAATATAATATAATATAATATAATATAATATAATATAATAATATAATACCGGGTCTTATATTAATTTTTGCTCCAAAAGACTCATTATTGCTGATGGTCCAGCTAGGTCTTATTTTCGGGGAAACACGGTATTTTGTAGAATGTCCCTCAATCTGGGATTGTTTGGTGTTTTTTCATTAGACCAGGTTACACACTTTTGGCAGGAATATTATGGTGCATCATATGGGGCCAGTGTGTCTCATCGCAGTTAATAGTTCCCTTCATCTCTTGGTTACAGTGCTGTTTTCAGGGTTTCTCTACTGTGAAGCTAGTATTTTCCTCTTTGTGATTAATACATATTTCATTGGAGGGAGATATCTACAACTATGCAAATGTCTTATTTCTCCTTAAGCTTTCACCCACTAATTTTAGCACCCACTAATAAATCCTGCCCCAGGAATTAATTTGGTTTCTAACAGTGACGTTCTATTTCCGTTTCTTCTATAGTTAACTGGCCCACTCTGTGGAGAAGCGCTATTCCTTCTCCCTGTTATTTGTTTAGTTGTTTACTTATATCTGTACGGATTCCGGAGGTTATTCTTTCACTGTTGGCTTTGTTGTTCACACCGTCCCAACCTTGGCCCGGGGAGCTCTTTGGGGTTGGTTCCACTGCAGTCAGCCTGCCCCCACCCACCCTACCCCCGGGAAACCACTGACATTTCCTGTCCGTAGAGTTTTGTCTTTTCCAGAATGTCATACAAATGGAATTGTACGTGTTGCCTTTGGGTCTGGCTTCTTTGTAGCACTTAAGGTGTATCTATGTTGACACTGTTCTTTTTCCTTGCTGAGTAGTATTGTGGTTTGGATGTACTATAGTTGATTTGACCTTTCACCTATAGGCGTCATCTGGTTTCCAGTTTGGGGATGTGAAAATGGGTGCATAGGTTTTTGCAGGGGCATAATTTTCTTTTCTCTGGCATCAATGAACAGAGCAGCTGTCCCATTTTATATCCCCGACAGTGATCCGGTTCTTCCACATCCTTACCAGCATTTGGTGTTGTCACTAGTTTTGATTTTAGCCATTCTGACAGGTGTGTAATGACGTCCCATCCCGGTCCGTGCATACCATGGCCCACCACTCAGGGAGGCTGCCCTGCCCACCTGCCTTCCCAGTACTCTCTATCACTCAGTTCCTCCCACTGGGACCGGGGGCACAGTTTATGCCTGGGAAACGTGCACGTGAGAATGTGCTGGAAGCTCTGGACCTGTGTGCTCTCGAAACTCCAAGTGACAGTGGGTGTGTTTTTGAGGCTGCCTTTGTGAATGCACATGTGGTGTACGAATGATTCCCAGGGACACGGGTCCTGGAGGCTGCAGGCCAGCAGATGGGGACAGGGATGGGATGTGGAGCCCTGATACTTACCTTCCACCTACAGACTATCCGTGGCGCTGGAGCCAGGCCATCCCCATGAACTCCGCACTCATCAAGTGGCTGTACCTGCCTGACTTCTTCAGGGCCCCCAACTCTACCAACCTCATCAGTGAGTGCCCACCGGCTGGGCCCCTCTTCCACACATGCCACCTGCTGCCAGCCTCCTGGGAGGCCAAGGAGATTCTGCATGGGGACGGGTAGTGTAGACCCTCTTCTCCAGCCAGCACGGGGCGCATGGTTCAGGCCTCGCTGGCCAGTCCACTCCTGTGTTTCCCCAGCAGGATGGGGGCTTTTTCCCATGAGTATGCCCAGTCCCACAGGACATTCCCATGGGACCGAGGCCCACCTCACACGTGCATACCCAGCTACCAGGCACACATTTGCTCACCAGCATGTAGGCAGCTGTGCATGCAGGTAAGGATGCAGGCATGGTTGCAGGTGTGGCGGTGCAGGCGGACGTAGGTGTGCACAGACCGATGCCTACGTAGTATGCAGTCAGGCGCGGCGTTGCTTCCTTTCCTGACGTGTGTGTGGTGTATGCAGAATGTGTACAGACAGGCAGCCACATACACGTCCATACCCATTTATGGGCACCGCTTGCTGGTGTCCACACACATACACTGGTGTCGGCCTAGCCCCCACCCCCACCCCCCACACGCACCATGCTTCTGTCTGATCTGGATACAAGGTTAGTGCCAGGTGGGATGTGCCCTGCACCTGTCGTGTGCCAGGCCTCTGCACTGGGGTCAGTGTGGCAGTGGCCTCCTGTGTGCCCACAGGTGACTTCCTCCTGCTGCTCTGCGCCTCCCAGCAGTGGCAGGTATTCTCGGCTGAACGGACGGAGGAGTGGCAGCACATGGCTGGCGTCAACACCGACCACCTGGAGCCCGTGCTGAGGGAGCCCAACCCCGTTCCCAACTTCATCCACTGCAGGTGGGTCCTGGGGCATCGCCAGCTGGCAGAGCCCAGGTGGGGCTGGGGGGCTCACTAGGGCTGCGTAGGCCACTGGTCAGCAGGGCTAACAGATACTCCTGGGCTCTGGCTAGGACTGAGCCCAGGACAGGTGCTGCCACAGGGGTGCTATGGCTAGGACCAGGGGTGGACGCTGACCTCGCAGCAGAGTGACCTTCCGGAGGTCCTCTGGCCCACGGCCGTGGGGGGAGGCGGGGTGACTGGCCCGTAGTGACACCCCACCTGGCAGGTCCTACCTCGACATGCTGAAAGTGGCCGTCTTCCGCTACTTCTTCTGGCTGGTGCTGGTGGTGGTGTTCGTCACTGGGGCCACGCGTATCAGTGTCTTCGGGCTGGGCTACCTGCTGGCCTGTTTCTACCTGCTGCTCTTCGGCACCTCTCTGCTGCAGAAGGACACGCGTACCCGCCTCGTGCTGTGGGACTGCCTCATCCTTTACAATGTCACCGTCATCATCTCCAAGAACATGCTCTCGGTGAGCCAGTCTGCCCAGCCCCAGCCCTGACCCCGACCCTGACCTCGCTGGCCAGCTGACCCTCCTCCCGCCCCCCCAGCTCCTGTCCTGTGTTTTTGTGGAGCAAATGCAGAGCAGCTTCTGCTGGGTCATACAGCTCTTCAGCCTCGTGTGCACAGTCAAAGGCTACTATGACCGTGAGTGGGAGAGGGCAGACGGCTGGCTCTACCAGGGACATGCTGCTTCCAGGACCCCGACCCCTCTCTCCGACCCACGGCCCCGACCTGTGTTCTAACACTGATCCTGAAAAGCATGCTCACCCTGTGCCCCTCACGGAGGTCCCTAAGCCTTGCCCTGCACCCCTTCCCCACCTGTGCTCCTGATCACACCCCTGAATCGTGCTGGTGCCTGTCCCACAGCCAAGGACATGCTGGGCAAGGGCAAGGACCAGGACTGCCTGCTGCCCGTGGAGGAGGCTGGCATCCTCTGGGACAGCGTTTGTTTCCTGTTCCTGCTGCTACAGCGTCGTATCTTCCTCAGTTACTACTTCCTGCACGTCAGGGCCGAGCTCGAGGCCACCGCCCAGCTGGCCTCCAGGTGGGCCCGGGCCTCAGGCCCCCCCAGGCCCATCTAAGGCAGGGCGCTGCACCCTGATGTGACATGTCCCCTAGAGGAAGCACTGAGGACCTCGGGCCATCAGCACCTGCTCAGGGCCCAAGTGCATAACCTCCATGTCATGTGGTCTTGGCCCTGGCTCTGTGTGGGCTGGCGCTGCAGTCCTGTTATTGCCCCCATGCTGGCCTGACGTGCACCCCACCAAAGGGCCTGCCCCCTTGCTCTGCACTCTGGCCGATGAGCCAGCGAATCTTCCCATCCCCAGCGTCTGCAGCTCCCATGGCCAGGGAGGCAGGGCTGCCCTCCCTTTGGGGCCTGTTCATTTGCGTGTTTTCTGTCCCAGGAGACAAGGTGGCAGGAGGGGGTCCCCTCCCTCTCACTGCAGCACATGACTGGGGGGTATCGTAGGGAAGCAAGCCCTCAGTGTGAACAGGGAGGGCCTGGGCAGGTGGACCAGGGAGGGGTGCAGCTGGAGCTCAGCACCCCCAGGCCTCACTGACTTCCTCACAGGGGCTTCGACCTGTACAATGCTGCCAACCTCAAAAGCATTGACTTCCACCGCAAGGCCGAAGAGAAGAGCCTGGCCCAGCTGAAAAGACAGTAGGTGTCATCTGGGGTACGTGGGTGGGAGGTAGGGGTGTTCTTGACCGGCCTGGCACTCAGGGCTGTCTTCCACCCACAGGATGGAACGTATCCGTGCCAAACAGGAAAAGCATAGGCAGGGCCGGGTGGGCCTTGGCCAAACCCAGGAGCCCCTGGAACCCGGCCAAGAGCCAGGTGAGTGTGGGCGGAGCCTCAGGGGCCCCTGAAACTTGGCGTGTCTGTGCTGCTGGAGCCTGCCCGAGTCTGTGCCACGTAACGTTCCACAGGGCTTTCAGCCCATCTGTCCTGTGCCATGTGGTCACTCTGTCCCTGTAGGCCACATAGCCGGCCTGTGACTGTCCGTCTGCACTTGTGGACTGTCCTCTGACCCCACAGCACCACATGGTCCCTCTGTCACTGCAGGGACTCAGTGTCTGTCTCTGCTGAGGGGCACCCTCATTCTCCTGTGCCTCTCCCTGCTGGCTCATGCTTGCCACACCCTCCCCTCCACAGGGCCCAGCAGTCCAGGGGGCTCCTCCCCGCCACGGAGACAGTGGTGGCGGCCCTGGCTGGACCACGCCACAGGTACCACCCTAACCTGGCTGCCATAACCACATTCTCAAGCCACTGTGTGCTGGGCATCCTTCCCCCCTCAGCTGCTGTCCACCTTTGGGGTGGATGGAACTTGCTGGGTGCTGACCTCCAGCCTATGCACGTCCCGCCCCCTTTTCCTGTACTCCCTATAACCACTGTCATGCAGGCTCTCGGGCCTTGCTCTAAGCCATGCAGTGATAAGGGGCTAGGTCTCAATTTAGCTGGACCCCTAACCACAGGCTATGCATTTTTCTAACTCGGGGATTCAGAAATCTGCATCTTCACTGCCCACCCACAGCCTCTCCTTTCCTGGCTCTGACCACTGTGTGTTCCTCTCGTCCCGTCTAGTCTCGTCCCACTGCTCTGGCCTGTGTCTGGTGCATATGCTCTGTCCCCTAGGCTGCTGCTCCTGCCTGCAGCCACTGTGGCTGTCCCTTGGGGGGAGGGTGGCACGTGGGCCTTGGCCCATGGGGTCATGGGATGCTAAGGGAACAAGCTGGGCAGCACAGCCTATTACCCGGCTCACCCAGACCCAAGAAATGAACTAGCGAGTCTTGCAGGTCGGGGGGAGGTGCAGAACCCAACCGCGGGGTGGGGAGCCCAGCTCTCAGCTCTACCCTGCCTACAGTCATCCACTCCGGGGATTACTTCCTGTTCGAGTCCGACAGCGAGGAGGAGGAGGAGACCCAGACGGAGGACCCCAGGCCATCGGCACAGAGTGCCTTCCAGGTAAAGTGGGAGTGTCTCTTGTCTGCCTTTTCCTGTCCATTGAGCACCTGGACCAAGACAGCACAGGGAGGACATGACGCCCCCAGGGCCTGGGGAGCCATGCAGACCTCCCGAGTCCGCAAGTCAGGTGGGACAGCAGGCTGTGCGGGATGTAGGTCAGGGCAGCTACGTGGCCGTGCCCACTGCCTTCTGAGGTCCCAACTCTGAACACCCAGACCTGCGGTGGCCACCAGGGGCCTGGCCTTCGAGAAGAGCTCAGCAACAAGTTTGCTGGACACACGTCTGTCTCCTGAGCCAGGAGCCTCTTACCCACCGTTGGGTCTGTGTCCTAGCATGGGGCCCGGGTGCTGAGTGAGAACTGTGATGTGCTGCGTGGGCTTTGTGCACAGCAGTTCCGTGGCGCCCATTTCCTGCTCAGGCTCAAGCGGGAGGTCCCCAGCTGGGCTGTCTGAGTCCCGGCTCCTCCTCCTCCTCCGGAGCTCAGCGGTGGGTCCACGGGGACTTGATTAGTGGGAAGGCAGGGTGCTAACCCAGAGGGCCTGGCCTGCAGATGGCGTACCAGGCGTGGGTGACCAATGCCCAGTCGGTGCTGAGGCGGCGGCGGCAGGAGCAGGTGCGGGAGCAGGCACAGCAACTGCCTGTGGGTGAGTGAGGCCGGGTGCGGGTGCGGGTGTGGGGAGGAGGGGCTGCAGGGATGCCAGGCGCTGACCAGCACCCTATGCCCAGGAGGCGGACCAGAGGTGGAGTTAGCCGAGGGCCCAGAGGACGTGGTGGCAGGTGTGTGGGGCCCAGGGGCTGAGGTTGGGGGTCTCCCACTGGCTGCCTCTCCAGCACCTTCCTGCCAACTGCCCGATCCCCCCGCACCCCCCCACTCGCAGGCCGCAGTCACGTGATGCAGCGGGTGCTGAGCACCATGCAGTTCCTGTGGGTGCTGGGACAGGCGCTGGTGGACGGGCTGACACACTGGCTGCACACCTTCACCCGACACCACAGCGCCATGAGTGATGTGCTGTGCGCCAAGCGCTACCTGCTCACACAGAAGCTGCTCAGGGTGGGTGCCGCACGCCTCCATCCCATCACACGCCTGCCACCATGCCCTGGCCCCTCTCCTGCACTGGGGAATGGAGCAGAGCGGGGACCACCTCCACTGCCCTAAGTCCCTTCCTGTGCCCTGCAGAACGGAGAGGTGCACCAGGGAGCACCGGACCAGCTGTACTCCAGTGAGGTCGAGGCCATGCCAACAGGCCCCTCGGAGGCCCGCGAGGCACCCAGCACAGTGTCGAGGTAGGTATGGGCCACAGGGGCTCAGGCAGGAGCCAGGACCCGCCTTCCCTGGCCCGTCCGAGCCACTGCACTCAGGGGCACATAGCTTCCCGGCCCCTTGTCTACCAGGGACCTCGAGGCCATCCGCCACCTCTGTGACCAGCCTTCCCTCCCATAGTGGGCTGGGAGCCGAGGAGCCACTGAGCAGCACACCCGGGGATGCCAGCAGCCGCCTGAGTACTGGCTACAATACCCGCAGTGGCAGTGAGGAGATAATCACCGAGCCCGAGGCTTCCCTGCGCGGCTCCGGAGAGCTTCCCACCAGCACTGGAACCCGGCCACGCACGGCTAGTGAGCTCCTCCTTGACAGGTGTGCACAAGGGGAGGTAGGTATGGGGCAGGTGGGCCCAGGCAGGGGGTCAGCGCCTGCCTGAATGTGGTCCCTGCAGGTGCCTGCAAATCCCGGAGCTGGAGGAGGCTAAGCGCTTCGAGGCTGGGCAGGGCCGAGCACTGCGGCTGCTGCAGGCCGTGTACCAGTGCGTGGCTGCCCACTCGGAGCTGCTCTGCTACTTCATCATCATCCTTAACCACATGGTCACCGCGTCCGCCGCCTCCCTTGTGCTGCCCGTGCTGGTCTTCCTGTGGGCCATGCTGTCCATCCCTCGGCCCAGCAAGCGCTTCTGGATGACTGCCATCGTCTTCACTGAGGTGGCAACAGCAGGAGGGTGGGCTGGGGGTGAGGGCCTAGCCCCACCGTGCTGAGTGCCCCTCCCCCACAGGTCACAGTCGTCACCAAGTACCTGTTCCAGTTTGGCTTCTTCCCCTGGAACAGCTACACCGTGCTTCGGCGCTATGAGAACAAGCCCTACTTCCCACCACGGATCCTGGGCCTGGAGAAGACCGACAGCTATATCAAGTATGACCTGGTACAGCTCATGGCCCTCTTCTTCCACCGTTCCCAGCTGCTGGTGAGTGCCAGGTGCTGGGTGGTGGGCAGTGGGCGGACACCTCTCAGCACCCCCCCCCCAGCCTGAGCCCTCTTGTTCCAGGAGGCGAGGCTGAATGCTGTGGGCCCCAGGGTGGGCCTGGCCGTCTTGCCTGGTCCGAGAGCTGCCCAGTGCGGCCACACTGGCCTCCCCACCGCCCTCCCTCCCTCCCTCCACAGTGCTACGGCCTCTGGGACCACGAGGAGGTCCCCCTCTCCAGGGAGCATGACGGGAGCCATGAGAAGGAGGAGGAGAAGCCTGAGGAGGAGCCAGCCCTGCTGGGACTCCAGACCAAGGCGGGTGCAGGGCCCCAGGAGGAGCCAGGGGTGGCTGGGGCTCCCACCGAGGATGACATCCAGGTGGACACGATGGACGGGCCCGCAGAGCAGCCAGTGGAGCCCAAGCCCCGTGACAGGAGACGCATCAGCTTGCGTTTCAGAAGGAGGAAGGAGAGCGCAGAACGCAGAGGACCAGCAGCCCTTGGTACATGGCCCTTCCCACCCACGCCGCCCCAGCCTCCCAACTCCCACGCTGGAGCCCTGACCATGTTCCCACCAGGTCCTCTGTCCAGAGGACATAGGCCCAGCTGGCCCACTGCTGGTGACGCTGGGAGGGCCCTGTGCTCAGTCTGCTGGTCTGTGAAATGGGGTGATGGCAGCCCCTCAGGGGGCTCTCGGAGTGGTCAGGAGCTGAGCTGGGCCCAGCCCCGTGGCCTTCTGTCAGTGGTGGCTGATCCCCCGCAGACGCTGACACCAAGGACAAGGCGGAGCAGGCAGCAGCCGCCTCTGAGAGAGAGAAGAGGCAGAGCCGCCCCCGGGAAAGAGTCAAGGCTCTCGGGATCCAGCTGCAGACCTTCTGCCTGTCCCTGTGAGTGACTGGCCTGGGAGTGGCCCAGGAGAGGGGCGGGTGGGAGGAAACCAGGTGGGACTGAGCTGAGCCCTAGTCCACACGCCCGCAGGGCCCAGAGCGTATACCAGCCTCTGCGGTGTTTCTTCCACGACATCCTGCACACCAAGTACCGCGCAGCCACCGACGTGTACGCCTTCATGTTCCTGGCTGACGTGGTCGACTTCATCATCATCATCTTCGGCTTCTGGGCCTTTGGGGTGAGCCGGGCTCAGGGCCTCCAGGGAGCACAGAGCCCAGCAGCCATCCCAGCTCCCCTGACCTCTGCTCTCCCGGCCACAGAAGCACTCGGCGGCCACGGACATCACATCCTCCCTGTCGGACGACCAGGTGCCTGAGGCCTTCCTGGTTATGCTGCTGATCCAGTTCAGCACCATGGTCGTCGACCGTGCCCTCTACCTGCGCAAGACCGTGCTGGGCAAGCTGGCCTTCCAGGTTGTGCTGGTGCTGGCCATCCACCTCTGGATGTTCTTCATCCTGCCTGCTGTCACTGAGAGGTGGGTGCTGGGGGCTCGGGCCCTGCACTGCAGAGACGCGCTTGAGTCCGGACACCTTGAGGCCCCGGCCGCCGGACTCGGCTGCTGTGCCTTGACCTGGGCTTCCTGTCCCACTCAGGATGTTCAGCCAGAACGCAGTGGCCCAGCTGTGGTACTTCGTGAAGTGCATCTACTTCGCCCTGTCTGCCTACCAGATCCGCTGTGGCTATCCCACCCGCATCCTCGGCAACTTCCTCACCAAGAAGTACAACCACCTTAACCTTTTCCTCTTCCAAGGGTGAGTGCGGGCCCACCCTGGGGTCAGGGCGGGGGAGGAGCGAGGCTGCGCTGCCTCAGCCTCTCCTGACGAGTGCCCTGGCTTCCGGCAGGTTCCGGCTGGTACCGTTCCTGGTAGAGCTGCGGGCCGTGATGGACTGGGTGTGGACGGATACCACGTTGTCCCTGTCCAACTGGATGTGCGTGGAGGACATCTATGCCAATATCTTCATCATCAAGTGCAGCCGAGAGACAGAAAAGGTGCCTGGGCCAAAGCTGGGAGTCGCGAGGGGACATGGGTCACCCCCACTGAGGCGGGTGGGTGCTGCGAGAACCAGTACCCCCTCCCCAGGCTCATAGCCCACGTCCACATGAGGCCAGGAAGCCACCAAGGGCCAGAGAGCATTTATAGAACTCTTCCTGGTGGACAGAAGGGACTCTTTAGAGAGAATTTGGCCTTGTCGGGGCAGGTATGTCAGCAGAGTGGCCTGAGCAAATGCCCAGTGGAAGGGGCCTGGCCATCATGTTAGCTGAAATTTTTTTCTTTTTTAGCGGCTTTATTGAGGGAGAATTCACACGCCACAAGATTTACCCATTTAAAGTGTATAATTTGGTGGTTGCTAGTAAAGTTAGAGTAGTATCACCATCACCACAGTCAATTTCAGAACATACTCCTCACTCTAAAAAGAACCCCCCCACACATTAGTAGTTACTCTCCATTCACCCTCATTGTCCAGCTCCTGGCAGCCACCATCTACTTTCTATATAAATTTACCTGTGCTGGACATTTCATGTAAATGAAATCACATAACATGTGGCCTTTTGTGACAGGCTTTTCACTCCGTCATCGAGGTTCATCCATGTTGTAGCAAGTGTCAGAATTTCTTTTCAGTTTACGGCTGCGTAGTGTTCCATCAGGTGGATGTACCACCTTTTTTTAATCCAACCGTTCCAAGTGTTGATGGACATTCAGCTTTGTTTCTTTTTATTATAAGAGATGTTGCTATGGATATTCCCGTAAAAGATCGTGTGGACACACATTTTCATTTCTCCGGTATAGACACCTAGGAGTGGAATAGACAACTCTAGGTTTCACCGTCGAGCTGTTTGTTTACCATGGTGACTGTACCATTTCAGTTCCATCAATCTTGCCAACACTTGCTATTGCCTGGCTTTTTCCTTTTACCTATCGTTGTGGTGATTTTTCATTCCCTATTGGCTAATGATGTTGAGCATCTTTTCCTGTGCTCGTCGGCTGTTAGCCACGACCATCTTCTCTGGAAAAATGTCTGTTCAGATCCTTTGCCCATTTTCCCCTTGGGTTGTTTGTCTCTTATTGAGAGTTCTATAGATATTCTATATACTAGACTCTGATCAGATACATGATTTGCAGGTATTTTCTCCCATTCTGTGGTTTGTCTTTTTACCTTCTTGATGGTATCCTCTGAAGGACAAAAGTCTAATTCTTATAATGCCCAGTTTCATTTTTTTTCTTTGTTGCTCATGCTTTTGGTTTTAGATCTGAGAATATTTTGCCAAATATAAGGTAATGAAGATTTGCCCCTAAGAGTTCCATTGATTTAGGTCTTACGTTTGAGCTCATTTTTATATACATTGTTAGGTAGCTCTGCAGTCAGTTTGGATGCTCAGTCGTGGCTTCACTTTATGGGTCCACTAGGTGAGCCGCAGCTCACGACCTTGAGGCCAGGAAGGGCGAGGTATGGAGGACAGCTCCGGGAGCAGCAGGGAGGCAGGGGTCTAGGACAGCGCGTGTGGCAGGGGAGCAGGGCTGGAGGCCTGCACAAGGCGGGGCGGGGGAGCGCAGAGCTGACCGGTGCCCCGCCCCACCAGAACTACCCGCAGCCCAAGGGGCAGAAGAAGAAGAAGATTGTTAAGTATGGCATGGGCGGCCTCATCATCCTGTTCCTCGTGGGCATCATCTGGTTCCCGCTGCTTTTCATGTCCCTGGTGCGTTCTGTTGTCGGCGTGGTCAACCAGCCCATCGACGTCACCGTCACCCTCAAGCTGGGTGGCTACGAGGTGAGCAGCCAGGGGAAGCGGTGCAGATGCCAGCTCTGCCCACACACTGGGGCTCTGGCGAGGCAACCCCAGACGCCTTCCTCTGCTCTCTTGTCCTCGCGGACTGTTGAGTTCAGCCTGGTGCTAGAGACCTGGCTTCCCCGGCAGCACATGACCCTGTTTCCACCCACAGCCCCTGTTCACCATGAGTGCCCAGCAGCCGTCCATCGTGCCCTTCACACAGCAGGCCTACGAGGAGCTGTCCAGGCAGTTTGACCCCCACCCGGTGAGCAGCCCCCACCCTGTGTCTGCCTAGTGTGTGTGGGGGGGAGACAGCTTGTGGGCAGGGGTGGCCTGGCTGCACAGCACTGAGCTGCCACCCTGCTCCCAGCTGGCCATGCAGTTCATCAGCCAGTACAGCCCCGAGGACATTGTCACAGCGCAGATCGAGGGCAGCTCCGGAGCGCTGTGGCGTATCAGCCCGCCAAGCCGGGCCCAGATGAAGCGGGAACTGTACAACGGCACTGCCGACATCACCCTGCGCTTTACCTGGAACTTCCAGCGGTATGTCGCGGGTTTGCATGGGGCCTGGCTGGGGTGGGCCCCATGGAGGCTCACGCTGCACCCCTGCCTGCAGGGACCTGGCCAAGGGCGGCACTGTGGAGTACACCAATGAGAAGCACACCCTGGATCTGGCCCCCAACAGCACTGAGCGGAGGCAGCTGGCCAGCCTTCTGGAGGGCACGTCGGACCAGTCAGTGTAAGTGGGGGCCAGCGGGCCTGGGGGCGCCGTGGGGGCTGGGCCAGGCCTGACCCACTGGACTCCTCCCTGCAGGGTCATTCCCAACCTCTTCCCCAAGTACATCCGTGCTCCCAATGGGCCTGAAGCCAACCCCGTGAAGCAGCTGCAGCCCAGTGAGTGTGTGTGAGGGGGGTGCTGGGCCGCGGCTGCCATGCTGGCAAAGGCTAGTGGCCCTTACTGTGTCATGGCTCTGACCCAGATGAGGAGGACGACTACCTGGGCGTGCGCATCCAGCTGCGGAGGGAGCGTGTGGGCTCGGGGGCTGCGGGCTTCCTTGAGTGGTGGGTCATCGAGCTGCAGGACTGCCAGGCTGACTGCAACCTGCTGCCCATGGTCATCTTCAGCGACAAGGTCAGCCCACCCAGCCTGGGCTTTCTGGCTGGCTACGGGTGAGTATGCAGTGTGTGTGTGCAGTGCGGCCTGGGGGTGGCTGGGGGCGGCAGCCCGGACTCACCCTCCCCTGCCTGGCAGAATCATGGGGCTCTACGTGTCCATCGTGCTGGTCATTGGCAAGTTTGTGCGCGGCTTCTTCAGCGAGATCTCGCACTCCATCATGTTCGAGGAGCTGCCGTGTGTGGACCGCATCCTCAAGCTCTGCCAGGACATCTTCCTGGTGCGGGAGACACGGGAGCTGGAGCTGGAAGAGGAGCTCTACGCCAAACTCATCTTCCTGTACCGCTCGCCGGAGACCATGATAAAGTGGACACGCGAGAAGGAGTAGGGCCGGGCTCCTTGTGCACCGTGAACCAAGGCGCCGGCCCGGCAGTCAGCAGGGCGGTGCTCCTCGGGCCATGGGAGCAGATACCCCAGTCCAAGGCCACCAGCTGTGACACGTCCTCCCAGTCCACGGAGCCCTGATGCTGCTTTCAGAAGGAACCTGTTGCCACTCCGTGGCCCAGCGCTGGACTGCTGGCCCTGCTGGGGCCCACAGCCAGCCACCCTGGGCCAGGGGGCCTGGCCCTCCCCTCCCCATGCGTACTGTAGGGTTTTCTAATTAAAAAAATCTTTATTTATACAAACGGATGATCACATGCCGCCTGTCCGTCCTTGCTGTCCTCTGACGTGGCAGAGGCCCCAGCAGGGTGACCCCAAGTGTCCGTCCTGAAGCTCAGCTCTCACCGGTCTGTGCCTCTTCGTCACTGTCCTCAATGAGATACTCCTGGATCTCCTGCGAGACCCAGGCCCTGGAGGGAAGCCCCACAGTGGGCATCAGCCCAAAGGTGCTCACGCCCAGAAGGCCCTTCCCAGGCTCCCCCGACACGGCCGGCGTGTACCTCTGTCTGCGGAGCTGGGCCTCAGCCCGAATGTAAGGTGGCAGGGGGTCCAAGGACGGCTGCAACAGAAAGCTGGCATGGACGAGGGGCTACGTGGCACAAAGCTGGGCCACTGCCCACCTGCCCCCTCACCCCCAGGAGCGGAACGGCTTCCCCTGTCCCCAACGCAGGGCGGGCGTCGACTCACCAAGTCCTTCATGTTCCCACGGCAGCCGTAGCACAGCTGCTCGATGATGCAGGCTCGGGGGTCCTCCCTGCGAGAACAGAGCTGGACCTGTGTGCCTGGTCTTGGCACCTCGGCACAGGGTCCAAGGGCTTGGTCCCAGGGTGTACCACCACCCTGTGTGTAGCTGCAAGGGACCAGCCATGGGATGGGGTGGGTCAATGAAGGGACTCACCTCCCACAGGGCCCAGCCCCCTGGCAGCAGCCCTGGCACCTGCCCTCCCCTGCAGAACAGCAGGGTGCTGTGAGCGCCTTGGCTGGTGGGATGGGGGACGGCGTCTGGGAGAGATGCAAGGTCTGAGCCCCAAAAGCCGTGGCACTATCTGCAAGCAGAGATGAGCTAAGAGGACCTCGGGCTACTGAACCCCAGCATCCGCTCCCCGGCGTCCCGCCCCCTTCACCCGAGCACCCTAAGGAGCCAGGGCACAGACCGGCAGTGTCGATGTCCAGTGTGCACATGCAGAGCAGGCAGCGAGGGCCTGCGGGGACACCAGCACTGCTGTCCCTGGGGGCCTTGAGCAGCTTCTCACTGGTCCTAGAGGCGTGCGGACAGGGCACAGAGGCACTGTCAGTTGGCCGGGACACGTGCCCCAGGGTGGTGAGCTCCATGCCTACCCTCCCACTCCCCTTTCGGGCACACACACACACCTGTACACAGTGCTGACCGTGGAGGGGAACTGGGCCTGCAGCCTGAGCATGAAGGCTTCCATCAGCCGGTGGATGCTGGCCTTTTCGGGGGCCTAGGGACAATCAGATGGGAGGGAGGGCTGCAAGAGTGGCCCTGGTCAGAGAGGCAGCTCCCAGACCTGGCCAAGGGGCCATCTGGAGTAGGGGCCATGGGTTTCTCCACACCATCTGCTCCCAAGTCTGTTGTGTTGGAGCTGGAGTGAGCCAGGGCACACACTTCTAAAGTGTCCCTGCTGCTAAGCACAGCCATTGTTAAAAAGTATATTACGTGAAAAAAAGTGTCCCTGACAAAGGTCATCCTGCCCCCCATCGTCGTCTCTCCCATGTTCATGACACCCCAGCTGGACACCTTGCTTTGCCAGGGACGGATACCAGGAGGCGGCTACCTCCTCTCCACTTGAGCCCCCTCCCACTCCAGGGTACCAGCCTATCCTCCAAAGGGATGCCATGCATGTGCCCCAAGGGTGCTGGGGGACCCAGGGACTCCACTATGGCACCAGGTGGCAGGCACTGGGCCAGAAGGCTGGTATGGACAGCTTGGGCCACCAGAGGTGTGCCGGAGACCTCTCCCCTGCTCCTGAAGCTCACCTTGGTGTCTACGGCCGGTGTGAAGACAGAAGGAACGCCAAACAGGCGGTTGTAGAAGGCGACCTCCTTCAGAGTGTGGTCGCGCATGGGCCGCACCACCACCACATCGCCGTGCCGCTCGTCTGAGAAGCCCTGAGGGGGATGGTCCTCACTGCACCCCGCTGACAGCACCCCTTCCCTGCCAGCTGGGGGGAGGGTCATAGGGTCCGCCCTCCATGAGGGAGACCCCCAAGGCTGATTCATAAGACGCTACTTTCAGGTGAAGGGGCCCGAGGAGTGAGGGTGGGAGGGGCCCCTGGGCGGCCTGCCCCTGAGTACCGTGTCCCAGGCCAGGAAGGCCCCTCTTCCCAGAGCCAGGCTGGTCATGAGCTTGATGGCCAATCGGGTGCAACTGTCCCCTGTCATCACCTTGGAGTAGCCGTGGGTCCGGGCCACGTGCAGGATCAAGTGGGTCCTGCAGAGCAGGGCAGGGGGTCTCAGAGGGGTCTCAGGCCTGGGTGGGCCAGGGCCAGGAGCCAGTGGGCAGGGGGACTCACCGCAGGGTCTGCAGAAGCTCCTCCTTGGCTGTTAGTGTCTTCACAGAGTCGAACAGTCTGCACAGAGCCTCAGTCTGGGCAGCTGTGGGTGGCCGAGCCTCAGTCTGGGCAGCTGTGGGCGGCCCAGCTGGGGTCTGGAAGCCCTGGGTGCCAGGCTCACTCAGCTGCTCCTCCCCCTGGGCTGGTGCGTGCTGCTGCTGGAGGAAACTGTCCACCGCCGCCTTGTAGGCCCCCTCGGTCCCAGTGGGCTCCTGGGCACAGTAGCGCAGCACGGATGGTGGCAGGCTGAACACCTTGCAGGGCGGAGGGTGGGGGAGCTCATGTGAGGCCTATGCCCAACTCTATATACTGAGGCAGGAGGAATAGGCCCAGACAAGAGGCCCGCAGCTGGCCCCAACAAATGGACACATACCCTTGTGGACACCGCAGAGGGCACCCTTCAGGGGCCTTTATCAGGGGCGCGCCCACCCACCTCTTCTAAGGCAATAAAGTGCCAGGGGAAGCCAACGGTCTGCAGGATCAGCTTCACTTCGACCAGGGTTTGGGCTCTGTCCTCTGGGCTCTGTCCACAGACTGCTCCCTCTGAAACAGGCAAGCAGAAAAGAGTCATGGCTTACAGGAGAAGAGCCCCAGACAGGCAGGACACAGTCAACACCACACGAGAAATCCCTCAAGGCTGTGCTCTGCAGGGCAGCGGTTTCTGTAAAAACCACAAGTTGCAGACCTCCTTAGAAAGGCATTTTCAGAGTGGGCAGTGGGTTCTTTGCAGTGGCTAAGTGGAGGGGAGGGGAGTGGAGGGGAGGGAAGGGAGGGGAAGTGAAGGGAGAAGAGGGGAAGGGAGGAGAGGGGAGGGGAGGGGTAGGTTAGCATCACAGCCCCTGGGGCAGTCAACTGGCCCTTCTTACTCAGTGCCTTCAACCCACAGAGGCGGCAGGCAGACAATACTGCCCAACTCTAATGAAGGTCTGACCTAAGGCAACAGTGGTGCCGTTATTGGACATGGGTATTCTGCCTCCAGAGAAACGCCCCCAGCAAGGCCTCGGTGTGGGCACAGTGACAGATGTTTCAGGGGGCCCACCCCAAATGGCCAAGGCTTGGGAGGAGCAATGGCCATACATACCATCAATGTAGATGACCCCTGGCACAAAACGCAGTCTTTTGGCAGAATCTCGACTCAGGCCCTGGAGAGGGGTAGGGACAGGGCCTCAGCCCCACAGCCAGAAGCCACAGGACACTTTCCCTGCAGAAACCTTTCTCTATTTGGACTGAGTGCCCCCCAGGAAGGGGCAGTAACCCCCACCTGTAGTAGACGGGGACGCCGTATAGCCCGAGTCACTTCCGATGGCCCTACCTGGGCATCTGCACCCACCCCCCTTTGTAAAACCTGCCCTCTCCAGTCTGTCCCTGCTCAGGTGATGCCCCGAGAAGCAGCGGGGTCCACAAGGCCTGCCATGCCCCCGCCCCCGAGCCCCTCTGACTGCTCAGGACACAACAGGACAACAGGATAAAAGTGAGCAGCGCTGTGCAGAGGGCGGAGCAGGGCCAGGTGCTGGACGCACTGCTGGGGGAATGGGCGTGTATCTCACACCTTCCGGCCACATTTAGGGGACTGTGATGTGAGCGCAGATGCAGCACCCCGGGCACATCGCAGGACCCTGTACAGATCACCTCACGGCCACAGCCTTGTCCCCAGTCCCTGCAGTCTGTACCCCTCACAGGAGTGCAGGTCCATGATGGTGTCCCACCCCTGGGTCGAGACCTACGAAGTACCCCAGCGTCATCCAGAGAAGCCGTAACTGCCTCATTTGTGGTTTCCCCTTAAAATTCTCAAGGAAGCTGCCAGGACTGGGCAACTGTTCTCCTGAGGCACCTGCTCCTATGCCAATGTCTGGGCTCAGACGTTCTCCCAGGACGAGGAGGGGCGGGGCACGGCTTCAGGGCTACTTTGAGTGGCGCTCCGTTGGGGCCCCTGGAACACCTGTTTCCCAGGGATTACATTTCTACAGTCGAGCAAATGGACAGAGCCCTAAACTGGGACACGGCTGGGACGCTGGACACAGCTTCCGGCCTGTGCACCTCTTGTATACACATCCAGGAACCCTCCAGCATCCCAGCAGGGGGGGGGTGAGGGGGGCGGCGCTCTCTCGGCCCCGAGCAAGAGCCCCTCGGTGCTCGCCCTCCACCCTCAAGCTCAGCAGGGCAGCAACCTGGACCCAGGAGGACGGAGTGGAGACGCACCTCAAGGACCTGCCAGACCATGGAACTGGACGAAGGCCCCCCAGACCATGCCAGGAGCACCTGGGAGAGAAGGAACATCACTGGAGGGGCACTGCATCTCCAACATGAGCCTGTCCACCTCCCCACACTGACATGGGTCCGTCCACAGGGCCCAGGTGCAGGACAGCAGGCGGGGCTGGTGGGATGTAGGCCGCCTGCGGGAAGGGTAGCAGGAGCAGAGAACCAGGGCCCAGAGGTCTGAGCTGCCCTGCTGAGTACAGATGCCTCGCAGGAGTCACCCCACACTCTACCTTCTCTCCGGGGAAGATCAGCCGGTTCTTCCCAAGCATAGCTCTGAACTTGTGGACGTAGAATGCCTTGAAACAGTTCCTGCAACACAAACCACCACTGATGGCGGCCACACAGCCCAGGCCGCCCATCCTCCACACAGAGACAGGGAAGCTGATCATACCAGCTCCTGTAGATAGCAGTCACCTTTTCCTTCTTGTACCCACTTCCACCTTTAAAAGCCGCGTCTTGACACTGAGAATCCAGCCAGAGGCCAGGATGGCTGCCCCAGGATGAACCTCACACCACGTGGGGCGGCCTACCTGAATCACTCCCACAAACCTTACCAGTGACAACGGATGGCTGATGGGCCAGGAGTCTGGGTGCCACCTGCACTCAGAGAGGACCAGCTGGCAGAATGGATGGACCCAGGCAAGTGCAGGGCAAGGGCACCACGACCTTCCCTTAAATAATGTGGATAACCCCTTCCAAGACGCCCACGGGGAGAAGTACCACCTCTTGGCGTGAAGGGGGCAACACTGATCGGGCTGCAGGGGCCCAGTGCCCTGAGGCCCCACAGGCCTCTCTCTAGCATGCTGATCCCACCACGACCAGAAATGCCCAGGAAGTTCCTGCAGAATCCTCAGACCCACAGATCAAAACTTCCAGGGCAGGTCCTAGGAATCTGTGCTCTTGATATACCTTCCAGCTGGTTCTCGGGCTTACTACATCAGATTGTCAGCCTTGATGGACATTAGACTCACTCAGGCCAACTACGTCAGAGAAGGTAGAGACAAGGCCCAGGCATCTGCATTTTGAAGCTCCCCCGGCAACCCCAGCGGCCAGTCATGGGGGAGAACAATACCCCGAGCAGAGTGGGGCAACGTTGCCCAAAGAGAGCTGCCCCACACCTGGGGCTGTGCCTCCTATCTGATTCCTTCTTTCTATTCAGATATCCTGGTGTCCCCCCAACATTGAACACGAACCCCTTATGAGGGGCCAACCAAACACCCCACAGGTCATGTGAAGGTGGTAATTCAACTCAGTGTTTAACAGCAAAATGTTGGAGCTCTAGGGATCCCAGGTGACCAGCCACGGGAAGTGACTCCCAGGAAGGCCAGAATGTGGCGAGGTTCCCCCAGCAGACACAGATGCTTGATTTTGACTGCTCACTTGGGGGTGGAAGGAACCAACCTGTGGCTGCCCCCTTCATGGCCTCCCTGTACCACTAGGCTCCTGAAACCACACTCTCTCTCTGCATCGAGCCAGGTTTCCCACACGTGCTGGTCCTCACAATCCTTGAGGAAACTAGCTTAAAATCTGCAACCCGGGAAGTCAGCTTCCCACCTTTTCCCGGGACTCAGCAAACATAGGAGGTAGAGCTCTGGGCCCAGAAGGAGCCCTGCCAGCCTTGCTTAGAGCTACTGCAGCTTTCCTTCTCCTTACCAGCAAGTTCTCTAAGCAGATTGGAGCGGTCATCATTTTTAGATGTTCCGAAGTGATTACACCAGTGGCTCCCTTGCCTAAAATTTATTTCATGGTGGCACACACCTCGTGCTACTAAGCACACACCCAGTCTACTAGGCTCCCAAAAGATGGTGAGGGATGAGAAAGTTTTCTGGAAAACAATTTACTCAGTCCCTTTAGTTTCCTTTTTGTAACATTTTAAAAACCAGAGTCAAAGACTGTTGGAGACCCATTTAAAGATGCAAGCCGGTCACTCATTCGACTAATGTTCGTTTGCTATATAAAGCATGCAACACCACCAGAAATAGGGATAAAACGGGAGAGAGGCCCTGCCTTGCAGAGCTATGAATCTAGTAAAAGTGATCAGACATAAAAGAGCTATGATTCTAGAGCGATGTGACAGGGCCACAAGGGAGCTTCAGATAAAACAACACGCTGGTGCCCAGGCCCCTCTGGGAATAAGCCTCTGCTCCTGTCTGAAGGACCCCCAAAGCTGCTGAAAGGCTGGGCACCCCCTTCCACCCCTCTATCCCTCACAAGCAAAATAGGCATCCCATGGAGCACCTTCCCAAGGTCCCACGATGCCCCAAACTGCCCCTATGTGTCCTATCTGCCCCAAAATGTTCCTCCTGCCTACAGCTCACTCAGTCTCACTGCCAACTCTCCCCATAACTTCATCGCATACCTTCCTGCCACCTGACCCATGGTTAGATGTTGGGAGAATAGGACAAGAAACCAATCCTTCCCCCGCCAATACCAGTCACCGAGACCGATGTTAGAAGCAAAAGCAAAGCGATTCAATACTTCTAAAAGCAAGAAATAAAGCCACAGAAACAGAGGCGCTCCTAGTTGCTGAGCGAGACCGTTTGCCAGGGTGTCCTCCCCACCTCCAGGCCTCACCTGCAGAAGGCATCTCCCACTCGGATCACCACCACCGGCAGGCCTTCCTTGCACTTCACACATTTCAGCTCACAGCTTTGGAGACATGGGGGGAAGAGAGAGCAAGAACAGATTATACACACCCCTCCGAGCAGCTCCTGTTTCTCACCCCACGCTGGTATACGGGAGAGGTCATGCCGGGAAGGCAGCACACACACAAACTAGAGCTTGTGTCCTATCCAAACCACCACTTTTCAAAAAGACAAGGGCCCCGGGGGGATTTCAGTCGGTTACAGTCGGCTTGGGGTGGCGGTGTGGGGGTACTGACACAGAGGCCACGTCTCAAGACATTGGGGGGCTGGCAGAAGAGACAATTTGCTGTGTGGCCCTGGAGGGGAGACAGGGAGCCAGTGGGTGGAAGCGACAGGGAGGCGACTTCCTCTTGGAGTAAGGACAGCATGGTCAGAGTGGAGCTGTCCCGCTGGCTGCAAGAATTTGAGGTGCGAGCGAGCAGAGGGCGCCCCTCCCTGGGGTGTTCACCACCGACTTGACAGGCACTCTGCGGGTGCTGGAGAGGGTGGCCCAGCCCCCACGCAGGATCCGAGGCCTCCGGGCCCGGCGGGGCGGTCTCCGGCTTCCCGAAGCGCGCTGCCCGGGCCTCCCAGCAAAGCGCGGAGGGGGCGCGCTCGCCGCCGGCCGGGGGCGCCGGGAACCAGACGGGTGGGTGCGGGCCCAGTTCTCACCCAGGTCGCGGCGGCGGGGGCGGCGGCCCCACGCACGTGGGCTCCCCGTAGTCCTCGCCCACCTGACACATGGCCGGGCCGGGTGGCGGGGCAGCGGCGGCGGGGCGGCGGCGGTGCGCGTTCTGATCGTGTCACCGCGGCGCTGTCGCGGCCGTGACGCGGGGCCGGGGCCGGGGCCGGGGCCGGGGCCGGGGCCGGGCCGGGCCCGCCCTACACGTCAGCGCGGCGCCGTCGCGGCCGTGACGCGGGGCCGTGACGCGGGGGCCGGGCCGGGCCGGGCCGGCCGTGATAACGGCAGCGGCGGCGGGCCTGGCCCCGGGATGGCGATGTTCCGCAGCCTGGTGGCCTCGGCTCAGCAGCGGCCGCCGCCGGGCGGGCCCGCGGGCGGCGATAGCGGCCTGGAGGCGCAGTACAGCTGCCCCATCTGCCTGGAGGTGTACCACCGGCCGGTGGCCATCGGCAGCTGCGGCCACACGTGAGTGCGCCGGCCTCCGGGCGGCGGCGGGGCCGGGCTCCGCTGCGGGGAGGGGGCCGGGCCGGCCGGGAGGGGCCCGAGGCCACCGCCGCCCCGCGCAGCCCGGGAGCCCCGCGCAGCCCGGGAGCCCCGCGCGTGGAGGATTCGGGCGTGGGGGCGCAGGGGCTCCCTACGCAGCGCCCGCCCTGCCCCCGGGGCGCGTCCATCCGCCTCATCCCAGCCTCCTGCCCGCCAGCCCGAGGCGATCGAGCGACCCAACCACGCTGTCGGCACACGGGGCGACCTGCGGAACTGCCAGGTCTCGGGGTCCCGGGCCCCCAGGGCTGCTAAGGGCCTCGGCCGGCCTCCCCCGGGACTCAGCGCGCAGCAGGCGCGACCTCTGCGCCAGTCGCCTTGGATTCGGTCCCGTGGAGCGCGGAGTGGACGGTTGTAAATAAATGCCTTGTGGCTTTGGCTGTCAGCTCTTTTTCGGACCCGCTGTCTGCTTGTCTAGACTGCCGAGGAGAGAAGTTCCCTAAAGTTAGGAGAGGAGCTTGTTTAGAGTCTGTTGCTGTTTTGTTTTGGTAGAGAACTTGGGTCCCATCTGTCACCGAGTAGCCAGGCAGGCTGGCCCTCAGGGGACCAGTCACCTAGCACCTTGCTTGGGTTTCCAGCTGCAGCAGGGCCCACAGCGGGCTCCTGTGGGGGTGTTTCAGGAACAGAAACCTGAGGATGTGGCTCTCCTCCCAGATGAGAACTGCATTCAGATGTCGGAGCTGCCAGCCTGGTTGGGAGGGAGTGGAGATCAAAGTGTCTGCTCTCTGACTCTCCCAAGTGACTGAATTATGCAGCTCTTTGGTGAAATCAGCAAGGTGGGGAGAGCGGGCAGAGGGCTTTGCTGCCAGTAGAGCTGCTGAGGAGGTTGGATTTTCACTCCAGGGGTTGGGCTGAGGTGTACCCAGGCTGGTAGGAGGCCCTGGAACGTTAGCAAAAAAAAAAAGAAAAGATAGCTGACTTAGGAGGCTCTTGATGCAAAGTGGGAACTGGAACTGCTGAGTGGATGTGTGACTGGTCGTCAAGCACGGAGGTGGCAAGGACAATGTCAGAATCCAGGAAGCCTTCATTTTCCTTTCCCACGTTCCCATGTCAGACAGTACAAGAGAGCACCTACAGACTTGTTTTCAAGGGCACCACACCTCACTTTTTCATGCTGCTTATGACTTTGCGATAGGGGCAGCCTCTGAACAAGACTTGTTTCTTTCAAGCACATACTAGTTGGTGTTTTAAGGTGTGTTCTGCGTCTTTCAGTCCATCATTGAGAGAACTATAAGGCTTGTCCTGGGCCCAATTTTTAGAAAACCTTTCCTAGGCTTCGAGTGATATCCCCTTGGCACCAACACTCAGCCGTGGGCCACAGTGTTTCCAGTCTCCGGGTCTGCACACACCTATATTTTCTCATCTTTCCAAATAAGTCTTTTCTTAAAACGTGGTTTTCAAAATACAGAACTACACAGAATTGTTGTGAAACATCTCCTATCAGTGCCCTTCCCCCATGCTTTTCTTGGCAGAATCTGACCCTCTTCTATTTCTAAGGCAGGTCTTACACGAGCCTCTGCTCTAGATTCTGCCTTAAAAAGATTTTCTCCCTGGCTCTCCCTGCTGGCCTGTTATCCTGGCTATTCCGTCTCTGCCTCTTACTTTCCCTAAGTTTCTTGCCCCGTGTTGGGAAGGTATGTGTGCAGAGGAGCACCCATTTAAAGGCTCCATCTTAACTTTAAAAAACCTTGCTGTGGTCTGGTTTCTTCCCTGCATAGTTAGGTAAGCAGTTTCCTTCCACAAAATAGATTTTCTCGCGGTGAGAGCAGCACTATATGGGGCAGGTATCCCTGCTCCAGCACCCAAACAGAAGGAAGAATCACAGGACTTTTTTGAGCAGGAGTAGAGCCCCCTCAGTGGAGCTTGTAGAAGAGCTCCCAGAAACTCCCCAGGGGCCCCAGAGGAAGGCAGTTGTCTGTCACACTTGAGGGACATCCTGGGCAGTGAGCCACATCCGGAACCAGAAGCTGCACAGCTGTTTCTTAACCCTCATGGACCCTCCCCCCAGGGCCCATGTTTGTTTGGGGTAAGGTTCGCCGAGCCTACCTCTGGCCTCCCTACCTCTTCTTTCAACCCCTCTAGTCAGTGCTGTCCATATGTACCTGCGTCTAAGTATCCCCATCTGCAGTTTATTAACGAACAGAGGTCATAGAAAATTTTAAAAGCTCGTGTCTAAGGGGAACCGCAGGGAATGATAATAATAGATGTTTTCTGAGTACGCCTTGCATTCCACAGCCCTGCGAGCCAGGTACTGTCCTTATTCATATTGTATAAGGAAAACGAGACAGACAGGCTGAGTAAAATTCTCAAGTGTTACAGCAAAGCCAGGGTTTGAGCTTGGCAGTCAGGTCCGGCCAGCCTCTTCGCCACTGTCCCCCAACCACCATCAGCACCCCCTCTCCCCCGCACACACCTTTGCTCTTGTAGCAGTGACCACAGACTCTGGGGGCTGCTAAGCCTTTACACTGCTCTTCCCCAGGCAGATGAGCTGCCCCCAGGCCAGTAAGCTGGCTTCTCGGGGCAGGGGAACCAGAGGACCCAGGAATTTCTGTCACTCCCAAGAGCACAGGCCTTGGACAGGTGCATGGAGGCCTGGGCCCACAGGTAACTCACCTGGATCTGTGTGTGGGTGAGCTGAATCAGGTGGGCCAGGAAGTGAGCAACTGAGTGGTCGCTGAGAAAAGGCTTTAGAAGTCAGCTTCCGCACTCAGGACAGGTCCAGGTGCCTGGGGCCGGGCCTGCTTGCCTTCCTGGGTCTGAAACATTGGCCTGGCCTGGTGTACCTGTGTGTGCGGGAGGCTTAGGTGGGAGTGAGACCCATCGGTGGTGCTGCTGTAAACGAGTCTGTGCAGGGGCCATCAGGCAGCTCCAGCTGTGCCTATGGGCCTGGCATGGGACAGCAGACCCCTCAGCTGTCTCCTTCCGCGGAGAAGCTGCCCAGCACCAGCCCCTTGGGCAGATGCTGGGAGGAACCTCCTGCGGGAGAGGCGGGCATGGTTCGTCTGCTCTGGCTCTCAGGACATCGCAGTGATGACTCTGGAAACTGGGCCGTGAGCTGGGCCACCTCATGGACACCTAGTTCTGCCTCCAGCTCCTCAGGGACCTTGACACGGAGACAGGCAGTGCTGCAGGGCTGGTGGCTGAGTCCAGGGGTCAGCTAGGGAGCCGCACATGCCTTCCGGAGACTCCCAAAGCTTCCCTGCCTCCTGCTGGAGGACAGTGGGCTCCCTGCACCCCAGTGTCCTATATGTCTCTTGTCAGAGACCTGCTCTTCCTGAGGCCTGCACTGGACCCTGCCTTCTGCTGATGACGTAGCGACAGGTCATCCCCACATGCGGTCCTGTGTCCTTTTCTTTTGTGTGTGTTTTCACAGTTTTATCGAGGTTTTCTTCATTTAAAATGCACGGTTCAGTGTTTCGTAACGTGTCCACAGTGTTGCACAACCATCACCTCAATCAATGTTACAATATTCTCATCACCCCAAAGAGAAACCTCGTCCCCACTGGGAGTCACACCCTATGCCCCCCACACCCACCCCCACTCACCTGCTTCCTGCCTTTGGGGATTTGCCTGTTCTGGGCAGTTCACATAAATGGACTCACACACTGTGTGGTCCTTTGTGACTGGCTTCTTTCACTGAGCACGACGTTTTCAACCTTCCTCCAAGTGGTCACATCTGTCAGCACATACTCCCTCTCATGGCCGGGACCTGCATGTCTGTCACCTGTCAATGCACACGGCCTTGTTTCCACTTGGCTCTTGCTATGTGGGCACTGTATGCAGCCTGACCATTATGACCATCCAGAGACTGAGTGAGGGGAGCAGCTCCCCAGCCATTAAACTAAGCAGATCCTGAGACAGGTGAGCGGCACAGCCTTGGATTCATTCCTCCCGCGTGCCAGGGTGAGTGTGTGGTGTCGTCTTTGCATGCCTACGATGCTCGGCAAGCCCTCACTGGGTGCGGGACGTAACAAGGGGCGTGACCGCCTTACTGGGCAGGACAAGGCTTGTCAGGAACACTGCACTTGGACAGCCTCAGGTGTCAGGCCCCATCAGGCCTTCTCTTGTTACAGACGTGTGCAAACTCTATGTGAGTGGTGATCAGCCATGGGGTGGCAGCACTGGAAGCCAGCATGTAGGAGGAGGGCCTCTGGTGGGGCAGCAGGAGGGACTCTGGATCCCCCTTGGCTGCGTTTTCCTGAAAAGGTGAAACTCTGATGGCAAAGAGAACTCGGATCAGTGAAGCTGAGGTCTCGGTACACTCAGGATCATTCTCACATCCCTGTGTCCCATACAGTTCCTGCCCCCACCACGGCCCAGCCTGCTTGACGCACACAGGTGGGAGGAGAGGGGTACGAACCCTGGTTTCTTGCAGATTTACTGCCGTCTGCAGAGTTACTACTTTTCTCATGCGTCTGGGCCCAGCCCCCACGCTGGGGCTTTTCTGGGGCTGTGGAGGCTCCATTTCAGTGTCTCCAGTTCCAGGTCCCATGTTGCGGCTAAACGGTTCCCACGGCACTTCCTACGAAGCTGGACTGAGATGGTCCTGCGATCAAGTGCCTTCTCCCTCCTCCACTGACCGCTGACCCGACTCTGCTGCTGAATAAGCAGCGCGCTCCTCTGCAGCATGGGGAGTGGCTGTAAATTCCAGCTGAGGGGTCTAGGGGCAGCGCTCACTGTCCATCCGACGCACACAGGATGTGGCCTCTCCAGGGACAGTGCCTAGAGCTCAGCGCTGCAAGGAGCCTCTTGTGCCTGAGTGCATGCTGGGGCTGGGGGCGGTATTGTTGGGCAGTCAGGAGCCTAGCAGGAGCCCTTCCTGCCTGGGGAGGGGACACTGTCCCAAAGCTGCCAGCTTTGGCCCTGCCCTGTCCAGTTTCCTGGGCCCCTGTAGTTCCCTTGCGTGCCATTGTTAGTCATCTTACTCTGCAGAGCTTAGTGTGTGGAGGGTCTCCAGGGTCCTCTGTACTGTCGCTGTGCCCTCTGAGTCCCATGAGGTGTTATGACCATGGGGTGTGACAGTGGCAGGCTGAGCCCAGGCCTCCTCCTGTAGCCAGAGCTCTTGCTGGGTCCCAGGACCACGGACCCAGCACAGGTCCTGGAGAGCCACAGCTGTAGCTCTGCTTGGCTCCAGGATACGGCAGGGGGTCCCAAGAACCCACAGCTGCGAGGGGACCTGAGGTCATCTTTTAGCCATATGGTACCCATCCAGCGAGTGGGCTCAGAAGTGACCATCTCCAAAAACACGCAGTTGACAGCAGAGGGGAGCTCCCGTGTGTGCTGGCGCAGGCTGGCATCCTCAGGCCCATGTCCCCTGCCCCCTGCAGGTTCTGCGGGGAGTGCCTCCAGCCATGTCTGCAGGTGCCGTCCCCTCTATGCCCCCTGTGCCGCCTGCCCTTCGACCCCAAAAAGGTGGACAAGGCCGCCCACGTGGAGAAGCAGCTCTCATCGTACAAGGCACCCTGCCGGGGCTGCAACAAGAAGGTACCCCACCTGAGGGGCTTTTGGGGGCTGGCAAGGGGCTTTTGATTGGGTGCTTGTGGTCCTGGTTCCACCCCCAGCAGAGGAACTGGGCTCTTCCCTTTCCTGTTGAGGATTCTACAGCTGTACTTGGCCCCTCCTCCATGACGCTGAGCGCTTCCCTTTGGCCCTGTGTGTGTCGCATCTTGTATCCCCGCCACCCACCAGCTAGCCTGGGCTCTGGGTACTTGTGTGCATTGTGGCCAAGTCAGGGACACCAGGACTGAGCTGAAACCCACCCCAGACGCAGCCTCACACTCCAGTGACCCACCCACTGCAGGAGTTGACGTAGGGGAGAGGGGGGGGCACCTGGGGCCACAGGCAGATGGAGTGCGTCAGTGGCGTCTCTCCACCCGGGCCTGCCTTGACCATCCTGCCCCAGGAGCCCACCCCACCACCCTCCCTGTCCCCACCACTGCCACAGGGCTAGGAGGGCCGGTATATATACAGAGCTGGAACTGATTTTGAATTTACATTTTTCAGACTTTGCTATCTCTCTGGTTAACAAGTTCTACCAGCTTATCAGAATGGAAAACAGCCCCTGGTTGTTTTGCCCTAAAGCGCAAAGGTCTGAACTTCTAGGGCTACCCTGAGGGCCTCGGGGAGGGGCTGTTGGGGCTTCCTGCGAGCTCGCATACCCCCCTCCACGCAGCCTTCTCCCCTCGAGTCCTCCTGTAGTTTCACATGTGAAACAACCCTGCTCTTGGCTCTGTCTGCCAGCCCTGGGGGCAGAGGTGGTATCGGGAAACTGTTCTCCTGTTACCCCGGCCACCCAGGGTCGGTGCCCTGTGCTCATGGAGGCAGCTGACCCTCACCCACCCTGCCTTGCTGCCTCCCCAGTTCTGTGAACTAGTCTCTTTGTGAAATGTGTACTCCCAGCCTCTTGGCATTGGCGACATAGCAAGAGGGTGGTGGCTACTCCCCAGGGAGCGTAGACCAAGGTTTCCCACCTGCTCAAGGAAGTCAGTGCTCACCACCAACCCTACCCTGCTCTGAGCTGGGTCCCTCCTGGGCCAAAGCTCATGACTCGGGTGGCCAAGAAAAAGTTGTGCTCTGTTTGGTTTGGTTTGGTACCTTTGGGTAAGCAGTTTTTCAAATGTTCAACTGTCTAATAAAAGAATGTTGTCCATTGTTGCCTGTTATGAGGGGCATTTTTCCTAAATGACCATGCTTCTTGTTCCCCCAGGAACTGTCTCTGCCCTTCTGCAGCTCCCCAGGGACCCCAGCTGGGGCCTGCTCCCCTCAAAGGGCTGGTGACCAACAGCAGCCCCCTGTGCAGCCACAGCAGCACGTCCCTGGGGTCTCGCGTCTGTCTCCTCCCTCAGTGCCTCTTCTCCAGCAGAGTCACTAGGCCCCTGACAGAGGCCCCTAGAACCCACTTCCACATGTTGCTGAGCAATGAACAGCAAGAGCAGGACTGGCCTCGCTTGCTGGTGGTTCTCTGGTCCTCCAGAGAGCCTGAGGCTTTGCCCCCCCTTCCACTGCCTGACCCCCTGCCCTGCCTCTCTTCCTAGGTGACACTGGCCAAGATGAGGGTACACATTTCCTCCTGCATGAAGGTCCAGGAGCAGATGGCCAACTGTCCCAAGTTTGTCCCTGTGGTGCCCACGTCCCAGCCCATTCCCAGGTAGGCCACTATGCCAGGGGCACTCAGAGCCTGTCCTTTGCAGGGGCAGCTCCTGGCCTGCGTCACTAGGGGGTCAGCACTGCTCTGCCCTGAGAGGTGGAAGGGGATTTGTGTCCTCTCTGAGGAGGGCCTCTCCAACATGTAGGAACGGGACCCCCAGGAGGTCCCATGCCAGGCCCGGGCATCAGCACGCAGCAGGGGAGTGTGGGCCCCAGAAAGGCTATGACTGGACAGATGCCTCCTCTCGGGCAGATAGCCCGTCCTCCCCCTGCCTGCCCAGCTGTGTCAGAGAAGGAGCGGAACAGGGAGCTTACGAGGCGGCAAGCGGCTCTAGAGCAGTTGCAGGGGGGCGTGCAGGGGACCACATTGGCCCAGGTCCTCAGGACTCTGGCTGGGCCACTTCCTGCCCGCTGCCCAGGGCTCATGCGGGGGAGGGCAGGGCTGGGCTGCATGCAGATGGGCGGTGTCTGGGCTAGCCACCACTCACCCCTCCTCTCCGTGCCCCAGCACTGTCCCCAACAGGTCCACCTTCACCTGCCCTTACTGTGGCGCCCGAAACCTGGACCAGCAGGAGCTGGTGAAGCACTGTGTGGACAACCACCGCAGTGACCCCAACCGTGTGGTGAGCACCTGCCACCGGCCCGCCCGCAGTGCCCTCCTGGGACCCCAGGGTGGGGGCCTGCTCCCCCCTGTGGCCCAGCTTTACCACAGCGTCCCGTTCCAGGTGTGCCCCATCTGCTCGGCGATGCCCTGGGGTGACCCCAGCTACAAGAGCGCCAACTTCTTGCAGCACCTGCTCCACCGGCACAAATTCTCCTACGACACCTTTGTGGTGCGTGTCTTACCCCACCCGCACCCCCCGGCCCTTAACCAGCCTCAGACCCACAGCTCAAAGGGAGGTGGACACACAACGGCCTCCCTGGGTTTCTGTGGGAGCCACCTGTGGGTCAGGTGACAACGGCTGTCAGGTCTGTAAGGCCCCTAGAGGGCCTTCAGGGGCTTTGGATGTGCGCGGAGCAGTCTGCGAGGGCCCCTTGGTTCTGTGGGGCTCACCAGCGAGCTCTCTTCACATGGTGCGGGCTTCTCTGGGAAAGATGGCCACAGATACGGCGGCTGTCTCAAGGGTACTGTCTCCCCGGCCCTGCTGGGACAGAGAGCTTCGTGGAGGGTGACAGGCTGCTTTCGGTGTTTATTGGAGAAAAACTAGAGGGACTTCACCCCCTGAAAACCTCCAGCTTGCGCTCCGTCTCCCACTGCTCGGGTCGGAACGGTCCCTGCCCCAGGCCTGCCAACCCTCCATAAGCTCTTCCTCCTGCTTGGCCCCTCCCCACTCAGCCCTGTTTTCCTGTCCCCACCAGCCTCCAGCCTCCAGCCACCTGGGCTGTACAAGATAACCACTCGTGCCCCAATCTGCCCCTGGGGTTCCAGTGGTTGGAGGCATGGAGCTCTCTGGCTTCTCTGCTCAACTCAGAATTCCATTTCTCAGCCAGAGACGAAAGGACAGCTCTTGTTCTGAGTGTCTACCCCTCCCACAGGCCCACTGGGCCAGGGAGCTGCTGGGGAGTTGTCTGCTGGGCTGCTGCAGAGGCCCCACGCTGCACTTGGGGAACTAGAGACCTTGGGGAAGCCAGATAGTGATCCCACATGAGGGCAGCACTTTAACCTCCCACAGAACTGTCTTTGCGTGACACCAGTGACCCTGTGTCCCCATGACTGCAGGGGCTCAGTGTTGACCTGGGTCATGCTGATGGGCAATGGGGAGACTGGAAGTGGCAGCACTGCTTTGGGGTGAGTGGACAGACGTGGCAGCCCTGAAAAGCTACTCGTACAGCCTGGCTTGTCTGGGCCCTTTCGTCTCCCAGCCCATCCCCACTTCCTGTCTTCCAGGACTACAGCATTGATGAGGAAGCCGCCTTCCAGGCCGCCCTGGCCCTGTCTCTCTCTGAGAACTGAAGGCGCAGCCCGGCCACCAGGACCAAGCCTTCCTGCCTCAAGCGACAGGGCTAGGCTGGCTGTGGCCCAGCGCCTGCACTGGAATGCACCTTGTTGGCCAGAGGGAGTCTCCATCATTGCAGGCGGAGAGGCAGCCCCCAAGATTGCCACGGCCCGGGAGAGACTACTGTCCCCTTGCCGTCAGAGGATAGCCGCCGGTGCTCCTGGCCGAGCGTGGCTGGTTTCTTCGGTGCTTCGGGCCGAGCAGACGTCCCGTTGGGACTGAGGCAGTCAGATGTCTGTCTCTCTCAAAGCCATGACGTCCTCCCTGTATAGAGGGGGAGCCCCGGCGACACCCGCCTGGCCGCCAGCGTCTGGCAACACATCCCCCTGCGCACCTGGTACTGGCTTTGTGATAACTAGAAATTCTGGCATTTTTCTATATTATCCAGTGTGATAACCTTTTCACATTTTATAGAGCAAAGACAAAGCAGTTACTCTTCATATTGCAATATCTGTGTTTGACTAGGAACAATAGTATTTTTATGGAACATTTACAAAATTATATTTTTTAAAAAAACAATCAAAAATACACAGTTGTGGGATCGAGCTGGGGAGAAAAGGAGAGATAGGGTAAATGCTGGAGCCAAAATGAACTGTGGGGTTTCACTTATGTACATGGGACGGAGGTGGCCACATCCCAGGTCATCTCAAGTGTTTTCCAGGGTTCCTGTGGTTGGTTTGTCATTTCCCTTAGATAACGACCGGGAAGAAATCCCAACACCCTGGCCAGTTGCACTGACCGCTGGGCTGTTCCGCAGCCTCCTCCTGCCTGGGGTCCTGGCCTGAGCCCCGCTGACACCTTTCCAGAGCTGACCACATCCGCCTCAGGCAGGGCCATCCTCAGTGGTGGCAGAGCTTGGGGGACCTGGGCGGGAGCCCTGTGCAATGGTGGGCAGGGCCAGAAAACACTCGTCAGTACTCTTGTTTGGTTCATGGCATAAATTATTGCTGTCTTTTTTAAAAAATTTAAATAAAATGTTTCAGAGCATCTGTAGCACCTTAGACCAGTGGGTTTCATTCTGCGAATATTAAAAGCAGAGGGCTCGTGTGTCACCATGACCTTTTGCGTGAGGTCTGCCAGTGTGTGTCTGTCCCTAGGCAACTCCAGCTCAGAGCGAAGCTGGCTTCAGAGTCACCTATGAAGAGGACACAGTGGCCAGGAGGGGTGTCATGGGACAGCCATCCTGCCCACTTCTCCCAGACCTCTGCCAGCCTCTGCCACCAGCAGTCACTGGGAGGTCGGGGCCCTCCTGCTCCTCCAATGAGCATGGCATCTCCCCAGGGCACTGGAGGCTTCTCAACCTGTGACCCTCCTTCCCTGGCCTGTTTCTGCCTCTCCAAGTTCTTGAACTGTATCTGCTCCCTTGTAACAAACTCAAGCAAACGTTTGCTGGGTGTTGGTGGCATTCACCTTCCTGGGCCCGAGATGGGGTCCACTGAGGCTGGCAGGCTGGGCACCCCCCAGGCTCCCTGGTTGGGGCTGGTCTGTATGGGGCCCGTTCTGGGGCCCAGAGTTGGCCATGGCGGCCTGCAGAGTACCCTGGGGGTGGGGCCCCCCAACCCCAGCAGCCGCCATGCGGTAACACTCTCCCGGCTGTCTACAGCCTTCTCTCCCCCTCTGACCTAGCACCTTCCTCTCCCCTGAACCTCCCTGTACTGGTGCCTTAAGTACGGACCTCCTACAGGGCTGGCCGAGCCTCCCCTTGGCCATCCCCTTGTCCTGTCTCCCCCCAGGGGTGTGTGCTACCTGAATCATCAGGCCCACAGAGGGGGCTCGGGCGCCTCAGGCTAAAGCCACTGTCCCAGCAGCCTCCTCTTACTTTGGATGAGAGCAGAGTTGGAGCCAAATGTCTGAAATCCGTGCAGTCGAGCTTCCCAGTGAGAGTGGGGGGCCCAGACCACAGCTGGGATGCCAGCCTCAGACCCAGGCCAACCCCTCCTGTCCCTCCCCAGGTCCCACCGCAAACCTATAGGGTAGCCAGAACCAGATTCGTTGCAAGGCTGTGCCCCAGGCTTCCCACTGCTTTGTGCAGATCCAGAGACCCATCATTTTAAGCTGGGAGTTCCTGAAGCCAGGGTCCCCTCCATCCTGACAAACAGGGACTGACGAACTCCAGCAGCTTTTCTCCACAGCATAAAGCCAGACAGTCCTTATGTCCAGGGCCCACAGGCCTGTGCCCTAGGGCGTCCCCAGACAAAGGTGGCACACCGTTTCCTATAGTGTTAGGCACTCCCTACTGCCTAAACTGCCTACGGGTTCCCACGTACCTGCGACCTTGACTTCAAGTCAGGACACCCAAAGCACGGAGCCTTCTAGCCCAGGCTGGGCTCCCTTCACTAGCCTGGGGCTCCTGAGAACTGGCCACCAGCTCTGGGCACTCATGGGCAATAGGGCGACACACGGGACAGCCACACAAGCCCACTGCAGAGTGGCCTCCTAGCGCGCTCACTTCAACCTGGGTTTATGCGACTCAAGGCCAGTCTTTTCAGGAAATACAAGTGTAAACAGGTCTGGCACTAGAAAATAAGTAGGTCTACCTGCTTTACCTCATCCTCAGGGGACCCAGCACACCTGCCACACAGAGCCATAGCCTCCCCAATCCCTTGGACATGCTAGGTGGTACCTTGGGGGTCATTTAACACCGGGCCATCTTAATTTAAGCTCACGAGACCTTGGGAAAATAGGCTGAAGTCACTGCTTCCGTTTCCTAGATGAAGAAAGAAATTCCAAGAACCTGCCCCTAGAGGCAAAGGGCCTGACATGCTGTGGCCTGGTCCCAGTCTGCACTCTTCCTACTGGCCCACCTTGACCAGCTCTGAGGCCTCTATGGGGGACCACGTGCCTCTGCCCCTGGGGGCTGGTGCAAGGGAGGGCGTGTGCTCATGACACAGCTGTCGTCAGTCTGTCCAGACACCAGGGTGAGCCAGCCGTCAGAGATGACTCTGAAAAGGCCGTCTGTGCCTGTCCTCCCATCCACCCCTGGTGCTGACACCCAATGCTGCAGATCTTCCTTCTAACACTCTCTCTGGGATACCAGGGCTCCCCACCTCTGTCCCTCCCCAAGCTCGTGGGGAAGAAGCCTTAAGTCACTCACTGCCAGGCCTCATGGGGTCCGCGGCGCCTTCACACAACCAACCTCAGGAACGTATCTCCAGCAGCACACTCTCAGATAGTCGGAAGCCAGGAGGGGCGGCTGGCCTCCCACCCAGAGCCTGGGCCTCAGCTCAGGAAAATGACAGGCAACTGGGTGGGAACGGGGCCAGCTGAAACCGGTCTGTTTCCTCTGAGTGTGGCCCTCACAGCCGCAAGTGTGGCCAGCGGCTGGACTCCTCCTGGTGTGGGCTCCTCTCCAAGGGACAAGCAAAAGAAGCAGGAGCTGGCAGACTGTTTTGTGGACCTGCGCCTCCCTGGAGAGTCGATGTTTATCAAACCTCTGAAAACGCTTGGAGAGGGGACAAGAATGGGCCACTGGGAAGTGCAAACAGCACCAACGTGGGACTTTCCTAGAAACTCTGCTCAGTGCTGCTGCGTGGGTTTGTGGGGCTGTCTCTAGTCCTTCTGGATTGGCTGAGCCCTCCACAGCAAATCGGGGCGAGCCAGGTCACCGTCTGTGTGAGTGTCCTGGAGCAGCCGAGTGGCTTCCACAGCTTGGGATTCTCCCACAGCTCGGGCGGCGGAAGTCCAGGGTCCTGGTATTGGCAGGGCTGGTTCCTTCTGCGGCCTACGAGGGAGCATCCATCCGTTCCTACTCTCCTGCTCTGCCAGCCTCTAGCAGCCCCCAGCATGCTCGACTCATACATGTATCACTCTGACCCATCAGCTTCACACAGCCTTCTCCTGCGCCTCACGTCATCTGCCCTCTGTGTGTGCCTGTGTCCAAATTTCCCCTTTTATCAGAATACCAGTCATCAGATTGGGGCCACCCTAAAGACCTCATCTTGACTACACCTGCAAAGACCCTATTTCCAAATAAGGCCACAACCATAGGTGCCAGAATTAAGACTCAACGTCTTTTTGGGATACATGCTTCAACCCCGAACGCTGTCTGTCAGTTCATTGACAGCTGAGTAGAAAAGAATGAGGCATGAGCTCCAGCTTGCTGCCACCTGGAAAGGTAAACGCCCTGAACACAAGGGACGGCAACTGGTACCGTGTTTCCCCGAAAATAAGCCCCAGTTAAGATCGTCAGCCAGACAGACGCATTTAGTACGTGATGACGATGTTCCAGAAGAAGATGACATGACTGTATTTGAATAAAGGTAGATTGTTGTACATGAGAAAAATAAGACATCCCCTGAAAATATGTCCTAATGTGTCTTTTGAAGTAAAAATTAATATGAGACCCTGTCTTTTTTGGGGGAAACACGGTAGTTATAATCTCATTATGGTTGTGCTCAGTTGCCTCGTGGATTTCTGGAGGGTGCTAGAGCCACAGCCTGGTGCCAAAGTGGCTGAGGGCCCCTTGAGAGTCTGACTCACTGCCCTGACCCAGCCCAGGGACAGAGCCAGCTGGGCTCCTACAAAGGTGTCCCGCTGAATGTGGTGGCCATCGTGCCAGGCCAGAGAAGGCGCCGTTGGACCTATTAGGACCCACTTCTGGCTCCTCTGGGGTGTGCCCTGAAGGAACTCCAGATCCTGCTGTCAGCGGCTTCTGGAGAGCCCGCCCTAGGCGTGGCTGTCTGTCACAGGAGCCCTGGAACCCAGGAGGCGCATCCTGGGGTCCTGGGCATGTTCCACTGGCAGGGCTCGCGTCCTTGGCTGGAAGCTGCTGTGGAGGTTAGCGCCAGCTGAGATGCCTCTCCTGCTAGCCTCGAGGACAGGCTTCGCCTTGCTGCTCTCTGTGCCCTGGGGGCTGGGCAAGCGAGAGAAGCACAACACACTGACCGAGTAAAGGTGAGACCACATGTACCGAGGTTCAGCCCTCCAGTACGGACTGACTGACAAGACAGGGATGGCCTAGAGAGAGAGAGAGAGAGACAGAAGCACCCAACACGTGACCCTTCAAGTCTCCTACAACCAGCTCCACGGTGCGGACAGAGAAGAGTGCAGAGAGGACACAGTGGACTGAAGAGCTGGGAACCAAGCTGTGGACCCAATAGACCCCTCTCCTCAAGGCTCACCCGCTGATGCTCAATCTCAGTATCACATGGGGAAAGCTCCTGTGATCTCACACATGTACACATATGTATTGCATATATGCATTACAGAACAGAGGTGTGCACACATGCACATACATGTGCACACACACTGACACGCCTGTGTACACACTGCATCCCTGGCCAGTCCCTGCTCAGTTCTCACCTTTCCTGGCCCAGCCCCCAGGACCCTCTGCAGCATCCAACATCACTCTTTCTGGCATGCCCTAAGATGTCTAGGCCTCTACTGCCTGTCTCATAAGGTGTGTGTGGAGGGACGATATCCCCTCTCAGTACCCCCATATCACACAGGATGTGACCACTGAACCCCAGTTCATGAACCAGTATCACCTCTAACAATCAGGCCCCAAAATGGAATGAGCAGCTGGAAGTGGTAGTGAGCTCCCCTTCACGGGGGGTGACCAAGCATATGCTGGCCACCAATCTGACCAGATGGTGTGGTCAGATACATAGAAAATACACATGAAAAGAAAATATCAATGTAAGTGGGACTATAACAGCTGACTGTGGCTCCTGGGGCTACCCTGCTTCCTGACTTGGACACTGCTGGTTGGTCTGATGATCAGCTGATGGAGACATATGGGTGGCTCTTGGAAGCTGTCATCCCCTGGGTCCTAGGTGCCCAAGGAAGACTGCTATGGTTTCTGCAGGAAATGTGGATCTCGGTTCCCTGCAAGTCCTGCTCTGGGTGAGAGACAGGGCTGGTGGGAAGTAAGGGGAGGGCATAAGGCTTCACCGCCAGGCACTGTGGTAATACTGAGGACAGAAGGACACAGAGCAGAACAGATGGGGACAACTATACCCCTCTCTCTGGGCTGCTCAGGTAGGGACAGGCAGACACTGAGGTTTTCCTCTGTGGGTCCCACTTGGGTCAAGCCCTGACACAACCCTATGAGTCACAGCTGAAAGTGAGTCTGTACTACCCCAGAAATACCAGGGAACTGCAAACTTTCCTTCCGGTCGTTTGTTATGGCAACCCTAGGAAAGGGAAAAACTGCCCCTACCCACCAGCACTCTAAGGACCCTCCAATCCCTGGGACACTTCCAGGATGAAATCAGCAGCTTCTCCACAGGAGTGCTCCAGCTTCCCTAAATAACAGAGTGTCTCTCTGGGGATTAAGCAGGTCATCTTGGCCAGCGGCCACACAATGGGTGGCTGGGTAAGGAAGGACAGTGTGGGTAGAGGGTTGGCCCAGGTATCTACAAGTGTTATCTATGTCTGAGAGGGGGAGAGAGAAGGAAGAGAGGGTATAAATAGAAACCTTTCCAGGCCCAGGAACAGGTGAACAAGCAGAAGGCAGCCACATGTCCTCTGAAAGCCACACGCGTGGCAGAGTGGTGCCAGGCCATGGCCCACAGGACAGATTCTCCCCTTCTCCAATCTATGCACTTCCTCTGTCCTTCCATGCACCCAGTCTGTTGCTTGATGCGGGTGCGTGGAAGGACAGAGGAAGTGGGCCTGATTGTTAGAGGTGATACTGGTTCATAAACTGGGGTTCAGTGGTCACATCCTGTGTGACATGGGGGTACTGAGAGGGGATATCGTCCTTCCACATATAGCTTATAAGACAGGCAGTAGAGGCCTAGATACCTTAGGGCATGCCAGAATCAAGCAACAGACTGGGTGCACAGACCTTGGGTAAGGCTGGAACTGCGGGCCTGGGTCCCAATTCCATCACTTCTCAGGCTCTCGGAGCCTCAGTTTTCTCATCTGCAAAACTGTGGGAACATAAGTCATTGTGTGACACGGCCCTCCTTCCCACTGTCTCTGCGAGGGTTCTTCTACAGACTCACCACCATCCCCACCATGCCCCCCAAGCCCACAGCTGGCAAAGAGCACCAGGCTGTGTGCAGCGTCTGTGCCTCAAAAGGCTCTGCAGGGAAGGCAGGCCTGCTGCACAGCCATGGAAACACCCTGCGGCTCTCAGGAGGCCAGAGACTGCCCCCTCTGACCCCTGAACTCATGAAAAGTCCACATCAAAAGGGACCAGACACCCAGACCTGACTCACCCAGCTCTCTGCGACACTGAAAATTCCAAAGGACACTGCAGGAGGGACATGGCTGCCCAGCGTCACAGACAAGCTGTTGTAGAGTGCACACGCTTTGCCCTCTGGGGAAACTTCACTTAACCCCTCAAAATTCCAGGCTGTGTCCTTTCTCCCACCAAATGAGCTTTCTGGGTGCCTGGGGCCAGTTGCTAACGTACTGTCTCCACAGGGAAGGGGTCCACCGGGAAAGGGCCACTCCTACCGTTGCGGGTTTGCGCAGAAGGTGGGGCGGTTGTAACGGGAGGGAGCAAGGGTTCTCGCAGCCTGGGTTCCACACACGCTCCCACGCCGGCCGCCCGTGTGCACTGAAGCCGGCTGGATTTCAATCCAGCCCTGACCTCTGCCCTTTAGTCGGTGGCGAGTGGGTCTGCCAGGCCCCAGGGGGTCGGCGTGACTCGCGGCGCGCGCCAGGGAAGTCCCGTGGGCAGAACACTGCAGCCACGCGCTACCGCCCCCACGCCGCGCACCTGTCCTGGGCGTGGCCCCTGAGCCCCATCCCGCGGTTCCGCCCCGCCCCGGCCGCGCAGCTTGCTGGTTGGCCCAGGCGGTGCGCTATGCTAATAAGCCTGACCCAGCCGGCACCTGCCGCCGCGCTGCTCGCCCGCGCCGGTGGACTTGCAAGTGGAGCCCGCGCCCGCGAGGAGCCATGCCGCGCTCTTTCTTGGTGAAAACGCACTCCAGCCACAGGGTCCCCAACTACGGGCAGCTGGAGACGCAGAGAGGTAGGGGCTGCCGGAGTCCTTAGCCCTCGCCCAGGGCTCGGGCTCCCGCGGGGCAGGAGGGGAAGCGGGGGTGGGGGGGTGGGGGGGGTGGCACCTATCCTAGGTGGGAGGAGAGGAGTTAGCTTGCCTGCTCGCTAGGGCCGAGGCCCCAGGGCTGTAGGTAGGTAGGTGGCCCGAGTCAGGCGGAGCGGGTGGGGATTCTCTCCCCACTTAGAGAAGTTTCTAGTCACTCTCTGGGCTCTCCCCCTATGACCTGGCGCGCCCATCCCAGCTTAAGGAACCCGGAGCCATCTTCCTGGGGCAGGAGGTTTGGGGAAGGGTCCGAGGGATGGTGGGGGGAGAGACCGAGGGCCACCTGGGGCTGCCGTACAAGGGCTCCTACGGAGCATCCTGGCTTGGGTGGTGACCACAGGGGACGCGGAGAGTGACCATGGGCTTTATGGTGCGCGGGCCCCTCCAGCGTCTCCTCATCCCTTCTAAGGGTCTCCCTCCTTCCGACCTCCCCTCACCCCAGGGGAGGTTGCCCAGGGCAGGCTGGGCTAAGGGGCTGCAATCCTCACCCTAGGGGCTCTGTGGGGAGACGGAAGTCCAGGACCCAGCCCAGTCCGCTCATTCTCATTCTCTGCTAGGCACGGGGACATGAGCAGGTCCCAGGGCAAAGGACTCTAGAATGGTCAGAGCTGTCTGAGATAGCTCGGCAGCTTCTTGGGGCGAAGACAGCCTGGGGGACTGCTCTGTGATTCAGAGGAGGACAGAGAAAGAAGCGACACTGCGGAGGCCAGGGCCCCCAGCCGGGCCCCCTCGGAGCCTTTGGCGCTCTCAGAACCCAGCATGGGGAGGGAGTCGCTGACCGGTACCGAGAACTGGCTGCCACCAGGGGGCGCCTTCCAGGACCGGGACCCTCACCTCTGCGTCCTGAAATCAAGAGGCACCAGCAGCAATTTTATTAATATAAAATAGAACAGAAACCATCAGAGAGCAGTGCTCCTAGTCAAAGAAACACCTGTTTCAGATATGTATGATGGAAAATTGAATTTACATGGGTCATAGTTTTAAAAGTTTAAAAACCATTGTGTAGCGTCCAGTCCTACGGGGTGCCCTACTTCACCATTTGTGCAAATTCAGGCAGCTGTGCAAGGCCCAGCCATGGACTGTTGGAGATCAGCCTAACCGTCCGTCAGCGCTCTCTGCTACCTACCCCCTCTCTTTTCTCCCCCAACCAGAGCCAGAGGTTTATTTCAACACATAAAGAATAAGAAATGGGTTGTGGGCTGTTTGGAGATGTGGGCTTTGGGGAGATGCAGGATTTAACTCTCACCTGATAACCTGTTTATTTTTGGGTCCTGCCATTCTCATCCGGGTCGAGCATGGGGCTTGCTGGCTCACAAATACTGGAGCAACAGGCTGAGAGCAGCTCCATCCAGGAGGCAGCCCCTCTGGACCCGGGAACATTGGCTGGAGGCTGTGTGCACCGTGTCATGATGGTGAGGGGTGACCGAGAGGTGACTGGAGGCTAATTAGTTACTTCACATGTGGCGGCCCACTGCCAGGTGCTCTGAATTAACCCTGTGAGAGAGAGCCTGGAGGATGCACTGTGAGCTGGTCCCGAGGTGCGACAGGGGCCCAGAGAGAAGGCCCGCCCTGCCTGGCAGTGAGGGTGCCTTCATGAGGAGACTTCAGGAGGGCTGTTTTGGGATCCTGTAAGATATTCCTCTTTCTTTGTTGTTAAAAAGGAACTGAGATTCCTCCTCTAGATCCCGTGGTGTCCTAGCCAATGCCTCCATCTTTCAGGCCTTTCCCTTCATGCCAAGCTGCTGATTGCCTAGAACATGGGCTTGAGATTGGACACAAGATACAGGTTTGAGAACAAAATGTGTTGGGACTCAGTCTTCACCTTTCCGTTCTCTCTCCCTCTGCCCTTCTAGAAATCAATGGCGCCTGCTCTGCCTGCGGGGGGCTGGTGGTGCCCCTCCACCTCCCAGACAAGGCGGCCCCTCCGACACCTGGTGACCCTGCCCAGCCCTGGGACCACACCTCCATCATCACCTGCATCTCCCTGCCCCTCCCACGTAACGAGGAAGCTCGGGGGGCCGCTCAGCCAGACCCCCTGGAAGTCAGCCGGGTGGACCCTTGGGCTGGCCGGGGCCCCAGTGTACCCCTCAAAGACAGCCTGAACCACCTCAACCTGCCCCCACTGCTGGTTCTGCCCACGCGGTGGCCCCCGATCCTGGGCCCACATGGAGACCAGGCTCCAGACAGACTGCTGGGGGCTGAGCAGGCCCTCTGCCCCCCAGGGGGCTTCCAGTGCCTCCACTGCCATAAGCCCTACCACACGCTGGCCGGGCTGGCCAGGCACCGGCAGCTGCACTGCCACCTGCAGGCTCAGCGCTGCTTCACCTGCAAGTACTGCGACAAAGAGTATGCCAGCTTGGGCGCCCTCAAAATGCATATCCGCACGCACACACTGCCCTGCATTTGTGCCATCTGCGGCAAGGCCTTCTCCAGGCCCTGGCTGCTCCAGGGTCACATCCGGACCCACACAGGTAGGACATCGTTGGCTCCACAAGAGAGATTGGGGGTGGGACCTGGGGGTTAGAAAGAGGGGAGGGGTGATTTTATGAACAAGAGAATGGACATTCACACAGCGTCTGCTTTCCAGTGGATCCATGTCTTGGGGCTGCAGCATAAAGTCCCACAATCTGGGAGGCTCACAACATCACAAATGTCCTCTTACGCTGTCTGGAGGCCGGAAGCCTAGAATGCAGGTGTCCCAGGGCTGCCTCCCTCCAAAGGTTCTAGAGAAGAATCCTTCCTGCCTTTTCCAGCTCCTGGGGGTTCCAGGCATTCTTTGGCTTGTGGCCTCGTCACTCCAAACTCTGCTTCCATCTTCACGGGGCCACCCCTCCCTGTGTGTCTGTGTCCAGATTTCCCTCTTGTTATAAGGACACCGATCATATTGAATCAGGACCCACAAACTGCAGCATGACCCTATTTTAACCTGAAGACATCTGCAAAGCCCCTATTTCCAAATAAGGTCACATCCACAGGTACTGGGGTTTAGGACTAGGATGTCACTCTTTTGGGGGGACACAATTGAACTCATAACACCTGGCAAAATGCAGGGTGCACAGGGTTTCAGCAGGATCTGACTTCTCACATTGCATGGCCTTCCAGAACTCTGGAGCAGCGAGAGAGGGGAGCAAGAAAGGCTCGGCCGGGGGGTGAGAACCATAGGGGTCACAGCCTATCTGAAGGGTAGAAACAACAGCTGGGACATCACTCAGGATTTGGCGACCTGGAGCAATCCTATCTGGGGGAGAGGGTGGCCAGCAGCCCACAGGAAACAAAGGAGAGAAGAGCAGCTGTGGAGAGGAGACAAAGACAGAAACAGAGGAAGGAGAGGGATGTGGGCATGGAGCTGAAGGAGGCCTAAGAACTTCAGCCTTTCCATTCTGTCGATTACAAAATAGTGCCCCGGAAGAGCAGAAGGGGCCTGCCCTGCCCAAGGGCAACCGGTGGCTGAACAGGACCTCAGCTCAGGGCTTTGCTCGGAGCCCGGGACTTTCTCAAGCCCATGGTCCAGAGTGGGAGACAAGAACAGAGAGACAGAGCTCCTGGAGTAAGACTTGGGTCCCGATTATAGGCCCACAGTTGGAATACACACTTTCTATAACTGGAGCCTCTGTAATCCTAAGTCATGGCTCAGTGACTAGAATCTTCTGAGTCACACCTGGGTGGAGACTGGAAAGAAGGGTTTTGCTGGAAAGGAGCCTTTTTCCAGGCTGGAAATCCCATCTGGTTTTCCTTGCCCTTTCGCTGAGGATGTCACTCCATCAGAGACTCAGTGCTCTTGGCCTGGGAGCCAGGGCGTGGGAGGCCCCTGAGGAGGCTGCCAGGCTGGGTGTGCCCACGTGTCAGGCAGCGGGGACTGCAGGCTGGTGCCTCTCAGGACTCTGTAGGGCTAGAGGACTGGACGCCACGCTACACGGGTAGAGGAGAACAGGTGACTTTCAGTGACCTTTCCTTTTATACTTGTCAGAGTTGTCCTTGGGGCCAAGGTCCCAAGAGAAAGACTTTGTCCAAATCTCTGGTCATCTGATTGGAGGTGACCTGGAGGCTACAAGGAGGTTAGCCATTCCTAAATGCCCGCCTTCTATGCAGGACGAGGGCTCACTCCTGCCAGCTTGCCTTCATGGTAGACTCTGTGGGAGCCTGGCCACTCTCCACCACTGGCCTTCAGTGGGCAGGGACAAGCTGCCCGAAGGTGCCCGTGCTTCTCACGTCCAGATCTGGGTGGCAAAGGGCCCCAGGAGAGCTCTGGCAGAAACAGAGAAAGCTCTAGCAGCTGTGGGGGTAGGTGTAGCAAAGAGCTATGCTACACCTTTGCTCTTAGGAAGGGTTAGTGTATTATTCCACCCTGGCCCCAAGCGGCCCCAGTGGGTGCTCCTGTGGCCTCTCAGCCTCAGCGTCTCCTCCTAGCGTAGGGGCTAAATCCCCATCACTTACATCTGAGGGAGGGGGTGACAAAGATAAGTGCATTCGAATTGGGTGAGCATTTGGAGGGGGGAAGGATGGGTTATTCATTCATAAACAGGGACACATGAACCCTGGGGCCACTGTCCCAGGATGCCCCAGGCAGTCACTCACCTGGCCCTCCCCTCTTCCTCCCCCAGGGGAGAAGCCCTATGCCTGCTCTCACTGCAGCAGGGCCTTCGCCGACCGCTCCAATCTCCGGGCCCACCTGCAGACACACTCTGACACCAAGAAATACCAGTGCAAGCGCTGCGCCAAGACCTTCTCCCGCATGTCACTCTTGGCACGGCACGAGGAATCTGGCTGCTGCTGCCCTGGCCCCTGAGAGGCATGGGTTTGGTGCAGGTAGGAGGGCCAGGACCTCACCCTGAGAGTCCATGGCTAGCACCCCTCTTGGCAGGCCTGTGCTGCCTCGTGCCCAGAGGAGCCAGCCATCCTGGGAGGGCAGGAGCCCAGCTGCCCACTCTCAGGCGCGTTCTCCGGCCCACTGCAGCCTGCTTCCACTCAGAACCACAGCAGCCCAGCAGGCCGATAGAGTGAGCAGGGGCTCGTGCACATCTCGCGCTCCACTCTGCCCACTTAGAAGGCACTTCTCTCCCAGGGACAACTTGCATCGAAACGAGAACCACCATTTTATTTTCAGGTTCTATTTCTCCAAGATTTAAAGACTGTTGGGAGACTGTCGCCAGCGTAGACAATTCCTGCCATTAAATTGACGAGCGGGGCTGCCTTTGGATCTCTGCAACTCCACAGGAACAGTCTGACGTGTGCTCAGAGCATTGTACAATCTAGCCCTCGTGGGCAGAGCTACCTCAAGGCTCACCTCCACCTGCCTTTGCTTTGGGATGTGGGCCACGCTGCCTCATGTTACACACACCCTCCCTACCTCACTAGGCTGTCCCTGAGATGGAGCAGCACTGGGGGGACCCACAGCGAGGCCCCCATCCACAATTGTGAGGCAATAAAGAGTCCATGCATTGAGGCCTGTTATGTACTCGGGGGGTCTGCGTCTTCCCAGCCCCGTGTCTACAGAGGAGGCCAAGCTCTGGGAAATTCTCCAGAAGCAACAGGATTCCTGGATAACTGGGCCCTTCTGGGGCCAGAGGAGGGCGAGACGGGTCAGGGCATCGAGCTGCGACGTTGTGATGGGATGGGGAGCAAGGCTGCGGGAGGCAGGATCCAGGTGAGCAAGGGTGCCTTCTGGAAGAAAAGAGACGGGAGATGGGAACACATTAAACATCATGGAAGAAGGACTGAAGGACATGAACTCATGCTGGGGGTGAGTGAGGGCTTGCAAGAGAAGAAGTATAAGGACACCAAGGCCAGGAGAAAAGGCCATGGGTGGGCTACAAGTGCTGCATGGCAGGGTGTTCATTCTCCCCAAGGCCTAAGAAAAGAGGATCAGTCCGGTATCTGCACACCTCTCCACTGAGACCACAGGATGTGTCTTCATTGCACCATCTCGCCGAGGGGCTGCGTCTCCACACCTGCCCACAGTACTGTCACCTTTTGTCGGCACACCCTCTCCTGAGGCCGTGGGCATCTATGAACGGAGCGAGTGACCCTGCCTGCATACACACGCCTTCCCAAACCAACTCAGATGCGAACACCTAAGAGCCCCCTGCCCCAGTGTCCTGCACCCACTGCCAGCATAATGGCATCATTTCTTTCTCATAGGTGGCCTCCTCTCACCTCTAGGTCACCCATTAGGCTGGTTCCACTTCTTACCAGTGTGTCTTAACTCTCCAGTGGGACCCTGGAGAGAGGGTAGCATCCAGGCCAAAGGAGGCCTGGGTCTAGCAGAGACGGAGTCCTTGATGTTGGGTGGGGACACCTGCTGCTCTCTGCAAGAGGGATGGCCTGCTGTCAGCAGCTCCACTTCTGGCTCTGGCCAGGGGACAGAGTTAGGCCCCCTGAACCTGGCCCTGGAATGGAGCCACACAGCAAGAGGCCGCCCTCTCTCAGGCCTGAGCCATCAGACCCGCGGAGCCGCCTCTGCATGTGACAACATTCAGGAGCATTCACTGGGACCACACCAAGTGCCAGGTACCTCTCTCTGCAGCTGCGTGCTGCTGCTGTCCCAGTCCTGGCCGTCCCCACTGTAGATTCCACCTGATGCTCATCGGGATGAAGGACTCTGGGTGGCTGGCTTGATGATGGCGGTCGGGAGGGCCTTAGGGGCATCCCAGAGGAGACTTGACCTTGGTCTTGGGCTTCTCTGGACCAAGGTGACCTCAGTGAAACAGACCACCCAGGAGAGCCCCTGCCCAGCCTACACAAGACCATTTCAGCCCGTGGAATGAAGACACTTCTGAAGCTGGGAATGTGCCATTTATCTTAAGTACCAGTCTGCCGTGGCTGCTGTAACAAAGTCTCACACACTGGGCAGCTCCAACAGCAGAAATGTATTCTCCCACAGTCCCAGAGGCCAGAAGTCCGGGACCAAGGTGCTGGCAGGGCTGGTTCCTTCTGGGGCTGTGAGGGAGAGTCTGCCCAGGCCTCTCTCCCCGCTCCTGCTGGTTTGCTGGCAGCCTTTGGTGCTCCTTGGCTTGTAGAAGGATCATCCCATCTCAGCCTCCATCTTCCCATGGCGTCCTTGCTGTGGGCGTCTGTCCGTGTCCAAATTGCCCCCTTTCTTAAGGAAACATCTTATATTGGGTTAGGACCCACCCTAAGGATCTCCTGTGACATCTGCGATGACCCTATTTCCAAATAAGGCCACATTCTCAGGTACTGGGGGTTATGACTTCATATACATTGGAGGGACACCATTCACCACCCCCAACGTCTGATGAGAACACATAGTTTTGCCACGTGTGTCCCTGTGCTTGGGGCTTAAGGAAGGAGAGCCGGATCCTCTTCTCCCCCAGTCCACAAAGGATGGAGGGGGACAGTGGATTCTAACTGACAGTTACTAGAAACACCTCCAAAGGTCTGAGTGCCCCTGCCCAGCACCCAGCCCCTCTCTAGTGTCTGTGTCTGCCCCTCTCCTCCTCTCCATTGTCCTACCAGGGAACCCTGCAGGGGTGAGAATACGCCTGTGACCTAACAGGATGATCTAACCCCCCCCACACACTGTCTCCCGAGGTGCTTGGCCCCTCTGCCAAGTGGGGTCAAGCTGTCTGGGGGTGGGTGCCTCTCCCCAATCCTGGCAAAGATGAAAGCTCCAGCCAGGGTTTGTTCTGTGCCCAGCCAGTTCACAGGCCTTTTTTTTTTTTTTTTTTTTTTTAGCATCCAGATGCCTGAAGGAAGCTATATTGTAAATTGTGTTCTATTTCTGGGCCCCAATATCTAAATGAGGCGATGCACCTGTTGGGTATGAAGGAAGGGAATTTCACAGGCCTAAAATAAAGTCGAGTGTTTGCCCTTCTGTGCCGGCCCATGGAAAATGCTCTTATATTTATATCTGGGCTGGCACAGGGCAGGGGTAGTGAAGGGTCGGTTGGCAGAGGGGTGAGGAAAGGCCCAGGCACCTGCCAGGAAACCGACACAGAATGAATGGGGGACATCCCACTCGGAGCCTGTCGGCCACAGTCAGACTGTGAGGCTGCCATGTCCCCCGTGGGTCACACCACCCACCACACACTCGGAGCTGACAGCTTCCCACCCCGTCTTGCCTTTCCGTGTTACTTAGCCTGACCATCAGGATCAATCCAGGGTGCCCATTTAACATTTGGGATTCTGAAGCCCTCTCCCCACACCTACAGAATGAGAATCAGAAAGGGGTGTAAGGCTCGTTCGCATTCATTCCTGGGTGACGTTGACATGGCCAGTTCTTGGGGTCTGCTGTTTGGTCCCTCCACCTACAAGCCCACTTTCTCCTACCCAAATCTTGACTCAGCACATTGCCACTCTTCTCCCTAAAGAAGGCCTTTCGATTGACCGACTCCAGGCGTGTTGTCAGAACCTCTCTTCAAGGTGGGAGCGGTGGTGGGGGAGAGACAAGAGCCCAGGACCTATGGAGTTGGAAGCAGGTGTTTTCGCTTCAGTCCGAGTTAAGTCTGGGTGAAAGCAGGAGCCTAAGAAATCAAGAGGATTCCAGACAAGAGAAAAACCATGTAATGGGCTCTCCAAAGTTGGGGACAACAGTTTCACAGCCTGAAAAGTGCTCCTAGGATGGCACGTGATAGGCAGGCAGGGTCAGCACCAGAGTGCACAGGAAAGAAAACGGGGCACGACAGGCCTCCACTCTTTTCTGACTCAGACTCAAGTGCCTGGCCTCCATGAGTTCAATCCCTGGAAACAGGTGTGAGAGGGACATCCAGTTTCTCAGTGGCTGGGTCCCTTCCCACACCCCATTGAAAGAAACCTCTCTCTTGAAACGGCAGACCTATTAAGGTGATGCTTTCTCTTCCAGAGCCCAAACGGCTCTATAAATAACGTTTTGGCCCCAAATATTCTGGGGGTTCTCTGGGAATTTGAAAATAGCCCACTTGTTACTATCTATATTCAGAGAACCCACTCCTGGCCTCCACTTGGTGGCTAAGTATAGCTCCCTGGCAAAGTTCAGTGGAACAAAAGTTTCCAGGCCTTCATCACCTTGTGGATGGCAGAACATTCCAGGGAGAGCACCTCGGCTGCCAAGACTCAGCGGACTCAGAGAGAGGCTGGAGGTGGCGCAGGGCGTGGGCAGCACCCTCCCCTTGAGCTGGGGAGTCTGCTGGGCTCTATGGGCAAACAAGGGTGTGCTTGCCAGATCCAGAAGGGAGGCACTCTGATTCCAGTGTTGTGCTTCTGCTGGGGTTGAGCCAATTCCATTACGAAGCTTTGGTTTCTGTGTCTGTGAAAAAGGAATCGTGCTGACCTCTATTTCAGAATTCAGGAGAATGCCAAGTAAACATAATCGTAAAAATAAGGCACTTAGGATACCGAAAATAAAATATAATTGCTAACTTTGGACAAACCCGCAACCTTAACTCCTCTTAGACTCTCTGTCCATTTCTTGATCACCAAGTTCTGGCTAGTTCTTCTCCCAGCTGCCCAGGCCCAACCCATAAGCTGCCTGAGAGCTACCCTGGCACCTGTCCAGGGCACCTGTAGGTGCCAGCAGAGCACTGGGTAGAGCTGAAGTAAACAGAGGGTGCGAAGGGAGGGAGGGGCGACGAGCAGCGATTCAGACTAGAGTCCCTCCTGTCAAGTGAGCACGAACCATCTTTGGATATCCTGAAATTAGAGGCCACCTTCCCACCATGTCAGTCAATGCTGCCCCTCCCCCTTGAATCCCCTCAGGTGACTTTTACAGCCTGCTCTCCCCCAGGTTGACCCCAGGTTGACCCAGGAGCACCCATCGCCTCCTCTTCCCCACACCTCTATCCCTCAGAACATCTTCTGTTTTCTCTCCTTGGTTCTCCCTGTAAGGATCGAATGCAACTGGTCCTTAATCACTTCAGTTTTGCTTATCTAACTCAAAACACCAGCCTCCACTCCCTTCCCCAGGAAACACGCCTTTATGGGTAACTCAGATGAGTTATACAAGTGACACCTTTATGGATCATGCTTTAGACGAGAGGCATGAAGGTGGTAATGGGATCACAGGGGACGACTCTTCCCTGATATCTGCGTATTTACCTTTTGAAATGCAACTGTTGGGCCAGCCCGGTGGCTCAGGTGGTTGGAGCACCGTGCTCCTAATGCTGAAGGCCGCAGGTTCGATTCCCACATGGGCCAGTGAGCTGCACTATCTACAGCTAAGATTGTGAACAACAGCTCTCCCTGGAGCTGGGCTGCTGTGACAAGTCGGAGGTTGGCGTGAGCTGCCGTGTGCTGCCGTGGGCTACTGGGTGCCACCATGAGTGGCCGATAACCAGCGTGAGCAGCCGGCAGCTGGCGAGAGCTGCTGTGAGCGGCCAACCGATGACCAGCAACCGACTGCCTCAGTTGGGGGGAGTGCAAGGCCCATGATACCAGCATGGGCCAGGAGCTGTGCCCTACACAACTAGGCTGAGAAACAACAGCTTGAACCAGAGTGGGGGGGAGGCGAAAGAAGGGGGAGCAGAAATAAATGCAACTGTTATGAATTGGCCAAAAATAGAGGCTGAGATTGCACCCACCAAAGGCAGAAGTAGGGAGAGGAGCCCAGCTGCTATCTATGAAGGCAGACACTGCGGAGATTCACAAAAATGCAAAAATGGCCATTGAACTCACTACCATGTTTCCCCGAAAATAAGACCTAGCCAGACAATCAATCAGCTCTAATACATCTTTTGGAGCAAAAATTAATATAAAACCCGGTATTTTGTGTTATGTTATATTATTATATTATGTTATGTTATATTATATTATAATTATACCTGGTAATAAGACCAGGTCTTATATTAAATTTTGCTCCAAAGGAGCTGATTGTCCAGCTAGGTCTTATTTTCAGGGAAACACAGTAAAACTTTGTTTCAGAAAATAGTTATTTTTCATAAAAATGTTGTGATGGGTTCATTAATGATGGCTTTGAATAAATTTAGCAAATCTTTTAAAAAATGTATCAATTTTAATTTCCAATATGGGTAAATATTAAATAGATGTACCCCACATAAATAATAGCTCTTGGGGTCCTCAGTAATTTTGAAGAGTGTGAAAGGGGTTGAGACAAAGCTTGATAACCAGTGTTCCACGTGTGATTGTCATGTGTAAACATGAGCCCATTGGTGCCAAAGAAACAGCAGTCCGCCCAGCGCCAGAAGATAAGCTTGCACCGGCCTCAGCGAGATGGTTCTGCTGTTTCATGGGTGACTTTAGGGATGATGAGAGGTGATCCTATGTGTGTTTTTGGCTTTGTCCATTGACTCTGGAAATGAATCCCTGAGGCCATGTGACGTCATCACATGTGCGAAGATCGACCCACTGCACCAGCAGAAGAATGGCCTGATCCTCACTGCTAGGGAGCCCCCACATTCCTGACCCCCCACATCTAGTCACTTCACCTCCGAAGCCTTTCAGACCAGCCTCTTCATCTCGATCCTCATGGTCATCACCCTAGTTCATAGTCTTGCGATTTCCCAGCCCGACAACTGTGGAATCCGTCTAGCCCTCCATTTCCGTCTCTGAGTCACCCTTCACCCTGCATCCCCAGTGCAGCTCCACAACCACCGCCAAGCCTCTGTTCCAACCTCAGACTTGTCTGTCGCCGCAGTCTCAAGTTCAAGACCATAGTCCTTGGCATCAAGCACAAGGCCACCTTCTCCCATTAACCGCCCCCCCCCCGTGTTTCATAGCAACCTCTGTTATCCCGCGTGCCTAACCTGCATCTGATCTAGGAGACACACTCGACAAGCATCAAGGGAATGAGGGATAATAAACAGGGAACGGGGCAAGGCTCAGTCCGTTTTTTTCCCCCTTTTAATCTATTTCTGGGGCTAATCTCATAATCGTGGCTTTTTCCTATCCTTGGAAAGGAATCCGCTCTCTTTAGCACAAATGTAATGGCCACCACTAGTCCCAGGAGGCAGGGCAAGCAGCCTCCTGTTACCCAGACCCTGTGAACCAAGCCCTGGGGTTGCTGTATCCAGGCAGGCTGTGGGGCAGGACAACAACGTGTGCGTGCATTTGAAGGCGGGTGAGCTGGGTGCACGTCCCCTTGATGAAGGAAATACTTTCCATGGCGAGTGGCTCAGGTAGAGAGGTGCCAAGGCAAGTGCGGAGTGTTGATGCCAGTCAGCTGGCCCCAGCTGGCAACGTTTCCCCACCACGTGTGTACAGTCAGTGATGGCATGTTTGGAGTCCTTGTTTTGGAAAACTGGAAGCTGTAGAAGCCATCTGAGTTACTCACTGGTTTAACCAAATGAACATTCTGTTTCTTCGGAATAGGCGACCATCTCGTCCCACATAGCTTCCTTTGGGACCAATAATCATCAGCCCTCGCTGTTGGTTGACACGGGCGTGACACTGATGTGAACCCTAAGGCTTTATTCTCTGTGAGGTAGGAACCATCTTCTCCTTCTTCTATAAGTGAGGAAACTGAGGTATGGAGAGGTTAAGCAGCTTGTCATTCACACAACAGGTCAGTGGCGGAGCTGGGATTTAAACGTAAACATGAGAGGCTGTCACCTTGGCTGCTCAGTAAGAAATTCTGAGCTATCCTTCCATTTGGAAATCAGAACTAGGGTGCCATATCAGGATGACAGACACTTTTTTAAACTGGGGCCAGGGCGTGAGGTGAGATGCTCAGAGGGCAGCCAGGAGTACGTGCAGGCAGGGGCGCGGCCTGGACCTGGAAGAGTATTTTGGAGCTCTGGAACTCAAGGGTGGGAAGCAGGTTCTCTTTCAACCTCTGGTTAGGGGAAGGGAAGGTGTGATAAACAGAAGGAAAGCGAGGCCGGAGGGAAGTAAAAGGAATAAGGAAATGCTCAAAATCTTACAGAGCGGATCAGGGTTTGAGAAACAAGACAGAAACAGCAAAGAAGGAGAAAAGAGGGAGGTCAAAGGGCCGCGGCAGAGCAATGGCTCCAAAGGTGAATTTGCAAAGGATTTCTCCTGAGCCAGGTGTGATGCCTCCCCGCCCCCCACCTCTCCCCCGAAACCCCCCCCACACACACCAACAGCCCAGCTTGGAGCCTAAATAACAGGTAACTGGCCCAGTACAACACCTGGCACACAATAGATGCTCAAGAAATGCTCAACCCTCTACATTCTATGACTCACTGTTCTGGTCTTTCTGGTTTACAGAACGGCAACCGTTTCTGTTGGAACCACAAACCTTTCAAGGAAAGATCAGCCGCTGGATGTTGGCAGCAGCTGGAAGGCACCTCTGATAATCCGCCAAAATATCCGCCAGAGCACTGAGGCTAAGGGGCCACTGTTAGGCAGGTACAGCTACCACAGAGGGTCCCTGTCACCACCTGTATGAAGCGTGCACCAATACGCCTGCTCTGTGCCTTTATTCCTAAGCATTTGGGGAATATGTATTATAACCTCTATACCCTTTGCCAGGGCCGCCATGACGAAGCACCCCATTCACTCATTCCTCACTGTTGTGGAGGCTGGAAGTCCTAGATCAAAGTGTCAGCAGGGCTGATTTCTCCTGAGACGTCTCTTCTTGCCTTGCAGATGCTATCCTCAACCTGTGTTATGAGGTCATCCCTGTGTGTGGGGGTGTGTGTCCTGTTTGCTTCTTTTCCCCAGTCATGGTGCATTGGGACCCACCTTACTGCCTCATTTTTAACTTAATTACCCCTTGAAAGACCCTATCTCCAAATACAGTCACATTCTGAGGTCCTGGGGGTTAAGACTTCAACACAGGAATTTTCAGAGGATAGAATTCAGCCCACAAGAGCTTCCTGTCAGACCATTTAATCTTAAAAAATTAATTGTTTACACTGCTGTGGCCTGGCAGAGCCTGCTGTGCCCCTAGGCCAGTTCCCCGGAAGCAGTCTTTAGCCCTCTGAGGGTGGCACTGTTCTAGCCTCAGCTCTGGGGTGGACGCATAGGAGTGGGAGGGGAATTGACCTGCCCAGGGTCTCCCAGCTACAGTGCTGGGACTTGGACTGGAACCCAGTGGTCTTGAACAGATTTGGGGTCCTTCTCATGCCTCTTTCCTGCTAGAGACAGTTCTTGCAGAGGAAAGGAGGGACACTGATCTGATGGGTTCTCTGAATTCCCCACCTTTACAACAGCCAGGTGCTTGCCTTCTCTGGAGCTGATTTAGAAGCCTCTCATCTGGCCCTCCCTCCTCTTCCCCAGCAGTGCCTCCAGGGGGACAGCTTTCCAGGTGGTGAGGGCCACCACCCCAGCCTTCTGGCTGTCCCTTCGGTCACACAAGTTCCCTGGCACCTCTGACTAGGGCATCAATTCCTCACTCTGCACTGATCACATGTGCCCAAGACTAATTCCTAAGTATAAATAAATAAAATTAAAATTATTTAATTTTAAAATCTAGAATTAAAATCTAGAAATAAAGTCTTCTCTTTTACTGTTCTCTCTCTCTGCTAATGGAAAATAAAAAAAAGGGAGCCAATGGCCGTTTGTTGAGTCCTTGCTCCCGGTCAGAAGTGTCACCTCCTAACAGGCTCCCAAAAAGAAGGATTCAGTAGGAAATGGGAGTGCTCAGAGGACAGCGACCTGTGAGAGGCCCAGGGGCCAATGGCACTGCAGGGGCTCACTCTGGCTTCCCTTCCTCCAAAGAGGCAGACCTGGCAGCTATGAATGGAATGTAGAAATGGAATGAAGGAGTACCTGGAGTACTGAAAAATGTCAGTAATTTCAAAAGGGAGGAGTAGGAACCATGCAAACAGACAAGGTTAGGCCTCAGGTCAAGGTACTGGCAGAAACAATTTCTTCCGAGTCTCTTCCTCAGTGACAGGTCACGCAGAGGCCCTGCCATGCTCGGGTGAACGCTCTGCTACTGTCATCTTGAAATTCTTCATACATTTTGAACAAAGGGCCCACATTTTCAATGTGCACTGGGCCCTGCAAATGATTCCCCTGGTTCTGCACTTGAGGATGGATTAATGAAGACATAAAGAATCAAATGACAGCAGAGGAGGGGAGACTCACTGCTCAGTGTTTCATCAGCGACACATTCCTCCGTCTTCCAAACTCAGCTTCATGTCTACACTTGTGTAACTTACTTTTGTGCTGCCTTTATGGTCATCTGATCTTTGTTCCAAAATACCATTTTCAATGTGTTTATGCCGGGTTCAGTGAGTACATTTTGCTTCCAAAATTGAAGGGCAAATATTTTTAAATAAGCACTGAGCAAAGACAAGGCCTCTGGCTTGACCTGATGAGCATGTTAGATACCCTCAGAACCCATTCAAGGCAGTAAAGCTACAGCCAGCCATTCACCAGATTCCCTCCCTTCTCTGAGCTCTCAATTCATAACCATCCGCCGGGTAACTCAGATGTAAAGTCTCAGCTTAATGACACAGCCTTACTGTGGTATAACCGGCATACGAACAAGTGCACACGTTATGTGTACAATTTAATGAGCTCTGACGTCTGTACACATCTGTGAGACCATCAGCCCACTCAATATAACAGACATATCCACCCCAGTAAGTTTCCTCCTGCCTCTTATAATTCATCTATCCCCTCGCCCCCGCTTCAGCCCCACTGCAGGCAACCACTGCTCCATTTTCTGCCACTATAGGTTAGGGCATTTTCTAGCATTTTTATGTGTGGAATCCTTCAGTCTCTCCCCCAGGTCCTCCCCCAGGTCCTCACCATTATCTCGTTTTCTTCCCATCACACTTCTGAGGACTCAGACTCCTTTTTTTTTTTTTTTTTAAGATTTTATTGGAGAAGGGGAACAGGGCTTTATTGGGGAACAGTGTGTACTTCCAGGACATTTTTCCAAGTCAAGTTGTTGTCCTTTCAGTCTTAGTTGTGGAAGGCGCAGCTCAGCTCCAGGTCCAGTTGCCATTGCTAGTTAGTTGCAGGGGGCGCAGCCCACCATCCCTTGTGGGAGTCGAACCGGCAACCTTGTGGTTGAGAGCCCACTGGCCCATGTGGGAATTGAACCGGCAGCCTTCGGAGTTAGCAGCACGGAGCTCCAACCGCCTGAGCCCCCGGACCAGCCCCTCAGGCTCCTTTTATCTTCTAGTGTAGACTGGCATAGTCTGTGCCGTCACAGACCACCGCAAATCCACGTCACAACAGATATGTCACAGACCATCACAGTAGGGGTCTTCCTGACTAAAGACAGTCCTTGCTCCAGCTCATCCCGGTGACCAATTCTCTGTGCTCCTAGGATAGTTGGTCATGTCGTTCTCCGGACGGAAGCCAGACCCGTCTCCACGTCTGTGGGTCCTCAGCATGTATAGCATCGTCTGGCGACTCTCTGCCGTCCCCTGTGGCCTCTCGCGCCACTGTCTCCACTGTGTGTTGTTCACTTTTTAGGAGTGGTCTCATCTCCACAACTGGGTCGTCCACCTTCTCCCCTGATACTGTGCCCTGCTGGAGGGTCACCCCAGTAGAGGTTTGTGAATGCGCGCCGAGGAGCGTGCACACCTTCAGCACAGTTGAGGAGACTCAGAAGGCTTTAGAACCTGTTTGTGATTACTAGAAAGTTACGCAGCTCTTCCCTGAAGGAGGGAATGGGAGGATACTTTTGAAAGCCTGAAAATATGAAGGTCAGGGGGTGACTTCACACTCGTCCTCACGTGAAGTGTAAAGGGAGGTCCATTTCACTACCGGTCTGAGACACATGCTCTCTTTAAACACTTATTTTTCCATTTATCCCACTAACCGCCTCCCCCTCCTACCCCCATTCCCACCTTTCCCAGGACACCAGCAGATACTTTGCTGATGAAAGCACTTGGCCTCAGCCAAGTAGGCCATGGACCCCCATGACATTGAATTCATCCTGTGAAGAAGAGATTAGTGATCTTTAGATAGAATAGTGTGTGAGAATAGCTGGATTCAGAACATGTGTAGTGCTGTGCAGGGTCAAGACTACAGAGAAAGCAGGGCCCACCACCCAACCTGCATCCCTGCAGACAGACGCCTGGAAGGCCATTTGCACCTGCAACCTTGGAGAACTGGTCTGAGTTCTCTCAGTGAGGGGTGGCGACTGGGGGCTCATCTTTTTGATGCTTCAAATGACCGCGTGACCTGTATTCTTTTATGTGCACCAAACATTTCTTAATGAACAGGAAAATTTTTACAAAGAAACAGTAGCTCTAGGGGAAGAAAAAGATATCAAAAAGAAATAAAGGGGAGGGAGTGTGCCCCTGCAGAAGTTACAAAGCAGTGGTCCAGGAAGAGGAGCTCACTCTCTCATTTCGCCACACTGGTGCTCCTGAAGATGGCCAAGAAGCCAGCAAATGCTTGTCCCAGATCTCTCCTCCCTGCCAGTCCCCAGCCAGCCCTCAGCTCTGAGCCACTCCACCCTGATCCATCTTCTCTACATGGGAATGACCTGCGAGTTTGGGCAGGTTTCCGGGTAAAGAACACCAAGCAAGGATTGAAAGCTGACCAGTGAAGATGATTTGGGATCGTTGTATTTGAGACAGGGGTCAGCAAACCATGGCCCAAGGCCAAAGCCAATTTCCACCTGTTTTTGTACAGCCCAAGAACTAAGACCGGTTGTCTCGAAGAAAATCAAAAGACGTAGCAGCATTATTCGCAACGGTAAAAAGGTGGAAACAGCCCAAGTGTTCATTGAGGGATGAATGGATAACCAAAATGTGGTCTAATCCAGTCAATGTAATATTAGTCAGCCATAAAAAGAAATTCCGACACATGCTACAACATGGATGAAGCTTGAGGATATTATACTAGGTAAAATAACTCAGTCACAAAAAAGCAAATATTATATAATTATATTTACATGAGGTCCCCAGAACAGTTGAATTTGTGGAGACAGAAAGGAGAGTGGGTGCCAGAGGGTGGGGGATAGGGAATGGGGAGTTAGTGTTTAATGGGAACAGAGTTTCAGTATAAGACAATGAGAAAGTTCTAGGGGCTAGATGGTGGTGACGGTTGCACAATACTGTGAATTTACCTGATGCCACTGAACTGAACACTTAAAAATGGTTAAAATGGAAATTTTGTTATGTATATTTTATCACCATGAAAAATACCAAAAAAAAAAAAAAATCAAGAGGAAGATTTCGTGACCTGAAAATTACATGAAATTCACATTCTAGTGTCCATGAATAAAGATGTGATCATTTTCTCATTTTGTATGGCTGCTTTGGATCTGCCAGAGCAAAGATGAGTGGCTAAGGCCAAGTCTGTGCGGCCCACAAAACCAATACTTACTATCTGGCCCTTTACAGAAAAGTTTGTGACGCCTGCCTTCTTTTCAAGTCACCTTCTGTCTTTTTAGTCCCTGATGCCCAGGCTGAGCAAAGTGGCCAGAGAGGGACTGCTCAGGCAGCCAAAGGCACCCAGGATCACGGTGCAGGATGCCGGGGAGCACTGCTCTCGGGCCCCCTCTGCTGGCCATCCAGACAGCTCCCAGGTAGGAGGAAGGGGGGCAGCTGTGTGACAGCACTCAGGCCCCTGGACGAACTTCCTGGGTCCCAGGCAGGGCTCTAATCCCGTTTCTGCTTTATTGTCCATCCTTGCTCATCACACTGTGTACATGAACTTAGGAAGCACCGAGAAGCATGGCAGACACATGACCAATGTTTACTAAATGAGCAGGAAGCGTCCCTCATAGTCTCTGTAACTCCAAGGCACAAAGGCTCAAGGAAAAAGTCAGAAGGGACCCTCGGCCCCTTGGCCCCCATCACATACATGGTGCTTGGTAATGGCCCATGAGGACACCCACTATTTTATCTCTGCCTTGGCAGCTTGGTTTCATCTCTCATCCCAACACAGATGGGCCAGGTAGCAGCTTTGATGAAGCTTCTTTTTTATTCTGTGTTTGTGTCAGGAGCCCTGCACTTGGCAATTTACAACTCTGTAGGGAGCATTACTTCCATTTTACGTATGAGGAGACTGAGGTGCACTACAGTTAAGAAACTTATTTACACACGAGGTCTGCCTGACTCTAGAGCCCACGTGCTCTCTGTCATCTATCTTTACTACTCAGGCTGTGGCCCTCAGACCAGCAGCTTCTGCCATTGGCATCTCCTGGGTGCTTGCTAGAAACACAGACTCTCAGGTCCCAACCCAGACCTCCTGAATCAGAACCTGCATTTCCACAAGCTCCCTAGATGATTTGGATGCACATTAACATTCGAGAAACACCACCCTACATGTTCTCTCATCAACATTGGGAGACTACCTTAAATAAAAGGAAATCTGGGAATGCAAATCAAAACCACAATGAGATACCACTGCACACCCATTAGGATGGCTATTATAAAAAAAAAAAAAGAAGAAGAAGAAGAAGAAAACAAGTGTGTTGGCAAGCACGTGGAGAATCAGAACCTTCCGGCATTGCTAGTAGGAATGTAAAATGGTACAGCTGCTGTGGAAATCACTATGGCAGTTCCACAAAAAATTAAAAATAGAATTACCATATGACCTAGCAATTTCAATTTTATTGGGTATAATAGGCAAAAGACATGAAAACAGGGACATGAACAGATATTTGCACACCCATGTTCACAGCAGCATTACTCACAGTAGCCAAACGATGGCACCAGTCTGTATCGACGGATAAGTGGGTAAGCACAATGGGGTCTATACATACTATAGAATATTATTAAGCCTTAAAAAGGAAGGAAATACTGATACACGTTACAAGATGGATGAACCTTGAGGACATTATGCTCAGTGAAATAAGCCAGCCACAAAAGGACAAATGCTGTATGATTCCACTTATATGAGGTCCCTAGAGGTGTCAAATTCATAGACAGAAAATACAATGATGGTTGTCAGTGGCTAAGGGTGGGGGATAGGGAGTTGTTTAATGGGGACAGGCTGTCAGTTGGGGAAGATGAAAAATTCTGTGGATGGATAGGGGTGATGGTTGCACAATGTGAATGTACTTAACACCTCTGAACTATCCACTTAGAAATAATTAAGATGGTAAATTTTGTTGTGTATATTTTACGACAATTTTTAAAAATGCTTTAAAACAAAACAAGGAAATCTGAGGAGGATTGTGGGGGATGCTTCAGGCTCACAGCAGCAGAGTACCCTAGTACCCTATTATTCTTTCTTGCTCCTTAGCCTTAAATTTCAAGCTTTACTGTGTATTCCCTGCACCTACCAACATCCCTTTTGAAACACTTCATAATGGAACAAATCAGAACAATGTGTGGGTGTGAATTTTAAAGTTCCCATCCTCTGGTTTATCATGACCCAAAAGGCATTAACCTGCAACCTGTTTGACAAAAATCTGAAAATGCGAAACAAGTATTTCACATTTACCAAAGAGGCCCTACGATGAGTTTATTTCATACACATGTGTAGGCTCACAATTCAGGAGGACCTGGGCTGAAGGTGTTAGCATGGGATCTATGTCTAGCTCTCTTTCAGGGGGGTTGTCCATTCAAGGTTCTCCACGAAATAAGGGAGCCCTGGCCTATATGCACACTGTTAGGCATTTATGCCTGTGTGGCTTGACTCTGAGTGTTGTTTACATAATCATAATAATGAAAACAAGGAACACCCACTTAACTGTAGAGGCAGGATGGGGAAGGAGTGTGGTTGAGATGAAAGAGAAGAAAGAGAATTCTTGATTTCTACTTAGTGGTAATAAACAGATGCTATCAGAGAGAGAGAGAGAGAGAGCCCATTATTTAGAAACATGGGGGAAAATAAAAGAGATATGAAAGTGGCTGTCTTTGATGAGCAGAACCTCATCAAAGAGGTGAGCAGATGAGGTTAAGGTCTGTTAACTGATTTTAAAAAGCATGTATATGCAGTCTATTCTCACTGCTAGAACAAAAAATACCATAGACTGGGGCTTAAACAACAACCATTGATTTCTCGCAGTTCTGGAGGCTGAAAGTTCAAGATCAAGGTGCTGGCAGATTCAGTGTCTGGTGAGAGCCTGCTTCCTGGTTCATGGACGGCTGTCTTCTTGCTGTGTCTTCACATGGTGAAGGGAACAAAGGAATTCCGTGGGCTCCTTTATAAGAGTACTAATCCCATTCACGAGGGCTTTGCCTAATCACTTCCCAAAGGCCCCTCTCCTGATCCTTTGATTATAAACAAGAAAATTAAAAAGTTACCCGTATGATGTAGCACAATTATCTGGCACAAAATAGATGCTTAATAAACGTCTGTGCTCTCCCTTCAATCGCTAAAATGGCAGAACACAAATTACTAAGGTTCACAAGGGACTGACTTGTCTTAAACCCCCTTCTTCCATTGCTCAGAGAATACACTGTGACTGTTGTTCAAAGTGATCCACCATCAATTCTTCAAAACAAAAAACAAAACAAAAAAGTGATTGCAAGCGAAACCTAAAATAATAATCACCAGAAATGCGAGTGTAAACAATGAGATAGCATTTTTCGCCCATCACACTGATGGGTAAGCCACTATGCTGGTGCAGGCATGCGCACACTAGACCCAACAATCCATTCAACTTCCAGAGGCAACTTGCCCACAGCTATCAAAATTACTTCAGGCACATTCCATTTGGCCCAGCAATTCCAATTCCAGGAATTTCTCTTACAGAAATATTCACACATGCACAAACTGTGTGGAAAAGCAGCTTGTAATATGAAAAAAATAAAAAGGTAAAACCCAATTATCCACCAGCCGGGAAGAAGTTGGTACATCTAGACAAAAAAATCAGGGAGCTCTTTGGTACTGAATTGGGATGATCGCCAAGAAACTCGTAAGCGGAAAAAATGAGGTGGGAAAAACAGTTTTATATATACTTGTACGGGCATACCTCATTTTATTGCGCTTCACAGATACTGTGTTTTCATCAACATTGAGGCAAGACCCTCCACCAGCAAAAAGATAACCACACAGTGAAGGCTCAGATGACCTCTTAGCAAAACGGTATTCTTTTTTTAAAGATTTTATTGGGGAAGGGGAACAGGACTTTATTGGGGAACAGTGTGTACTTCCAGGTCTTTTTTCCAAGTCAAGTTGTTGTCCTTTCAATCTTAGTTGTGGAGGGTGTCGTTCAGCTTCAAGTTGTTGTCCTTTCAGTCTTAGTTGTGGAGGGTGCAGCTCAGCTCCAGGTCCAGTTGCCGTTGCTAGTTGCAGGGGGCACAGCCCACCATCCCTTGCAGGAGTTGAACCGGCAACCTTGTGGTTGAGAGCTCACTGGCCCATGTGGACATCGAACTGGCAGCCTTCAGAGTTAGGAGCACAGAGCTCCAACCGCCTGAGCCACCGGGCCGGCCCCCAGAAAGGTATTTTTAAATTCAGGTATGTACATGTTTTTTTGGACATGCTATTACACATTTAATAAACTACAGTATAGTGTAAATGTAAGTTTTATATGCACAGGGAAACCAAAAATTCATGAGAGTCACTTTATTGCAGTGGTCTGGGACTGAACCCACAATATCTCCAAGGCAGGCCTGTGTTGTGCATAAAATGAAGATGGAAAGACACACGGAAACTGTAAGAGGGTCCAAGGTGAGAAACTTCATATTACTCTTAATGTTCACTATCTTGACTGGCACCGGAACCATTTTAAAGCCAGAAGTCAATCTCTATGCAGGAAAGCGGGGAGGTGGGGAGGTACCGTTCAATGGGGAAGGAATTTCGGTGTAGAATGACCAAGTTCTGGGGAGGGACGGTGGTGATGGGTGTACATCAAGGGGAATGTACTCAAGGCCACAGAACTGTATGCTTAAAAAAGGTTAAAATGGCCAATCTCACTTAGGCGCAGTTTATCACAAGAAAAAAGCCAATGCACGTATAAACGTGGCAATCCACTTCAACCGTGGAAAGAATCCTTAATTGTATGGGAAAAGGGGAGAGAGGTTTGAAAGCGCCTGTCTCTGAAGCAGTCCATCCCTTAGCCGCCCCCACGCAGTGGCACTGGTAGGGCTAGGCGGTCGTGGGACCCCCCGGGGGGCGGGGCTACAGAAGGTCCCCAGAGCCGCGCCGCGGGACGCGGGAGACCCCAGGCAGCGGCAAGAAGCCGGCGGGTCGCGAGCAGCCAGCCGCGCTGGCACCTGCTTAACCTTCGGCCCCGGGAACACCCCGGCGCGGTGACCCGAGTCTTCCGTCCGGAGCTGCTGGGATGTCTGCCCTTCCGGGCCTGCTCAGGCTGCTCTCAGCCTGGACAGCCACTCAGACGCAGCCCGCCGCCGCGTTCCCACCCGCGCGGCTCCCGGAGAGCCCCCGCCCCGCGCCTGCGCACTCCCCACGCTTCCCCGACGGGGGGGCCTGCGGGGGCGCCGCGCCTGCGCAGACCCGGGCCTGTGCCTGCCAGAACCTTGATGCGGGCTCCTCCTCGGCAGTTCATCGTCCGATCCCGCTCATTGGCTGAGAGGTGGAGCGTGGGCCGGATCCGCTGCTGATTGGACGGCGCACGAACAGCTGGGGTCGCGTGGGCCAATGGAGGGGACAGCTGGGGCGCTGATCGGGAGCGCGGAAGGCTGTGCGCTGTAGTTGTCGTGTTCTTCGGCCATGGCTTCGGACAAGTCGCTCGTGGCCGTGACCTGCACCGCGCCGATCAACATCGCGGTCATCAAGTACTGTGAGTGCACGGGCCGTGGGTGCGACAGCCTGGCGCGGGTGGACTGGATGGGTCCTTGCAGGCGGCCTGGGCTCGCCGCCTCTTGTGAGGACGCGGTTGGAGGTCCACGTGCAGTTGTGAGCACTCATCCCAGCTCTCCACCCGGCCCGGCGGGGTGGAGAATCCCGTAGGAATTCTCGTGGGAATCCCGGACCTACGCTGCAGCCGGGACACTTGGGGGGGGGTGTCACTGTCCACACTGGACGTCCATCCCCCAGGGGGGACTCAGCTGCCACGGTCACGCCCACTCCGGCCACCTCGGGCCTGTTCTTCATTTGTAGCCTGTTCTCTTTTCAAGAGTGCTCCGTAAATGGAATCGTTTAGTATGTAGCATTTGGGGATTGGCTCATTTCACTCACTATAATTTCTGGAGGTTCATGCAGGTGGTAGCGGCCCCAGTACTAAGTTCCTTTAGTGCAGAGTCGCCTGGTGTGGATGGGCCCCAGTTTGCCTAGTCATACAGCTTTTGAAAGGCTGCAGGGTGGTTTCCAGCTTTGGTCTATTAGGAATAAGGCTGCTATAAACTTTCGTGTTTGGGTGAATATAAGTTTTCATTCTTCTAGGATAAATGCCCAGGAGTGTAATTGCTGAGTCATAGGGTAGTTGTATGTTTAAAGAAACTGTTAAATTGTTTTCCCCGAATGGCTGTACTGTTTTGCACGCCCCCACCTGTGTATAGGTGATCTAGTTGTTCTGCTTTTGGTGTGGTCACTGGTTTTTGTTTTAGGTGACACTTCGTGGTTTTAGTGTGTGTTTTTCTACTGGCCAGTGATGCTGAACACCTTTTCATGGGCTTATCTGCTCTCTCTGTATCCCCTTCAGTGAAATATCTCTTCCTGTCTTTCATCCATGTTCTAATTGGATTGTTTGCTTTTTAACCATTGAGTTTTGAGAGTCATTATGTAGTTTAGATACTGATTCTTTGGTGGATAAATGGCTTGCAAATATTTCCTCCCACTCTGTAACTTGTCTTTTCATCCGCCTAAGAGGGTCTCTCAAACAGCCAAATTTAAAATTTTTTGGTGAATTCCAGTTATTAGTCTTTTTATTTTTGGATCATGCTTTTGGTGAGACGTCTAAGATCTCTTTGCCTAACCCTACACTCTAAAGATTTTCTCTTGTGTTTTGCTAAAACTTGTATAGTTTTACATTCAAAATTTTAAGCCTGCAATTTATTTTGAGGTTTTTTGTTGGTTTGTTTTTTGTATAAGGTAAGAGACTTGGGTCAGGGTTCATTTTTGGCCTATGATGTCCAGCAGTGTTTGCCAAAAAGGCTGTCCCTCCACTGAATTGCTTTTGCACTTTTAAAAGATATCAGATGGGTGTATTTATGGGTTTTTTTTTTCTGGGCTGTCATAGATCACCTGCCAGGTATGAGTATTATTATTTCCTGTAACTGCCTACCATCCCAAAGACCCCACACGACAGTACAGGAGATTTGAGGTTTTTTCAGTGACTGGGGCTCCTCATGTTGGAAAGAAGGCAAAAGCCTCACAGTTGAGCACTTAGTACCTGATAGGCACTCCAAGGTGATTTGTCAATTGAGTGAAAGAAAATAAAACAAACAATGAAGCAGGGAGATGGTTAGCCTCCAGCTCTGCTGGGGAACCTGGAGCTCAGTGAAGTGGGGAGCAATCCAGGAGGGCTTCCTGAGGGTGGGTGCACACACAGCACAGCAGAAAGAGGATTTAAGTTGTGAATTGAGAGAGCAGGGTCCAGGCAGATGAGGGAGCTATATGATGGGAATGGGGGTGAATGGGGCTTTGGTGGGTGGGGGCAACGGTGTCCTGGTTTGCAGAGCCGGCAAACTGACTGGTCTTGTCTTGGGTTGTCTGTTCAGGGGGAAAGCGAGATGAGGAGCTGATCCTGCCCATCAACTCGTCTCTGAGTGTCACTTTGCACCAGGACCAGGTTAGTACAGATTGGCAATAAACGCCAAGATAAACATTTATTAAACTATGGCTAAACTTTTAACAGTTGGTAACAATAAATCCCTAGTCCGTGAACTGTGTCCATTCCATGCCCACTGTTGGGAATGCTCATCACACACGCATGCACATGCCTACGCCCTTGGGTCTCCTCTGAGGTCCTGTCCCTTCATTCTCGTGCCTGACCCAGTGGCTCTACTGTGGGAAATGGGTAGGGAGACTAGGGCTAGGGTCCAGCGGGCCCACTGCCTGATCTCTGCCTTGGCCTTGACCTCCCATTTTCCAGCCAGGCTGTCCCTGTCCCTGAGTGAGCAACTGTGATGGGCCATGGCAGGAAAGGCCTCCCGAGCAGAAAGGGGTGCTGGGTGGGCCCCCACCCTTGAGGTGGCTCTGCATTTTCTTTTCTAGTTAAAAACCACCACAACAGCTGTCATTAGCAAGGACTTCACCGAGGACCAGATTTGGCTCAATGGCCGGAAGGAAGATGTGGGGCAGCCACGCATCCAAGCCTGCCTGAGGGAGAGTGAGTGGGGGTCCGACATGGGATGTTGGGGTCAGATCCAGCCTGTTCCTTCCCCTCTGTCCCTTCCTTGCTAGTTGGGGACTGAGAAGCACAGCAGGTGCTGCTGCCTCTTTACTCCCCACCCAGCTTTCCGAGCCCCCAGGGGATGGAGAAGGGTGCCTGTTAGCACAGCCGGGGTTGGGTCTGGGGTCTAGGGCTTTCCCTGAGGAGGCCTGCAGGAGGAATTTGCAGCAGAGGCCCAGTGTCAGCTGTGCCTCTTATCTGCGGTAGGCAAGATGCCAGGAGCAGGTCGGGACAGCTCTGCCCAGTGGCTCTCTCCCCTTCTCCACAGTCCGCCGCCTGGCCCGGAAGCGGAGGAGCGCCGATGACAAGGACGCGCCGCCCCTCAGCCTCAGCTACAAGGTCCACGTTGCATCGGTGAACAACTTCCCCACGGCCGCAGGCCTGGCGTCCTCCGCTGCAGGCTATGCCTGCCTAGGTGGGTTCCCAGAGGGAGACTCACGCTCTTGCAGCCTTCAGGGAGCCCCCACCACATGAGGCCAAGGCCTTGCTTGTCTCACATATCTGAACATTAAAATCTTCCAAGGACTCGACGTGTTGGACCCTCTAGGTTGTACGTGATAGAAGCCCACCTCAAACTGGCTGAAGCCTAAAGTAGGGACAATTTCTTGGCTTACGTCACAGAATTCAAAGGGTGCAGTTGACCGCAGACTCTTCAGCAGGCTCACTGGGCATCTACTTCTCTCCCTTGAAGTCCTGGCTTGCTGTCCTCTGTGATGGCTCACTCTCCAGCAGGCCCTCCCCACCTAGGGGCAAACTGGTCACCACAGTGGTGGCCATTAGGCTCGCACTGTCCTCATAGCCACTGAGACTAGTGAAAACCCCGATGAACCTGGGCCCAATGAAAACCCCAGGGATGATGCCTGCTGGCTTGGCTTGGCTCATATGCCCACGCCTGAACCATCTTTGGGGGCCGGCAGGTGGGTCAGCCAGGCCAGGAGGGGGTGCCAATATCTGGAGGCAAAGGGCTTGCCTCATGGACCCCCAGCTCTGAGTCCTGGCATCAGACCCTTGATCAAGCCCAGTCCTGCTCCGGCACCCAGTGTGCCGGCCACCCCAAGGGTGCACATTTTTCAGGCCTCTGTGCTTTGGTCCCTGCCCCAGACCGCACCCCTCAAAGCCTAATTCCGTACTACTCCTCGGAGAAACTCTCTAGCCTCTTGGCACTCAGTCCTATATGTCCCTAAGAGTGGTTCCACTCCATAGGCTCTGGTGGTCTTGGTATGTCCAGTGCGTGCACTTGAGAACATTGAGTGTATGAGCACGTGGATGGGTGCATGGGTGAGCAGGTGAATGCTAACCGTGGGAGCTGGTGACTGAAGCTCTGTCGTCTCAGAATTTCTCATTTCTTGTGGGGTGCCAAGCACAGCCTGGGCTGGCACCCCCTTCCCTCTGAATCTGAGTCTTCCTCTCTTCGCCTGCTCTCTCTCCTGTGCTTACAGCCTATGCCCTGGCCCAAGTCTATGGGGTTGAGCATGACCTCTCCGAAGTGGCTCGCCGGGGCTCTGGCAGTGCCTGCCGGAGCCTATATGGCGGCTTTGTGGAGTGGCAGATGGGGGAGCAGGCCGACGGGAAGGACAGCATTGCCCGGCAGGTCGCCTCTGAGTTGCACTGGCCCGAGCTCCGAGCCCTCATCCTTGTGGTAAGTGAGACCACTGTGGAGCATGGGGTCCTCTTGGGCCGAGCTGGGAGCAGGAGGAGGGAGAAGAGACCTGCTTCTTGAGCTCGCTGTGGGGATAAGAAAAACGACTCTTGGTGGAGCATTCAGGAATGACTCCAACGTGGCAAGGGGGCTGCTGGTCTAGATGCTGCCGTTGCCAGATCTCTGTCATCTCTGCCTTTGTCAGGAGGTCTCCATGATCAGGAGCACTGGCTCCCACCCTGCTGTCTGCAGCAGCTGAGGAAGGGAGAGACGGGATGGGTGTTCAGAATGAGGTCCAGACTGTCTTTCCCTCAGTGCAGGTGAGCGCTGAGAAGAAGCCAACTAGCAGCACAGTGGGCATGCAGACCAGCGTGGAGACCAGCCCCTTGCTCAGGGTAAGGCCAGTGCTGGGTCAGGTGCCATCTCCCCAGGGCATGACCTGCATGTCAGGACACTCGCCAGACTCTACCCACGTCCTCCGAAGCTGAGCTCATTTGCTCTGCTGGACACGTGCATGGATGCTGAGACTTGGGCGGGTGCTGACCCAGAGCCTGTGCTCCCGCTGCTGTGCTGTGAAGCGGCCAGTGCCTCATGGGGAAACGCCTGTGCCTTGCAGTTCCGGGCCGAGGCGGTGGTGCCGGCTCGCATGGCAGAGATGACCCGCTATATCAAAGAGAGGGACTTCCAGGGCTTTGGCCAGCTGACCATGAAAGACAGCAACCAGTTCCACGCCACCTGCCTGGACACCTTCCCGCCCATCTCGTACCTCAACGACGTGTCCAGGCGCATCATCCACCTGGTGCACTGCTTCAACAGCCACCATGGGCAGACCAAGGCAAGGCGGGGCCGGGGTGGCCCTGGAAACCTGTGGAGTGGGCTTGAGGCAGTGAGCTTCAGTAACACCATGTCGTGTCCCAGCACACGCTTGGCTGTGACAAAGCTTCACAGAACCTGCTTTACATCCCTGTGTGCAGGGCGCTGACGGTTTCCGTTTCACTGTTTCATTTTGGTTGCCTGACCCACTAAGGGATCGCAGCCCAAACTCTAAAGCACTGGTGTGGGTGACCACCTCCCCCTGACACCCTTAGCTGGCGGGCAGAGGTGCCACCACTCCACTCCCAGTTGGCCCCTAGGCACTGTGGGAGTTCCCGGGTCTCCATGGCAGATGAGAGGGCTTGAGGGGGGTGGAGCCACTGTTCAGGCAATGACGTTGACCGCATGGGTTCCAGGTGGCGTACACGTTTGACGCGGGCCCCAATGCTGTGATCTTTACCCTGGACGACACTGTGGCCGAGTTTGTGGCCGCCGTGAGGCACAGCTTCCCCCCTGAGTCAAATGGAGACAAGTGAGTTGTGGGTCCCCCCATTTGTGAGGCCATGGAGGGAGGAGCAGGGTCTCCTGCTGAGCTCGGGACAGCTGCACCTAAGGCTGGTGCTGAATGGGGAGTCTCACAGGGGACCACAGGCTGTGTGTCACCAAGTATGCCTTGCTGTGACCATGGACTCTTCTTCCTCATACACCCCAGCCCCATGGTCACAGAGACGGTCACATGCAGTGTCATGGCTCCTAGGTGGAGAGTACTCGCAGCCCCACTATGGGGACGGAGCATTTGGATTTCTTCCTACCCGTTGTTTTAATGGTCCTTTCTCAGTGTGGGGACACCTTCCTGTAGGGGTGTTGGAAGTGTGCTGGGTCATTTTCTCTGTCTCCATAATTGGGGTAGTACTGACTACCCCAAGTGAGTGGGGAGGCTGGAATACTAACTTCCTTACCAAGCAGCACAGACCACACAACCATGATGGCCCCCGAGGCGGCTGGTGCCCTCGTTAGAAGCTCTGCTCTCTGCCCTTGTCACCCCAGTGGGTAGTGTGCAGGTTTTCCTGTTCTGAGGGACATGGTAATGGACTCATGCTTGACCTGAGGTATTTTCTTCTTAAGTCGTGTTACCCTACTGGGTGGAGCAGTAACCCCAGGCCAGGGATGAACTTAAAACCTCCGGGAAACCTTCCTCTCACAGTGACCCCAGCCAGGTCCTTGCTCATTCCTGCTTAGTTTTTGTGTGTGTGCAGTAAAATACACATAAACATAAAGGTGACCATTTTAACCACTTTAAAGTGTACACTTCAGCAGGATTAAGTACATTCAGTGTTTTGCAACTAGCATTTCTGTCTGGTTCCAGAATTTTTCATCACTCCACAGCAGTCACACCCCTTCCTGTCTCTTGGGTCTGCGTGTCCTACATTCTTCCTATCAGTGGACTCAGCACACTCATGCCTTCCTTTCCCCAGGTTTCTGAAAGGGCTGCCCGTGAGGCCTGCCCTGCTCTCAGACGAGCTTAAAGCTGCCCTGGACATGGACCCCACCCCTGGCGACATCAAATACATCATTGCCACTCAGGTGAGGCCTGGCACCGGCCCTTGAGGACTCAGACCTGGCACGTCTACCCGGTGAAGGGACTCCCCTTCACCCCCACTTCATCTGGGGTGGGTAGCCAGGTTGCTAAGAATAACAGCAAAAGGAGGAGTACCACACTTCTGTTTTCAAGGCATCTGGTCCACTATGATTTGTTTCACTCACTCGCTCTCAACGTGAACATTTTAAGACACCCTGTGAGGTTTGGGGAGCATTCCCAGTGCTGAGGGGGCAGGTGGGGCTGGGAATGCGAAGACTCCAGGAGACAGGTGCTAGGAGTCCGAGGACCCTCAGGGCTCGCCCACTGGAACCAGATCAAGATTCCTGCTCAGAGTGGCCGAGCCGGGGTTTCACTCAGATCCTCGATTCCAAGTCCCCATGACCTCGGGTGCCTAGGCCTCGGTCTCTACCCCTCACTGTCTCTGGGTGACAGAGGCCGAGACACCATGTGGCTCTGTCTGAGGAAGTTGGGCACAGGGCCAGGGTATCACCACACGGGTGGTCAGCTTCTGACCTGGGAGTTGGGGGTTCCACCTGTTCCTCCCTGTCATCCCAACCTGACACTGATTTCTCTACTTGCCAGGTGGGACCCGGGCCTCAAATCCTGGATGATCCTCACGCTCACCTCCTGGGCCCCGACGGCCTGCCGAAGCCAGCTGCTTAACCAGTTCCTCGACAGGAGCCCTGGCCACTGCTTGGAGAAGGGCCGCTTTGCTGGGACTGGGGAGCTGGTTGTGGCGGTGCCTGTGCTATGCTTTTGGGGGCTGGTGGGTGGCCACCTTGCCCCAGGCCAGGCAGTATGCCGTGGCTGAATGGGGGCAGTGGAGTGACCACTTGCAGGCACCAGCTGGTCAGGAACGGGCCCCCCACCAAGTGCCTCACCTTTCCCACCTGCACCAGTACTGTGCTGAGATGAGGACTGGGGTCAGATGTGGGACGTGGGGGACCCAGCTGATGGTGGTGAGTGCTGGTGTGTCTCCCTGAAGGATGTCTGGCCCTCAGCCCTGGGGCCACTTCCACTGACTAAAACAGGAGCTGGGCCACCGGAGATGATGGGGAGTTGGCAACCCTCCATGGAGCTGGAGGACCAGTCTCTGCAGGGAGCTGCCTCTGTAGGCTCCACAGCCCTCCATAAAGTGCTTTGAACATGACAGTTGTCCCAGCTCGTCTGCCAGAGCTCAGGCCACTGGGTGTGGATGGAATGTTTCTTCATAAAAAGACCAGGAGTTGTCTCCAACGGGAGGTGGGAGAGCAGCACCATGGTGCGTTGTCACAGGGAGCCCTGTCAACAGACCACGGGGAATAAAGCTAGCGTTGCTGATTGGGCCTGGCGTGCTTCTGTGTAACCAGTGTTGCTGTGTAGGCAGTGGGCAGCGCTCAGCGGGAGGGGTGGGGAGAGTGCGGGCTGCGTGCCTCCTGCAGGAGGAGAGAACTTAGAACTTGCCCATTTGCTGACTTGCTCCTGAAGAAGCTGCCTTCTCCCAAGGTCCCCTCATTGCCCAGCCCTGTGATGGATGTTCAGCACACAGCCACCCCCAGGGCCACAAGCCACATTCAGTGGCTATGGCTCTGACAGGCATGGGGACATGGTTTGGGTCCGGCTTTAAGTTCCCAGCCCATGAAGTTTCGAAAGTGGGAAGCAGGTTTGCAGGGAGGAGCACTGATTCAGGAGGGTTTCCCTCCGCCCAGAAGCTTATGGGTTCTGGACCCCAGGAATCGCTTGCACTTCTAAATGAGTTTTTCCATTAGTGTGCAGGTCATCCAACTCCTCTCCACTTTCCCAGCTTCAGCACAGTTGGCTCAGAGGAAGAGGAGAGTGGACACTTACACCTATTGACCTGCCTCCCGGTTTCCTGTCTCTCCCCCGGAGAGTCGGCTACTGCTGCTGACTCTGAAGGGGGTGGGCAGAGGAGGGAGATGACAAACGGACAGACAGAGCCAGCACTCCAACATTCTGGGTTTTCCCAGGAGCTTTGTACACCCCATTTCCTTCCCCTAAGTTAGTCCCGTGGGCAGGGCTGCTCACCATACTTGCATCAGCCGAGGGCCAGATGAGGAAGTAGGCGCTGGGCCCGCCACTGACCTTAGTATTGGGCACTGACTTCCAGGGAGGGGTCCCCCAGGCTCTGACTCCTGGTCTGAGGTCCTCCCTTGAGGGGAGTTCCCCCCACAGTGGGCATGGTGAAATCTCTGGACGTTTAAACCCTTCTGGGAACCTGGCCTGCTCACCATCCTCTGTAGGCACCTAAGAGAGCCCAGCATTAGGAGGGCACTTTGCCTTCTGAAGCAGGTGTCCCTCTCACTGGGTCCCCTCTCTGCCTATGTCCAAGACCCCCAAACGATGCTTAGGATGTCCCAGGTTGACCAGGCTGGGAGCGGACAGGAGAGGAGCCTGGCACCAAGTGGGTGGGGGCCGCGGTTTGCCCCGGGGAAGTGAGGCAGGGGGCCCCTCCGAGCCGCAAGCAAAAATTCTGGCGGGCGGAGCAGACCTCCCGAGCACCGCAATAGCCTCGGCGCCCTGCCGTCTGGGCCTGTCACTTGGGAGCGGGACCGGAACTCGGGGCGGGGCGGGGCTGCACCCGAGGAACTAGGGGCCAGGGTGGGGGTGGAGCCGGAACTTCGGGCTGGGAGGCGGCCGGCGCGCGGGGCGCAGTGTCCCAGCGGAGCCAAGCCGAACCGCGGTGCCCGGCGCCATGGGGCAGATCGAGTGGGCCATGTGGGCTAACGAGCAGGCGCTGGCGTCTGGCCTGAGTGAGTGAGCCCGGGCTTGGCACGCGGGGCGGGGCGGGGACCGCCGACCCCAGGCTGCAGGCCGAGGCACCGGGTGGGCTGGGAACAGGGCCGCGGGGCCAGGGTCCCGAAGAGTCAGAGACGGGGCTGCGGGCGGGAGGCGGGAGCTGAAGCCTGCGGTGGGGGTCCCCGAGACTGATGCGGAAACCTGCTGCTGCGTGGCGGGGACGTGGGCTTGGGGCTGCCCCGCAGTGGGAGACCTCGGGCTAGGGAGGTGGCCCGGAGACCCTCCTGTCCCCGCAGATGCCCGCGCCCCGTCCCCTCCCCCCTTCCGCTTTCCCCTTTTCACCCCCTCCACCCCACCCGGACCTCACGCCACCGATAGAGGAAGTTGCAGCCCTAGGGGAAGAGGCCTTCACCCCGGGTGCTTTCCGGGGAGTTACCACCCTCCAGGATTGGGAAAACTTGGCAGGACCACCAGCTCCTCCTGTTCCTCCTGTCCTGGAGTGGGGCTTTACCCCAGGGGTCGTGAGGGGCTCCCTCCCCCGCCCTGAGCCTTTACAGGACATCTAAAACAGCCCAGAGGGACCCCTCTCAGCCCAACTATCAGAGAATGCTTCTGGGGAAGGATGGCAGGCGTCCTCAGTCACGCTGAGCCTGTGTTCAGGAGCTCTGGTGAAAACACAGTGGGGTCTGCACCTCTGTGCTGTACTTGGAAGTGGAACCTCTCAGGGATGGTGAGACGGCCCAGGCAGAGTCTGAGGCAAGAGGAAGCTGCCCAGAGGCTCTGCCTGCCTCTGGGGACCTGCCACTTCCAGGAAGGACCTGCACCCAGTGGGAGTGAGTGGGTGGAAAGACGGCGGGGAATGTAGTGATGAGGAGGGGCCTAGCCCACCACCATTCCCCTGGGACCCACCCTGAGGCCCCTCTGCCAGCTGGGGACAGGAGTCTGGTGAAGCTCTGGGAGGGAAGGGAGCAGATATAAATGAAGTCTCTCTGTCCCTTGAACTGTAAGATCACATTTTTGTAAGATCACATTTTGGGGTGAGCAGTTTTGGGTCATGAAGCCCAATGGTCTGGGGTCCCCCTTGAGTTTGTTGGCGTCTAGAGTGAGTGAGAAGTCAGTAAGTTAGATAGTTCTTCTCACTTTTTTTTTTTTTAAGATTTTATTGGGGAAGGGGAACAGGACTTTATTGGGGAACAGTGTGTACTTCCAGGACTTCCAAGTCAAGTTGTTTTCCTTTCAGTCTTAGTTGTGGAGGGCGCAGCTCAGCTCCAGGTCCAGTTGCCGTTGTTAGTTGCCGGGGGCACAGCCCACCATCCCTTGCGGGACGCGAGGAGCTGAACTGGCAACCTTGTGGTTGAAAGCCCACTGGCCCATGTGGGAATCGAACCGGCAGCCTTCAGAGTTAGGAGCATGGAGCTCTAACCGCCTGAGCCACCGGGCCAGCCCAACAGACTTCTTTCTTATTGTAGAAAATTCCATCTAATTAGATCATGTCCCCTCCTGCTGAACACCCTCCAGTGGGTCCAATTGCGAAGAATAAAAGCCAGCTTCTGACTGCTCTGTCCCTGTCCCCCTCCCTTCTCTGTCATTCCAACTGCACAGGCGTCCTCTCTGTTTTCCTAGGTGTACCCCAGGACCTTTGCATAAGCGGTTTCTTCTGTCTGAAACATCCAGGGCTGGCTCCGCCGTTCATTTCTCAGTTCAAATGTCACCTGCTTAGAAAAGTCTTTCCAGAGCACTCTGTCACAGTCTCTTGTTCTAGTTCACCATCTCTGATGTTTATTTCTGTCCCCTCCTGAGACTATAAGCCCCAAGAGAACTGAGGCCTTATCTGTCTTGCTCCTGCTTCGTCCCTACATTCACTTCAAGGGCCCCTGCACACGGCAGTGCACTGTCAGCCCTCACACCTCCTGGTCAGCCAGTGATGTCTTTGCTCCCCTTTTGCTGATGGCAAGCAGCAGAACTGAGGCTCAGGATGGGAAAATCACACCCCAAAAGGCAAGTGGACCTTATACTGACTGAACACATGGAGAGACCACCCCGCCCTCTTCCAACTCACAGAAGTGCTGATGAGCAAACCAAAAGAGTTAATATATAGCTGAGCTCAACTCCAAGGATGGGAAATAATTCTGGCAACAAAAGCGGAGTGAGGTTTCAAGGTGGTGGGAAGGGGTGCTTAGGGAATTGGGACCAACAAATGCTCGGGTTTTTACCCAGTGGGATTTTGGAGCCTCTGTGTGTAAAAGGGCTGAAACTAAGCAGCATGCCTCAGGAAGCAGCCATCTGCTGCCAGGGCCTGGATGAAAAAAGCAACAAACAAGGCAAAACCCCTGGAAGCTCAGGCCTGTGCTACCGTGTTTCCCCTAAAATAAGATCTAGCTAGACATTCAGCTCTAATGTGTCTTTTGGAGCAAAAATTAATATAAGACCGGATCTTATTTTACTATAAGACCAGGTCTTATATTAAATTATACTATATTATAGTATATTAATTATATATTATATTCCTGGTCTATTACATAAGAACCGGTCTTATTTCACTATAAGACAGGTTCTTATATTAATTTTTGCTCCAAAAGACTCATTAGAGCTGATTGTCCGGCTAGGTCTTATTTTCGGGGAAACACAGTATGCATGGGATGAAGGCTGAATCTACTCTACCCTGTGCTACAAGGACCACTGACCAAGCAATTCAGATAGTCTCCATTCAGGACTGGAGAAACCTATAGAAGCAAATGTGAAACTGTAAGAGCATTTCCTTAACCAGGACACAAGCCTGCCACAAGAAAACATCCTGCTGGGCACAGCTCACAAACACACCCACCGTTTGAGGAAGCAGGCACCATTAAACAGGAAAATGTGCCTCCTTAAAACCACAACTACCAGTGCCCTTTGGGAGAGACTTAAGAATACGTGTACATGTTTAAACAGATGGTTATGTTCAAGGGGATAAAGGAGTAGAAAATTATAGAGGACAATGCAAATAATGACTAATATAGAATGTCTAGAAATAAAAAATATAAAGTCATTAAAGGTTAATGGATGAATTAAACACTATCTATAGATGATAAGAAAATTATTAAAGTGGAAGATGAATCTAAGAAAACCTCACAGAATGTAGCTGAAAGAAGTTGAGTCGTACAATAGTACAGGAAGACCCAACATATATATTGGGTGTTCTGGAGGAGAGAATCAATAGACTGGAGGGAGGTAATGTGAAAGAGATAATGAGCGTTTCCGATATTGAAGGAGAAAAGAAAGTTCCTTATAAAATAAAGGAAAATAAATCCCTTCTTGGACACATTGTAATAAAATTACAGACCATGAAAGAAAATCTTCATTTTTTGTTTTTTAAAGAAATTTCGAGGGTCAGATGCTTTTACTTATTTTTTAAATTTTGGGGGGGAATATTGGGGAACAGTGTGTTTCTCCAGGGCCCATGAGCTCTAAGTCGTTGTCCTTTAGTCTAGTTGTGGAGGGCACAGCTCAGCTCCAAGTCCAATTGCCGGGAATTGAATCCATAACCTTGTTGTTCAGAGCTCACACTCTAACCAACTGAGCCATCCGGCCGCCCTGAAAATCTTCAAATTTACCAGAGGGGAAAACTGGATTAGTTTAAGACTGATTTCAGACTTCTTATCATCAGTAGATGCCAGAAGACAATGGAATATTATCCTTGGTGCTCAGACAAAAACATGAATTTAATATCCAGATGATCTGTCATTCAGAATGAGAGTATTTTCAAATATCCAGAGAGTGGCTGCTAATGAGGGTATCCTCATCAAAAGGATGACTAAATGATGTCCTTCAGGAAGAGGGAAATTGAATCTTGAATCCAGAAGAAAGCACTGGGGTGCTAGAAGGAAGATATTGGTGACTATTGACTGTAAATAATTAATAATAATGAGGAATGTGGGGATGAGATTGAAGTTAAACATTCTACATGTGGTTCAGAAAGAGGAATTTTAAAATTAAAGTTTGATCAAGTCAACAGGAGGCAGGAGAAGCAACAAAAGCACTTGTTAAAGAGAAAACACAAAATAAGATAAAATAAATTACAATTAAAATAAATTCAATGATCTGCAATCACAGTCCATGAAATCTGTTAAGTACACTATCGGATTGGTTAAAAATTCACCTATATCAGCTTATTCGTAATAGCCCCAAACTGGAAGCAACTGACATTTCCCCAAGACGGAAGGATGGATAAATTCATACAATAGAAACAACTCTATAAGAAAAAGTGATCCACCCAAACGGCATGAATGACCTTGACAGCCTTCCATTAAGCAAAAGAAGCCAGATCTGGGGGTCCAGTCTTGACTGGATATGGGCACAAGAGAACTTTCTGGGATTACAGGAATCTTGACTTGGGTACACATGTAAAAAGGCATCAAGCTTATGCCTGTGTATTTTACTGTGTGTAATAATTATACCTCAATAAATTGCTGGAAATTCTGGGGATGGAGGGTGGTGATGGTTGCACAGCAGTGTGAATGTACTTAATACCACTCAACTGTTAATTTTAAAATGGCTAAAATGGAAAATTTTTATGTTATATATATTTGACCACAAAAATAATTGCAAAACAAAATTGCAAAAACAATTACTGGGGAGAAAAGATCCAGACGTGTGTCACGTGTAGCAAGAACACACAGAGCTGAAAATAAAGGGTTGGAATAGCTGACAAATACTAACCAAGGAAAGGTGTAGGAATATCGGTATCAGACAAAACTAAAATGAAGGTGAAACACAGAAATAGGGACAAACAGAAACACCATGCAATGAGGGCAGGGCTTCCATGAAGCAGATACAAAATCTACAGTCAACAATATAGTATTTAAATGCATAAAGCAAAAACAAAATCACAAGCGGTCACAGAGCTCAAGACAGTGTTCAGGGCGGCGGATGGCTCAGTTGGTTAGAGCGCGAGCTCTAAGCGAGCTCTTAACAACAAGGTTGCTGGTTCAATTCTCACATAGGATGGTGGGCTGCGCCCCCAGCAACTAGGATTGAAAATGGCGACTGGACTTGGAGCTGAGCTGTGCCCTCCACAACTAGATTGAAAGACAACAAGTTGGAGCTGATGGGCCCTGGAATATTGGGGAACACACTGTTCCCAAATAAAAGTAAAAAAAAATAAATATATATATATATAGTATATATATGTGTGTATACATATGTATATATATACACATGTATGTGTGTATATACGTATATATATAAAACATTAAAAAAAAAGAGTGACTGTGCAAGCTGGAGTCCACGAGCCTCCCGTACCCAGGGCTCAGAGGCTTGCTGTGCCCCCACAGTCCCTGGGACACAGGCCCAGCTCCACCAGTACCCGAGGCTCCTTCAGCCTCTTCTCCAGCTCACATGCCACTTCCTAGGGAAAGGTGTCTCATTATGTGCAGGGGTCTGTAGCTGCCTGGGTCCTCTTTCTGGGCATAAGTGTTGATGGACACGAGGGCCTCTCTGTGATGGGCTGGTGGCCCAGCTGTGGGAGGGGGGAGTACAAGGGAAGGTGGCCAGAGCCCCCTGCAGACCGCACCCCTGCAGGAATGGGACGGGGGCATGCCCCTCCCACAAGTGCAGGGCTCCTACTAACCTGCTTCTCCTCTGCCCACAGTCCTCATCACGGGTGGCATCGTGGCCACTGCTGGCCAGTTCACCCAGTGGTACTTTGGCGCCTACTCCATGTATCCTCCTACTGTAAACCCCAGGATGGGGCAGGGTGGGGGTAGGAGATTGGCATTGCCTGCGACAGCGCACGTGGACTGGGAGTAGAGATGCCAGTGCCTCTGGGAGCACAGCACTTCACAGTTTGTAGAGTGCTGCTCACATCCCTGGGCCCTTTAGACTCAGGATAGGCTCAGCTGCAGTTTTGGAAGCCAATGCTTGCTGTCAAGCAGTGAAGCAACTTGTCTAGTTCCTGGTGAGGAAGTGGGAAGTATCAGCGCCCCCAGGAATCCCCTATATACCCCCTTCTATCAGCTGTCCCCCTGGCCTGCCTGGGGCTGTCCAGGAATGGGCTGGGCCCCTCTGACCCCTCCCACCCTGTGGCCAGCTGTTGTAGGCCCTCTGGAAGCCAAGGCAGGCATGGAGGAGGGAGGGCACAGGACAGGCAGCCAAGTGGCCAGACCTGTGGAATCCCGCCTACTTGTTCCGTGCTATGCAGCCCCAGGCGTCTGCTGTCACACGTCTGTTTCTCACCAGCAAAGAGCCTCTCACTGTGGCCCCTCAGGCTGGCCTTGGCTGTTCCTTAACTGCAGAATCAGTGTGGCAGGTGTGTTTATCTGCCTGCTGGAGTACCCCCGAGGGAAGAGGAAAAAGGGCTCCACGATGGAGAGATGGTGAGTCCCCCACCTGCTCTAGGGCCCATCCTAGGGGCTGGGTGGAACCCACAAGGGCAGGACACCAGGTCAGGAGTCCTGCAGGAGGCTGGCTCTGTCCCTCTGAAGCTATCGCACCAACACCTTCGTCCTCTTGGACGAAGCTGGTGCCTGCCCAGCTGCTGTGGCCCCGTGGTCCCTGGAAGGGAGGAAGCCAGGGTGCGGTGGGGCAGCGTGGGTAGTGGGGGTTGCTGAGTAGGACCCAGCCTGCTTTCCCTCTCTCCCTCGGCCTAGTGGACAGAAGTACATGACGAAAGTGGTGAAGCTGTTCGGGCCCCTCTCCAGGAATTACTACGTCCGTGCCATCCTGCACCTTGGGTGAGTCCCTGCCCACTCAGGCCCAGGAGCGCCGTGGGGTAGACCCTCCCACTGGCCTGGCTGCCTGAATAGGAGAGCTTGGGGTGAGTCAGGCCCCTCTCAGCCCAGCTGTTTTCCCAAACAAACCCAGGTCCCAGACGTAGCCAGTGGTTTCCCCAAACCTGTATTACTGCGTAACAGTTCGCCCCAAACCTTGGTAGCTTAAATCAGGAACAGTCAGGGTTCTGGGGTTGGTAGGGCCCAGCTGGGTGGTTCAGCTACCTGCCTCACGCACGTGTCTGGTGGCGACTGTGGTGAGGCTGGAACACGCAGCTGCTTGGGCCTCCCCCCAGCATGGCAACTGAGGCTAAGCTTGTTAGGGTACAAGTCCAGGCAGAGGACAGCTGAGGGGCCCAAACACAGAAGCCTTGCATTTGGCAGGGTTGGATGTCCCCTCCACCCAGGGTCCTGTGGCTAGCACACTTATGGTCTGTTTTGTCCTAAGATCTTGTGGCATCTGCCCAAGACCTGGACCCCTTGCCGACATCTGCTGACTACCCTTTTGAGTCTCTTGTTCTCCCCCCTCTTCCCCAGGCTGTCAGTACCAGCTGGCTTCCTGCTTGCCACCATCCTGGGGACAGCCTGCTTGGCCATCTCAAGTGGTATCTATCTGCTGGTGAGTGGTGTGGACTGTGGTCAGTCCCTGCAGCCGCCTGCAGGCCGAGCCAAGGCCAGGAGCCTGTGTCCTTGCTCATGTGATAATAGGAACAGTGGTGACCCAGGGGCCTAGGAGTCTGCATTTTAGCAAGTTCCCTGAGCTGCACACTCTTCACCCCGCAAGAGGCCTGGCGCCTTGGGGAGGCTCCAGGCCAGGGTGGGTCCAGGGTGAGTGGGCTCCTGCCCTCTTGTCTGTCCCCCCGGGCCTCTCCCTCCATGGGTGCTACCTGTCTTCCTGACTCAGCATGATGGACACACAGGCAAGGCCTCCCTGTCCTGCTCCTGGGGGAGTCTGGAAAGTGGCCTCCAGGGGCTCTTTCAGAAACCCAGGGATTCCTCATGTCCCCTCTCCCCCTCGGGGCCCCGCCTGGCATGGTAAAATAACTTCAGTTTGAGGTTAGGCAGAGCCAGGTCCTGGCTGTGTGGCCTCAAGCCAGTTACTTAACCTCTCTGAGCTACAGTCCCTTCAGGTCTTAATTGAATTCAGAGTTGGTCCTACCCTGTCCCCTGGTGGGAGTGGGGGAATGCAGAGCCCGGGGTCAGGGTAGGGATGGCTCCTGTAGTCCCCTAGGGCCCAGCGTTTCCCTATCCCACAGGCAGCCACCCGTGGTGAGCAGTGGACCCCTATCGAGTCCAAGCCCAAGGAGCGGCCACAGGTGGGAGCCACCATCAAGCAGCCGCCCAGCAACCCCCCACCCCGGCCTCCAGCTGAAGCTCGCAAGAAGCTCAGTGAGGAGGAGGAGGTGACAACAGGAGTCTCCAGCGGCCCCCAGGAAAACCCCGTTCCAGTGACCGATGAGGTTGTGTGACAGGCACCTTGAGCTGCAACCCAGGCGGTTGCTGTTTTGAGTAGCTCTTCCTGAGGGGGGGCAGCCCACCCAGACCCCAAGGCCACCCCCTTTCTTGCCCTCCGGAACCACAGGCCCTCTTTCCGTGTCATTTGAAGCCACTGATCATCTTTCTCAGTGACACTTGAAATCACAGAGCATCTTCTATTTCATGAAATACAGTATCTGGAATTCCAAGTATTTGAGTTTCTACTCTGGAAATGAAATTTCCAGGCCTGAGAGGAGTAAGTGTGTGTTTCCCCACCAGCTCTCCTGGACCTTCCCAGACTCAGCTTCTGGAGGCCCCTAGTCCCAGCTGAGAGGCTGAGTGAACAAGCAAAGCGATGAACAAGGGGGTGGGGCAGGGAGCCCAGCAGGCCTTCACCTTGGGGCCCCGTCCCTTGGTGTCATCCAGGATGGCCGACCAGCTGGGAGCGGGGGTGAGGGCCTTCAGGGGCAGGGCCCGGCGTGGACCTCCTGGGTATCGCCTGTCACTCCCCAGCCGGGAGCCCTGTGGCCACCCAGCTTGCCTGGCTTCAGCTCACAGCCCAGCCTGGGAAGCCCCTTCCTCCTTGATGGGCTTTCCTCAATCTCTCACTCCCCCAAACCCTGGAAAAATCCTTAAATCCCTCCCTCCTGTTGGCCCCCCTGCTCTCAGTAAATCTTGCTTGCAGAAGTGGGGGTTCTCTAATGTTCCAGGGCCAACCATCACTCCTGTACCAGCCTTGCCCCGAGACACAAGCACTCCGGCCTTCCAGAACATCAGTAAAGCCTCAGGCCCCCTTGATGCCCTTTTATGCACCCCAGACCTAGCCGTGCGCTGTCTTCAGCTTAAATCCACTGCTGTGCCCTGCCCCTTGCAGGCCATTCCCAGGACTGCAGCTGTCAGGCCCAGCGCGGGCTCAGAACCCATAATCTTCCACGGCGCAGGACAGACGCCCTCTGCACGCGGTCCCACAGTCACTCCCCACTCTACCCTCCGACACAGGCACGCTGCCTTCTCAGGGCCTCTGCATAGGCTGTTCCCTCCGTCTGGAGCACCTGTGTCTGGCTGGCCATCCAGGCCTTTCTCAGGTGGGGGGCGGGGGCTGACCCTCTGTTTAGAATTGCAGCCCCTCCCCCTTCCCTGAATCACTGTCCTTAATTCCTTCGCCAAAGATAGTGCTTTACTGCTTATTCTGTGCTGGTCTGTCAGCCCGCGTGCCCTGCGGGCAGGCGGGAGTCTGCCCCTTTTGTTTCCTGCTCTATTCCCAGTGACAGGTACATATAAATATGTGCTGATTCCACAGCCCTTCTAGGTTCAAGACGGAGGTTACCCTCCCCTCTTCCTGGGTGCTTGTACACAGTAGGTGTTAATCAGTGGGAAAGAACAACAGGTCAGAAAGGGAGATGCGGACAACTGCCCTGCAGCCTTCACAGCCCGAGGTCAACGCTTAAAGCTGGCTGGGCCTATCCATCAGAGGTGGGGACACAGGCTCCACAGGGGGGCGTAGCTGAGCCTGAACTACCTCAGAGCCCCTTCCACAACTGCTGAGGCCACACACTCCTGCGCCCCTGAACTAAATGCCTCCAACCTCAACACACCCAAATGCGCTAATTAGGACTTACGTGGTGAGAACACAGACCCGGTCATCAAGGCAGCCGGGGGGCATCTGGCCTGGTGGTGCTAGCTAGCTTCGCTGCCCCTGGTCTGGCAGGTCACCAGCTGTGGGCAGAAGCCCGAGGGGGGGTGTCCAGGCCATGGCACTGGCCTTTGAAACTGCCTTGGCTTCTGTCGGGGCTGAGGGAGCATGACTCAGACTCTGGAAGGTGATGATGCTTTCCCAGGCTGCTGGCCCCCTGAGCTGACCCCCCCTGGGAGTTATCCTCAGAGACGCCTGTCCCTGAGGCAGAAAGGTATGCCCCCGGCGCTCACTGTCATAGCAAAGGCCTGGCACACCCTTGACCCGTGGGTACAGCAGGGTTGCCTACACCACCACTGGGCTGTGGGAGGGAGGCCCATCCCTAGGCCCACACCATCCCCGGGTGGTATGAACATCACCAGGTGAAAACTGTAGGTGCCAGCAGGGTACACTTGGGCTGTACTTGTTTAAACCCATTCCCCAGCCTGGATGCAACTGGGGCTCATGCGTAGACCTTTCGGGAAAGATACGCCAGAATCAGGCCTGTGGCTGCCCCTGTGGGTCCAGCTGGCTGTCAACCAAACAGGTGAGGGTGAGGAGAGTGCCTTCACTCACCCCTGCTGTGCCATCCAATGCTGTGCTCTGGGGGCTGTTTATCAATGTAATAACATTTATTTACATTTACAATAAATAACTGTTTTAGAAATACAGGGGGCTGGGAAGAGGGAGCTTGGGGTGGCCTGGACCAGCCTGAGACCAGTGACAGGGTGAGGGAAGTCCCGGGGGTCTACTGAGGTGGGGGCGTTCGGAACACCTTTTCTGTTTTAAGAAGTTCCTTAACAAGGTTCCTTCTAGACTCACTGTCTGTTTTTGTGAAAGGGTAACTGAGTGTCCAGGTGGGGCCTGACCAGCACACGGTCCCCGGGCCCGTCCAGTGTCCATTCTCTACTGTGCTTAAGCCAGAGGCCTGGAGTCCCTGTACCTGCTCAGGAACCCCGGGCAGCAGAAACAGGGTCACTCAGGGCATATAAATAACTAATAAATACACATAAATAGGAGGGGCCCTCTCCACAGAGAGATCCCCACTGTCCAGTCTGGGAGGTGATCCCTGCTCATGGCACAGGGCGGGGACAGCTGAGGCTGGCAGTCATCATGCCACCCTGGGCAGGACGCAGGTGCAGCCAATGGGCACGCGGATAGACTCAGTGTGGAAGGTGAAGGCCCCTGGTGTGGGTGTCCCCGTGGCGTCCCGAGAGCAGGGCTGGCGGCGCAATACCAACAGGCTCTGGTGCAGTGGGACAGAGTTGAGTGCGGCTGTCTCTCGGCCGGTCCTGGCGCTAATGCAGCCCTTGCACAGGCACTCAGCAACAGCCAGCTTCTGTGGGTAGCGGCTCTCGTCTGTGTCGACGCTGCGGGGACAGATGGGTGAGGCCCAGCCCCAGAGCCTGGGGGGGGGCATGTCCCTCCTTCCCCCTATGGCTACCCATGCACTCAGGTGCGCTGCTAGCCTGAGTGAGAGCTGAGGCATTAGGTTGCAGGGAGGATGGTGCGTAGCACCTGGAGGGCCGGCCTGCAGCCCGTGCTCAACAGGTGATGCCTGCCCCCATCCCCAGTACCCTCCCAGAGCACAGAAGCTGGGGGAGGAGGCTTCCAGGAGCCCCCTTCCCTCCCGTCTGGTCCCAGCTCAAACTCTGCAGGGGCGCAAGTGGGGGCCCCCAAATTATCCCAGAGGACCCTGATACCCAAGGTCTGGGCTGAGATTTTGGAGACAACATCGGCAAGGAGGTCATCTAATGGAGCCCCACTGTCCAGGGTAGGTGCCTGGCTGGATGGAGGTGAGTGTGCTTGTCCCATTTAACAGGTGAAAACACTGAGGCTAGAGAGCTCTGCAATAAGCCAGTGCCCAGAGAGGGGAGGGACCCCAATGCCACACAGTGGGGATCCCAGTGCCCAGGGAGTTCCCATAGCCCTCACCGGTATCTCCAGGGAGAGATGGAGCGCTGGTGAACGTCAGCTTCCAATACCTCCTCGGGCCGCAGCACTGGGCACTGGGTCCCAGTCGGGGGTTGCTTGTTGTGCCTCCTGCGGTCCACCACTTCCAGGCTGGACACCAGGGCTACTGGCAAAGCCAGGTCCCACTTGGCAGCTCGAGCCAGCAGGTGTGCCGGGGCCTGACCCAGGGGCAGCTCCTCGGCTGAGTAGCAGCGTGGGGTCTCACGAGTATGGGTGTGGGAGCCTCCCCAGAGTGGAGGTCCATGGCGGGCCAGGCTGGCAGGCAGCCAGAGCAGAAGCAGGAGGCCAGGGAGGAGCTGATGAAACAGGTGGTGGGTGGTCAGAGGGGGCCCAGTGAAGGGAGCATCTTGCTGCCATCCCAGCTTGCCCTCGTCCTTGTGGAAAGATGAGGCACAGCCCACCCAGCCTCTACAGCTAGAGAAACTGAGGCTCAGAGGGGCTAGCCCCTCAGCCCTCGTTCCCCAGTACACTGGGGCTCCTGGATTCTGTCTGTGCTCTGCCCTAAGACTTGGGGGGCTTCCTGGACCCCATCCCAACATCTTTAGCGTGGGGGTCAGGGAACTGCCACCCCTCTGGGCCAGATGACACCGTCCAAATGGGGGCATGGGGAGAGGTGGCTCACCATCACGGTGGCAGCAGCTGGGCTCCGAGCAGTTGGAGTGCACCTGATGGCAGTCTGGGACACACCTGGCTGTGGTCCTGCGGTGCACCTGGCTGTGGCTGGCTTGCAGTGTCCTTTATACCTCAGCCACACCTGGGGAAAATCCAGCAGCGCTTCCTCCTTGGGAAGTGCCCAGCCGCTGTTTCCTCCTCCCCTCCCTGTGGGTCCCTGGCGCATGTCCCCTCCTCCCCAGCCCAGGGCGGGCCAGGGCCACCCCATGCTCCAGCCTCCCTCTCGCCCCCATCGAATTGTCACCTTGTCCTGTTACCCAACTCCCTCACCCAGAGGGACCCGACTCCAGGCTCAGCACCTGTGGACGGAACCATAAACACACCCTGCCTGTGTGACATTCTCGCAACGTGCTATAAAAGGGTTCCTGATTGAGTATTCTGTTGCCACTTGCATCTTTGATGCCACTTGTGTGTTTTTGATATGTGGACCTGGTGACCCGGGTACCTGGGTGGGGCTTGCTCACCCCACGCTGTGGCACAGGCCTCCTATCCCTGCCAATGCACATGAGGTTGGTTCCATTTTTTATCTAAGATGATCAAGATCAGGTGAAGTTCGGCGTCTGCCTCCTCCTGTCCAGGTGGGAGAGGTTGCAGGAGACAGAAGGGGGGCTGGGGCCAGTGAGCCGCTTCAGGTTTCCACGTGGTCTTCTGTGGTTTTACTCAACCAAAGTTCCCGCTGAGAAGCCTGAGATGGAGGGGCTAGAATGCCTTGGAAACTTCTAAGTGAAGTGCACCCTTGGAAGCTTTGTTTAAAGAGGCCCCAGGAGCCCACCTGCGCCCCACCCACCCAGTGTTGCTTGGGGTTGCTGGCTAGGAAGGCAGGTGCTGGAGGTGGCTTTGTTACCCTGAAGAGAGTTTGGAGCCAGGTCTTGCAAAGTTTTGAATGAGGTTTGGACACCACCCGGGGGTGTCCTGGGGCCCTGGCCACCCTCCAAGGCCAAGGGCCGTGTCTTCCCTGGTCCTCTCAAATCAGTCTAAAAGGTCTAGTTAAGGAGGGTCTAGGGGATGGAGGGAGGGTGTCAACCTGCCTTTCAGTCTTTCTTCCCCTGCTGGCAGGTGCCAGAATGTACACCATTATGGCGCCAGTCTCTAGATTTGGAGCCACACACCTGATTGACATGAAGATCCCCTGAGAAGGGAGCGGCTGGAGAAGGCAGTGGGATGACTGGGCTCTCAGAGTGTGTCTCTGGGCAAGGAATTGTCTTCTGTGGGCCTTAGTATTTGCCCCTGTAAGCAGGGCTATGCAGCCCTCCCGGGAAGCAGGTGAGGACTGAAGGAGATCCCATCCTGCGTTGGCTGGATGGAAACACTCCGGGGACAAGTGCTGTGTCTGTGACTGTTTTCTCCACTTAGTCTGAATGATGGATGGATGCATGCAGAGTTCCTACGATGCCCCTACCCATCTACCTTCTACTTGCATGCCTCCTGCAATGGGGAGCTCACCCTCTGCCGTAGATTTCTAGGGCTGCCATAATGAAGTTCCACAAACTGGGGGTGGGGGCTTAAAATAACAGAAAATTACTCTCTCAGTTCTGGAGGCCAGAAGTGAAACATCAAAGTGTCGGCAGGTTGGTTCCCTTTGGGGTCTCAGCGAGGACGCTTCCTGCCTCTTCCAGCTGCTGATCTTGGCATCCTGGGCTTGTGGACACAGCACTCCAACCTCTGCCTCCGTGTCCACACGGCCCCTCCTCTGTGTCTTACAAGGACACTCACCCTCATTTCAAGAGCCTTAACCTTAATCACGTCTGCAAAGACCCTTTTCTCAGATGAGGCCACCTTCCTCGCAGGTACCAGAGCTAAGACTTCAACATGTCTTTTTGGGGGGCACACAACTGAGCCAGTACAGCCCAGGACAGGTGTTTGTAGATGTTTGTACTGTGGGAAAGGTCAAGTGGAGAGAAAGACCCTCCTTAGGCTGAGCCGAGACCTGCCTCCCTGCTGGGGCATTTGGGGATCTCAGAAAAATTCTCGTAGTGAGTCCCTGGAGGGCGGGGACCGTGTCCCCAGCACGACCTTCCCTAGCACCTAGATGCGCCATAACTATAGCAGAACGAAGGGTAGAGAGATGAGTCTGGATCTTCTCGTGGGGAAAATGGGGTCACAGTGCCTCACACACGGGGCCATGTGGCTGGCGGTCCATGCTGGCAGGGCAGGGAGACGGTGGGGTGCTGGGTCAGCTACATCGCTTCCTTTTGCTGAAAAGCCCAGTTACACTCACACAGGTGTTCGTTTAGGTAACGAAAAGGCTGTAAAACTGTTGCTTGCGCAGTGGCTCCCGTGGTGTCCCCACCGCGCGGAATGCTCAGGGCCAGCTCTGGGCCCCAGCCGTGGGCCCCGGCCAACATTAACCCCTCGCGGTGAGTGTCTGCATCTTCTGTGTTACTGTGTGTTCTGAACAGCCGGCCGCTTGGTGGCTGCAGGAAATTGGGGATCCCGGCTTGGCCCTCACCTATCCGCATAGTATGCCCCGGGTGCTCCCAGAGCTGTTCCACGAGGTCGTAACAGCCAGTCCCCTGGAAACTGACCGACGGGACCCGCACGGGAACTGGGGGTCAGGGGTCCCTCCTCGCGTGGAGGCAGGAAGGACAGACGCAGGGCGGGACTGGGCAGCACCTCATTCCTGGGCGCATGAGGCAAGTGCCTAAGTCTCGGGTTGGGCAAGACTGGAAAGGTGGCCGCCAGGGGACAGCCAGAGAGCGTCCTGGAGGCGGTGGCTGGGAAGACCCTGCTCCTCAAAGCACGCCCCGCTGGGGCCCGCCCTCTCCAGACCACGCCCCTGCCGACCACACCCCCAAGTCCCAGAGAATCAGGATGAAGAGGATGGAGGTGCATAGAGAAGGATGTGGAAGGGCCAGGATGCAGGAGGAGGGGATGAACAGAGGAGACAGGTGCCGAGTCACAGACACGGTGACAAATGTAGAGCCAGAGACTGGCAGAGGGAAGGCAGGGGAGAGAAAGGCAGAGGCCACGGCAGGAAGGCAGAAACACAGGGGACACAGGGACAGACACGCCAGGTGCCTCTGTAGTGGCCCAGCCTGGGGCTCAGAGCCCCTCCAGCCCTGGCTGGAGAGAAACAGCCTCAGTGGGCCTGGTTTGGTAACTGGCCTGCAGAGGGATTTGCTCCAGGTTCTTTGGGCTTCAGGTTTGTTTTCCCCCATCCGGAGGAAGGCCCAGCAGCAGAGCTCAGTCCCCTCATCTGTGAAATGGGGGTGACAATACCATCTCCCCCTTCTCCCAAGGGCACGCCCTTCCTGACCACTCGGCCCAGGCAACCCTGCGCACGGTCAGTCTCTCACACAGCCCAGTTTTCTGGTGTACATAGAACTTCAGCTTGTGAGTGGGGGCCTGTCCAGGGTGGGGGTGCTTCCTTGTCCACCAGGGCCAAGACCAGGGCCTTGTGTCCTCAGCCCAAGTTCCTGGAGCTGCTGTGGTGCTGGGTGGTTGGAAGAGAATGGGGGCGAGGAGCCAAATGGGGGTTGGCGTAGGGGCAGGTAGAGGTCCCGGCTTTGAGGGAAACAGCAGAGGCCTGACCACAGGGCTGGGAGATGGAAATCAAGGCCTTGGCCCCTTCCCTCAAGAAGAGAAGAGCTAGTGTTGGGAGCTGCCAGCTAAGTACCTCCAGGGTTACACTTGAGGAAAGACAAGGTGACAGCTTGAGGACAGCACCGTGGCAGCAGACAATGAAGGGACTGAGGGGATGGGGAGGGGAGGGCTTGCCTGAGCTATGAGAGGAAGTGGGAGGAGTCAGCCAGGTCAGAGTGCCAGGAACAGGAAAGAGCATGTGCAAAGGCCTTGGGGTGGGAGGAACGGCAAGCAGGAGCAGGGTGGGGGTTGGGGGGTAGGGTCTTCAGCATCTGCAGTGTGGTAAGGCCGTTCCAGCTGTGGAGGGCTGAGGACTGGAAGGCACGGGATCCCACGGTGGCCTGGAGGACCCAGGGAGCAGCCTGGTGGGCAGGGATGGAACTTGGGAAACTTGTAATTGTTTCCATCATTTGCATGTTAACCATCTGTCAGTATCTCAGCCCTCCCATTTCCTGGAGGGCAAAAATACCCAAGGATTCATCACACAACAGAGGCCTCCCTTTTCTCAGATGCCTGGCCTAGAATGTTCTTTCCACTAGACTTGGGGAGAGTTGGCTAGGGGTGTACCTCACCCCTCCCAGGACAGGCACTTGCCTCCATGTAGCAGGTGAGCCATGACTCCAGACAGCTAATGGAAAGCTGCTAGTTTAAACCCAGCTTGGGGCGGGGGAACCCAGGTCTGTGGCTCCAGCCCAAGCGTTAGAGATCAGGGTCAGGTCAGCCTTTGGGGATGGGAAGAAGCTGGTCAATTGGGCAAGGAGGGCTGAGTGCAGAAATCTGTGTGGTGGGCTCACCTGTGGGCTCCTGGCTTTAGAGGGGCACTCACTGCCTGGCTGGATTGCAGGGCCCAATGGCTCAGGGGCAGAGTGACAGGGACAGGTTGGCTCTCAAGGTGTCCTGGATTCTGGCTCCATGTCCTTAAAAGCCACCCATTCAAAGAATGGGAGTTTCCTTTGCACCTGGCTTTGACCTGATAGCAAACCAGATAAGTCTTTAAAAATTGCAGACACGTGACAGGCTGCCGTGATGTAAGAGGGAGGGAGGGATGTGAAATGGAAAACAGTATACTGTTTTGGCCGGTACACAGCACTTGCTCCCTCCCAGCGCGTGTGTTGTTTAATCAGCACGTAGCGGAGGGGCAGAGCACCGTGGAATGCGCCCTGTCAGCTGGTTGCAGCTCAGCAAGTCATGCAACCAGGTGAGAACCCCAGGCTGCTGCCTCCTGACGCTGGCCCCACAGGGCCCTCCTGCAGAGCTGGAACTGGGGGCAGCAGTGTGTGCTCTGCGGGAGCATTTTGTCCGTCCTTATAGCACTTGCTTGATGGTAACTCGAGGATGGCAGGGCACCCTAAGGCCAATGGCAACACTGTTTAGTCCCACGAAGAAAGACCTGGAACAAGCACTGGCGTCTCCCCCCAGTGGTCCTGGTCCCCCTGGGGCTGAGTTGTGGTGGGCACAGCAAGGCCAGAGCTCTCAGAACTGCTGACATTTCTTCTCTGCAGTGGACAGAGTGGTCCTGGGCCCAGGACTTAAGCTTAGCTATGTGCACAGCTGTGTGGCATCGGATGGCACATTTGAGGCTGAGTGGGGAACTGGCTTTGTGGCTGGGTGTTGGTCTGGCCTGAGGAGTGTCCTTTCTGATCTCTCTGGCCCAGGGCCCACTGCTGGGAAAGGCGGCCACCGGTTTTTGTTCACGAAGCCCAGCCAGGGCCAGTTCCACATGGAGACCAAGGTGCAGTGTTCCCTGGGGCCTGGTGCCTGGACTGGCCGGTGAGTGAGCAGTTGCTGTTCCTGGCTGGCAGCTCTCAGGGTGTCACACAGGGGTCTCTGGAGGACTCCACGTCCTCAGCCTCCTTCAGCCAGGGGCCACTAAATGCCAGGCAGGCCCAGTGGGTGTTGTGAGGTGGCTGGCTCCTGTGTCATGCGGAGGGCAGGGGATGGGGTGCCCCAGGCACATGCAAACATCACCATCAGGGTAAGACAGCTGCTTATCAAAATATTTTATTTTAGGAGACCCCTCAAAAAAAGACCCTCCACATTAGACAGACGCCCAACAATACCGTTGGCCTTTTCCTTCTTTTTTTTTTTTTTTTTTTTGGTCTTTTCTGTATTTTTTTTTCCTTTTGAAATCAACTAAAACAATTTGATGCTTAAAATAAAAGACAGGAAATATTTCCCAGTCAGACTTTTGTCAAGAATATATATATTTTTTGATCCTGGGGACAGGTAGGGCTGGGGAAGAGGCTGCTCAGAAGCATGGTGTTCCTGTCGACAGTAGGAAGAGCCGCGTGGTGAGGACACCACGCACAGCAGGTCGAGAACTCATCTGACTAACAGAGAAAAAGAAAACGGGGAGGAAAAAAGTATGGGGCAGCTGATGCGGGCATCTGGGACTTACAATTTACAGAAAACTATGTCACGTTCTTGCTTGGTGCTTGCTGTTTGCCTGTCTGTCTGGTGGGACCTCTGCTCTGGGAAGGGACTGATCAGGTACTTGGGAGAAGGCTGGGGGTTCAGCGTCATCTTCATTATGTGTGGCTTCTTTTCCAGCTGAGAAACTTTTTTTTTCTTTTTTAATTTTTAAAAAGAATCACAGCCAAAGTAAGACATTAAATGCAAAATCCAAAATGGCTGCGCTTATCCTATTTATAAAAACACGTGAGTCTCTGCCTCTGGTGGGGGGGGCCGAGCCCGAGCCTGCAGGGCCCACTACACTTTCCCAGGGATCTTAGCCCGCTTGCGAGCGATGGCGTCCTCTACGGCTTTGAGCTGTTTCAGGAGCTCCTCGCGCCGAGACAGCGTGCTGGCCTTCCCTGATTTGGTGCCGGTGGAGGTCGCGGTGCCGGCATCTGAGGCTTTGCCGGGCACACTCGTGACTTTGCTGGAGCTCTTGGACTGGGGTGATAACTGACGCTTCCTGCAGGGGTGGAGAGGCTGTTAGAAGGGTCCAAGTGCCTCTCTCTCTCTGCCACAAGCTTCCTGCCAGGCGGGAACACGAGGCCCAGTGCGGGGGCCTGCACCCTGTCAGCTGTCCCTGCCAGGCAGAAGGCACCCTCTCCCCGGTGTACAGAGCCCGCCCTCCCCTGGTGGATGAGTGTCCAGGGCTTAGCCTGGCATTCCGCTAACGTGTCTGTCCCTTCTGCTTTGGTCCTTGTGTGCACCTGCCCTCCGTGGTGAGGTGAAACCCCACACTGCTGACTTAGGAGGACCCCTGAGACCGTGGGGGCCCCCGGTGTGTGGGGGGAGTTGTACAGCTCCCTGTGTCCTGTGCCCCCCATGTCTTCCGTCACCCAGCCCTCGACCCTGAGCTGCACGATGCAGGTACACAGAGGAACTTGGAGCTTAACTTCCTGGGAAAAGGAAATTACTCTCCTACTTCCTGTGTCTGACATGGAAGGTAGGAAAAGAGCTGCGACCCATCTGTCCCCTCCCCTCCCCCACTTCAGAGGGTGAGCTGAGTGCCTCAGGCCATTTTTCATTCTAAGACGTCCTGACAGGACAGAGACATGAGTGGGGCCGCCCTCTTGCCTCCAGGTGTAAGCCCAGTATATTACCCAGCTGCCTCCGGGCCTGCCGATCCTTCCCAAGGCAAAGGAGCCCACACAGTAAGCCGGGGGCACACGCGGGATACTCACCGGTCTGGCAGGGCTACAGGAGCCTTGGAATTCTGGCCTCTCTGCCGCTCTGGCTTTGGGGAGCCCAATCTCCCACCTGACTTTCGGTCCCGAGAACCTGGGTGACAGGGTACAAGTTAAGAACAGGGTCCCAACCCCACACGTAACTGGGTGCACTCTTACTGGATGCCAGTGACCCCGTTCCAGTAGCAGCAGCTCAACAGCAGTTTCCTCATTTTTACAGGAAGAGGCAGAGGGCAGAGCGGATGAGAAAGGAGGGCGGAACACTGATCGTTTGAGTGAGGCCCTGGAAAACCCTGGACGCTGAACTCCAATATGGGTTCCAGGTTTCCAGAGCCAGCGTAGGAACAGACCACTGAGCTTTCACTCTCCAGTCAAAGAAAACAAAACCCTCTCTCCTTGCTCTGAAAAAACTCATCTTACGGGTCTTCAAAGGGGAACAAAAGTCATAGTAGTTTAAAAAATTAAAGCAAAATCAAGAAATCAGGAGCACTGGCTGCACTGCTGCTAAGTGAGTGCAGGGTCCCGAATGAGGTGGATGGGGGCAGGGGGGATGGTCGGTGCTTGGCGGAGGCAGATGGGCTCTAGAATGAATGAGGGTCAGCATGACCACCGCAGCGTCTATGCTTTGGGGGCAAGACCAGCCCTGGGCTCATGGCGGAGGCAAGTAGCATTCCTGCACTCCTGACGGGCCCTGGGACCTGCACACCCAGCTGCCTGGGGGTTTGGCCGGCCCCTCTGCCTTCTATTTCAGGGAGGAAAGATGACCTGGTGAAACTCAGGTTTTGCTTTACTTGTTAAAGCCAGACAGGAAGATGCTCCCCAAGTCATGGCGTGGGACCTGGGACCGCTGTGGGTCCCACAGTAAGACTGCTTTCACAGTAACACTGAGTCAGACTGTTTTAACAGTAACACCGAGACCCTGCCTGCGCTTGGTGCGCTGAAGTTCTCATAGCCTGGGGTGGAGTTTTCCAGAGGCCGTGTTTTGTGCTATCACAAGAGATAAGAACCCAGCCACTGTCTGTTAGCCAGATATTAAAGATTCGCGACAAAGAAAAAAACCAACGCCGCTCTTAACTTTTGTTTTCGGCAACAGTTATTTTTCATTAAAAATGTTATTTGTATTAAATATAGTGGCTTACTACTGTTATTTTAAAATAAGTATTAAAAATTGTTCATAGTTTTAACTTCTAATACAGTAAATATTGATAGATATAATCCCATGAGATGAGAAGTTCCTTGGGGTCCTTAATATTTTTAAAGAGCAGGTGTCTTAGCCCCTCTGCCCGTCGAGCCCCTGCAGGGACAGAGCTCACCTCGGTCTGGGGACAAGTTGGCCCGCTTCGCTGGAGGACTCTGCCTGTCCTTGTCTGAGGGCTCATACCGCTTCCTGCTCCCTTTATCAGCGGCCTGAAATAATGGAGGGAGCACAGTGAGGACGCATGGCCTGAGCTGTTGGCCACCAGGCGGAACACAGTGAAGGGAGCAGAGTGGTGACATCCTCACTCCCAGACCTGCTCTCTGCTCTTACAGGCCCTTCCTCTGGGCTCCCCCTTTGCCCACGTGGCCCCAAGTGCAGGCAGGGCCCACAGTTTTGGGGCCTTCATTCTCTGTAGCAAAGGTGCCAGCAGAGACGCTGTGCTCCCTGAGGGCTACAAGCCAAGAACAGGATCCTAGTGGTCTCAGCCTCTCGCTCTTTTAGTCCCATGGGGCCTTGGGGACATCAACTCACAGAGGCCAAGTTTGCTTTGCTCCCTGTCCCAGTGCTGCCCTGTGGGCACTGGCAAGCCCAGGCACAGGAAGGAGGGCCAAGGGTGCATGTTCTCAGGGGCAAGGGAAGCGCCCACTCCCACATGCGCTAAGGGAACCTGTCTACCCCCTGCCCATGCACCCCTCCATTTCTCACAGGGCTGTCTGTCAGGGCAGGAGGACGAGCAGGGGTGATATCCAGCCACCAAGTTTCAAAGGCCACTTGGCCCTCACTCAGTCTCAAGATGACCTTCGAGTGTGTAGTTTCCTGGAGCTCCCACCGGAAGTGCCTGCGGCCTCACCTTATTCAGCAGTGTCAACTTGATCTCCTTGTGGGCCACAAAGGCACCCTGCTGGGGCTGCCCAGGGGGAGCCTGCTGTGGGGTGGACGGCTGCTGGGTGGATTTCCCGCCTGTGGAAGGTTTCGAGGATTTGGGTGGTTGTGTGGACGAATCCCTTTTCCTCTTTTCCTCTTTAACGCCATCTTCCTTTTTAGATTTTCCTGTAGATGAGTAATGCTCGGTCATGCTCACCGACCTGGCATGGTGGTTTCCCTGCGCCACTTGGAGGAGGGGTGCGTCATCAGCCAGGGGATGGGTACACAGGGACGCCACTCGGAGGCCACCGCGACCTTGTGTGACTAGCTACACGCAGTGTCAACCAAGGCTACTTGTACCCTCTCTACACAAAGGAGCTGCCCCTCATGTGGAGTCACAAGGCACAGGATACAAGGAGCCCCTGTACCTTTCTCCTTCTTGGTCTGGGCTGGGGTGGGGGACCGAGAGCTGGCTGAGGACACGGGGCTGGCCAGGTCTGCGTACATGTCGTCCGAGTCCACACTGTGCACCGAGCTGCTGCTTGACGTGGCGCTAGACACCGAGGAGACACTGCTTACGCTCAGGGACCTAGACACACACAAGCCTGTTTGTATCCACATGCCCTGACGGCAAGACAGGCAGGGGCTGGAGGCCCCAGTGGGGGGTTTCTATGTCTACTTTCTCCAATTCCCATTTTTAAGGAACATGTACCCGTCAGTTTGAAATTTCAGAGGGGACTCTGGAGAGATTACAGGTGACACACAGTGAGGCACACTCGCATCACTAAGTTGAGGCCCCCTATTGTTTGCTGGGCAGGGACATGTGACTAAGTGTGACCCAAGAGGTGGGGACAAAATTTAGAGTCCGGTTAATGATGTACCACAAAGGGGGAGGGCATCAACCCAGCGCCATCAGACACTAGATCGCAGACTTCCTTAGCACATGGCGTGTCTCAGGAAAGCATGAAAATGCTGGCCAAGCTCATGGGTACTGGGTTGTCACAGCTCACGCTGCACAAGGACCCGAATGCCCAAAGCTGCCATGTCAGTTTCTGCTGAGTACTCTCTCCTATGCTGAGAAAGCACCAATCACTGTTTGCTCAGGTCGGCAGATGCTGGAGCAGGGGAGGGGGAAGGAAAGAGAACCCAATGACTTTTTAAAGGTTAGGTCTTTAAACCTATTTAGAAAGATTTAGGCAAATGTACATAAACCACCTGCTGCCTAGAAATAAAAGAGAAAGTTTGACTCAAGAAATCTAAGGACTGATTCAATACTGTCTTCTTTCTAAACAACGAAATAGCAGAATTCTTTTCTACTTATTCTTTTCTCAGATTTTTAAAAAAGTGGCTGTCCCCACCTGCCTCAGGCATAACAGACCGGGGCAGGACCCAGGCCTCCAGACGAGAACAGGCACGAGGGCCGATACTCCAGCCTCACTCAGACCTGCTGGGCTGGAAGCACCCTGGCTTCCTCAAGCCTGTCGGGCACTTGTGGGGACAGAGGGTGTCTGGGCCCCTCCACGTGCTGGGAGCTATTGGGCCAGGCTCCCTGCTATGTGAGCGTTAGTCCGTTCGCTCCTCCCCGTTCAGGTGCAGCCAGCCAGCCATGCTGCTCCTAACCGGCTCTTCGCCACAGGCCGCCTGAGGGAGAAGGATGCTCACAAGTGAGGCGACCTCTCCCCGGTTCCTGGACTCTGACTGAGAGGCAAGAGCAAGGGCAGAGGGGACTGGGGCCGGAGAGGTGCCAGCAATGACCTGGATCTGGAACTAGAGCCGCTGTAGCTGCTGCCGCTGCCGCTGCCACTGATGGTCCGCCTGCAACACAACCAAAAGTCCCGCCACTGACGTCTCTGCCGAATCGACAAAGGGAAGGTACACTCGCCTCAAAACCAGCTCAGATATTCTCTCCCCGAAACCACGGCTCATCATTGGCCTGATACAAATGTCTAACCAGTAACTTGCCAAAGACCTGGAAGTGGGTGGAGCTCGTTTTTTTTTAAGTACAACATTTTCTCAAAATAAAAACACTAAACTTCTCTTCAGCGTCCCCACTCCACCACTGCCTCTTTCCAGGGAAGGTTCTGGGTGCTGAGGAAGTGCCTTCCCTCCTCCGGTGGAGCAGTGGGGATGGGCAAACGCCTCCCATTGTACTCATGGGGAAACTGAGGCTCCATGAGGCAACATGACTAGCCAAAGCCCCACAGGTCAGGGACAGAATGGGTCCCTGGCCTCGACTGCCTTGCCTGGGAGTGCCTCTTCCCCCAGCCCTGAAACCAAACGTACAGATATCCCAGTGAGGGTCCCTGAGAGTGGTGTGCTCACCTCCTGGGGGGGGTCCGGGCTTGCCGCTCCCTCCTCCTGGCTTCCCGAGGGTCTCCTGGCTTGGCGGACTCTGGGGCGGGAGCAGTGGTCTTGGGGGCCTGTGGTGGTGCTGGAGGTGGGGCTGGCTTCTTCACCGCCTTCTCTCTGTGCCATGGGATGGAAGGAGGTCAGACCTGGTGGGGGGGCCCTGCCAATGACCTCAGGGTGTGTCAGTGGGGGAGGCCAGAGCAGCCGCTGATCCCGCATCACATCAGGCTCTCAGGATGTTTCTAAAGCTACTGAGCACCAGCCCTGCTTCCTGCTCACAGGCAGGAGCATGAGCAGGAGGTGAGTCGGCAGCAGGAAGACGGCTCCACCTGAGAATAGCTGAGAGCTGGTGCTGTGGTCCCCCAGACCTCCTGCCCCGAATGTGGGGGTGGCTCCGCGAGGGTACCCGAGGGCACACTCACGTGTGGAAACCACACTGCAGTTAAGAAAACAGCTACCAAAGCTTTCCTTCACTGCCCGTGTGGGGAAACACTCAATTGTTTTAGTGGCTCTGAGACTCCCGACTCAGGGAGCACACAGCACGCACCTATCAGAGACCCTGTCAACAAGTGACATCAGCAGGAAACAGAGTCTTGGGTGAAAGCAAGCTGCTGAGCAGCGCGCTGGGGGTGGATGAGAAATGCAGAAATGAAAGTGCATCCTGTGTGACTGCGAAGCCGCTGCAGGGGTTACAGCATCTGCACTATGTGGCCTCACATTCGTTAAACTCACTGAATGGTACCATTTAGATAGACGTGGTGCACCGGACGTAAATTATACCTCCATACCATTCATGTAAAAAAGTGAGCTGCTCCGGATTCCCTCAATGTTTCTGAGGCCTTATTATCTCACTCTGTTCAGGATGACAAATCTATAGGATAAGAGCTTTTCAGTGCCTGCCACGCACTGGTTTTGGGGCTATTTCCTGCTAAACGAGTAACAACCTGTAAGAACAAGTCAGAAAGCAGGGCCTGCGACAGTGGCAGGGACAGGCGTGCAGGGTGCCCACAGGCTGCCCTGCCCCTCAGGTGGCAGGATGAAGTGCCTGGCTGAGACACTGCAGGTTAAGTGCTGTGCTGTTGGTGTAAAAAGTTCTAGACGTTTCAAACTTTCCCCATTAGTCACATCTACTGAGAAGGATCAATGTGACCAACTCCAGGAACAGCAAAGAAGGTGAAGGTGAGGCAGAGCCTTGCAGGCTGCTCCTTTCCAAGCATCGCAGACAGAGCCCCAGGGCAGAATGAGGTGGGACCCCCCCCATCTCCTGCCCAGTAAGAGCGGAACCAGGGGGCTGTGCTGTGCTCGCTCTGAACCCCAAGGAGCGCCATCACCACACTCCGTACTGGAGCACAGGCGTGGCATATGGCCCCGAGGTCCGCACGCTGGGAAGTGAGGCCAAGCCTGCGCCCTGCAGCCTCCAGAGCCCGATTCCCTGCGCTCTGCCCACCTCCAGGGGTCCTGTCTCCAGTTCTCCTGGGGCTTCTCCATAGACATGAGAAGGAGGGAGAAGGCTACAGGCTGCCAGCCTGGCCTGACCGCTGGGCACTTACCCTGCTTTCCCGGGAGGCGGAGCTGGCTCCCCCTTGGTTCTGACAGAAGGTCTGTGTGGGGAAGGCGTTGGAGATGGGGACGGGGATGAGGAAAAGGACCGGGACCTACGGAATAAACAGAGGTGTGAGGAGGGCGTGCCATGGTGCCGTGGTCCGAGGCTGCGCACACAGGAGATGCCGCCCCAGAGTCAGAGAAGGCCACTTGTTTCCACCTGTTTGCGTCAAATGTAAAATGGCTTTCAGACAGTTCTGGGTTGTTCTGTAAAATACACTGCCAGAGAGGAGAGTGCTGAGAGGACAGATAGTAAGCATGCTGGTGAGTCCTCCTGAGGCCCTGGGAACCGTGTGGGCAGGATAGGACGGCACAGGCTCTGCTGTCCATGCTACGAAACCCCAACAAGGAGACACACAGCCTGACCGGGCATGGCAGCATGGGCAACAGGGAAGGCCAAGCAGGGCACCCGAGACCCAGGTGGCTGCAAGGTGGGGGCGGTGAGGGTGGCCCCGACTTGGCCGGCAGCACAGGCCCGCAAGTAGAGGTGACAGTGCTGTGAGGTAGAGGCTGACCTGGCCCGGGGCGTGTTCCAGCTGAAGGACATTGTGCTGAGCTCAATGTGGACACAAGCTGCAGGTGTCAAGAGGGTGGACAAAGCGCCAGGAAGGGGGCCCTGGCGTGGAGGAGTTCACGGAGGCAGGCCCTGGCCAGGCTGCTGGCCCCACTGTCCCGGGATTCGCACGACGTCACACAGGAGGCAACCCTTTAAAAGGCTCATGGGTTTGCTCATCTTTTCCCTACTTAGAAACTGTCACGTGAGATTTCCGACGTTTTCAGCCAGGCAACACCAACAGCTAAGTGCAGGCTCCTGCAGTCACACGAGCTGCGATGAATGAAGACAGAGCCGCACAGGAGAAACGCCCGTTTCTCCTCCTGTCCTCACACTTGCTGCTCTTGCTGGGCGGCCCACAGGACACAGGAATGCCAGGTTCCCTTCCAAGAAGCTCACGCAACACTGCAGCCCCGTGTGGGTCACCTTGGCCCCACACCCATCCCTCAAAAGGCGGCTGCAGAGCCAATGCCCACATGGGTGCTACAGGACAGTCTGCTCATGTCCTCAGGGACTGCGTGGGTCTGCCCAGGAGCAGGCCAAGGCGTGGAGCTGGGGAAGAGGTCTGCTGAGGGACGGACACTGCCACGGGTCCCAGGCCCACGTCAGCACAGTATGAACATAAGCCACTGGAAGGTTAAGTGGTGAAGAAAGTGCACCTAATTTTGTGACAATGGCTAAGCGGTTCATGTCCAAACAGGAAATAGTCTGCAGCTTACGAGGCGAACAAACTGGTTTGGGACACAAGGCTGGGTCCTGAGTCGAGTTTCTTTAGAACTGGGTGACGAGGAGGCCAAGCATCCCTCTTGGGGTCCACCTCCTGGAAGGGCAGCTGGGTTCCTGCTGACTCTCCTGCTTGCCGCTGACGCCCCCACCGTGCCTTACTCAGCAGGAAGGGCCTGGCAAGCCTGCCGGGCTGACACCGGGTCTCTCTCTGGCTGTTTGTAATCTTGGTCCTTGTCACAGCGTCACCAGGCCTGTCCCTGATCTCAGAGACTACAATGCCATGGGGCTTTCTTCCCAGTCTCTCCAGGGTCAACGGCACATGCACAGGAAACATGGTAGGTAACCCCACAACACTGTGATTTCCCAAACTTCCCAATTTCCCAGCTTTGCTTCAGGCATCTCCCCACAGCTCACAGCCTTGTTTCTTAAATAAAGCCACATACGAGGTCTCACCCATTGTTGATACTCTGATCGATGTCTTTTCAATCTTCCACGTCACCTCCTACAGGCAGCACGCCATGACTGCCCATGACTGGCAGCCCTGGGTACTGCTTAACTCCTGGCAGGAAGGTTGTGAGGCCCCAGGGCTCACAGCTGACCCTGTAGACTCCCTTAGGTAGAGGTCTGCTTTTTTTTTTTTCAAGGGTATTGCTCTGCACAAGATTCAACATTCATGGAAAACAGGTCCCACCTATCACCTATTTTGTTTGTTCCACAGCCCACTTAAAATGTTAACTTCATAGTCAATTCAATAGCTTCCACGATCTAATGCTGTTCTAATTCTTTCTACAACTGTCCTAAAGTAAGACTGGCTGCCAGGAAGGGGTGCCACTGTGGGGCGACAGCTAACTGCAGGATGAACTGGTCCGTTTATTCCCAAAACATCTGGTGATAAGCTTCCCAAAGACTTGTGTGTGTGGAGAGTGTGCGTGTGGGTCTCTGTGTGTGTGTTGCCTTGGGATTCTAGCACACCCAAACACCAGGCCAGCGTAGGTGCTGTTTCTGAACCGCCTCCCAACGCGCACCCGCAGTTTGTTAGCTGGTTGGCACCCTGCCATGTTGTCTTCAGAATTTACCATGACACAGGTGACTTGGTTAGACTGTTCTGACAACAGTATCTGGAAGAACACCGTCCGCAGAGACCTGCCATCACATGGGCCACACCCAGGTGCCCCAGTTCACTGTGCCCGCCAACCCTGGGGTGTACCTGGACCGGCTGCCTGAGAAGGAGCTGTGTCTGGAAGACCGGCTGGAGTAGGAGCTGTAGGATGAGGATGGGGACCGCGACCGGGACGAGCCAGAGCCCGAGTAGGACGAGGACCGTGAAGATGACCTAGAGAGCCGAGGGGAAGAGAGGAGAGGCTGGGCCTTCCTAACCCCACCCGCCCACTGGTGCTGGGCCTCAGGTGCCAACACTGATGACATGGCCACACTCGTACCCCTTGCCACACACCCCCCCGATGTACCCCACACACTCACCCCCCCCATGCCCCCCACACACTCACACACACCCCCTTCAGACACCTTTGTGGACATGCTGCAGTCCCACCCCCTCTGGCGGCAGTGGTATTTAGAAAGCGAGACCTGCATGCTGGGTGTCTGTGTTGCTGTGACAGAACTCCCAGGCCCTCAGTGGACGGAGCCAGGACATGTGTGCCTACGTGCAGCGGAGTGTCTAACCACACACACGCGCAAGAGTTTTCCTACATCTGTCCATCTGTGCGTGTGGTGAACCCTGAATCCACATTGGTACCTCCAGGCCCCACCTAACACCCCGACTGCCCTGGCTGCCCCATTTCTGATCTGTAATGCCTTTCTCTAATGGAGATACCCAGCTCTCACCATCCACGACTTCCTCACTTGTTTGTTCAGAGCTAGTGTACACACAGGTTTCAAAGCTGTTACCCCCAACTTGCAGGAGAAACAGATGGACTGTATAGAGAGTGAAGCTGCTGGTCACTCCTCAGGGCATCTCCCAGGGTGACCCAGGCACGCTTTCTCCCCTTGCTGACCACCCCCACCTCGGCTCACTGGCCAGGTCGGTGTTCTCTGGGTCGCCCACATCCTAGCTGATCTCCACATGTGCAGTCTTGCTGCTGACGCTCCAGCACTCACAATTACTCAGTAAGTCTCGGCTACACTTCAAACGCCCATCTCATTACCGACTCAGCCCCAGGCAACGAGGGCACATCACCCCGGTGGTATTTATGAACAGCCACTCGCACTAACCGGCCTCCTTACCTGGAGGAATTGGAGGCAGAGGCTGATGAGGCTGATGTTTTGCGACGCCTTCGTGCTCGGCTAGGGGAGACTGATAACCCGAGTTTCTTCTTGGGAGACTTAGACCGTCGCCAAGGGTCCTTCCATTCGTCTGCTCGCTTCACCTGTGGCCCGGTGGAGGCCGTCTCCTTCTTTGGTGGCTCAGCTTGCCGGCTAAAATCACAGAGGTGTTAGCAATTCCTGGGCCACCTTCCATATGACAGTATCGCTATTTGGTGAAAGAAACTTGAGAAGTGAGATGAGGACACAATTGGCTTATTTGAGGAATGTCTGAACAACAAAGTGTCATCAGAAGAGGTTGCAGACATTCCACCTACTACAAAACTTACCTTGAACAAGACAAGCAGAGCTCTCTCCATAAGTGGTTTCCACTCACACGTGTCTTTTTCAGGGGAAGAGTCATCTTTCCCCTTCACGGTACCTAACCATATTGGTGTTTCCTGTTTTGGGTGTAATAATTTATTGAATTCCTGTCTTCCTCACTATACTGCAAGCTCTGGGAAGGACAGGAATGGAGTTGGCCTCACCTAACATATTCTCTCTACAGCTGGCACACAGTAGGTGCACAATACTTAGGAAATTAAAGGGTAATGAAGTATTTTTTGTTGTCAAATGCATTAGAACTTTTGTCAGTTATCAAGCCTAAGTCTCAAACATTTCCTTTGTTCTGACTTTGGTTTAAGTGGACTGGTTTAATTCACCCAGAGAACATCCTGATTAAAACCGCAGACAGAGAGATAAGAGAAAGGCCCAGAGAAAGTCACAGGTGCTCCTATACAATAGCCATTAACTGCAAGTGTCCAGACTGAGGGCTGGTGGGCTGGTGAGAGGAGACTCTGCCAGGCTCGGTGGCAATTCCTCGCAAACCCTGGCTGGGCAAGGAAGTGCTGATTACAGGTAGACAGATGAGACTAACTGTAAATGAATCAAGGCCTAAACGTGAAAACCACACATTGCACTGGAGAACCCGGGAGGGGAGGAAGGTGGCGGTCACCAAGTCCTGACTGTGGGAGCCCGCTTGCCCCTGCCCGGGTGGAGAGCAGGAGGCTCAGCAGCCCTTCGGAGGAGGTTCAGCACCAAGCCGGGTACCCCTCGTCCTGAAGAAATACCCACAAATCTAGACATCCCCACTTAAACGTGAGCTCATTCGCAGAGTCCCATAACCATTACCAACAGTTTGTTTGATATGATGGTATCTGCTGGCCCTGTGATTTTTTTTTAAACTTTTATTTTTGTTAAGTGTGTTTTTCCAGGACCCATCAGCTCCAAGTCAACTAGTTGTTTCAATCTAGTTGAGGAGGGCGCAGCTCGCAGTGGCCCATGTGGGGATCAAACCGGCAACCTTGTTAAGAGCCAACTGAGCTAACAGGCTGCCCATGATTTTTTTTTTCTTAATTAAAAATATTACATAAGTGCATTGGAAAATTTTTGGAAAATATAGAAAGACAAGGAAATCAAAATCCTGTTATCTCGCTCCCCAGGGACAGCCAACGTTTAGCATTTCTGTATTTTCTTTCCGCCTCTTTTCTTTTCCACGATGCACACTCACACGTGAGCTCACACTCACTCTAACCACAGCTGGGACCTGCCTGTGACTGCTCAGTCGGCAGTGGGCGCATGTCTTCCCACATTGTCCATTTCTTGATTGTGTGACAATTCACTCAGGTGTTACATAACCTGAACATTTCTACACTGTTAGCTGTTTCTAACTTTAAAAAAACATACAAACAACATTCAAACGACCCTTTATATATAAATCTCATGGACACCTTGTTTATTTAAGGAGAAATTCCTAAGAAGTGGAACCTAAGAAGTGGGTCAAAGGAGAGGCATTTTACAGGTCTTTGGTGTATTGGCAAACATTTTCCCCAAAAGTAAAACCAATCTATACTCATCCTGCAGTCGGAGGTGCCCCCTTGACCTCATCCTCCACAATGCTGGGCTCCTGGGTTACCAGTGAAATACCACAAGCACCACCAGACAAAAATCCTGGCAACTGCACACGCAGAAACAGGCTCCTGTTTGTTTTGAGCTGTACCTCCAATGGCTGGAGGGCTGTGTCCTCTGGGCCTCCTGGCGCCTGTGAATTCTGGTCGTCTGCCTTGTTCTTGGCCAGTTTTCTAGTAAGCTCTTATATTTTGAAGAATTGGAACCCTTTCCCAGGCTAATTGCTTTTTGTAGTTTTTTGTAGATTGACACCCAGAGCATAAATCGTCAAATCAATTCCTTTTCCTTTTCTCGTATAGTTTTCTTTTATGCTTGTAGAGCCCTTCTCCATTCTAAGTCATATTCACTTGCATTTTCCTTCTAGTTGATCTAGAGTTTCTTTCCTGCAGCACTGGCTAACCAGCTTCTTTCCCAAATGGTTTATGATGAGATTTCACCTTTGATGTATATAAATTCTTATTCTGAGGGAGTGCTCATAGGTTGTGCTCTCCTGTTAATCATTGTCTCATTCTAGAAACATATCTGCAAATAGGTCCCCAACATACAGACGGTCCCCCAATTACAATGGTTTGACTTAAGATTCAACTTCATGACGATGCGAAAGTCATACACATTCAGTAGAAACTGTACTTTGAATTTTGATTTTTTTCCCCAGGCTAGTGATATTTGGTACAATGTTCTCTCGTGATGCTGGGCAGCGGCAATGACCCACGATCACGAGGGCCAACAATGGATCCTCTGGGGTATTCACTGTGTTAGATGATTTTGCCCAACTGTAGGCTGACTTAATGTGTTCTGAACGCGCTTAAGGCAGGCTAGGCTGAGCTATGATGCTCAGTAGGTTAGGTGCATTAAATGCATTTTCAACTTACAGTAGGTTTATCGGGACGTAACCCCATTGTAAGTCGAGGTGTCCCTGTAGTTAAAATGCCTGCTGCTCTTCATTTTCAAAGATTACTTGGTACATCTTACCTATCTTTACCCACAGAAGAACTTCAGCGACATAGTCAGGCCCTGCTCCCCCAGTCCCACTGGGCTTTAGATTAAAATGTTATTAAACTTACTAACAGAATCTTGCCATTTATTCATGTCTTCTTTTATGGGTGTAAGCAAAGGGTAACAGCTTTCTTCATAAAAGGTCCTGACTTTCTGGAGTAGATTTTTAGTTATTTGAATTCTCCACCACCAGCATCTCAGCATCTTGGCTTATACCTGGTTTTGCTGTGACCAGCATCTAGTTATATTAGATCATTAACATAAAAACCATTGCCTGTTGATATTTTCAGAACTGTTCAATCTACCCACTAGCAAGTTCCATGCCTACTATTTGCCAAGAGCCGTATACCAGGAGCAACACCCAACACTTAAAACTGCCCTAAGGACACACTAAATTGAGGGACAAAATCCTTGTTACCTCAGCCCAAACCCCTATAGCTACTGCCACATAAGCTCATAAACGTGTCCTCCTGGAAAGGTAATCCGGGAAGGAAGTGAAACCTGTCTGATGGTTCCAGCCTGCCGCAGGCCATCCGGGAAGTGCTTTCACCTTTATACTTCCTGTGTTATTCTCAACCTAAAATACAACAGGGAATGCAACACCTTGGTCACCAGGTCTTTCATTAGTCATCAGAGTGGCCCAGTTTTGTCAACCTGCAGCCCTCCTACCAGGTAATATGGGAGAGCCACCTCACTATAGAAATTTAGTCTCCTTTTCCTTCGTTTCCTAGTTCCTTAGCCCCTGGCCTTGATTCCTCTTCTAATCAGTTTCTGAATCTTACACTACAGATTGCTCCTAGCCTGCATCACAGAATGTCTCTCAGATAACTACTTAAAAGCCTGTGACTTCCCAACGTCCCCAAAGCCATTCCGGATCCCCCAGGCCAGTGTACTTGTTGATTGCTCTTTCCAACCCATTCTGGGCCCAGCTCTTGGACAACTGATGCCACCTGAATGACTGGTTGAATGGCCACAGGCTCTACAGAGCTAATGGATTTATTAATTAAAATCTATTTTTCCTCATTCCGGGGCCTTGGCGATACAGAGGACACCCCAGCAAGATTGCCAGCCCCAACCAAAGAAGCCAGGCGGATCTCGGATCTTGAGACCCTGTCCTCTCATCTGAGGTCAGATGGGGCAAGAGTTCCGTGAATCCCCCAATAGGTAGGGACAGCGCTACACCCCTGCCCAGCAGGAAGCAGATACAGAAACACAGACCTTCTGTCCCTCAATTTCCCATAGAGATTTTATGGGGATCACGTCTCTGAAGGGGAAAACCAGGCAGGCAGTTAGATATAGGCATCGGGTCTCTGCATTACTGCCCAAAAGACCTCCCCTCTTTGTCCAAAACTTCCCCTTTTCATTGTAAACAAATGGGTACAAGATACCCAACTAGATCAAACCGGCCACTCACACCTGCAGTCTAAAAAGATGAGGTAATAGCCTCGTGTCAATCAAGTGGTCCCATGCCCAGAAAGGAACAGCCCACTCTAGAGAAAAAAAAGGATAAAAACCCCAAGTCCTCGCCAGTCAGGCTCTTTTTGAGCCCGGGCCCTTGACCCCTTTGGGCCTTTTTGCCTTTTGAGCCTCTTCTTTTTGCTCGGCCCACTCCAAACTCTTTGGAGCGCACTTTTTCTCCTAATAATGTCACCTTGGGCCTTGAGCCATTCTCTACTGCTCGGGTTCGCTTCTATTTCTTCGAAGTGTACTGTCTCTTCTAATAAACTACTCTTTCACCACTTTATTTCTGTGTCTCGTTCAATTCTTTGCTCAAGACGTCAAGAACCTGGACATGGCGCTGAGGAGGACTCACTCTCCGGTAACATAGGGAGAGAGAAACAGATGGAAATTAAGGGAGTGATTCATGAAGCAGCCATGACCTTACTGAAAGTTCTTGCTGTCGTGATGGAAAAGGAGAAAACATGCTGTACTCTGTCCTCATCATAGTTGGAAAAGAAAACCACTTGAGGCCACAGAGAGGTGGCCAACGCAGGCCTCCATAAGCTTTTAAGAGTCAACGCTTCCTTACCAGGAAGAATCTCTCACTAACTCTGGAGACTATGGGTTTCCAAATGAGCTGGCTCCTTTAACAGGCCTGGAGGTGTCCCTAAAGTCTCTCATTCTCTGGGCTTGTGCCAGGGGTGGGCCTGAACTCTGCCATCACCCCCAGAGTCAGCCCTACACAGATGGAGCCAACAGCTGGCGCCACTTTCCCTCTGAAGGGCCAGTACCAGGCCTGGCAGTGACCCCAGTTTAAAAAGTGAAAATAGGGCGGCTGGATGGCCTCGGTTGGAATGCGAGCTCTGAGCAACAGGGTTGTCGGTTCGATTCCCACATGGGCCAGTGAGCTGCGCCCTCCACAACTAGATTGAAGACAATGAGCTGCCACTAAGCTTCTGGAGGGGCGGCCGGATGGCTCAGTTGGTTAGAGCACAAGCTCTTAACAACAAGGTTGCTGGTTCAATTCTCACATGGGATGGTGGGCTGCGGCCCCTGCAACTAGGATTGAAAATGGCGACTGGAGTTGGAGCTGAGCTGCGCCCTCCACAACTAGATTGAAGGACGACTTGGAGCTGATGGGCCCTGGAGAAACACACTGTCCCCCAATATTCCCCAATAAAATTGATTAAAAAAGTGAAATTAAAAAATACATGAATGAATAGTATAGGTGATTCCTGGATATGGCCAATCATGCAGTGGGCACAAGAATGAGGTAAGTTTAAGGAGCACTCCGTGTCCATGAGTCATTCTGCCAACCACCAAAGTCAAAGATGAATGAGCCGAGTCCCAACTGGTTTCTCTCCCCCGACTTGGGGGACCCAAACCAGGAAGAAATGGCTTTAGACTTGGATGCAGAACTTAAATCAGCTCTTTTAATGGCAGATGTTTTGGAAAAAATGACTAAATTAACAATCAATAACAAATTCATTAAAAATTCTATTTGGGAAAAATGTTCATATGACATTGGGAAAAAGCGGGGGAAGAAGCAAAACCTGTATGCTCCCCAACTCTCACACACATGCGGTGTGGGAGTGTGGCCAAGCTCTAACAGCGGCAGGCATCTCTAGGCCATCTTTTCTTCCTTACTTTTCTCTTTATTCTTTCAGAAGTTTTCCAACCTTTCCTAAATCATCATGGTTTAAATTATTACAAGAAAACGTTTATATAAAATGTTTTTCCATTTCTGCAAAGCAAATCTTTCAATACTGTTGACGAGTGCACACTATTCACTGGTTTTAGTGACATGTTCTCATGTCTTACAGGAAGCTCAAAGGAGAAAGAAGGTGGTGCCCCTGCCCACTGATCTCAGGCTCTGGAGTGGAAAGTGGCTTATAAAGGGCACCCTGTCGAGGACATGAGTCCTTAACTGTCTCTAAAGGCAGCACCACCAGGGACAGCGGAAGCTGCCCTGCGCACAGCAGCAAATGAAACACAGACCCAGTTAGGAAGGGACAATAACTAAGAACAGGGCTTAGGCCGATGTGCCCTGGAAACCCTGGTGAGGCTGGCATCTCCGACCACCCAGGTCCCCCGGTGGTCAGACAGGTCTGCTGGGCTGCGGGGTTGCGGTCATGCCGGTGCCTTGGGCCGATGGCAGAGAAGTCAGGCTGTACTGCTTTCTGAGAGCCCAAGATACCTGAGGCTGAAGCCTTTCTCTCACTGGATGACAACACCCCCGAAGAGAGGCGGGAAAAATAGGGATCAACTGCATCCAAACAGAAAACAGCAGGCTTGCCACCCACTAAAGCCCTGTGTGCAGGTGAGCCACGTAACAAGTTGAAGACGTGACAGGGGAAAAAACCCAGCTGAATGGAAACAGTTGGTAAGAGAGGACCTCAGTCAGGAATACTGACATCAAGAGCTGGCTGACCAGTTTGGGATTTGCATAAACACTTCTAAACATACAGGGGGAAAAAACCCTCCAGTAACCTCTGACGGAGGAAGTGGCCTTCCCCAGGCGCAGCTACCACACAATCTTATCACCCGGTCCCCGGTCCTTTGTTCAAGGCCACAGAGAGACTCCAAGGGACAGAGGTCAGCTGTCCTACGGCTGTCAAAGAGAAATGTCATAGTAAAACACAACAAAGCGTTCCTGAGTCAACTCGGGACACGCTCACATCTTACATCAGCACAGAGGTGTTAGTGCCGATGATGCAATGTGCTCAAAACATGTCTGGAAACTCCGACCTGGGTGGCTGCCAGGTTTGGGGTCAAAGGTAATAAAAGATAAAAAGGATGAAGGTTCTTCTAAAATCAAAAGGGTTAAACATGTAATAAAGATACAGGAAAAGGGGGAAAAAAGATACAGGAAACTCGAAGCACGTGGATTTCCTCTTAACTGAACTCACTCACACTCATGTCTGGAGAAGCCTGTCAGCAGTTCCTCTGCTATTTCATCGGAGAAGCCTCGTGGAGCATTATACTCTGCTCACTTCCGTTAGCACCGAGCTTCTGCTCAGTGGGTCCTGAGTGTGCTAGGGGCTGCCACGCCCCCTTCCTGGACTGGGGGGCGTCCCTCCTGCCCCCAAGTGCACCCTGCTCCACACTGCACGAGGAGGAGGCTCCTGTCCCAGCGCACCCGAGGGCATGCCTGCTACAGAAGAAACTGAGTCCCAGTAATCGACACTCCCTCCTGCAGGCCCACCTGGAATGCAGTCCTTCGCATTCCCCATCCAGGACTATCCTTGCGTTTTATGATCCACCCCGCCGGCTGTAACCCCTCCTCCAAACTCCGCTGCGCTGTGTGGCTCTGTCTTAGGGACCCACACACAAGTAAGAATGTGATCTAACTTGTATTTCCTATTCGTATTTCCCAACTCTGCGTCCCTCACAGGACCGAGTAAAAGGCCTACAGCACACGCCAATGCATGCTGAATCAGTGAGGCCCAGAGCAAGTCCCAGAACCCTGCCAATTCCAGAGCCCAGAGTCCGGCCCTGAGCAGATGGCCCTGGGCTATCCAAGGGCCCGTGGACTTATACTACGGGCTGCCATTGCGGGCGACAGTCCTTCCAAGGGAGGCTTGAGGAAGTGGGGGGCAGGATAGGCTTTCCCCAGCCAGAGAGGCATTCAGAGATGACAGAACCATCACTTTAATCCTCAGATTTTGAAAACATATTTGAACTTGATAACGAGGTAAACCTGAGAGAAATGTAACTGCTAACAAAGGTGACACTTACGATCCCACTCACATTTTAATTTCGGGATGAATAGAAAGAAAAATAATCTGTACTGTTTCAAGTGGTGGGCAGGTATCATCAAGATTTCCTTTCCAAAGTGAGGGTCTGTCATTCAAATACATTTTCTGAATTTCTAAGACTATGAACCTTGCCCTAGGTTCTTTATTTCTTCACTTCCCACCCTTGTTCTCCAGTGAATACACAGCTATGATTGTAAACGGAGTAAGGCTCAGACAGGCTCGAGAATGCTTCTAATTCAGGATTGTATTTGTCTTCATTTGTACGTACCTAATTCCTACCCATATCAGATGTCTATACTTAGCTTTGAATACACGAGAGACCACTATCTTCATCTTTATCAAATAGTTGGGCAATTTCTGGACAATTCAGTGGGTAAGGAGTCAAGAAGTTAAACAGAATATACTTTTTCTTCCTGGGCAAAATGACTTTCTCTGAGCCAAGCAATTAAGCCCTGCCCAGGACACATTAGAATGAGCGATTATAAAGGTAAAATAGGTTTATTAAAGTCTCAGGGGAGTGCCTTTTGCGCTAACAGAAATATCAGTGACTATTTGAGAGCCCAGCCTGTGTGGTGGGGGTCTAACTCTGGCTCATCAGGGACCAGTAAGTATCATGACAGAGCCAGGAGCAGAGTGGGAGGTGACCTACCCATCACAGGGCCTCAGGACAGCACCACCCTGCTTCCTGGGTTACACACATCCTGTGTAACTGCTGAAGGCAGGCCAGGTGTGCTCGTCTGACACTCAGGCTCAGTGAAGGTGTGAGACTCCACCCCGGGGGTCTAGGTACAATCAATCCCAACCCATAATATTCAAATTCAGGAAATCAATAAACTCCACCAGATGAGACGTGCACCTCAATGGGATGACACTGAAAGGTGGAGGTGAACCCCTGGCTGCTAGAGGCAAAGGAAACAGAGAGGAAACCAAGATGACCAGCACCACGCTGTACAAGGCTGGAGAGGCTGCCGCGCCTAAAAAAACAGCGGGGGAAAGAGTCACCAAAAGCTGAGGGAAACCTAACATTGCCCCCCCAAAAAAAGACAGCAGAGTCCCAGGGACCAGTCAGAGCAGACCTGAGTGATTGTCACCCTTCTCTCTAGAGTGGCAGAAGGCCACACAGCCTCAGCCACAGCCGTAAGGGCGAGTCTGAGCTACAGAGACACAGAGGGCAGTGATCCCGCCTGCAGCACGTTTACTGCTGTTACCCTCCCTGACTGCAGCTATTCCCTGCCCCAAAGGACAAGGCGACACCAGTGCTTCTGAGTTTTTCTGGGAGAGTTACCAACCACTTTGCAGAAGGCTATGCATGCTCGCTGGCTGCCAACCTGCCCTGGGAACCCTGGTGCGTCTCAAACTGGAGGCTCACAGGTTGTCACTTCAACGCCAGGGCCACATTGAGGGTGAAGTGACAGCCCACCAACCACCTGTGCTGAGAGCCAGTGCACAGGGCATGGCAGCCCCCGGCGATGAGAACCCCATGTGGGAAATAATTAGGCTTCAGTGAGTGTGAGGAAAGGAATGGGAACCAGTTCTCCCTTATGAGGATTAAACAACTCTCCTAGGAAATGAGGAACCTGCCATTTCAACCCCAAGGGGCACCATCAAACCTCAAACGCCCATCTGAATAGTCAACAGCTTTAAAGATAACAGGTAGTCTGAGCAATTCCTCCAGGGACAGTCCCAGTTACTATTTATATCTGGAAAGAAATTAATTCACCTAAGCCAAAGGACATCCTAATTCCCTGCCTCAGCTCCACCCAGAAAGCACACCCACTGGCTTGGCTGTAAAGAGTAGGTTTCACAAAAGGGATTTCCCCCTATCTACATCGAGGTAGAATTGGTTAAAAGGTTCTGTTCTATCTAAAAATAGCCCCAGTACAGGAGTAGGCAAAAGTTCTCAAATGGCCTAATTATAAAAGGAAAACCTGGGTGAAGAGTGACACAATCTCTAAATACAGGGACACTGCATCTAGCCTGGGAGACGTACAGAAAAACCGAGATGTCCCTGACGTAGAGATTTGACAGAAGTCAGCTCACCAATTACCTGTCCTAGACAGGTACTTACAGCGTGGGGAGGTGAGGGAGAACGGCAGGAAAGAGGGCCGACAGGAGGGGATAGAAGGGGGCCTTGGTATCCTGCTGGCCTGCTGGGCCTGTGACTCTCTCTCCGGGTAAAGGAGCATCTCGGCTTAAAGCTCTTATTGGCTGCCGAGTAAACAGAAGAACGACCGTATTTCATTAGTTTATCATCGTCCACTCCTACTTATATCCACTGGACCCTGCGAGTAATATTCCCAGTGCAGATTCTGTCCTCACACAGTGGCTGAAGACAAAAGCTTCCCAAGTGGTTCTTTCTGGAAATAGCTATGTCATCCTCCTATTTTAGGTGAGAAAAGTTCTTTTCATCCAGCTGGTGATGAAAAATTCGCACCTGTTGAAGGCTAAACAAACACGCTCTACGTAAGAGGGAGATCATATAAAGGTATTATACGAGGGAAACCCAGCCGCCTCCTGAAGTGCTCATGCCAGCTCTGGCTGATGAAAGGAGCCAGGAGGCCATGCTGGAAATTCTGTTCTGGCGACACCTCAGCCCTCAGGCTGGTAACAAGGCTGGCAGGGATCCAGCCAGGGGATCAGAGATGGGGTTCAAGACCCCCTAGCACTAATGAGACAGGCTAAATCCAGACCACGTGATGCGAGTGCCCCCCCTCTGCTGATGGCAGTAGGTGCTGGGGGGTGGAAGCCCACAGGGGAATAACTGAGAGTTTGTGGAGGAAAAGAAGGGAACAAATCAGGTCAGAAACCAGGGTGGGGTGTGGGGAGAACAGACCCACACAGTTTGGTGAGAAAAGTGCATCTGATTTTAGGAAGAACTTAGTCAAGCTTCCTGATCCCTGACCTACAAGTCGTGCAGCTGAGTTATCACTGATCCTTTCCTCGCTTGAGAGTCTATAGTTACGCAAACATAGGATTTGGAGGCTGTTCACAGCAATCTGCTACTTGGGGGCCAAGCCAATACATGCCCCCACATTTAAAACACTCTTTTTGGATTCCTATGCACTTTGCTCTGAAGAAGGGGGCAGGCAACACTGGAGATACAAGTGAGCACTAAATGGGCATCTGTCCCACAAGTTAGTAACCAGCAGAGAAACACAACCGACCTGTGCGGCTGTCCTCCAACCGTTTCTCTAAAAAGTACACTTGTGGGTATAAAAACCCTCTCCTGGGTCCCTCCGCTGGAAATTCAGATACCTGGTTTGAAAGAGCTGCCTGGCTTCTCGGAAACAAGCAAGGTTAGTAGGGGCTGGGGAAGGGTTGGTAGTCTGAGTAAATATGAGTAAATACACTTGGAAACCACTTGCTAATGTGATTCAGGAATCCATGGAGTTACATGGGCAGTGATACCGTAGCCATTCACTTGCCTGTCTTTCTTGTCTCTCTGCTTAAGACCAGAGATCTGGATACACATCAAAACAGAGCCATTTTATGAATCTGGAAAGCAGACTGAGTTAGGTCGATTGCAGTACTCAGTCTGCAATTTTACCAATCCTACAGCACTCACTTGTATCACATAAGGTACAAACACAGGCTGCTACTAAACCCAAACTCATTTACGGCCTCCATCAAGTTCATGAGCGTCAGCTCCATGCCAGCCCTGAGACTACAGGGCCTTCCAGGGGATTTACATGCTAGAAGGTAGAAGGTCAAAGATGATAACAGATAAGTGAATCAGGCACAATGAAACAGGGTGGGAAGATAGGAGTGAGTGGGGAGACCTGCATGCGTAGTGACAACCTATAGAAGGGATAAAATAAATAATTGCAAACCATATATCTGATAAAGCGTTAATATAAAAAATATAACGAACTCCTATAACTCAATAGCAAAAAAAAACAAATAATCTCAAAAAATGGGCAGCGGATCTGACTAGTTTTCCAAAGATGACATATAAATGACCAGCAGACATATGAAAAGGTGCTCAACATCACTAATCATCAGGGACATGCAGATCAAAACCACAAGATATTCCCTCACCCCTGTTAGGATGGTTATTATCAAGAAAACAAGAAATAACAAGGGTTGGCAAGGATGTGGAGAAGGGGGAACCCTGATGCACTGCTGGTGGGAATGTGAACTGGTGCAGCTGCTGTGGAAAAAGTATTGAGGCTCCTCAAGAGGTTTAAAGAAAATGAAACTACCACATGATCTACTTAGCAAGTCAATCCCACTTCTAGGTATATAGCCAAAGGAAATGAAATCCCTCGTAAAGAGACACCTGCACTCCCGTGTTCACTGCAGCATTATTCACAATAGCCAAGACATGTAAACAATCTAAGTGTCCGCTGACGAGTAAATGGATAAAGAAAATGTGGTCTATATATTCAATGGAATATTATTCAGCCACGAAAAAGGACATCCGATTATTTGTGACAACATGGAGGGCACTAATGCTAAGTGAAATAAGTCAAAGACTCTCTGTTCTCACTGTCTAGTCTCCCTTATATGTGGAATCCAAAAAGCCAAACTCACAGAGAGTACAATGGTGGTTGCTAGAGGGTGGGGGAAATGGGGAGAAATTGGTCAAATGGTACAAATTTCCAGTTGTAAGGTGAATAAGTTCTGGGATCTAAAGTGCAGCCTGGTGACTAGAGTTAATAACACTGTATTGCACAGTTGAAAGTTGCCAGGAGAGTGTATCTTTTATCACTTTTATCACTCAACAAAGGTAATTATGTGAGGGGATGTTAGTGTTAACTAACTTTATTGTGGTACTTGTTTCACAACTTAAATGTATCAAACAATCACGTTATATGTCTTAAACTTACGCAATGTTATATCTAAATAAAACTGGAATAAAAAAAGAGGCTTTCCCTTTTTAAAAAAAGGAAGATGAGTATTGTCAAGAAAGTGACATGACAACCCACAGAACGGAGAATGTATTTGCAACTAGATAACTGATAAGAGACCTGTACCTAGAATATATAAAGAAACTTTACAACTCAATAACGAAGACTACCAAATTTTAAAATGGGCAAAGGATCTGAACAGACATTTTTCCAAAAAATATATATACATGGCCAATAAGCACATGAAAAGATGCTCAACACCCTTAGTTATGAGAGAAAAGTACATCAAACTACAATGAGGTTCCACTTCATACCCACTAGGACGGCTATCATCAAAAAGATGGATAACAAGTGTTGGCAAGGAGGAGGAAGAGACTGGAACCCTCACACATTTCTGGTGAAAATGTAAAATGTTGCAGCTGCTTTGGAAAAGTCTAGCAGTTTCTCAAAAGGTTATGCACAGTTAGCACATGAGCCAGAAATTCCACCCCGAGGTGTTTACCCAAGAGAAATGAAAAGTCTGTTCACACATAAACCTGAATGTACATGAATGCTCATATCCATGAGCTAAAAGTTGAAACAACCCAGATGTCCACCAATAGATGGTTAAATAAAATGTTGTATATCCACATGATGGACTATTATTATTTGGCCATAAAAAGGCATGACGTACTGCTATATGCTAGAATATAAATGAACACTGGAAAACATTGCGTTAAATGAAAGGAGCCAATCACAAAAGACCATGTATTATGTGATTCCATCTATATGAAATGTCCACAATAAGCAAATCCATAGAGACAAAAAGTGGATTGATTAGTGGTGGCCAGGAGCTTGGGGGGGGTGTGTGTGTGTGTGTGTGTGTGTGTGTGTGTGTGTGTGTGTTTGGGGGAAACTAGGGAGTGACTGCTAATGGGTACGGGGTTTCTTTCAGAGGGACAAAGGTGTTTTAAAATTGTGGTGATGGCACCACAAATCTATGAATATGCTATAAACCACTGAATTTGTACATTTGAAATGGGTGTATTGCATGGTCTGTCAATTAGATCTCAATAAAGCTGTAAAAAAACACACACACAAAACTTCATTGAGGGGCCGGCCCAGTGGCTCAGGCAGTTGGAGCTCCATGCTCCTAACTCCGAAGGCTGCCGGTTCGATTCCCACATGGGCCACTGGGCTCTCAACCACAAGGTTGCCAGTTCGATTCCTCGACTCCCGCAAGGGATGGTGGGCTGCGCCCCCTGCAACTAGCAACGGCAACTGGACCTGGAGCTGAGCTGCGCCCTCCACAACTAAGACTGAAAGGACAACAACTTGACTGGAAAAACGTCCTGGAAGTACACACTGTTTCCCAATAAAGTCCTGTCCCCTTCCCCAATAAAAATCTTAAAAAAAAAACACCAAAAAAAAAAGAACAAACTTCATTGAGTATTACGATTTTTCTAGTGAGGACCACCTGTCCTGCTCCAGTATTTAAATATGTTTATAAGGAAAAAAGGGCTGAGAGAGGCCCCAGAGCCTCCCCACACCTTGGGCCTTTGCTGTGGGGCATGTCCTCACTGCCCACTGCAGCAGTCCAACTGGCAGCTGCCATGCAAGCAGCATGGAAGCCGCCACATAGAGAACAAGCTAAGTTGAGTGGCCAGCTGGCCACCTGGAGACTCAAGGGCCTGCATTCCAGCTGCTAGAGCGCCACACTGTGGCCAGCAACATGCACATCCTGCAGCTCCCAATTCCTTCTCCCAAGCCCCAGGAGAACTGGGAATTCAGGACTTCCTGATTTAGGTCAGTAATATGGTGTACACAGTGCATGTCCTGTAACACGCATGACACGATAGGGCAGCACCTACTAATCAAAACACATCAGCATTTCTTCAGCAACTGGTTTTGGGACCGTGGGGTGGAGCTGTGGGAAGCAGGTGTGCTTGCTGACAGCGAGACCCAGACAGTGTTGCTGCAGAGCCCCAAGCCCCACTCCTCTCAGGGTCCCACACCCTGGCCTCCCGGACCCCAGCTTTGGGGAGCCTACCTTGGTGGCTGCGGGGAGCGGGGCTTTGGCTTCTCCTTCTCCTTCTCCCGCTCTTTCTCCCTGTCTCGGTCTCTGTGCTGTCTGTCCTTCTCGTCCCGCTTGGCTCGCTCTCGCTCCCACTCCTCTTTCCTCCGCTGCCGCTCCTTGTCTCGCTCGCGCTCCCGCTCCCGCTCGCGTTCCCGCTGCCGGCGCTCCCGCTCTCGGTCTCGCTCCCGCTCCCGCTCGCGCTCTCGCTGTCTGTTCTCTCGCTCTCGTTCCCTTTCCCTTTCCTTTGTTGAAAAGCCAAACACACACACCAGGTTCAATTTAAACACTTATAATGAAAAGTACAGAGAAAATGCAAAAGAGCAAGGCAATGAAGATTAGGAACAATCTCTGGTGTTAATTTTGTTTCAAAGTTTCCCCTTAAAAATGGGTGAAACGTCAAGTTAGGGTGGAACTCCACCTAAGAGTGAACTCTTCCAACCACTAATTCTGGTGGCGAGTTCTGGCATGTGAGCCAGTGGGCCTCCCTGGCCTCAGCGCTTCCCGTGAAGGGTGCAGACAACCCAGGTTTCGCACAGGCCCAGGCTCGGGGCACCTAAAGCACTCTGTGTGGAACAGGGTGGAAACCCCACAATGGTGGCTCTTGTTTTTCTAACCAAAATGCTTGAACACCTTTTTGAACTATTGCTCTATTCTCATTCATTCATTTGCTGTAATATTCAAAGTTAAAAGTGAATAAAGCCCAAATCACAGCACATTGATGGTTTTCGGGCATTAGGTGGCCTTAGGGAAATGAAGTGCACTCCTGACCTTCATGCTGGCCTGCCCCTTGGAGGTGGGGAAAAGTGGTGGAAAGGGATTCCAGCAGGTGCCTGCTACCTCCAAATGTGCCCTGCCTGGCACGAGACACCTGCAGTCCTGTACCCCAACTGCAGTGAGGAATCTGCTTTACCAGGTAGAGGCGCACAGATTGTTAACCAGTGTCCTCATGTCTCTAGAATCTCAGCAACTAATGGGCTCCCAGGGCAGTCACCTTCCTTTGGTCCTAAAAACACATGGCTGTCACATAAGTCACAACACTACTAAACTGCCTCTAACTGATCTCTTCCTAGTGGCAGCTTTTTCATATCACCCTAAAAGCATTAAAATTAGGGACTCAAAGGCTGAAGCACATGTATTTGTAAATACACTAAACTCTCAAAGAAATACCAATATAGACCAACTCTCCATTAGACAAACAAGGCATGGCTGGTAGAGGCCCACAGCAATGTACTTAACTGGTTAAGCACAATCATAAATGGTATTATTAAGGAATCTGAAAAAGTAATATGCTCAAGAGAGTGGAACACACTCCCCTGCAAACTTTTATCAATAACCCGATCAGCAAACCTAATTAAAAAACCCAAAACTTATAGCAAGAACACAAATAAACCCAAGGGAGTCTGTTCAAATCACCACAAATTTAAGCTGTGGATCCGAATCAGTTCTCCACAGTCAACTGGGCTGGAGTTAGTACACTATGCTGACACAATTAAACCCACATGAAGTCCTATAAATAAGAAAAGGGGGCGATTTTAATGAATGGGTCAGTGAAGTTCAGATCTGCACATGTATGTCCTACTTACGCGGTAATTGTGGTACGGTTCTGTTTCTGTGTATTGCACCCTGAAATTCTCGTACTGTCCGCCACGCCAGAACCGTTCTATTTCATAGTCATAATAAGGATCTGCATAAGGCTCAAGTCTGAAAAAAGAACGAGTAAAAAGTATATCTTTTCACTTAAAAAGATGAATGCAAAAATATTACATAAAACGTTAACAAACAAAATCTAACACATTAAGGAAATAAGGCACCATGATTAAGTGGGACTGATTCCTGAAATGCAAGGTTGAGTCAATATTAGAAAATTCACGAGTATACTACATTTGATAGGCCGAAAGAGAAAAGTCAGAGGATTCTATTTACAGATGATGAAAATGTCTGTGACAAACTTTCACTACCCCTTCTTGATGAAAAAACTCAAGAAAACAGGAAATGATACTTTCTTAATGTGATATAAAATATATGTATACACTTTATAATAAAGCCAGCGTCCTACTTCGGGGAAACGGGGAAGGCATTTCTGTGAGATGGAAACGGCCAGGAGGCCTGCTGCCCCCTCAGGGATCTGCCATCATGCTGGAGGCACTGCCAATGCAGTCAGGCTACAGGTGCCCAAGAGAGGCAGAGTGGGAAAAGAAGCGAAAGATCTCAATTTGCAAATTAAATGATGCTACAAAAATCGAGACTTGATGATAAAGCCAATTCAAACAGCCAAAAGAACCCACCCAGTAAGGCACATGAAGAACAATTAACATACAGAAACCAGTATCTTCATACACACACAAAATTACCCCTTAGGAGACAGAGGGTAGAGAAAACTCATTTACAACAGCAAGAAAGAAGAAAACATATGGAGGAAGAAAACACATTTAACCAGAGATGTGCAGAACTTTACTTCAAAACATTCTCGAAAGGCACAGAAGCTTGTGTGACGATATGCCTGTCTTTAGATAGGGTGACTGGATATCACCAAGAAGTCAGTTCTCCCTACATTAATTTACAAATATAGGGCAATCCCAGTAAAAACACCAATGAGTTTCGTTATGGAGCGAGACCAGTTGATCCTCACATCCACACGGAAACAGATATGCAAGACCAGCCAAGAACACACGGAAAAGACAAGACGCACTCTGGGATGTGATAACATTATAGGAAGTGAAGACGCTGGGCGTGAGGACACACGCGGAGGGATACAACGAAAGGCCAGAAACAGACCCCAGCACGCATGATCAAGATGGACTTCCGATCAACAGGGACAGGACACTAACCCTTGCGAAGAAGGTGCGAGTGGACCCACATTACCCACCTGGGCCAGAGGCCAAGCACACTGCCCCAGAGGGCCTGCCCTGTGGGTGCCTTGAACCTGGGGGACGTGGGGGGAGGACAGGGAACCGTACGTTTGGCCACAGATGGGCCCCAGGAGGCTCTTGCAGGGATTTTGCGGGTAAACTGGCGGGGAAAACCAAAGTGCCCGCAGCTTCCAGAGGCCCCCACTCTGAGTGGCTGCGGAGGCCTCTGCCAGGCTGCGCTGCAGCCCTTGCTGCGGCCATCTCCAGTCACCTGCAGGGCCTTCGGCTGGCTGCTCTCTAGGAAATCTCTCCTCTGGTGTTTCCAGTGCCCTGGGCAGAGAAAACCTAGGCTGGCTCTGCCAAATCACACAGCTATTTTTCATCCCAAACAGCCAGACGTCTTTCTAACAATCTAACCCTCACACTACTCAGATAATATTTAATGACGACATCAGTAACTGTGCAGCGGCCTGCAGCACGGCATCGTGTTACACAGAAAGAAGAGACTATGGTCCCCGAGGCACAGACTTTTCCTGTGACCTTAAAAATATAAAAACCAACACAATACACAGCTAATGAGGACCCCAGAAAACACTTTCCCAAATGGGTGTAAGGGTATGTGCTCCCTCAAAGGGGCAAGTTCAGGCAAATTCGTTTTGGGGGAACTGGTTAAGCAAAATGAAAATGGCCTCTCTCATGAGGGACTTCTCAGTCTGAGGAGACAGCCGATGCAGAAAGGGCACTTTCCCACCTGACACGTGCCAGCGATCCCTCAGCCTGTCTCCCTCAGAACCAAGTCTGGGCTGCCCACGAGCCCGCAGGCCTGGGACGCCCGTAAAATGCTACCATGAATGCAACCCGTCAACAACTGTCTCTTCCGGCACCATCTTGAAGGACAGACACTGGCAAGAGCAGTTCTAGGCCCTGGGCATGTGGCCTAACAGTCTGACCCTGGTTGACTAAGAGGCTCTGTTCCCAACAGAGACAGTGCAGATGATACTCCTCGCAGGTGACACCTCATGCATCCTGGGGGCCCCTTATGTCTTCTGGATCACAAGCACCCTCCAGGACTCGGTGGAGTGCTCTCATACAGTCCCCACAGCCCTGTGCAGAGATGACATTTCTTAACGTCTCCTACACATGAGGTCTCACAGGTCAGATGGCATCTGAATACAGTGCCCGATGTGGTAGAAATGAAACTTTAAAAGCTATGAATTGGGGGTGTCTGTCTAGAGAAGCAGTGTTTTTACTAAGTGATCATGCTAGAATTCTGTTTAATTCCAAATAAAGGTATAAAGTAAAAACAATTTTCCCATCCATTGTACCATCCTAGAATACTTCATCCGGAGTTGTGGAACGAGCAGCGCTCCCATGGGTTCTACAACCTAGTACCTAGTTCCACATGACCAGAGCCTGACGGCCCTAAGAAGGTTCTGTGACAACTACTCAAGAGTTTTTCTATCCCTACAATTCAGCATCAAGTCTGACAGCCTACGCTCCTGGAATTAAAATCAGTGTCTCTCTGACTGTGAGTGGGCGTCAGAATCACCCAGGGGGCTCGTTAAAAACAGCAGGCTGGGCTCCACATTCCCCAGAACTTCTGACCCAGTAGCTCTGAGGCAATGGTTTTCAACAATCTCCCAGGTCTACGGATCATCCCTGGGGAGCCACAGCTTTCAATCATTTTACCACGTTTCCCCACCTGGGGCGTCGCCTTGATTGCAGGCCTGCTGTGTCCCTCACTGGGTAAGGAGTACCAGGGCACAAAACAGTCACAAAGCAGGGTCCCAGTAAATAAGAATTATTAAGGCTGGTCATTTTTGAGTCTTAACATTGATGGCCCTTGAGCCTGTTGTTAAATTCCAACTTAGTTTCTCAGTCACCCTTCTGCACCGTCCAACTCAAAGCTGCCAGCACAGCTGGCCCACGTGCCCTCCTCAGCCATCTGAGTTCTAACCCTCTCTCCCAGCTTCTGTTGTAACAGTTCCAACCTCACCCCCACAGCACCTGGCGGCTACTTTCTACAGTTGCTACCTTTCCTTCTGCAGTCACCTCTGCTGAGTGGACCCTGGCTGACATAGCCCTTGCACTGAGTGCCACTGGAAACAGCTGGGGGCACTTTCCCACCTGACACATGCCCGGGCCGCATTCCCAGCAGTCTGGACTGACTAGGTCTGGGTGGGGCCTGGCGTGTGCACGTCACAAAAGCCCTAGTTAGTTCTGAGGCACAGCTGATATTGAACACACAAACAAAACGCAAGTAAAAGCCTGGCTCCAAGGCCTGCCTTCAGAGGCGGCTGAGTCTCAGGGTCCTGCAGCATCGACCCTCCCTGGCAGAGAAGGCAGCAGCCAGCATCAGTCTGGCACCAAACAAGGGGCAGGGCTACAGCACACCTGCTTGTGCAGCCAAGGTCGCCACAGAACCAGACCCGCCGACGGCTCCCCATCAGGCACGTTTCCGAGTCCGTGCTCTGGCCAGGATGGGAACCTGGCCGTGCCAAAGATCGACCCTGAGCTTCTAGAGCCTCTGGTTTCCCCACTCACACCCGGTCAGAGCACGTTCTGCGCTGCAGCGTGCTTCTGTGGACACTAGCTCCGGTGGCAAGAAGGATAGTGTCATCACCTGCACTTAAGCTAGAAAGGGGTGAGGCCTCCAGACTTGTGGCAACATGCCCCTGGTGACCCAGGAAACGCAGTTCTCACTCACACACTCCTGTCTGTGATCTCACACTGTACCCACACAGAATTAGAAAACCAAAGTCTTACTTACTCTTTAACTCTCTCCCCCTCTGACCTCGGAGCTGCCAGTGTGGACACTAAAGCGTCCTCTCCTCTCCTCTCTGCACAAACAGCCTAGGGAAGCTTAACCCGGGACCAGAGGGCCTTCACAGCCCAGTGGGTTCAGGTCCACAAGACCAAATCCTGAAACACAAGCATTGTGTGTGCTCCTTTTCTCTGCACCTTTTACTGCCATTTCAGCCAGAAGTCAGGGACCGTGACTTTCCAGGAGCAAATGTAAATGCACTAAGTGTTGCTACAAGACGAAGACGGCGCTAAAGCCGGTTGGGATCACTGACCGCATTACACGCCGTCCCCGGCACCTGAGACCACACGGCACTGGCTGTTCCCGAGAAACCTGGCCTCTTTCTGTTCCCTTAGAGGTGAGCGCAACAAAACCAGGCTTTCCCCTGGGAGCAGGAACACTGGGAGACAAGCGCTGTACTCATTAGGTTATACAATTGGGAAAGATTCGACTTACGGTTTTCAACCATATATGCTTTCTCTGTAATTATTTTTTAAAAGACCAGTAATAGAATATCTGGAAGAAATAATAAAGACAGCATTTACAGTGAAAAGGGTCAAACCTGCCATGCTCCTGGATTTTAGTGACAAATTTCACGGGTTTTCCTGGTCCCTGTGTAACTTGAGGAGGGGTGGGGAGGAAACTTATGGGGCTTTAGGGGCTTCAAGAACGGCTGTAAAAACTCAAAGTTCATATGAACCCAAATGGGTGTGAGCCGTCCCCAGTCACACGTCCCTGACACAAAAACATTTCCTTCCTTCCCAGAAGCTGAGGAAAGTCAATTGCAAAATATGTGGAATTATCTCCGGGATGTCATTCGAGTCCAGGGACCGTGGATGGACACCAGTCCCCACACACCTTGGGGAACCTATGTGCCGCTGCTCTCTAGGGCCTGAGTCCCACACATCTGGGGACAACTTAATTCTCTCCATAGGGAAGGAAGAGGAAAACCATTCCTTACGTTGTGTCTCTGACATCTCTTGTGATCCGATAATTCCAATCTCGGAAAACTTCATTTTCTTTGTCAAACTCTCGTTCATCTTCACCAATGGTCATAGTAAACCTTTTCTCTTCAAAATCAGGCTCCTGTTCTTTTCGAATGGTTGCTTTTTTTAAAACCTACCATGGTGAGAAGACAGAAGCCAACACTAGTTACTGTTAGGAAAACAAAGGAAAGCCTGTCCTGATCTGACCCACAGAGCGATCCTTGGCCAGTGTGGCTGGAGCGGCCCTGCAGGAGCGACGCAACTGAGCGAGGGCACAGGATCCCATGTGCCCCTCTGTGGGACTGGAGTGTCCTGTCCCTGTCCCTGCACACAGCTATACCTGGCACTAAGCAGGGCCAGGAACTTCCTCACATTCTGGGATGGGTGACAGAGGTGGCTGCTTCCTACTAATAGTCCTAGCATTAAACCAGGGAGCCCAGATATCCATTCAGTGATGAGGACCACATGTGGAGTGTGAGTCTGCTCATGGCAGAGAAGGTACAAGGAGTCATTCAAGTCTCAGAGGAGAGAGCTGGTGAAGTGTGTGCCATGGGAGCGAGGAGAATAGTTTTCAGTCTGTCATCTCACTGAAAAGAAACCGACACAGGGGGCTCAGAAAGCAGCCTGGACATCGGGGGCCAGAGTGCAGCCTGGAACAAGGGAGTGGGAAGAGGGGAGGCCCTTGTGTGCACCAAGCTCTCTAGGGAGACAGCATGGCTCCTTCGGGGATAGCAGAGTGTGCTAATTGTGGGGAGTGGCTGGGGGCTACAGCACCAGCTGGGTGTGGCCCGAGGTTACCCAAGCCACATAATTTAGGCTGCCCATAATCTAGGCTGGCAATCCTGGTCTCCTGGGTATGGTCATGACCTAGCATGCCTGAGAGAGATAGCTAGACATCACTTTCTATTCTCTAGCTCTTCAAAGAAATTGCAGAAATATACCCATCAGCTCAGAGGCTTTACTGAGTTTTCAATCAGTCTCTGGATCAAGGAAATGATAGTTTGGTGCAAGGACCGCCACTACTATTTTTCTTCTCAGGTTTTCTGCTGAATTCTGTTACCTCCTTTGCATGCCGAAGTCCTCGTTCCCATGCACTCTCTGTGGGGGGTTCTGGAGGGGGTGGAGGCAAAATTTCATCAACTACTGGCCCACCCTATTAAAAAACGAGAAGGAAAAGTTAAGAAAGCAAGCAAAACTTGAAAATCTATAAAGAAACAGGGGAGGAAAAACACCAACTAAACATCAGCTGGCTGCATGTGGATGCTCTCTCCTCAGAGCCTCACTCTGTCCTGACATGGCTGCCCTGAATCTAGGATTACCTCTACATGGAGACAACGGAAGCATCTGGAAGGCGGCTTTGTAACTATGATGTCACAGAAATGGCTTTTACACACATGAATGTGCTTTAAGCTGGAGATTCACAGAGCTTAGCTGTCTCACTTGCTAGCAATTAAAGAAAAGAGGTGTTCACGCACCCAAGGGTTGGCAGGCATCAGTGGGTGAGGTCCAAGAGGCGGGGCACCGTTAGGCGGGAAAGGTTCGGCTTTGGTGATTAGGGAGTAGTTGCCCTTGTCGTTGACTCCAGGGTGTATAAACCTACAATTCATTCCCCAGGTACAGTTCCCTAAGGAGACAAAAGTCAGGTCAGAGTGGGTCTACGAGAACCCAAGTGCATGAGGTCCGCTTCCTGCCTGCTCTGCTTGGGCAGCAGCTTTTCTGAGGGCCTGTGACATGCCCGACAGCGTGCTGAGCACGCTCACAGGCTACAGGTGTCACCCTCCACCCCGTAAGGTGCACTGAGCCTGACGGTAGACAGACCAAAGCCCAGGGGCTGCAGTGGCAGGCCGGGGCTCACAGCAGGGCTGCCCTGGCCGTCACCTCCCCGCAGGAGGCCAGCGCAGTTGTACAAGTGTGGGCTCACTCCTCACACATGCGCTCCTGCCCTCACCGCCACACATGCAGGTGCCCAGCAGGCAGGCCTGGATAGTCTCAGGCCAGACCCTCAGCTGGAGAGTGAGCAGTGCTTCCTAAAGGACCCCTGAAGGGGGCTGGTCACGTGTTAGAGGAAACAGCCCCAAAGTCACTGTGTGAATAGTTCATCTTTTGCCTAAAAACAGAAAAGTCTGAGAGCTTTCTAGTTAGAAGTGGCCGCTGCTCTGTGGGTTTACTGTTCAGAGACACTGCACCTCCAGCGAGGCTCACAGGTGCACGTCCAGGATTGTGATTCTGACTCAAAACCCACGCATACTGAAATAGAAATCAACAAGCATAAAAACGGCCAGAATTCTGCACGCCTGTCTGGGGGTGATCTTTACCAGCTCTGTAAATTTACATTTCTCCTATCAAAAGCCTCATAAAACACTTCAGGATATTTCTGGTACTTAAATGTGTTAAAGGAAAACATATAGACAATTATAATAAATTAACCGTTTATACTTTACCAAAAAAAAAAGTCACCTGTTCATTTTATTCAGTGAGAAAACACCAGGGTTATTCAAGGAAACCACTTGCCCTTTCAACACCGAAGAAGCCAAAGTTTTTAATCTAATTAATGGGTAAATCACCTTTTTACAATTTAATTTTTAGAGTGGGTAATATGTGCACAGGTTCAAAAATAAATATCTAAGTAGTTTTAAAAATATTTCTAATGAGTTAACATGTAGTTAAACTTTAAACCATTTTTAATATATATTCACTTCTAAACATATTCCATTTGAGCATTTCTGTGAACAAAACCTGTTTTTCCTTATATAACGTAAATTAAAGAGAGAGAATCATTTGGTATTTAGGAAAAAGCTAAACTGTACCTTTTAAACATTATGAATATTTAAACATGTATTAAGACCAATTTAATAATATATTAATCTAAATCAAATATAAAATAAGGTACGCTAAAAATTGCTTCTCTGAGAATGCAAAATGACAGATAAACTTTTAAAATTCCTAAAGGTGTTTGAGAAATCACAGGAAGAAGTTGTGAAATACTGCACGACAGAGGATTCAAAATCCCAGTCTCAGGGGATTTAAAGAAAAAAGGACTATGCAGTCACACGTCTAAATAAAGAATTCCAAGATATTATCAACTTCACCCTTTGACTCATAAAAACTCATACTGTATTCACCTTGCTTTCGCAGTGAAAAAAGGAAAAGCTCATCGTAGAAATGTGCAAGTACAGAAAACTATTAACAATATAGACCACAACTTTTCCGTAATTTTTAACCTAATTTACATATATATATATATCCACCATACACACTCACACACACACACACACACACACAGAGTGGACAAACAGGTATTTGTTAGTCTCTGTTCTTTTTTAAATTAAAACAATTTCCAAACAAAACATCACTCATGAGCCAGCCAGCCCACTGACAGCAAGACTTTTTATTGGTAGGGGAGAAAAGAGGAACAGGGAGATGAGAAGAAACACGCGAGCAAAGTGAGAGGGAAGAGCAGAGACCCCTCCGAGACACCAGTGGGTGACAGAAGCCCATCCCATGGGCCCCCTGCTCCTGTCTGTGCTAAGATCCCTGCTGAGCATATGTTGGGACCCCTGGCCACCAAAGAGAAGGAGAAGGACAAATGTCTAGCAAATGCAAGCAAAAAGAACAGCCGGAATAGTGCAATCCCAGTAGCCTTTTTACTGTGAATTTTTATCAGCATAGAAAGAAGTCTGGAAGGGTACACCCCGAACTGCTGGGACTGTGGAAAGAGAAAGACTTTTACCCTGTATTGTCCTGACACTTGTCAGCACATAATACTTTCATAATTAAAAAATGCACTTGGAAAAATAATTCTCTGGGAAATGTAAACAAAAATCCATCTTCTGGTTTTAAAATTGGATGGTGGTCTGCTGCTGAAGGAAAGTTCACACACACAAAAGTCATGTGGATTGTGACGCTGACTGGATGACTAATTATATAAGGACATGGGTATGAGCCAGAAGGGACCAGAAGAAATGGAAGCAGCCGTGACAGGGCAGGACAGTGGGACAAGTTTCTTCACTTCGGTACACACAGGGCTTCAAGGGTATTGATACTGCTCTTTTTCTTAACTGGACCGTGGGCACATCAGTAATTGTTTTATTCTTTATGTCTGTGTAAACATTACATATTTTATATATGAAATATTTCCTAATACAATAAAAGGAATGCCTGGAAACAAAAAGTACCCAAAGACTCTTAAAGCTATTCAGTGAAATCTCCATGCCTCCACAGAGGCAGATATCAATTTATTGGGGATCAATCAATCAGTGTACTCATCCCCATTTTTTCCTGGTTACATCATACACTCTGTGTTGAACCTTGCGTTTTTTACTAAACAATGTATCTACAAAAAAGGAACCTGTATGCGCAACAGCAACAGCCCAAACTCTTATCAGTGAAACAGACACAATACATGCAGGAAACCTAATGGGCCCCAGCAGAAATCAAGGAAACTAGACACACAGAGGACAGGAAATGAAATGCACATCTCCCATGCCAGCAACCCACTGGTGACAACCCACACACGACACCAGCTCAAGGAATCCATGGTTTGTAATCTCAGAAGCAAGCATGCCATGTCTGTGAATAGAGGTACGACCACACGTGTATGAGGTCCTGAGACTCTAACAGCTTTTTAAATTTCTGATTGTTGGTTCCAGCGGTGAACAGCACAGGGCAGGGCTGGCACCATTTCTCAGGCTGTGCTGCCACTGTGTTTGCAAGGCATCTTACAGGACACTCAATAATTTCGCAGGATCTCTCTGTTTTCCCATAAAAAGTACTTGCTTCCCACTAACATTTTAAAGACTTTATTTCTAAATAAGACATAGTGGTCTTATTTAAATGTTCCCTGCTCCCATTTCCTGTTAGTCTAAATAACTCAGAATAGGTAATAAATATTCAGATTGTGAAAACAAAATAAAGCCGTTTAAAGTACTTCATGATGGGAAGGCAGAATATTTAAAAATCTAACAATTAACTATTAAGGACAAACCTCAGCTCTGCAAATGCATATTCTAATAGGCAAAAATCCAACAAACCATCACATACAAAGTTGTAACAATGTAACACCATGAACTCAGGTGTCCTTTCCTTTGCCACCTCAGAGAACTGTGACAGAAATGGACAAACACCCACAGATATCGAACAGAGTTCTGAGGTATTTTAACTTCTTTCAGGAATACTCATTATGGTAGCCAAAAGAATTAAAATAACTTCTGGACTGCTTCTTTATAAATAACGTAGACTCGAAACCAGCAGTTCTCTAACTTTTTGGTCCCAGGACCCTAAAGAGCCTTTTTTCGTATGGGTTGTATCTACTGATATTCGCTGTAGAAATTAAAACTGAGAAAATTTAAAGAGAAAATATATAACACATCATTTATGTTAACAATGTTAACATAAACGATTTATAAAAAGTAACTATATGTAAAAAATACCTAGTGATGGGAGTAGCATTATTTTCCTTTTTGCAAATCTCTGATGCTGACACAGAACAGAAGACAGCTGGGTTCTCCTGTCTGCTTCTGCATTTCAATTCCTTGTGCCAGGTTGTTTCGGTTGAAGCAGGTGAAGCAAGTCCAGCTGCAGGCAGAAACGTAGCTGGACGAGGGAGGGGCTCCATTTTAACAGCCTTTTCAGATACTCTGGGATGTTCCTTGATGCTGCCCCACTTACCAAATGACGAAGCCTTCTTACGGCCGCGATGTGGGATCTATAACCCTATTACTGAACTTTTCCGACTCTGTTCCACTGAAATCCACTGCTCTATCTTGAACTGTGAATGGGTCTTCTACCCAGGTATGATTTTGTAACACCACACAATGGTCATTTGGAAGAGTTTATTAAACACTACAAAGCTGTCAAGCTCATGGTGGAGATAAGAACTCTCCTAAATTCTAACTTTCACTCCAGAGCTGGACATTTATCATTAGCAACAGATACCATCAATTGTTTTCCTTAAAGAGGCAGACTCCCCTGGTGAGTCTTGGAGAAGACCTGGTTCTGGGGCACCATGATGTGTCATGGTCGTTCCTGCGAGCAAACATATGCTCCCTGGAAAGAGCAGCTGGCGCAGTTCACTGTGCAAACCTCGTACATGCCCTCCCGGGAGGATCTTTTGCACGTCAGTGCACAGCAGAGGGGCTCCATGTGCACTTCCAGTTTTGTCATACTGAACATAGAAAAGACATGGACTGAGGGCCCTTACTGGGGTGACGAAAATGTTCTAAAACTGGATTATGGTGATGGCTGCACAACTCAGTAAATGCAATAAAAATCACTGGATTGTACACTTCACTTAAAACAGCCACATTTTATGGCATGTAAATTGTATCTCAATAAAGTTGTTTTCTTTTTTAAAGACCTGTACTTAAGTGTACAATTTAATTATAATTTTTACTGCTGTAACACAGATATCATTAAGTGAAATTGGCATTATTTAACTGTGAGGACATAATGACCCATACCTGACTATTAGTGCAGACTTAGTATTATTATGAAAATAGTTTTGATCTTAGGGGACTTTTCAGGCCCTGAAAAAGTTTCAAGGACCCGTACGGGTCCACAGACCACACTTTGAGACCTGCTGCTTTAAACACAAGAGAATATAGGGAGTAAAAAATGAGCAATAGACATTTCTCCAAAGAAGACGTACAAATAGCCAAAAAGCATAGGAAAAACTGCTCAACATCACGAGCCATTAGGCAAGTGCAAATCAAAACCACAACGAGAAGACACCAGTCTCACTTCATTAGGATGGTTACTAGAGAAAACTTGGAAAAAATAAGTGTTGGCGAGGATGTGAGAAACTGGAACCCCTGTGTACTGTTGGTGGGTAACCGTCGTGGAAAACAGGCAGTTCCTCAAAAAACTAAAAACAGAACTACCAGATGATTCAGAAATCCCAAATCTGCATATATACCCAAAAGATGTAAAAGCAGGGTCATGAAGAGATTATTTGTCCACCTACATGCACAGCAGCATTATTCACAATAGCGAAAAAGTGGAAGCAACGCAAGTGTCCATTGTTGGATGAATGGATAAACAAACTGTGGTCTATACATACAATGGAGTATTTTTTATTCAGCCTTAAGAAGGAAATTCTGACGTGTGTTACAACACGGATAAGCCTTGAGGACATTATGCTAGGTGAAATAAGCCAGTCAAAGAAAGACAAAATACTGTATGATTCCACTTATATTAGGCACCTAGAATAGTCAAATTCATAGAGAAATAAAGTAGAATGGTAGTCACTGGGGACTGGGGGGGGGGGGAGAGGAGTTAGTGTTTAACGGGGACGGTTTTACAAGATGAAAGCATTCTAGAGACAGAGGGTGGTGAGGACCACAATATCAATGTACTCAATGACACTGAATATGACACTTTCAAATAGTCAAGATGGTCAAATTTTATGTGCATTTTACCACAATTAAAAAAAGAGAGAGAGAACAGGAAGAAGCAGAGAAAAGGAAGCCTGGCTCACAGAATGGGCTGGGTGCTACTGACAGCTGAATCAGAAACCCAGAGGAGCATACAGCTCCAAGAAAATGCTATTTTTGCCTTTGTGAATAGAACTTTGTGTCTTGATGATTCTACATCAATATACAAAGTAAAAGTATACCATAAACAAATACTGGTGTTTTAAAAATGTTTCAATTTGTATTCTTAAGTACATTTTGTTGTCATCGGTCACAAATATCAATGTGTCCACTTGGGCAATTAAATGATTAATCTGCAGATCACAACTTGTAATAGAAATATAGCCAACAAACTTTTTAAAAAAGAATTTCCAAATTAAGATATAATTCACATACCATAAATTACTACCATTTAAAGTACACAATTCAGTGGGTTTTAGTATATTCACAAAGCTGTGTAATCACTGCCACTATCTAATTCCAAAACATTTCATCACCCCAAAAGGAAAGCCTGTACTCATTAGCCACGCCCCGCTTGCTGCTCCCACCCCCAACTGCCCAGCCTAGACAATGACTAATCTACTTTGTCTCTATGGGTCTGCTTCTACTGGACAGTTTACGTAAGTGGAAATGTACAATGTGTGGCCTTCGGTGCCTGGCTTCTTTCATTTGACGTAACGTCCTCAAGGTTCATCCATGTTAAAATATCAGTACTTCATTCCTTTTTATGGCTGAACAGTATTTCACTGTATGTGTGAACCCCACTTTATTCACCCATCATCGGCTGGTGGACATTTGGGTTGTTGGCACTTTTTGGCTACTGCAAATAATGCCACTGGGAACATTCATGTACAAGTTTTTGTGTGGATGTAGTTTTCATCTCTCCTGGATGGATACCTAACATGGAATTGCTGGGCCATGTGGTACCTCTAACTCTTCACTTTCTGAGGCACTGACAGACTGTTCTCCAGAGCAGCTGCACCATTTTGTATTCCCAGCAGCAATGTATGAGGGTTCCACTTCTCCGCATCTTCGCCAAACACAACAAACTTCTTTCAAAGTGACTTCTCTTGCGATTGGAGAGAACTTAAACGTACCCATCTCATTTGAACACCATGCTTATAAACTGCAGGTAAGCAAAAACATTTACATCCAAAAACTTTCTTATAACTAAGAAAAAGCAGGAGCTATGTTCTAGAACACAGAAAGAATCAACCATTTCCTGTTGTACTATATCACATTACTCTGTAGAATAAACGAGCAGTATGGGGGGAAAGGTAAATATATATTTTTTAAAAATTCCCCAACAAGTTACTGGTCATGCCCAGTTCGGCTGCAAAAAAGGCCGCCTGCCACAAGCTTCAGGTTTTTCTACCGCAGAAAGCCTTACCCACTAGTCTCACTCCCTGAAATCCAAACTGAGAACTTAGTCTGACCCTAGTGGCACCTTGCTCCTAGTGACGTGACCCTGGTGACGTCCATGGAGACGGCCTCCTGTCCTTGTCCATCGGGCATCTCCTGAAGATGCTGATCTGCAGTTCCAGCAACAACTTCCTTCGGGTGCATGCTTCCCTTGCTAAATTCTGGAAACTACTTCCGCAGTGTGACCCGGGCACCTAGATCAGAGCCTCTGTGGCATGAACGGTGGGGCGCTGCTGCCGCCTGCTGTGGGAGCCTCTGGCGCTAGTCCTGACCGCCAATCTGTGAACAGCGCTAACCGGAAATGACTGCAAGTACATCTCCGTATGTGTATACATATTTGTCCCCATTGCTTTCATCTAGAAATTTCAGAGAAGAATTGACATTTCCTCCTACGTCACTATGGAAAGGAGGTGCTCTGCTGAAGTTTCAATTTTCTGACATTTCCACTGCCTTCTGAAACGTACTGCACGCATATCTGTGGACTTAGCGTGGCTCTGCCGCTCGTGATGTCGCCTCTGCTCTACGGCACACGACCGTGCGGGCTGCCCTCCTGCGGGCACGGTTGAGCCCGTCACATGCAGGCGAGTCAAAGTGTTTCCACATGGCAGAAACGAGCACGGACACAGCACAGGCCCAGAGCACATGCCCCCGGGAGCGAGCTGACCTGGGTTCTGCGTCCTGAGTGTGCTCGTCTCTCGGCCCCCACGCACCCTCATCACCGGGCCATCCCTCAGGACCAGGGAGAGGGTCATTCAAAGGCCACCCAGCGCAGAGCTGCTCTCTCTGTGAGATGGGGCTCCCACGTGCCCGCGAGCCCGCCCGCCCCATGAGGCCAGCCACAGCACTGAGAGCCTCGTCGGGTACCTCTAAGTCTGCCCCTGCAAGCCTCCCCTTCCTTCTGGCTTCACAGCAGTACTCTGGGTCCAGGAGAAAGAAGTCTGGCCTCTGGAGCAGGGGGACTTTGAGGGACTAAAGACAGTGAATACTGTATATTTTGTACCTTTAACCTGGTCTCTGAATGGTATGGAATTTGATATTGGTGGAAGAAGAGTGGATAATGGTGTCACAACATCTGGAAAAGAAGTACAGGAAGCTCTTGTGAACTTTACACAGTACACCAGGCTGGGTCAGTGAGCAATCTCATCAAGGGTCAGAGTAAAATCAAGAGAAAAACATCTCCCTACCTGTCCAAGAAAAACGCTGGATCCCAAGACATTTACCCAAACTACTGCTGCCCATCAAAGAAACCCTAAGACTGGGAATTCTCATTTCCACTTCTAAATTGCCCAAGACTTGATTTCAGACTTTTCAACAAGATTTTATCTCACTGCCACCTCTTACTGCTTCTTGACTCGCACTGTTCACCTTTCAGAACAGAGGGAGCCTTGATGCTTTCAGAGGCCATCCCTTTGCTATTCTGAAATCCATTCTAATTGATTGGATACATACTGCGGAAAAGTGGTAATTTTCCTTACAGAGGTGGGAAAATGTCAAAACTGGCACCTGTGGTATTTTGCCTCATAAAAAGGACCACTTTGAAACCCGATTGCTCTAGTCTACCTTAAAATCATGGGTCTGTTGTAAACAGGCGGGCCTGGAACCATAAATGTGAGAACGACCAGGCTGGCTCCCCCTTGAGTTAGTCAGTCAAGTAACGGAAGGACCATTAAAAGAATGTATCATTTCCCATTCATATCACCATAACCGCCACCACTAATTGTCACAGTCTGGCCCCATGAACAGCCTTGCACAGGCTCCAGGGCATGCGGCAAGGTTGAACCACCACCACAGTCCTAGGAAAAGCTGAGGTCACACAAATGGACGGTGCAAAGGCCCCGCACTCAGACAATTACCTTTCATGAAGAATCGGCAGGTGGGACGAGGCCTCACCTTCCTGTCACTGGGGTCCTTTACTTCGCCCTCTTCCAGATCATCATCCTGAAACAGAGGACAAAATGACTTGCAGAGAGAATCGTCATCATAAGAGTGAACAGGCAGGAAGGGAATCTACCTACGGGCATGGCTTTCACCAAACCAGACAGGATACGGTCACAAGGCCACTCACCAATGCATCACATTTACCAAACCTCTGATTCCACATGCACACAACGGGACATCTCAAAGCTACCTACAAGACTGAGGCATCCCAAGGGAGAACACTGAGTGAAAATACCGTGAAGCACCGGACAGACCTGGGTTTCGTAATATTTCTCTTGATTAGCAATTCTGGGCAGGAAATGGTTACACTTCAGGTTTTTCATATTTTGTACATTTAAACAAAATTTACAGAACAAAATATTTTATGTGCTTAAAATTCAACACTAACTCGCTCCAATTTGAAAGTCTGGGGATGAGGAGGAGGGAAGTGACTCAGGGAAGTGACTCAGGTAGGCGATGCCGTCCGGTCAGTTTTGTGGAACCACCTTTCACCTAAGATCTACCAGGCCCTTCTCTTTTCATTCTTAGTACCGAGTTCCCAACCTTGGCTGCCAAATTCTAAAATAACGTGGGAGCTTTAAAAAGCCCAGGGATTCCAAAGAGCAGCCAGGACCTGGACCACTATCCTGTGCTCCCCCAACCCTCTCCTGACCCGGGCCTTGGTCACCATCAATCTGCAGACTACCCCCCCCCCCCCAGCAGGTATCCAGCTGCCCTGCTGACATCTCTGTTGATCCGTCCAGGATGGAAATCCTCATTGCCCGTGTCCCAGCCTGTTCCACAGCGCCCTAGTGCAGTCAATCCAAGAGGTCCCTCAGGTCTGGGAGTCACTGGACCCCTTCCCCCCATCTCCTGCAGCGCCACCAGCTTCTAGACTATGGTCCAGTCCCACCTGATCAGGGAAAGCTCTCCCTAACTAGAGCCCCCCCACTCTCTCCCACAGTGACCTTTTCTTTTTAGTATATGTGCTGCCGAAGCGAGCACAACACAGTGACCTTTTCTTTTTCTTTTCTTTCTTTTCTTTCCCTTCCTCCCTCCCTCCCTCCCAATTTTATTGGGTAACTGTGTTTTTTCCAGGGCCCATCAGCTCCAAGTCAAGTCGTTGTCCTTCAATCTAGTTGTGGAGGGCACAGCTCAGCTCCAAGTCCAGTCGCTGTTTTTTTCCCCAATCTAGTTGCAGGGGGTGCAGCCCACCACCCCTTGCGGGGATCGAACCGGCAACCTTGTTGTTAAGAGCGCGCGCTCTAACCAGCTGGGCTAACCGGCTGCTCCCACAGTGACCTTTTCAAACACCACCCAGACCATATTCTTCCCTCTCCTCTTCCCTCATCACTTAATTCATCTATTTTCAGACTGCAGCTTGAGTCGCCTGCCTCGGGGTCCCCATCTCCCTTCACGATGGTCCTTACAGCCCCCTCTCCTGCAGCACTGGTCATGGACATCACCACCTGCCCAATGGAATGGAGACTCCACCAGGCAGGACCGTGTCTGTCTTTTTGCCCATCACGTGTTGCCAGTGCAAGCGCCGTGCTAGGCTTGTAGTAAATGGTTAGTTAAGTATTCACTGAACGCGGAAATGCTGAAGCCAAACCCTGGATTTATGATGACTTAGTTTTAAAGCTTAAATATTTGTATAATCTCTACCTTGAAAATATTTAGTTATTAAAAGCACCTTATAACAAAAAGAACAGATGCCTAAAAGTTTTATCCCCTAAGAGAGCTAACAGAATGATTTCTCTCTCTCTCTGTATTCTTTTTTTTGGAGAGCGAGGGATTAAGTTATTTATTTAAATACTTTTTTTAAGGTTCATTGGATTCATCATATAACTGAAAGTTTGTACGCTCTGAACAACATCTTCCCATCTTCCTCAACCCCAGAATGACTGCTTTAAGTTTTAGAGAAAACGTGCTCATTTTATGCTAAGTGACAGAACACCTTTCTCTTCCCTAGTCTTCTTTCCTATATTTACTTTTTACCTTTTTCTCATAGTAATGGTTACTGCACTAAAACCTTAATATGATATGTCAAATGAGCTCATATCTAAGTTGGGAGAAGATTCTCTCTTGGTTCTCATTAGAAAAACTAAACTTTTTTGAGAGGTTAGAACGTATTCAAATCTTCCTGCTTCATTTAGAAATTAATGCATGGGAGTGAGATGATGAGTACAGAACAATAGTTTTTCAGAAGTCAGGATTCATAGTAAGTGTATTGGATCAGACTTAAAGAGGCGTGTGTTTCTGCAAAGGTGTTACTTTCAATATACGCAAGAGCAAACTGGAAAACCACCTACCCATCTTAAGATTGATAAGCAGTCACGTAGACCATATGAAGAAGTATATGCAGCCACTAGAAACGATCAGTAAACACACATAGAAATGCACAGTAAAGCACATGATATAACGTCAACCCAATGAACACAGAAGAGCCTCTACCCACCGACCACTGCCATCTAGTCCCCACACCTGCCAGGACAGAGACTGAGCGCTGTGCACACTAGTGTACCAGGCTTATGGCCTCTCCTTTAATTAAAAAAATAAACAAAAACAATCAAATCACTCAGCAATATAATATTCTGAATTTACAACTAACCATTCAACACAATGGCTTTTCAAGTGATAGATGACTAAAACGAGTTCTTCAATCTTATAGTTTCATGCAAACAGAACTCAAGAAAGAGATCTCTACAGCCAAACCCACAGTGCTCAGTTGTCGGAGGGCTGTTACACTACGCGTGTAACATCCAGGAATCCTTTCCGGCCTCCTGGCCATGTGACCTAGAGCAGAGGGAGCAGACAGCAGAGGACAAAGAGAGGCCTTGGTGGTCTGGCCAGAAGCAAACTGGTGGGTCTCTGAGAGGACAGGCGCCCACGAAGCTCTCAGCAAACAGCAAACATCACCCTGGATGGCGGCGAAAATGGCATCGGCATCTAACTAGGGGAGTGTGCAAGGCCCTCCACCATTTACAACTCTAAGGAATGGCCGCGGCTCATTGGCAGACTTTTCTCAGCACTTCTTCAGGGTCAATATGCACAGGGCACATTCAGCTTTAATGCCTTTATAAAATACGTACCACGGGATGGAAGGCCTGAGTTCAAATTCTGGACACGTCCCTTCACTTTGAGCTGTGGTTTCCTCTAGCAGAACAGGAGTGTCTTCCGAGTGCTCACACACAGTGCTTCGCATAACACACGAGCAGTGAGCACTGCAAGAGCAATCACTATTTTAATGGAAAAATGCCTCCGAGACAGCATGCTGAATACAATTACCTCTGAGCAATGGCAGCACAGGGGATTTTTACTTTCTTCTCTGTACAGGTTATTTTCCTTAAAACAAAACAAAACGACCAAAAGCCAAAAACCAATGCCTGTCCATTACTCATATAAGAAGTCGTTTCCAACACGGCAGCACCTATAGCAACGGCAGATAAGGAGACTGTCACCACGTGGCGCCACCGTGCAGGGACGCAGACGTGGCATGTGGGCACGGGCACCAGAACAGAGGCCGAGGTGCCACCCTGACGCTGCCACCGGGGCCAACCACAGTCTCCTGAAACCTGGGACCTGTATCTGCACACATGGGATAACAACGCAGATCTCTAATGCCTTATCCAAACTCTCACGGCCAGATGTTTTGGGAATTCAGAAATGTCACAGCAAGGCCATATAATGGTCTTAAGCAGCACCCTCTAATAGTCACGGTCATCTTTTCTGTGAGCTGTGTCACCAACCCCACACGGGGGCGACTATGGGACCACAAACAGCCTGGCGTCAATTGGGGCTGGAGCTGCCGCACTTTCCCTTCTCGGAGCTTCTGGGCTCTGTTGGCCGAGAGTAAGGAATGCGGCCTGTGCTCACTCGTGTGCCCACACTGCCAGTCCTCCAGGTGGCTGACAGCACGTGGGCTCTCTTCTCCAAGGTGGCGCAGGCGGTGGCTTGCTAGGCTGCGGCAAGGGGACCTGTGCTGTCCTGCACCTAAGTGACGTGGAGAGAGCAAACACAGGGAACAGACCACCTGCGAGGAGCAGGCCCTGGGAGTAAACCCTCAGCCACGACGGGAAACGGGGGAGGACCTTTGGAAAAGACAATCCAGACATGAAAGAAACAGCTGTTATGTGAACAGCAGAAAATATAAAATACCACCTGCAAAGAAAATGCTTCCAAGTATTTTTGTACAGGGCTGGGCTGAGAGCTACCACTTCTGACCAAGGAGTCACATGGACTGTCCACTTGGGCTGTGGCCACTGTCCTGCTGTCTCCGAGAGGTCACCCTACCAGTGAGAGAGTCACTGATGAAAAGAGGAATGGAACAAAACATGTATTCCACTGTTTTCCAAAGGAATGGTGTACTCCAGGTAGCTGAAGTTCTGTCAACCAAATGACAGTAAGATAAAAACAGAACCAAGTAAACAAGCCAAGGAGAGGATGGACAGACCAAAGATGAGGGGACGCAAGTCTGTAGAGGTGAATCAAAGACCCATGAAGATTGTTCGATCTGCTTCTCAAACCCAGAAGGAATGGTTCTGGTGTGAGACTAAGCAGAAGTGCAGGAGAAGGAAAAACAGAACTTTCCACAGTGGGAGTTGTCTATGGCGGCTCTGTTCTCTCTTCTGAGAGATGCACATGGAGAAACAAAAACACAGACTTGAGCTGGCCCGGTGGCTCAGGTGGTTAGAGCTCCGTGCTCCTAACTCCGAAGGCTGCCGGTTCGATTCCCACATGGGCCAATGGGCTCTCAACCACAAGGTTGCCAGTTCAACTCCTCGAGTCCCACAAGGGATGGTGGGCTGCGCCCCCTGCAACTAAGATTGAACACGGCACCTTGAGCTGAGCTGCCGCTGAGCTCCCGGATGGCTCAGTTGGTTGGAGTGCGTCCTCTCAACCACAAGGTTGCCAGTTTGATTCCTTGACTCCGGCAAGGGATGGTGGCTGTGCCCCCTGCAACTAGAAAAACGGCAACTGGACCTGGAGCTGAGCTGCGCCCTCCACAACTAAGACTGAAGGACAACAACTTGAAGCTGAACAGCACCCTCCACAACTAAGATTGAAAGGACAACAGCTTAACTTGGAAAAAAGCCCTGGAAGTACACACTGTTCCCCAATAAAGTCCTGTTCCCCTTCCCCAATAAAATCTTTAAAAAAAAACCAAGAAAAAAAAACACAGACTTGTCTGATTTTCTTAAGTGCAGCTTCCTAAACAGGTAAGAGATTACTGAGTAAATAAGGCTCACACCAGGTTCAGTGTCAGGGACCCTCAGCCCCCGCTCCACAAATAACCAGGGTGCTAGAAAAAGCTGGCCCACAACCCCGTGGGCAAAACCTCACCCTACCACAGCAGCGGGTGGCATTTGTATCTGAAGGGTGTTCTAGCAGCATACCAAAAACATGTAAAGGTAATTTAAGGCCTTAGTCACGAACTGTGTGTGGTTTAGACAAAAGAATTTCCAGGGCTTACTGTACAATTGACGGCACTATCTAGGAAAGCACCAAGGGAGCAGAAAAGTTAGGAAGGGTGGGGTGACTTCCCTTCCATCAGTTCACCTGTCCCAAGACAGAAAAGCAGGGTGATGCACCCGACAAAAAGGAAGAACTCCTCAGTTACAGAAGGATGTGTCCTCGGAGTTCTACGTTCCCAGCAACGCAGGGCAGGGCCGGAGGTTGAGGGAGGAGACGGAGCAGCCGCGTGTGCAGGAGGGACCATGGACTCATGAGCCTCTTGATTCGGCCAGGCTGGCAGGACGCCTGCTGGGCACGGAACTGCTCATGGGTCTCACTGAATGCATATTTCCTCCTCTTAAAAGCACCCAGGTGGTTCACCCTGATACCAGAGCTGCACTTGCGAGGCACAGGGAAAAAGCCCTCTGCGATAATATTGTATACTTTCCTCCAGGACCAGAAACTACTCTGCAGGGATTTAAACTAAAGAGGGCCAGGCAAAAAGCCTGCCAGACGCCAGCTGTTCTTGGACCCAAGTGCACACCTCTGGTGCCCTCGCCAGCACAGAAATGTACCTGGGGACACAGCATCTTGGGAAAGAACGATACAGCAGTGTGTGCTTGGTGGGGACACGAGGCATACATTCTAGCAGAGATCTGACAGGGAAGGAAGAGTTAGAAATGAAAGGAGAGAGCATGAAAAACAAACCAGCAACACGTGTTTACACTGAGTCCTTCCAATGGCAGGTGGTAGGGCAGATGCTGGTTACCCACAGCCCGTGCTTGAACTGGCCTCTCTGTGCGGACGGCTCTCCAGTGTAAACCTTCTGCCCCCGGCCACTCCACACGTCAATGGCACTCAACTGAAACATGCCCCAAAGCAATCGGTTTCTCTAACTGCTCTGAAGGCAGTTATTGTCTGCCTACAACGTGCCAGGTCCTATAGCTACAGAGGAAGCCAACCCTGTAGGTCCCGGATATAGGGAACTTGTGTTCTTCGAGTGTGGGATGGGGACCGGGGGGGGAGCAACAGAAACAACTGATGACCTGGTTAATTTAACTATGGTAGTACAACAAAGGTCTACGCCAGGTACAACAGAGAGAAGGGTAGGAGGCAAGGGCAGGAGGCAGAGCCCATGTACAGGAGGTGACATTTATACCAATACGTAGTTAAAGGATGGAGAAAAGCCCAGAATGAAGTCGGGCAACCAGAGGAGTTCCGGCAGGGCAGGTGTGCTCCCGTGAGGACCCAGGCCACCATTTACAGTACCTCCCTGCCATGGTAAGGTCTGCCTGTCCCCAAGATGAGCGCAGGCCCTGCTCTACCCTGTCACATCCCAGCATGGTCTGATAAGCCTGGCATACTACAGGGCCCAGCAGAGCTGTGTCCAAAGCATAGACGTGCAGGGGCAACTTGGGTAGGAGGCCTGGTCGAAGGTGCAGGAAGGAAACCGCATTCCAAGGCTGAATGAAACTGTACTTGGATATCCTCAGCAGCACGCTGTTTCTAACTGGACTGAGGGGCACTTCACGAGAGGGGGCCACGCCGGGCAAAACATGCCAAACCAACCCACCAACTATGGGATCTGAGTGGGCAAGCAAATCAAACTGGATTTTTTATTTCACAGGCTGTTGCTAGGGGAAACCAGCAAATCTCCAGACAATGGGTGTTTTCCATCCAGGGACAGCTGACTTCAACTCAGTGTCCCACACTGCCACATCTAATAGAGTGGGGAAACCCACCGGTACGATGACACCAAGGCACTCTGGGACTCGCAGGCTGACACTGACCCCTATGATTATGGGAAGGTAGGGGAATACATGAATTTCCCCCTAAGATTTAATCAACAGTCGAAGCAAGAAGAGTTTGTGACCGGTCCGCTCTTAACTGGTAATGGACTGTCCACAACCCCCAGGCCACAATCAGGAGCCCCCAAACATCCCCCGGTGGCAGAACACACACGGCTCTTCTCTCTGCGACACTGAAAAACCAAACTCACAGGCAATCTCAACCAATGACTTCAACTTCTGCCCAAAATTTCATCCAAATCAATGAACCTGAGTGTTACAGCACCATTTTTCCCTTTGCCAATCCTGTGGTAGAGGCGAACTTTCCAAAAGTGAAAGGGAAGCATCGCTGGCAAAACCTAAGGACACTTGCATGATAATGTCCCGACAACACCCTTTTTAAATAGTATTAGGCAAAGGTTATTAATTCAGGAGACCATCTTGTACACTTAGCTATGATAAAAGACTTGAAATTCTAAGCTTGTAACCACACACAAACAGTTCTGTTCTTATGAACCAAAATTAGATAAGTAACGTCGAAAACCCTGTAAATTCATGGCCACCACATTTTAAAATGGACCGAGCACACGTGCACCAACATACTACTAGCGTGGTACTTCCAGTAAGCATGTGGTTAAATATTTAGCAACCTTTTCCCTCCCAACCCAAAACAGTTCTGAGATACCCCCACACCTTCCACGGAGATGACTCTCAGATAAGCAGACTCTCCTTCCCAGGGGTACTTAAAAAAACCAGGTTACTTCCATCTGTTCTGTCCCTCTCTCGGCTCCTCTGAGTAAAAGCATTCCTCAGGAGAACTTCAGGCTCTTCCCACCCCACCAAACTCAATTTCTTAAAGATCATGATTAAAGTTCTTTCAAAGGGATTATCTGTTATAAAACCCTAACATACCCATATCGAACATGATATATTACGAGTCTTACCTTCTCCACCTGAAGGCCCGATTAATTAAATAAATTGTAAGTGTGATGGTTTGATTAAAAGCTGAGATGTTCCCGCACACAACCCCGTTTTCACTAGTCCCGAGGGTCTTTCCAGGGACACTTCCAAAGATGCTTGGCCCAGATGGGACCCTCACCAGAGGACAGGCCATGGGACAAAGGTTAAAATGCCTAAAAGAATAGACAAAACTGGAAGACAGCTTGTAGAGTCTTTTCAGTCTCAAGAAGCTGACAAGGGCTGAAGAGCCACAATGGTTCTGGCTGAATGCTAACTCAAACAGGATTTAAAGACAGCAAACACAAAGGGAGAAATGACCTCTTCACTTGATCAAAAAAAAATAAAAAAATAAAAAATTCCAGAACTTAAAAAAAACCACCGGGGCGAGGCATTTTAATACAATCCAACCAACAGAGCCAGACTGAGTGAGGGACCCTGGACATTCTGCCCGCTACCAACTGGCAGACAGAAGTTTTCTGAATCTAGCGTAATTTTCCTCCTTGATTTTCAGCACTTCCTAATTGCCATGGCGACTGCTCCCAGAACAGTTCTCTCATTTTCCTGCACTCCTCCATCCCACCTCCTTGTTCTGAGACAGAGCGGATGGCTGAGGGAATCCTGGGAGGAGCCTCACTCCTGTACCAGGCCGAGGTGCGGCCGGTGACGGGAGGTCCCTCTGGGTTCTGCCTACACACGCTGGCAGCTTGGCATACTCACGTCAATCTCCCCGTCGTCAATCTCCCCGTCGTCATCTTTTCTTTTCTCCTTGGCGGCCTCCAGGGGCTGCTTGTCTTCCACACCTTGGACCCCTGCCTTCCCTTCCTCCCCAGCAGCCCCCTCGCCCTTCTCCTCCTCCTCCTCAGCCCCAGCCTTCTCAGCCTCGTCCTCCTGCCCAGCAGGGGCTGGCTCTTCGGGGACCTCCTCGTCGTAGTCTAACTCATGCTCATCCAGTTCCCTGGTGACCGACGAGGCCTCGTCCCTCAGGTCGCTTGTGCGGTCTTCCTCCCCACCGTACCCCCCCTCTGCACGCGGGGGGCTCGTCGGGCCCCTGACCCCTTCCTGGGCCTCGGAGTCCCGCTCCTGCTCCTCCTCTTCCGAGCGACTCTCCTCCTCCTGGCTCAGGCCCGGGGCGGCATTCTCCTCGTCCTCCAAGTCCGACGGCCTCCCCCCAGCTCCGTCCAAATCCTGATCAGACCCACTTTCCCTCAGAATGTCATCGTCCGAGAGCCCCTGCTGCTCCTCTTCTTCGTCCTCTGGAGAGCGAGGGTCCCGTTCAGGGCTCTCGGCCACATCCATCGGTACCCACAGTTCTGTAAAAACGAAGAGAACACAGAATCATAGCACTTAGCCAAATGGAAAGTGAATCTTGCCCTGGGTTTTCAGGCCCCATGCTCATACCTACCTTCTGGGGGAGTCGGGGGGGGGGGAAGGAGGACCCGCACTCTGCTTGGACATGCACTGCTCCTCCAAACCCCAGACCCCACTCCACAGACCCCTGCTTCGGCCGTTCCAACGCCGAGGACGGCAGGCCGTCCCCACACACAGCACCTCCACGACGCTGGGCTGCGCTCACTAAGCTGTGTGTGAAGTGCTTCACATCTGCAGCAACTTGGCAGAAAGACACCTGGCGTACCCCTTCTTCTCACAAGTGCAACCCAAATGGTTAACAGAAAGTGAGTGATAAGACACGCACTGCACGGGACAGACAACTTTGTGGACTCTTAGACTGCTAATGAAATTCAACACAATTTGCATTATGAAATAAGGCAACAAAGTGGAAGGTATGCGTCTGACCATTGTTCTGGAGTCATCCTGAAGGGTCTGGAGCAGAAACCCAGCCCATCTATAGGAGTCCCCAAGCCGTAGTCTGTCTCCTGTTCCTGAACATGCCTCTCCAAGTATGGCCCTGATGGCCTTATCAGAAGGACTTGGGACGACCTGAGGACGCACCGCAGACCTCTCCGTGGAGCGGCCCACGGATGCCCAGGGCTTCATGCACACTATGATTCTCACAGGACATCGTGAACCACTGTTCTAATACAGGTATGCTGTGGAAAAGAACTCTGGCGGAAAGTTTTACATATTTAAGTGCAACTGACCCTTGAACAACACGGGTTTGAGCTGTGCGGGTTCACTTACTAGTATATGTGGATTTTTTTGATTGGCCGATGTAGTTCAAACACACATCGTTCAAGGGTCAACTCCAAGGTTGGAAATCTGAGAAGGTAGAGGGCCAACTATAGTTACCCTTAGATTTTCAACTGCTTGGGAGGTCGGCACTCCTAACCCCTGACATGTTCAAGGCCAACTGTCATTTCTTTTTTCTTTTTCTTTCTTTTTTTTTTTTTGAGACAAGTAATCTAATTTTAGATTATTTTATTTTATCGGGGAATATTGGGGAACAGTGTGCTTCTCCAGGGCCCATCAGCTCCAAGTCGCTGTCCTTCAATCTAGTTGTGGAGGGCACAGCTCAGCTCCAAGTCCAGTCACCATTTTCAAACTTAGTTGCAGGGGGCGCAGCCCCCCATTCCATGCGGGAATTGAACCAGCAACCTTGCTGTTCAGAGCTCGCACTCTAACCAACTGAGCCATCCAGCGGCCCAAGTGTAGTTTCTTAAGTAAAAAGACTGACAGTGTCATTTTAGATTTCATTTCTATTTTTACTAATCTACATTTAATTATAAAGTGAATACTTTCTGGTTTTCCCACCTCAATGTGCAAAGACAGTACACTGTTGCATTTGTCTTAAACAATGACTGTGTAAGGTGAAGTAAGCGTGTGTGTGCATGAAACCAACACCAAACAGTCTATAAGCAAACGCCATTCACCAACGCAAGGTGCAGCAAACTGCCACTGAGTTGGTTTCAAATAATAGGAATAGTGAAGGGTTCAGTGTTCACTTTGTTCTTCAAATTGTTTTACTTAAAATAATGTATGTCACAGTCATGTTGCTTGGGGTTTCAGCTAGATCTGGAAACATACACACGTATATTTACAAACCTTAAATATATAAAATTATTGTATGTATTTATATAAGAAAAGATTAAAAATCTTTTAAAATTTATACTTTCAAAAGGAGAACCTGTGTTAAAGATGCAGCATGCCAGGAGTTGATATCTGAACCTGCAGTTAAAAACTTTTTTCAGCTGTTAATGGAATGATAATTTAACACACATTAAGACAAATCACTTAAAATTCATCACTTTATAAATAAACTAAATGATTAGTAGTAATAGAAATTTATGAACCAATCAATTCAGTCAAAGTCATTTAAGTAGACAGTTTTAAAAATGAGCTACTGTTCAGTCTTCCAACTACATTATCCAGAGGTAGGACTACTGGAAATTATTATTAAAAAGTTAGTCTTAATATGGTGTATGTACTCTGCTGAAAATGAAAAGCTGAGGTATTGCCACAGCTTTCTGTCCTCCCTGCGCAGGCAGGGCCTGTCACTGCATACTCCTACGGGCCACAGCAACAAGGATGAGAAATCTACCAAGGACAGGGGCGGCCGCTAAGACCCCTACACTCTCAACTCTTCCAGACGTAGCATGGGGGCGGTTACCACCATCAGCCAGGGACGAGTGGCAAACTGGCAGCCTCCCTATTCCGTAGCTAATGCTATTAATAAAACACATAAGATTTGCCTTTGTGTGTGACACTCAATGCCTATCTTTGTATACTTTTTATTACATTGTATATAAGAAATCTTCTCCACAGAAGGGCAGGGCCTTTCATCTCCCCAGCTGCTTAAACTAGCACCTGTTACTCTGTAGTCAGGCATCACACCCAACTGATTACAGAACCTTATACATCACTACTTGAACCCAAACAAATTCCAATTCTCACATTTTGTAGTATAATGGTGACCTCGACACAAAGATAGCTCTTAAATCACTCAACCAAAACTCAATGTCCCCTCAAACTAGTTTAAAAATCACACAACTGACACTGCAGAAAACACTGCCCACCCCAGCCTGTGACTGGCTTTGCAACATACTATCCTGTTCACAGCCACAAAGTCTCATAACCTGGTCACAGCCCTTTTCCAGGGCCCAGGTGCAAATTGGTTTCTGGCTTGGTTTCATTGTTATGATTAGATCCAAACTGCTTTTCATATTTTGGCAAACCTGAAATTAAATCCCAGAGTAAGAAATGGAAGAAAAAAGTGCCTAACTTTAAGTAATCCGAACTAATGCAAGCAGTGGGCCAGTAACATGGGACATTTACCTCTTGGTATGATGTATGTTTACAGGACACATGCGCTAGTGCAAACAGTGTGGCATTCTGAGGCGGAACGCGAACCCCAGTTCTACCGCTTCTTAGCTTTAGGATCTTGGACACATTATGTAAACTTGCCAGACCTCAGTTTCTTCATCTGAAATATGGGGACAACAGTACGTATTTTACAAGGCCACTAAAACAATTAGATGAGATGAGCCTGATAATGTGTCTGGCACATTCTCCACACATTTTAATTTAAACTGAATTCATGTGAAGGGGAGTAAAGGCAATCCTCAACTTCCAAGAACCATACTCCTTTCACCCGTCGGTTCATTTCAAGTCTCCTGGTGCACTCAGGGGTCATTCATTCACTTTGCATTCGTCGAATGCCCTGAGAATCTACTTAATGCGAGACTATATTATTAAAACAGCTTCTGCAAAAAAAAAATCAATAGCCACCACTGTCCACTGAGGGACCACTACTCTGTGTCAGGCACTTGACCAATTTCCTCCCATCCAAATATGTGATGTTCCCCTTCATAGATAAGGACACTAAAGCCACATGGCCACAGAATGGCTATCCCAGAACTGCAACTCAGAGCTACGCCTCGAGCAAGTGCTCAGTCCCAGAGCTCTGGACCATGCAGAAAATGAGTTTCTGCTTCCTGCCTAGGAACCCCTGCTTTTTGCCATTGTTCCTATATGAAAGTGGGACCTGACTTCCAAAGTGATTTTATAAACTCCTTTTTGGAACACAGCCCATCCATAAATTGGGGACTGCTACTGTACCAGTAGGTTTTGCCTGTTTTTGTTCTCCCTTCTAAAGTTTTGTGCTGATCCAGCTATACTCCTATCTTAGCCTTTCTTAGAACCAAAAACGTACCTTTTTTATATAAATGGAAATGTTAAATGTTAAATAAATGATTTATACAGACTACTAGTTAAAAAATAGTGATGAGCACATGGAGATCCAACTTGTGACACCATCTATTTTATGATTTTAAACTTGTCTGCTGTTTGAATCTTAGGTACTTAAACTAAACAGGAATGCCCTCCAGTTTGAATATGGAAATTACTTTGACATTTTAAGAATGCTAAGGAAACTTTTTTTTAAATTGGGGAATATTGGGGAACAGTGTGTTTTTCCAGGACCCATCAGCTCCAAGTCAAGTCGTTTTCAATCTAGTTGTGGAGGGCGCAGCTCACTGACCCATATGGGAATCAACCTGGCGACCTTGGTGTTATGAGCACTGAACTCTAACCAACTGAGCCAACCAGCCACCCCAACTTTCCAACTCTTAAAGGTAGTTTTCAGGGCTGCCTAGAAGTAGTGACATCAAAGGTCCTGAGTGCACCTGCTACTCTCAGGGGCAGCCCAGTGCTCCATCAGTGGTGTTTAGCCTTTTGGGGAAAAAGGATTGCTTTGAGAATGTGATGAAGAGGATGTCTCCCCTCCTGAGAAAAACCTGGATAACATAATTTATCTTCTAATTTAGGACCTCCTGAGGTCCATTCATGGTCCCCAGAGTAAGAACTCTTGCTCTAACTATACTGTACATTATTCTATTACGTATCCATAATTACCACACTGTACTGAGCTTATTTGTTTGCAAAGTCTGTTGGGAGGCTCCTCTGCCCCGATGACGTGCCTGACTACAAGGGCTCAAACTCACCTCTGTGTCCCCTGGGCTCAGCAAATGGCTGGCATTTAGTAGCAGACTTCTCATGTAATTTACTGTCTAAACTAGGACGTGTTTGAGCCTGAAAGGGGGCACTGTTAACAATTACAATAGGCATGAACAGGGTCTGTCCACAGCTCATGGGGACATCCAGTCATCCTCGGAGGCCCTGACAATTTCTTGAGGAAAGGAATCGCATCTCTTCTTCCCTGGGAATTTACAATCTGAGGATGCTCACAAGTGAACACCTTGCAGAGGGAAATACGCCAAAGAACTTCCCTGTTATCAGAAGCAACCCAAGTCACACCTTGCTATACAGAAAAAGAAGAGTGTCACTAGGGAATCAGAAGATGGCTTGTGTTCCAGGACATGCTGTGGGCAGGTTAACTGTCTCTCTAGGTGTCCATGTCCTAAGTTAATTTGAGATGAATTCCATTTAACAAATATCTGAATGTGTGCTCTATGTCAGGTGGTAGGAAGAACACTGGTAAGTGTAGACAACGAAGTGGAGGGTACTCTGGTCATGTCTTCACTAACTCCCAGGTGCCCAGATTTTACTGTTTGTTCTTCTCACACAATTACCCTGTAATCGAGGATTCTTGGCAAAGTTTAGAACTAATTCTTTAATCTTTTGGTCCATAAGATGATGAACCTGCCCAGAGAACTGCATAACAAGTGTCCATCACTCACTGTGTCTCACTGCCTACTGCATCTGGCAGATGGTGACTAATAAATGTTTGTTGAAGTAATAAATGACGAAAGCTCATTACCTGATAAACTACCTGTTGCATACTAAAGAGAAATGTGAAATAAGTGCCTAATTTTGAGAAGCCTATACCAGCGCTCAAGCATAGAGTGGGAGCTGTCTCATTTCCCAGCAGTCACTCTGGAAGGCTGCATATGGATTCCGGTGGCACTGCTAAAGCACAGACCATTTTGGTAACTACCCTTCTGAGTGACCTTTCGAACCTGCAAGACACTCTCTTGGTGCTCTCAGTAGCAACTAATCTTTCTCCTCTCAAGGTGGGTCACTTTGACAAACCACAGGAAGCCATCCAGAGCCTGGTCTGGTAAGTGAGGTGAGTTACCAAGCAAGGTAAGACAATGTTTGGTCAAACACGGGGTGTGACTATTGAATGGGACAGATTTTCTCACATGGCTTATGTATTTACTACCAAAACAGGAGTTCTCAAGAGGTTTTTGGCAAAGGAGCACCAATAAAATACAAGGATGACTTGTTCGGATAACCACTTTGAATAGAGCAGTCCCTGTCTGAACGCCTAAGTTCTGACACATAACGTCTCGTACTTACGTCATCTAAAGGAAAGATGTGGAGCGTGGTGACAAACACTATCCCCACACTGACTAGGCTTGACCACCAAAATACTCAAGGAGGAAGCCCTCACCGTGAGACGATGTATAGCTGTGCAAAAGTAAAAACAGAAAAACCCCAAAACCTATTTTAAAACGTGAGCAAAGTCACAGTTTATCTGTTTGCTCCCTGCAATGGTTCCACACAGCTTTCGTACACCGCTTGGGCATTTCCCGGCCCAAACTGCAGAGGCATCCCAGCCCGGGATGCTGGAGCTGGCTGGCTTCCGCGTCTCCGAGGTAAAATGAGCAGACCAAGGCTCCCCTGCCAGCACCTGGGAGTGGGGAGCAGCCTGGGTGGTCTCCCCCGGAGAATCCCAACCCCTGCTCCGGACAAGGACAATCCGTGGGCTGTACGACGGAGGCGAGGCTCCAGGGAGAAACGAGAGCCACCGCTAGGCCCCTGGACAGCACTTCAGACGTCAAACCCCCTCTTCCTCCATTTCCCCCCAACGAACCTGCAGGCTGACCTACCCTTGCAACTGAGTCTGCTGGCACTTAAAACGCCCCACCGCTCCCCCGGGCAAACTCAGCGGCCACGCGGCCGTGGGGAGAGCGTCAGTGTCACCAAGAGCACGACTGGAGGTCTGCAGGCCGGAGGTGTGCAGGTGGTTTGTCGCAGGCACTCAGCACTCTCGGGGCTCCTGCGCGAAGGGGCAGGGCACTGCCACCTTCCCGAGAGAGCGGCGCCCGTGGCCGGGCACGGCCGACGCCGCCCACCCGTGCGCCCCGGGCAGCGGAGCGGGCGAGTTCCAGGAGGCTCCGGGGCTCCAAGTTGCCGACGAGCTCATCCCAGCGCGGGCCGGCAGCCTCGGGGGGGCCACCGCGCGTGCCTCCTCCCACACGTGCGGGCGGCACACGCGCGCCCCGCACACGTCCCGGAAGAGGGATGACAGCTTCAGGAGAATCCAGTCCACGGCGGGGCGCGGACGCAGCCGCGGGCAGCCCGGGACCCGAGGGGCTTCCGGACCCCAGGACCAGCCCGCGCGGACGGAACAGCGTCCCCGTGCCGGGGTCCGAGCACCACGCTTCGGCCGGGGGCGCAGCCTGGAGCACTCCCCGGAGGCGGCGGCGGCGAGCTCCCCGGCCTGGGCTCCGCGCCGCCGCCACGCTCCCCGCCTGGCCGCCTCGGCCTCCTCCCCGCCGGCCCAGATGCCCCGCCGCCGCCACCGCTTACCTCAGCGCGAGGGCGGGGAGGGGGCCACGGTTCCGCTGGGGTCCGGCCGGCGCGGGGAAGACGTCCCTCGGCCCTTCCGCTCTTTACAGGCTCGGGGTTGAGGCGCGACGCGGGCGGAACAAACGGGCTCCACTACCCCCGGGGGCCGGCCATTGTGCTACGTCATCAAGCCGCGACCGTCCTGCGGCCCGGCGGGCTTCCCTCGCTCGCCCCGCCTTCCGCCCGCTTCCTTCCGGCCTCCGCGCGCTCCCGCCGGTGCGCGGCACGCGCCCGAGGCCGCCAGGGCGCAGGCGCCGCCCGAGGCCCCGCCCCCAGGGGAGTTCGGGGTTCGTGTGCGGCTGGCGCTGCGACGGCGCCTGCGGAGAGGGCTTTTGGCGCCAGGCGGCCCAGGGACGCCCCGAGCCCACGTTCCCGCCCTGCGTTCTCGGCGGGGAGCTCCGCCCTTCGCAGTGATGGGTGGTTTCGCCCTCGCAGCTTTCAATTTTCACTTCCCCCCGACTAAAGAATTCCCATTCTAATCAACGTAAGCGCCCGATAAAAAAAAAAAAAAAAAATTAATATTTTTTGAGATACCGGGTTTAAATATCAAAGCCTGAACGTTTGTAACTAGTTCCGTGGAACTCGATAGCTCCTGCTCGATTAAATACAGTCAGTGCAACACAAAATTAATCATTTTTGAGATATTGCGTTTAAGTGTGAAAACGTAAAAAATGTTAAAACGATTCCTGCTTTCCTAAGAATAACCAGCTGAGAACCTGCTACGCTGTGGGTGGGAATGTCCACGGACACAGCCATCGTGGAAACCCGTGCGGAGATTCCTTGAAAAAAGAAGATACAAGCACTACCACGTGATGCGGCAATTCCACTTCTGGGTATTTACCTGAGGAGCATGGAAACACTGATTTGAAAACCTCTCTGCACTCCCGTGCTTGTTGCAGTATTATTGTAATGATGCCATGGAAGCAACTTGTGTCTAGGTGGCTGAATGGATAAAGAACGAGTAGTACACACGTTCATCTTCAGCGGTAAGACATGTGAAATCCTACCATCGTTGACAACATGGATGGACCTTGAGCGTATCATGCTAAGTGACATAAATCAGAGAAAGACCAATACCGTGTGATTTCACTCGTGTGCAATGTAAAACAAAACAAAAAACAAAAACAGACAAAACAAAAGCAAACTCAGAGAGACAGAGACGACAGACACCTGTGGTTACCAGAGGGGAAGGGGATGGAGGGAAGGCGAACCAGGTAAAAGGGTCAATTGCATGGTGACAGATGGAAACTAGACTTTTGGTGGTGAGCAGGTGTAATATGTATCTGTAGGTCAAGAATCGGGACATGGCTTAGCTGATCCTCTGCTTTGAGGTTTCTTCCAGGCTAAGACTAAACATTTAAAACGATTTCCTAAATAGCTTCCACTCTATTCAATATAAACAATTCAACACAAAATTAATCATTTTAAGACATGGAGTGAGTTTAAATACTAAAGCTTAAGAATTTTTAACTATTTCCATCAGACTAAAGAGCTCCGCATCTTTTAAATGGGATGAGCTTACCAGTGTAACTTTTTCATGATTAGAAGGACATCGTGTGATACTTGGGGTATTTTTGCATCTTACCAATTGCCTTCAGGGCAGCCTGCAGAGGATCAAACTGCGCTCTCCGTTTAGAGACAAGGGGCCCACTTTTAGAAGGGTACTGGGCTTCATTGAATGCTCTGCTATCCCTGCCTTCAAATTCTTAATCATTTTTGAACAAGGGGCCCATGTTTTAATTTTGCACTGGACCCTGAAAATTGTGTAGCTGGTGCTGGCGGTAACTAAGGGTTTTGGGGGATGGTGAGCAAAGCAGACCTTTCCTCACCCCATCTTCCTCCTCCAGGAAAACTGCTCCTCCTTGGGGCAGACTGCCACCATTCTGCCCACAAATATGAGTGTCTGGCCCACAGTGAAGTTGGATTAACTCAGATGTTTGCCTTATGTTATCTGAATGAATGAATGAATGAGCAAGGGAAGAAATGAAGGCATTAACATAGAGTTGTCATGTGACCCAGCAATGCCACTCCCAGGTATCTAACCCAAGAGAAATGAAACACATGCGCACAAAAACCTGTACACAACTGTTCATAGCCGTATCATTCACAATACCCCAAAGTGGAAACAACCTAGATGTCTGTCAACTGATGATGGATAAATAAAATGTGGTCTATGCGTACAATGGAATATTATTCAGCCATATAAAGGTATGGAGTCCCCTCTCGCTCCCAATCTCTATCATGTGAGGACCCAGGTAAGTGGTGTCTGCAAGCCGGGAAGGCGGCTCTCTCTGGAGCCAGATTCCAATCAAGCCAGCATCCTGATCCTGGAAGTCTAGTTTCTAGAACTGTGAGAAAATAAATTTCTGTTGTTTAAGGCTCCCAGCCTATGGTTTTATTATGGCAGCCTGAGACGACTTACATATTTCATTTACATGAAATATCCAGAAGAGGCAAAACCATTGAGTCAGAAATTAGATTAGTGGTTACCAGAGCTGAAGGAGGGGAAATAGGGAGTAACTGCTAAATGGCGACAAAGTTTCTTTTAGGAGTGATGAAAATATTCTGAAATTAGGCAGTGGTGATGGTTGTACAACTTTGTGAATATACTAAAAACCACTGAATTATGCATTTTAAAAGGGTGAATTTTGTGGCATCTGAATTATACCTTAATAAAACTATTATTTTTCTAAGAAGAAAAGAAATGAAGGGAAACAGGAGAGAAGGGGAGAAAATGCAGGGGGATAGCTGAGAGGAGCTGGGGGTGAAAAAGAGGAAAGGGCTGGGAGAGGTGAGGAGAGGCAAATGGGGCAGGACTCCTGCCCATTACCCATGACTCTACTTCCCAACTGAATCTTGAATTGTCTTCCCTTTTCTCCATCCCCCTTGACTCTGGTTCTAGCTACCACCACTTGCTCTGTCACTGCCCACTGACCCCCACCTTCCCCCAGATACCCAGAGCCATCTTTCTATAATCTTGGGTTTGTTTCAGTCTCACTACTCCAGCCTGAGGCCCCCAAGGGGCTCCCTCTCCACCCAAAAACCAAAGCCTGATGTACCTGCTCTTTATAATCTGGCCCCACCAGCATGGCCTGCCAATCCTCATGTTCCCTCCCTGGCTCTCAACTCGCTCCACACTTTTTCTTTGCACATGCCACTCCCACCTTTCCCTCTCATCTAGCTAACTTTTTTTTTTTTTAAAGGACCCATCAGCTCCAAGTCAAGTAGTTGTTTCAATCTAATTGTGGAGGGCGCAGTTCACACTGGCCCGTGTGGGAATCGAACTGGCAGCCCTGTTGCTCAGAACTCACGCCCTAACCAACTGAGCCATCCGGCCGCCCCAAAGCCCCTGAATCTTATAGCTCCAATGTCTGTCACTTTTCCTCTTGGTTTTCAGTGCTCTGGTACCTTTTCACAGTGTGCCTTGTACTTTTTTATATGATGTTGGACATTGTGAATAAATTATTGTGGGGGCACTGGGATGGCATTTTGTACTCCCAATGAGGGTGAGGCTTTATTCTTACCTGCAGATGATTTCAGAAGATCACTGGGCCTCGGTGAAGCCTTGCTTCTAGGCCTCCCTGTTTCGGAGAGGGTGGTCCATCTTCCTGGCGAGTGGACCTCGTGCCCTGTCGGAGGAAAGCCTGCCCTGTGTGCAAGGCATCCACCTGCACAGACATGACCTACACCCTGTTTCTCCTCGTGCTACATGGCTGCTGAATGTGTGCTCGGCTCCTTATCTTTCAGGTACTCTTTTCTGCTGGTTCTTGCAGTTTTCCTGGCTTGGGCAGCTCAGGGTTGGCCACAACCTCGGAGGATTTGTACTCAGGATTTGGGGCTCCTTTTCTGCAGGGTTTCTCCTCATCTCTGCTGGTTTGGACATCCGTCTGCTTAGTAAGTCTGTGCTGGCTGCTTTTATTTCCCCCAGGCCAGTCGGGGGGCGAGCCCTCGTGGTAAACGGAGTAGGGGAGTTGGTGTGACTTTGTTGTTTCCCTTCTCGCAAGGGTCAGAGCCCCGTCATCCTACCAGTGTTGGCTGCCCTCCAAATACTTTAATATATGCACGTGTATCTTTGTGTTTGTCCGGCTTTTATAATTGTCGTTACCGGGAGGTGGGGGAGTTCAGTACAAGGAATCTGTCTGAAAGCAGCATTTTAGAAGGGTGAATCTGACGGACAAAACGGCAGGGAGGAGGGCTCCAGAGGGCTCTCTCTCACTTGTCCAAATTGGCCCAAACCTAGGGTCAGCCTTTGCTGTTTTCTCAAGCTGCCGCCAGAGGGCGCACCAACCCAGGTGTTCTCGGCAGGCGGGGGCGCTGCGTGGGCCAGGGTGCGGGATCCTGGGGATGGGTGAGTGGGCAAGAGCAGCTGTTGCTTCCGGGTGGGTCCTGCTGTCCTAGTTTCCAGGGCCTGTTAGCCTTTCTCATCCTCAGGTCACAACACGGAAGAACGCCTGGAAGGCGCGGGCAGGGTCAGGCTCCTGGACATTCAAATTCTGTACACCCCCTTCCACTTGCTCAGAGCCACGTGGTGGATGCAGGAAGGCCTCCGCCCCGTTCTGTGAGGGAGTCCCCACTCACATCACAGTCCTACCCAGATACAGAGCGAGGGCGACCGGGGGCGGGGCCCTGCCGTCAGGGAACCCGACACGTCTGGACCCTTTCCCCTGCAGGCTCCTTCCCCCCACCTCGGATGGGCACCCAGAGCCCACCCACGTGGCCTCATTCCCTCTCTCAAGACACCCAGGGGCGACCCTCGAACCTGGCCCAGTGGTGGCTCCCTACCCTTGCCTCTCCGACAGGGTTCTCGCCCCTACCACCCCACATCCTACCTCCCCCCACCCTCCCGCGTTGGGTGAAGGATTCCTAGGACCTCCTAGGACCTCTGCGCCTGAGACTCGGAGTTTTTGCTGTTTCTGCCGCCCCAGACGACGCACCGCCCATCCGCAGCACACGTAGGACCCCTGCCGGCTGGTTTGGGTGAGTGAGTGGACGGATGTCAGTTCAGTTCCCACCCGCGGCCTTCAGCAAGGGCCTGGGAGTTCTTCCCGCAGCGACACTTTACGGCATCTCTTTGGCATATGTGAATTGCCAGCATTGGGGTCGTTATTAAGTAAAATAAGGGTGACTTGCACGTCAGCACCGCGATACCATGACAGTCAATCTGATAACCGAGACAGCTACTAAGTGACCCACGGGCAGAGAGGGTACAGCTCGTGGAGACACTGGACAAAGGGATGATTCGCTTCCTGGGCAGCACGCTGCGAGATTTCATCCTGCTACTCAGAACAGGGTGCAACTTAATGAATTGATTACTTCTGGAATTTTCCATGGAACATTTTTGGACCACGGGTAAGTGAAACTGTGAACAGCAAAACTGTGGATAATGGGGGACGACTGTACTTCTCTACGACATCCATTTTTAACAGCATGAGACACAGCACCATCCTTACCACTCTGTGGACACTTAAGTTGTCAGCAAGTTATCTTACTATGAACAAAAGCTACATAACTGTGCTTTACAGTTGTGCCAGGTGCCACTGAGGTTCCTCTGCTGCTGTGGGTGGTTGAGGGGTGGGCACTGCTGACTCCAGGAGGAGCTCGCAGAAAGTGGGGACATGAGAAAATCTGTGAAATGTGGTCTGTCCATAGGTGAGTTAGTGGGCGTGAGAACTCAAGGCAGAGTGAAAACACTTTCCACATAGGAGCTGGGCAGTGATGCAATTGCTGCACTGGCCATCTCTCTCCTGTGAAGGAGGAACTCCTCCACCCAAGATCAAGGGAGAAGGGAATGGAGTAGAGGAAGGGCCCAGCATGAGGCTGAAGATACAGGTTCCTGTCCCAGTTCTTCTGCTTCTAGATGAGCTTCCTCCTCTATCAAGGGGGCAAAATAATGAGGTTCCTAGTCTTCAGCCTGCTGTGAGGATTGGCTGAGGTAGTCCCCACATAGACAGCATGGTGCCTGCATGTAAAAGGGCTCACTGAATCTCAGTCGTCATTGCCAGTTTCAATCATTATTGCTGTTAGCTGTGTGACTCTGGGCAAACCGCTTTCCTTCTCTGGACCTCCGTTTTCTCTTCCATATGATGAGGGTCTTGGCGTGGATGGCTTTGTAGCTCCGTTCCATACAATTGGATTCCGTTCTCTCTCAAGGCCACCAGAGTCTGCGGCTTCTTCTGGAATGTTGCATGGAAGGTAGCAGGGTGGTTTCAGCACCAGAGTGGAGGACAGCAGCTCAGGAGCTGTCCATGGGGCTGAATTCACGAGAGGACCTCCTGGAGGAGAGGGCAGCAGAGGTGTGGGCAGTGGGCTGGGGGTGGCAGCAGTGGATGGTGAGAGATGGAGAAAGCCACCACCCAATGGGCACAACGGAGCCTTGCATGTGACTATGGCTTGTGGAGTTGCAGCCTTCCCAGAATTCCTGGCAGCCCCAGTGGGGATCTGGGTGCAGTGTTTGGGGGTATTACGGATCACAGCCTGGCACATATATCATCTCCTCTGCGACCCTTTTTTCTTCCCTTTAGGCCCTCTCCCCTCACCTCATCTCTGTGGTCCCATGTTCAGCCGGATCCTCTTCCCAAGAGGAGTGCGAACCGTGCCCCTCGTGGAGTGCACAGCAGCAAGCCCCAGTCTCAGCAAGAAGGGTCTTGGGTACCCCTGCCCCCCCAAAGCTGCAGAACTGGGACCCCAGTTCTACTCCTTCACTTGAGCCAGCCACTTCCCCTTCTGAGCCTCAGTTTCCCCTCTGGCACGTGCTACAGGAGATGCTCAGCAAGTGTGTCCTCCTTCGCTTTCCAGGTCACTGTGAAAGGCCCTCAGGGGGGTGGCCACCACACCAGAGTCACCTCCAGATTCCACATAGTGGGGCATCCCCAGTTAACCCCAGCCTGGTGTCTCACAGAGAAGGGGACTGGTCCCTGCCCTCCCCTCTGGTCTCTGCCTCCTCCTGACAAGCTGCTGTTAAAGGCTCAGCTTGCTAGTGGGATGGGGGAGGGTGTCTTTCCCTGCCTGATGAATCCCTGGAGAGCCCACGTTCAAGTCCTGGGAGGGGAGGCAGTGGGTTTGGGCTTTCTTCTCACAGGTCTCCCTGCTGGGCAAGCTGCATCAGCCATGCAGGGGGAGGGGAAGGGACATAAGAGAGCAGGGAGAAGTTGGGGGGGCTGTGTGTCTGCGCATATGTGTGTGTGCACGGCACTGCAGCCTGCAGGATGAGAAGCCTTCGTCCGTGGACTGGCTGAGGTGTGGGATCGGTTCCCCTGTCTTTCCTGGAAGAAGGAGGAAGAAGGCACCAAGGCTCTTTGCGGGGTAAGTTCTTAGTGCCTGCAGGTTTCTCCTGGGGGCTGGGCTGGGAGACAGTGGTCCTGGCTGCCCACCTGGTGGAATGTTCTGTGGAGAAGGGTCGGTGTGCAGACAGAAGAGGGAGGGATGGAGGGGGCCCCACTGAGATGCCGAGGCGGCAGGGGTGGCTGCAGGGGGGGCTTGCACATCTGGAAGGTCTGCTGTGAGAACTCTGGGTTCAGTCCCAGGGTGGCCAGCCTCTGCAGCTGGAAGGGAAGTGAGGCCTCTGGGGAGTCGCAGTGCTGTGCTGGCATCCTGGGGTCCTCATCTCCTCAGCCAAGCAGAAAGGGGGGCTCATTTTCAGGAGAGTGAAGGGCCTGGGGTGTAGGTAGGCATCTGTGACTTTAGGGGTGTAATGTGTGCTCTGAACTTGTGCACGTGGGCCTAGGAGAGTGAACGGCGTGTGGGTGTGTGTATATTTACAGTACATACCTGCGCTGTGGGGTGTGAGAGAGCTTCTGTTGTGTGTTTAATATGTATGGGTGCGCTTGGGTCCCTGGATTTTGGATATAGGGTGTGTGCGTCGGTGAGTGCAAGTGTGCGTCCATGGAGAAGTGTGCACTGCACATGTGTGTGTTGAGGTCTGGTGTGTATGTGTGTGGTCATGTGTGTCGGGTATGTGTGGAGGGGAGTTTGGGTTCATGTGTGCTTTTGCGTGTCCGTGTGCTCATGTATCTGTGTTTCTGTGTACTGGTGTACGTGGGGGAGAGTTATAGGATCTGTGTGCAGCATATGTCTGTACGCATATGTGTGTGAATATGGTGTGACTGTTGCATGTGTGAGAATATGTGCATGTTTGCATGTGTGAGCCAGGGTGTGTTGTGCATGTAGATTATGTCACGTGTATGCAGGTGTGTTGCAGGTATATTGTGTGCATGGGTGCACAGGTGTTATGTGCATGTGTGCTGCATGTATGTTGTGTGCAGCATATGCGTGCAGGCATGTGTTGCGGGTCTGATGCATGCGTGCATTGTGTGTGCGTAGGTGTTATGTGTATGTGTATGTTTATGTTGCATGTGTGTGGGCAGGTGTGTGGGAAGCATGCTCTGGACCACCACTTCTCTCCCAGCACTGCCCAATTCTGTGCCCTGGTCTCTGCCCTGTCGGGGCTGCAGTGGAGGCTGTAGGGATGGTAAGGGCTGTTGGTCACTCGGGCTGGGCAGGCGTGGATGGACCACCTGGCCCGGAAACCGGCTCTGCACAGAGGAGCATCTGCTGCCCGCTCCAGGTCATCGTGGGGGTCGGCCTGGCTGGTGGGGAGGCAGGGTGGGGCTGCTGTGGGCCAGCTCCGCACACTCCTGGCTTCCAACACCAAGTCGGGGCTCTGAGGGGAGCTCACATGTGTTAAAGGGCAGAGGTACGTGTGTGGTGTATGTATGGGTATTGTGTGTATGTGGTGTGAGTGTTGTGTGTGGCATGTGTATGTGCTGTGCGTGGTGTGTTTCGTATGTATATAAGTGTTATCTATTGTGTGGTGTGCTGTGTGTTTGATGTATGTGTGGTGAGTGTGATGTGTGGTGTGAGTGTGTGGTGTGTGTGTGTCCTGTGCCCTCACCTGTTTGCCCAAGTCCCAGCTTTGACTTCACTCATTGAATAGATGATTCTGTGGCTCTATCAGTTTACAATAAAACCTCTTCGGCTGTCATTCTCAGGAGTATGAGAAGGGGGGACACCTCCGAGCAATGACATGTGGAAAGGGGTCTGTGGATCTGTTTCCAGACTGAGGTGGAGCAAGGGTCTGCATGGTCAAGGCCTGGGGGCCTTGGCTGCTGGCTCTGTTCATTGGCTGCTGGCTCTGTTCCCAGGAAACTGAGCCTGGGCACCCACTAACCCTGGGTGTGTCGATCTTACTCACTCCCTACAGCACAGGAGATGTTCGCCAGCCTGTTACCAGCTACTGTTATTACCCCCACTGACAGATGGGGAAATCGAGGCTCAGGGAGATTAAAGCCTTAATATTAACATTAAATAACAGACACTAAACCTTCACCAAGCTCCACGCCCAGAACTTTTCATGCCTTGCCATTTTGCAAGAATCTCACCAAATCCCTGAAAAGTAGGTACTTCTATTCTCCCCATTTCACAGATGAGCTCATTGAAGTCTAGAGATGCTGTGTGACTTCCTAATGACAGAGGGCAGCTGATAGCACTCACATTGAGTTGGGCCAAGGGCTCGACATACATGTTGCCTGGTTAAACCCCCTCAGTCTTGTATGTCAGGTAGGAGTGTTATCTGTAGTTACATACCAGGAAACTGAGGCTTGCAGAGGGGTGTGACTCACTAATAATATTAATGGCAGAGGCCAGAACATGCATTCCCTCTTCTATCCCCTTGCCCGGCCTAGCAGATAACCTCACTAGCACATGTCCCTGGGGGCATGGCTCATAAGAGAGGCAGGTGTTTACTGGGTCCTGCAAATACCCCACTGATGTTGGATGCCTCCTGGAGGTTCCTCTTCTTGTTCCCTCCAGCACCTGGTCAGCCACCATGGAAAATGGGAGCAAGCTGGATAACTCTAACAATGTGTCGCTGGTGCGCGGGGCCGCCGTCCTGGGCTCGATGGAGTACAGGATGGTCTCAGTCTTCCTGGTGCTCCTGGTGTGCATGGTGGGCATTGTGGGCAATACCATGGTGGCCCTGGTGGTGCTGTCCACACGGGACATGCACACACCCACCAACTGCTACCTAGTCAGCCTGGCACTGGCTGACCTCATTGTGCTGGTGGCCACGGGGCTGCCCAATGTCTCCGACAGCTTGGCTGGGCAGTGGGTCTATGGGCATGCCGGCTGCCTGGGTATCACCTACTTGCAGTACCTGGGCATCAATGTTTCCTCCTGCTCCATCCTGGCATTCACCGTGGAGAGGTAGGTACCCCCAGCCTTCCTCTTGCATGCTATTTCCTTCACCACAAAGCAATACAGCCATGATTTCCTGGTTGCGATTCTTGGTAAACTGAGGCTCAGTTGAGTGGAGAGGGAGCTGGGGTGGGACTCTGGAAGAACGTGGCACTGGGGACAGGCACTAGGAAGTAGGGTTCTCATCTCAACTCTGTTGCTAACTCACTGTGGAATGCCAAGGCAATCCCCGCATTCCTCTGGGTCTTGGTTTCCCATCTGGAAAGTGGACATCTGGACCGGACAATCTCTTGGATCTCTTCCAGTTCTGATTTTAAGAATATGGACTCTGAAGTTCATTGAATGGGTTCAAATCCAGCTCTGCCACAGCCTAGATGCAGAGCCTTGGGCAAGTTGGCCAAGGGCCACACAGAATCAGGACATAACCGAGGCCTTCTGACATACAGATGCTGGTCTGGTCCTAGCTCTCCGCACCTGTACCCACCTGGGGTCCAGTGGCCTCCATCTCCTGGCCACGTGCATAGACCTGGTGACCTGGGTGTTGCAGGGTGGAGGGTGTAGGCTGTGACTACGAGGGGCACACAGTATTGTTGGCTGCTTCAGTCAGCATCCTTTGGAGGTGGGCAACCGGAAATCCACTGGGACTGGTGCATGGCCAAAGGCTTTGAAGGGCACCGTGGTCCCTGGGCTGCAGCAGATGCAGCTGTACCTGGTGAGCCTCAGGGAGAAACATCCTTGAGAGGTGAGTACCCACTCGCCCTTCCCCTTTAAGACTGGCTCTCTTTGCTCTGCCAGCACCCCTGGCTGCTTCAGGATGGCCAACTGGCTCCCCAAATCTTCATGGCCTTCAAGTTCTTCCCATGAAAGGACCAGCTCAACCGTCGCGTCCCCATTCCAGTTTCCCCAGATAGGGAATCTGATTGGCTAACCTGGGTCAGATGTCCCCATGTGGTCCAATCGCACACTGGTGGGTGGGTCATGTGACCCCACTGGCCCAGGGGTAACTGGGTGACCTGTGGTTGCAGATACATCGCCATCTGCCATCCGATGTGGGCACAGACCGTGTGCACCATGGCCCGGGCCAAGCAAATCATCGCGGGCGTCTGGGGGAGCACGTCCATCTACTGCCTGCTCTGGCTCTTCCTGGTGGACCTCAACATCAGCGAGAGCCAGGGCCTGGAGTGTGGCTACAAGAAGTCCCCTAGCCTCTACCTGCCCATCTACCTGCTGGACTTCACTGTGTTCTTCATCATGCCCCTGCTGGTGACCACCTTCCTCTATGTGCTCATTGGGACACTCTTGTTCTGGAGCTCCAGGTCCCACCTGACCCACCATGGGGGCAGCGAGGCCTGGCCGGAGTGAGGAACCGAGGGAGATCCCCATGGGCCAGGTGGGGGCAAGGTGGGCAGCTGCCCCAGGCCCAAAAGCTTCCCATCTTCCAGGAAGCAGGTAATGAAGGTCTCCTCCAGGTTTGGGTGGGGGTGGCAGGTGACGTGTTGGAGGGTGGGAGGAATTGGTACACAGAGAGAGGCAGAGAGAGAGAGGACGCAAGCTCAGCATTTGTTCATTCATTCAGCAAGTGTCTACCAAGCACCTACTATGTGCCAGTCATGGTTCTAGGTGCTGGGACACAGGGGAGAACATGACAAGATAGACATCCACCTGGCTGGGGCTCATGGCAGGTGGAAACACACCGTGAGTACCAAAGATACACAGAAGACTGTCAGAGGAAAGATTGCAAATGAGGAAAAAAATGAAGCGGGGAGGAGAGGGAGTTTAGGGGCAAGTTGGGAAAGGCCTCACTGTGACGTGACAACTGAATAAAGATCTGAAGTTGGCAAAGGAGCACACAAAGCAAATATCCACGCCAAGCATTCCAGGTGGGGGAAGCAGGCAGCACACAGGCCTGAGGCAGGAGAATGCCTGGCGCTGGGAACCAGCAAGGGTGGGGGACGGGGAGGGACCTGGGGGCTGGGAGTGCTTGGCTCTGACCAAAAGGAGTAGGGACAAAAGTCTGGGGCATTCTGAGTGGAGGGGCAGCCTCTGCCTCAGGTTTCAGCAGGATCCCCACACGTTCCGAGTCTGAGACAGGCGTTTACAGGCTTCCACGTGTAACCACGATGGGCTCTCAGAAAGACTGAGGCAAGGAGAGACCTGAGCAGAGAGGGCACCTATGAATGAGCAACAGAGATGCTAGTGGAGGGAGGGAGGGAGGGTTGGAGAGGGTGGGAGGCGGAGAGAGACAGGGAGCGAAAGAGACAGAGACAGGGAGAGATAGCGAGAGAGAAAGGGATGGAGACAGAGAGAATAGAGCCAGGTGCACTGGCAGTGGCAAAGGCCTTTGCTCACAGGTGGGGTGGAGCATGGCCCCAGACACAAAGCTATGAACACACAGAAAGTCAAAGCTCCTGGGGCAGAGAGAGTGATGACTTTATGGGTGCCCCCTTCCTCATCATACTTGGGAGGAGACCGCTATTCTCCTGGTGCTACACGTGGGAAAGGGAGGCTCTCAGGGGCCACACAACTAGGAAACGGGGAGCTGGGATCAAATTTAGGCCTGCCTGCTCCAGCACCCACACTCACCTGCTGCCTCTGCACCCTGGAGGCAGCGGCAGGGAGGTGCCAGGATTAGAGCAAATGAGGGGACATCCAAAGACCTCCCCTCTGCTCTGGGGCACCCAGGAAGCTCCCTGCATGGGTGAGGCTGGTGGCTGCCCCTCTGAGGTGGCCAGGACACATGCCCCTTCCCCTTCCCAATGACACCACCTCCCTCAGACATGGGCACAAAGAAGCCCTGATCCTAACAGACTGTCCTTGGGCTGTAAAACCCCTGTGCCCTCCCGTCTCCCTGACAGGTTTGTTTTTGGGGGTCTGGCGATGCACTCCTGGGCTGAAAGAACAGAACAGTGTCCCACCCAAAGGGACATGGCTGTAGAGCCATCAGACTGCCACGGGCGCAGATGGGCTGCAGAAGAAGCTGGGTCATGGGTGGCATGTGCTGTGGGAGCCCTCAGATCTCTGAGCCTCCACTTCCTCACCCACAGAGCAGAGGTGATAATAGCACCTGCCTGAGGTGGGAAGAACCCAGGGCAGGGGCGAGGGGGGTGTCAGCCACTACTGCATCTGTCTGGGGGCCTCGCTGCAGCGTCAGGGCTCTGAGGCCCTGCTCCAGGCATCCAACGTTTGCTTGGCGGGAATCTGAGAGGTCTGGGGGCAGGGTGCACTTGGGGGGCTCAGGGAAGTTACTGTTTACCACCCTATGTGGAACTATTTCAGGATCGTATCAACAGACCCAGCTTCAAATGTCAGCCCCGGGATGCGGCATAGGAAGTGTTTATTAGCACAATGGCCAGCGCACGTGCAGGGATTAAGTTGTTACTTTAGTCACACTCTCATCACTTACTCAGCAAACACTTCCTGAGGCAGCAGCCATGGCTGCACCTTCCTGTGGCCTTTGTTCAGCCACCAGCCATGGGTATGCTGGGCCCCAGTGGCTTTCCCTCTCCCGCTTTCCTGCAGGTCACCAAGATGCTGGTGGTGGCTGTGCTGTTCTTTGCTGTCCTGTGTGGATGCCCTACCGCACGCTAGTTCTGCTCAACTCCTTTGCGGCCCGGCCTTTCCTGGACCCCTGGGTCCTTCTCTTCTGCCGCACCTGTGTCTATACAAACAGTGCCATCAACCCCATCATCTACAGCCTCATGTCCCAGAAGTTCCAGGTGGCCTTCAGGCAGCTGTGCAGGTGCGGGGCAGAGGGGCCCCAGAGGCACGCAACCCAGCTATGAGGTGGTCCGAGAGACGCCTCAGGAGACGCAGACCCGCAGGAGCGAGGTCACCAGCCCTCAGGCAGCTGCGCCCCTACCCCAGCCATAGGAGCCATATTTCAGCACGGTCTGAGGGGTGTCCTGCTGCTGCCCAGCGCCTCCCTGCCTCCCTCCCTCTGTCTCCACTCCCTCCGTCTGCTTACTGCTATGTCCTGCAGGTGTCTGCCCTGTCCGCTGTGGCTGGTAGGGCCAGAAGAGGGGCACACATCCCTGATGTCAATGACTTTTAGCTCTGGGTCCCCAGTGGCTTCCTTCATAAACTAGGACATTAAAGTATCCTGTGTCAGGTGGTTGAAGTTCAAGTGCGAAGCTCTCTCACCTCCTCCGGAAGTGGGAGAGGTGAGAAACAGGAAGCAGGAGCTGAAAGGACCCCAGCCTTCACCCGTGTAAAATTATGAACGTCCATCATTATTATTTTAAACAATTTTTTTCCCCAGGGGAAAAGTCCTGGTGGGTATTAAAGGAATGTACTTCCAGCCTTTGGTAATATCCATCCATCAGTGGAGCTGTGGACAGTGCCACCTGGTGCCACATCAAAAGGGTACCCAGCTTCTACCGGCTGACACCCACAGACACTTCATGCTACCCCATCATTGGCCACTTTGCTGCTCATGTGTGCTAAGAATGACCTAGTACATAGGACTCCTGCTTCTCTCCTTTTTGGGTTCTGTCCTTGGTCCCAAATCCCTGAGTGGGACTGTGTCTGGGTTACAAATGGGGTAGAGCGCTTAACTTAACCAGAAACAGGAAGTCATTTCTGAGCTCCCTGACTCCCAAACGCGCAAGCTCAGGCTCACGGGGCCCACTCTGACCTTCAGGCATAGCCACCTATTCTCCTCTGGGTGAGCTGATCCCAGAGCTCCTGACTCCAGAGCTAGACATGACAAAAGCATGGGTCCCCAGACCCCATCCCTATTCCTCTCGAGATTATTTTCCTCTTGGGCCCCTGAAATGGTCATTAAAAGCAGATTTTTCGGTGGAGACTGTTTGAGAGTGGGTCTGAGTTTTCCAGAAGTGGCCTCAGTGCAACCTTGGCAGCAGGGCACCTGTGTAGGGTGGAAGGAGGTGAGAATGAAGGTGAGCAGGGGCAGAAAGGCATCTTGAAAGCTGGGGCCACCCAGCTGTGATTCTACAGGGGCTGAGGGATGGACAGGGGAGGATGAGAAGATTTGGGGCCTTGCTGGAGGAAGGGCACCCACACTGTGACCTCATGGCTGAGTGCAGTGGACAAAGGCATCTCCTTCGCTCCTGATGGTCTGTTCGTGTTGAGGTCCGGTCATTGGCATTGAGAGGCCAGTCCAACGTCAGTCTTGCCGTCTGAACGGTTCCTTTACTATTCATCAATAGGGAGGTTAACTGTTTTACTGTCCTTTATCCAGGACATAGATGGAAATCAGGAAGTCAGTTAATGTGTGCACCCCCTACTCCCCTGCAAATGCAAAAAGAAACCTTACTAAGCTCACTGCCTCCGCTTCTGCTCTCCAGCGAGCATGTGTGGTCTCAAGCTGGGGCTGGACTGAAGCCTCAGGGTACATGCCCTGTGTGGTGTGGCAAAGGAGACAGGCCCCGGTGCTGGCACAGGCAGGTCTGCGAATCCTGGCGGGGTCTCCATGTCCTCCCGCCAGAGACAGCCATGAGGATGGAGGGAAAGACGTGGGGCTGTGTGCTTTCTGGTACAGAGTTGGAGCTTAAGCTGCAGAGTGCTCCCTTTGGACATGGCTGAAGCGCTGCTGTGTGTGGTCCCCTCTGAGCGTTCTTGGACTTTACCTGAGCCTGTGCTCCCAGAAGACAGGCATAGGGAAGAAGCCCCCACAACCCTTTTGTTTTCCAAATATCCTGGGAGACTGCTTACTGCAAAGAACCCCTTCCCCAAATGACTGAGCTGAGACTCCAGTCTCAGATTACCCGCTGCGTTACCTGTGACCAGGCCAGACCCCCACCCTCTAGTTCCCAGCTCTTTGCCTCATAGTTGATTAGCTGAGATTAGAGCTGTTTGTCCCCTGACACTAGCTAGATGCAGAGAAAAACACTTCCCACTTTGCTGACCCTGACTCCCCCGCATTGCAAAACAAGCCTCCTTGTAGACCACCCACCTGTCACCTGCAAAGCACCCATCTGTCACCTGCGAACTATTTACCTATCCCTTGCAGACTATCCACCGATTACCCGCAGATCACCTGTCACTTGTCTACTCCCTGTGCAAGCCCAGGGCGAAACCACCTGGCAGAACAGGTGGCCTCCAGAACATGGAGCTCTCCCTATTGCAATGGCCTGAATGAAACCAAGGCCTTTTCCTACACGTTTGTCTGGCTCCCTTAGAGCCTGGGTGGGGGAGGAGGGGGGAACAAGAGGGCTGTTGGGAGCCATGCTCGGGGAGGGGTTAGTTCCAGGGCCTCTCTGCACCTCCGTCTCATTTCCCCCTGTGACGGATCCCCACAGTGGTCCTGAGGATGAAGAAGGATGACACGCGTGTGGTAAACTATGAAGTGTTAATGGCGTATGGGCTTCACCCGCTCGCCATCATTCAGTGGGCCATCATCCAGTAGGCTGTCAGGAGCCATCTAGGTGACTTGGGTATCTGAGGAGCCCAGCTGGTGAAGGCCACCTCCTGGGAAGGGAACTGGGGAGGTCTGGGGTGCAGAGAACAGAGCACTGGATGTGTGTGGGGTGGGGGCTGCAGCTCCCACTGGGCGGAATACTCCAAGGATCAGGAAGCCCCCTGCCTGGCCCTGTGTGGAGATGGGGGCCAGGGCCAGGATGGTCACTCAGATTCCCAGTGTTAGAGACAGAGGGGCAAGGCCCCGAAGCATGTGGACAAGGGCAGGGTCTCAAGCGGGCACTGGAACTGGCCTTGTGTCCCTGAGCCTCGTTTCTTCTCTGGCAAAACAGAGAGCTCACTCCCATGACCTGGGGTGGGAAAGTATTTAATCTAGCAGTTCTCCAAGTGTGGTTGGCAGAACCCTCAAGGACTATGATGTCAAAACCACTTAGACGTCATTTGCCTTGTTCACATGTTGATTTCACACGGATGGGACAGAATCAGTGTGGTGAAAATGCTGCTGCCTGAGCTGGACCCCAAGCTGCACTCACGATCACCACATCCTTTATGCTCATACACGCAGCCAAAGAAACATGGCTTCCTTGATAAGGCAACAACGAACACGAATTGCATTAAATCTCAACTCTGGAATTCTGTCTTTTTCATGTTTTGGTGACAAATGGGAGGTGCGCAGGTTGTCTGGAGGGAGGGCACGTGTGCCAGGTTTGCGCTGTGAGCTGAGCAGGCTGCTCTTCCCACAGAGCATGCGTTCACTTGCAGGAACGACCGCGACACGCCACAGCGACGCAGAACCAAATCGTCTCAGACTCACCCAGGGAGCCTACCGCCTCAGAGAACTGACAGTATCTGTTGCTAATGGTACAATTCGAGGTCTCAAGTGAAAATTAGAATTTAGGAGAGTCTGTATCTCCCCCGTGAGCTTGACCGCTTTGTAGTGTTCCACGACTTTTCTGATGACATTGGTGGCGATAGCCATGAGTGCTGTGTTCTGATATTGCATAATGAAGAGTGTCACCCTTCGGAAGATCAATATGACTCAGTGGTGGTTGCACATCCTCGCGAATGTGCTAAATACCACTGAACTGTGTACGTGAGAAGGGTGCATGTGATGTCGTGTGAGTTTTACCTCAATTAAAACCCCCAAAATGTGGGGAGAGTGTGGCGGGGCGTGAGCCGGGTGGGGAGCCTGGTCCCACATTGCTCTGGCAGGACCCTAGGTGCTCTCCCTCTGTGACTTAGTAACACCCGGTCCTCTGCCAATCAGTCCAGTGGCCTCTGCGAGCTCTGCCTTTGTCTGCCTGCCCTCGAAGGCTTTAGTGCATTTCACCTGCTGCCGGGACACATCCTTCCCCGTCTCACTGAGACCAAACGGGGATATTCGGCCCGTTTCAAGTCATCTTAATGTAGATAAAGGGCTTAGAAAGTTCAGCAGTGTCACGGTCATTTTTAAAGAACCTGATCTTGTCCTGTTTGGATAAATGGTTGAGCAGACAGCTCTCCAGGAATTGTTACCCAGTCAGCTTCTTTCATCTGATCTTGGGCTGCTCACAGAACTCTGGGTGGATGGCCCGGTTAGGAGATGGGGTCAAACGGTGGCCTTGAACGTGGACCATGTGTGCGAGGAACTGTGACACTGCAGCCCTGGTCAGAGCTGGCTCTGGGGAGGTGCAGTTGGCACAGTGGGGGGATGCGAGGGTGGAGGAAGAAGCCCAGGGTGGACAGGCAGGGCTGTAGACCATCAGGACGTTGGAGAGGAGGACGTGCTTATTTGTCTACTGGCCCTTTCACTCCCTCGGTGGCTTTAATGACCATGTGACCCTCTCCAGTGTCAGGCCAGGTGCCTAAGAGAGTGGTCAAGGTGGGCCAGGCCCCTGGGGAGAGGCAAGGGAGGGGAACAAAACCAGGAGATTCAGAGAGTGGCCATTGTTACGGGGAAAATAAATAGGGTGAGAGTATGGAGGGTCAGGGATGGTCCCTAAGCTGTGTGACAAGAAGGGCAGCCCTTTTGGAGAAGCAGAACATGATGAGGTACTGACCTGAGCAGCGTGAATAGGACCAGAGTGTGGTGCGTGACCAGGGTCTGGAGGCCACCTCTGTGTGGAGGGAGGCCCTGAAGGCCAGGGCAGAGCATGATGCCATCTCATCTTCCAAGCACCCCCTGATCTGGGAGCGGCAGCCATCCCTGAGAGGTAGGGCCCAGCAGACTCACTGGTAAGTTTGGAAGTGGTAACTGAAAGAGAACCCAGGTGAAGCCACAGACCTAGCGGCCGGATGGACGGGAGAGGCGGGTTTGGTGACATCAAGAGTTGCTTTGACAGTGAGCTATGAGTAGGTGAGGGTGGTGTTCTATCAGGGTGGATGGTGACGTCTGAGCAGGGCTGGGAAGAAGACACAGGGATGAGGGGGTGTATGCAGTCCTGGACATGCAGGGCCCTTGAGGGACATCGGGGCGGTATCAAGGCAGTGGGTAGATAGGTCTGGGTCTCAGAAGAGCCATGGCTGGGCTAGAGGGAGATTTAGGGGCACAGAATTCCATGTGCCCACCCAGAGTGTGTGCAGGGAGAGCTTCCAGGGAAGGGCGTAGGGGCTCTGAGAGCCTCGAACTCTCCTCATTTAGGGAAAGGTCAAAGGTCAGAGTTCACCTTTATCCACTGAAGTCTGCTGTGTGTTTGCTACTTCAAGCAAAGTTGGAAAAGAACAGGGGCGGCCGGATGGCTCAGTTGGTTGGAGCGCAAGCTCTGAACAACAGGGCTGCCGTGTTCGATTCCCACATGGGCCAGTGAGCTGCGCCCTCCACAGCTAGATTGAAAGAGCAACAACTTGGACTGATGGGCCCTGGAGAAACACACTGTTCCCAGTATTCCTCAATAAAAATTAAAAAGAAAAAATTGGAAAAGAACAAATGGTGCATTTTCTAGCAAGGACACCATGCTGGAGAGTGCCCATAGGTGCCCAGCTGCGAAGTGGCAGGACCATGGCTGAACTGCGCTTGCCTGGGGTTGGCCCAGCATCGTCCAGTCCAGCCGTGGCATGTATAGCCCCACAGCGCCAGCAGAGCATACTGGGGGTGGGGTGCCCGTCCCTCATGCCCACTGCAGCCACCACAGGTTCCATGGTACCCAGTTCAGGATATCCCCGCCCTGACCATCCCAGGGGCCACTGTGGGCTTTCTCCCGTGTCCACCTTCGTCCTTGGTGCTTGCCGACTGCTCCCTTCTCCCTACCGGCTTTGGCAACCACAGAGCTTCATCCTCCCCAAGACACTGCCGTCCCTGGAACTTTGGTGGCTGGTGATTGGGTGACATCCAGCCCCCAGGCCCGACAGAGGGAGGGGAAAAGACTGTCAGTTGGGTAGGATGAAGCCCTTCTCTCTGGTACGTGACAGCCAAACCAGAGCTTCCGGTTGGGTCCTGGAGGAGGCAGCAGTGGGCCCAGAAGGGCAGTGCCCGTTCCCCTGTGCCCCAGGTGGGTACCGCAGTTCCCCGTGTGAGTGGCAGTGTCAGACTGACCTGGGGCTCCATCCAGCTTAGCACCACTAACTGCACGGCTCTGGCCGGGGATGCGATCCCTTCAGACTGCAGTGGCCTGTGTCTATGGTGGCGGTGCTGGTGGCAGACGTCTGAGTGCTGGGTACACCGATCACCCAAGACGCTGGCCGTGTGCACCCCACCCCGCAGGGCTCAGAGAACTAGGCTGTTGCACCACTGGGCTCATCAAACTGAACTTCTTTATTAAGTGCCAAGGATCCAGGAGGGCGCTGCCCCCTGCAGCCCCCTCCGCTGAGGCCTGTGCTTGGTTCGTGTTTCAGGAGCCGGAGTCCCCGACAGCCGGTAGCAGGCCTGTGGGCCCTGGCTCCCGGAGGGCAGCAGGGCGTGTGAAGCGTCTCCGTCCGCAGCGGCTGCTGCTCACTTCACGTGCTCGGCAGCGTGCGAGGAGCAGTAATACTTCTTGTGGGCGATGAAGGTGGACAGGCTGCTGAACTTGATGTTGCACAGGCGGCAGTACCTGTGGTTGCCGTTGGGCAAGGCGGCCGGCGTCCCTTTGCTGGGGGTCTGGACGCCCTTGTCCGAGTGGGAAGGGGGTGTCGGCGGGGCCGCGGGCGGGCCGGGCCGGGGGCTGCCGTCAGGAGGGCCCGCGGGCGGCTCCTGGCCATTTAGGCCCTCCCGGGGGGCAGGAGGAGAGGGAGTCCGGGCCTCCGGGCCGGGGCCGGGGCCGGGGCCAGCCAGGGGCTTGCCCAGCAGCAGGCCGTGAGCCAGGCGCAAGTGCTCGACGAGGTCTCCGCGAACCAGGCCGTTCAGCGGGCAGTAGGGGCACACGACGGCGGGGTCCTCGGGGGCGCACGGGCGGCGCGGGGCGGCGGGGCACGAGAACTTCTTGTGTGCCAGGTAGGCCTCGAGGCTGTGGAAGCTCACGCGGCAGGCCGTGCATTCGTGGTAGTCGGCCAGGGACGGCAGAGCGGGCGTGGGGCTGTTCAAGGGAGTGGCGGGAGCCTGGCGTCGCGGCTTCTTGCTCAGGTCAATAGGACCATCAGAAGGGTCCGGCTCGCTTCCGCTTCCGGGCCGCGGCGACGGCGACGCAGACGGCTCGGGGGCGTGGCCTGGCGCAGGCGGGGCCGGACCAGGCGGCTCGGGGGCGTGGCCCGGCGCCGGCAAGGCGGAGCCAGGCGCCGCGGGGGCAGGGCTGGCCGCCTGCAGCTCGTAGAGCTTGCGGCGCCTGCGCGTGCGCACGGGCGGTGCGGAGGGCGCTGGGGTTCCAGGGGTCCCTGGAGGCGCAGCGGGCGCCGGCCGGCGTGGCGGCGGGTCGTGGCGGGAGGCGCAGTAGTAGCGCTTGTGCACCATGTAGGTCTCGTGGCGGCTGAAGCGGATGTTGCAGGCTTCGCACAGCGTCCGGCGGGGGTCGTCATCTTCATCCGCACCGCTGCCGGGGCTCGGGCTGCCCTCACTGCCTCGGCTGCCCGCCTCGGCCTCGGACGTGGCCGCGTCCCCCGCCTGGTCCTCACGCGCCCCGGGGCCCGGTGACGAGCTTGGCGCGTCGGGCTCGGTTGGCGGCGGGGCAGGGGGCGCGCGCGCCGGGGCGGGGGGCGCCTTGGGTCTGCGGGCGGGGGGCGCGTCGTCGGGCGCACGGCGGCCTGAGCAGTAGAGGCGCTTGTGCACATAGAAGTTGCTGACGTTGTTGAAGGTGATGTCGCACTCGAAGCACGTGGCGCCCTTGGGGGCCCCCGCGAGTAGGCCGGCCGACGCCCCCGCGCCCGCTCCCACCCCTGCCTGCAGCCGGCTGTGTACCAGCTCGGACATCTTGGCCAGGATCTCCGAGGCCGGGGGCGCTGCGGGGAACTGTGGCAGGAAGAGCGCGCCGGGTCCCGGGCTCGAGCCCGGCGTTGGGCTGGGCAGCTCGGCCTTGATACGCGCGGGTGCGGGGCTGGGAGGTGAGGGCGTCCGTGAAGAAGGGGTTGGTGGGGGCCCTGGCTCCACCTCGGGTTCCTCGGCCGCCTCCACCTTGATGCTTCTGGGCGCAGCCGGGGGCTCTCCGCTGCCCCCGTTCTGTGGGGCTGCTCTGGTTTCTCCGTTGGTGGCCTCAGCCAGGGCTTTCCTGTCCAGTCCTGGAGATGAGGTGGGTGCCAGCCCCAGGTCGGCGGAGGCCAGGGGGCCGTGTAGGGCTGTGTGCTGCTGGAAGCCGGCCAGACTGTCTGCAGGGAGACCCCAGGGGCCACACTTCAGGGCTGGAGCAGGACCTACCTGGGCCAGACCTGAGGAGGGGGCAGGGCAGGAAGGGAGAGCTGGGCTGGGCAGAAATGGAGGGCCAAGGCCGAACTGACTCCCCAGCTGTCTCATGAATCAGTCCCCTCCCAACTCATGGGGGGCGGGGGGTGCTCACCTGGGGGGTGCTTGGCCACGGGGTGCCCAGGCCCTGGCGAGTAGATCTCAGCCTTGGAGCCCGGCTGGCAGACCATGTGGTTGGTCACTAGGTGGCTGTAGAGGATGTCCCTTGTGGTGGAGATGAAGCCACAACTGTGGCAGACACCTGCAGACGGGCTGTAGGGTCAGGGCCCTGGGGAGGGTGGGCTCCACATACTCCCCCTGACCCTCCCCCTGTCCCCTTCCCAGCAGGCCTACCGCTCAGCGTGTCTGTGTGCACCTTGAGGTGCCGCTCGCAGTTGGCCTTGGTGGTGAAGGCTGACAGGCAGATGAGACACACGAAGGGGCGCTCGCCTGGAACACAGGGCCCAGTGAGGGGCCGTGACAAGGGCCATGTGTGGAGGGCTCTTCAAGCCTCCCAGGACCTTGGCCCGGGCCCAGCCCTGAGCTGACTATCCAGACCCTGGGAGCTGTGGGAGGCTGTGTGGTGTGGTGGGAATACCACACAGGTACAGCTGTGGCTTGGGCACGCACATGATATCATTGAGCAGGTGGGGGGCCTGAGGGGCTTGGGGCCTCACCGCTGTGGCTACGCATGTGGATCTCCAGGGAGCTGGCGCTGGGGCAGCTTTTGCGGCACTGGGGGAAGGGACAGATGCGCTCATTTGGGTACGGCTCCTTGGGCTTCTCATCGATGGCGGCTGTGGTTGGGGAGCTGGCGCTCTGGCGGCTGGCGCAGTAGTACAGGAGGTGGGCTTGCAGGTTCCGCTCGCTGCGGTACCAAATTCCGCAGTCCTTACAGGGGAAAACATCTTCTGTGGGGGTGAGAGGTGGGTGAAGCCTGAGGGGACATCCTGGCAGCAGAGGGGGTCCGCCTGCAACCCGGGACAACGCAGTGGACTCTGCAAGGTGGGGGCTCTACCCTGGCTGCCCCCAGTGTCCTCCCGCTCTGAGCAGTGAGGTTTGTGACCTGCTATACCTCCGCCCTCACTGCTGGCCCTTCTCATTTCCATTTACAACTTGGGGTGCCCTCTCTCCAGATCTCCAGGATGCTGTGGGACTACGTGGATGGGGTCTCTTAGTGTCCGCCAGAATGGCCTCTATGCTGCCTCCCAACACAGCCCCATAAGGAGATGCCGGGTCTCAGGGTGCTCATGGGAGAAGCATGGACATACTAGTGGACACCCAGTGAGTGAGACGGGTCCGGGATGTGGTTGTGTCAGTGACTTGGCAGGGTGACCATGTACAGGTGAAGAAGGTGGCTGAGCACGTGCAGGTGCATATGTACTGGCGAGGGGGTCATGAGGGCTAGTGTGGACCCGTGTGCTTGTGGAGGACAGAACAGGGTTAAGCATGTGCACTGCAATGGGTGTGTGAGTGGCCAGGTGCACAGGAACCATATGCATGAATCCCCAAGCACTTGAGCATGAGGACGAGAGTTGAGCATGGCTCTGGGTGGCTTCTGGTGTGGGGGCAGGCAGGGGCTGAGGCCAGGAGCTGCGGGGAAGAGCCCTTGCTGTCTCCCCTTCACCCCCCTTTACACCTGGAGGGTTCCACATCAGTTACTGGCTAAATGGTCACGTTGCTGAATCCACCAAATTTACTCAAAATGGGCTGCCTCTCATTTTCCAGTTTATAGGAGTTTGGAGCGCAGGGGTGATTTTGCCAGCAGGTGAGGAAATCTCTGATGGGTGCTTCACTAGTTCTCTGGTCCTCAGTGTATCTTTATAGCAGAATTTAAAGGAATGTTCTGTTAAGTCTCTGCCCCTGCTCTGTGGCTAGCTGCCTCTTGGCTGAAGACTGCCTGGGGAGGGCTTGTTCTGCACCTTGACCTTGAGGTGGAACGAGGGGCCCTGGGGTTCCTTATCTGGCTTTTAGGCTGTGGAATTTACAGACCAATGTCCAATCTTGGTTTCTACTCCTGCAGTTAGGATGTGTTTCTCAGCCCATCTTCTCCAATGTTTGTCCTGGATTCACAGTTATTGCAGAAGTGCTCCACTCCGGAGGCTGCCAGGTTTCCCACTTTTCCTACTTTTAAGGAATTTAAGTACCTATCTGTCTGAGTGAGGTGGCCACCCCTCATGCTCCCTATACTTGCGGTTTTTCTGGTGACTTTTCTGGCTCTATTTCCTTCCCATTATATCGTTTTTCTCTGCTTTTCAAGTTGCCTTTCATTTGGGGGCCTCAAGGCAGCTCTGTTCTCTATCAGCTGAGGCCTTGAGCTGGATGGGGAGGCCCCCGGTGGGGTTGTTTTTATATCTGCAAGGTCAGTGCTGGGGACTGCTGCTGGCTGCAGTGTCGAGACAGGGACCAGAGCGTCGGAAGCCCATTCAAGCCCTGGACAGCAACCCAGAGCTTATCACGGGTCAAGTCCTGGATGGGTAAAGCCCAGGTAACCAGCACAAACACCTTGAGGCTACCCCCATTTCCCAGGTGAGAAAACAGGTCCAGAGTGGTGGAGTCTCAAGAATTAAACTGGCCAGGTCTAATAGACATTGGTACTCGAGTTCCTAAGATCCTTCTGGACCCCAGTGAGAGGCCCATGCAAAGGGCTGGGCTGGGGTTTGGAGGTTTAAACGAGATGGCTTCTCAAATCAAGTGCTCCTGAGACACTGCTGCTTGGGGGTTAGGCACTGACACCAAAGCCGGAGGCCAGAGAGAAGGAACCGGGGGCCCAGAGGGGCTGAGCCTGGGCTAGCTTGAGATTGCAAGCCCTCCTAGCACCTGAAGGTCCCTGCGATCCCCCATTGGAGCAGCCCACGTGGAAGAGCTGGGAAGGCAGCCTCCGTGCCAAGGACTCAATTGACGCCTCTTGTGCCTTCTTGGGCACTAGAGGCCATTTCGTGAGTCAGGTTCTCCAGGCACCTGTGGCTGTACCTGTCTGCCCTGGTGAGGTGGCCTTCCTAGCCTCTGAGATACCCTTCCAGCCTCCCTTTTCCCCTGAAACCCTGACACCCAGACAGCACCCTTTTTGCTCAGTGCCACCCTCTCAGTCTGCCTGCAGGACCCACATTCTTTTGGAGCAGTGGCCGTGCCGTATTCTGGCCTAGCCCCACACCGGTGTCAACAGTTTCTCTGTCCCCATGTCACGTCCACCAGCATACAAACATACGAGGGTGGCCTGAGTTCCAGCAACACAGGCTGTGTGCCCTCTGACAGGTTCTTTCTCTGTCCCCTCCGACAGGTTCTTTCTCTGTCCCCTCCGAACGCTTCCTCATTCCCTGCTCACTCTGCCCCGGTGGTTTAAATTGGGGCCACAGGGACCTCCAGGCTTGCTAGGCCAGCAGTCACTTCTCAGCCTTGGTCTCACCACACCCAGGACACATCGGACACCACTGCCCTTAGGAGACACCCCCCAATTCTAGTGTCCACAAGTCCTGCTCTCCCTGGGGGTCGCACCCTGCCCCAGAGCTCCCCAGGGGGTTGTGGGGCTGTGCTGGAACCCTGAGCCACAGCACACATTCCCCCAGCTGTCGGGCTCAGGATGTTCAGAGGGGCGCTCCAACTCCCCTGCCAATGTCTGCTGAGCGACATCCACGCAGACAGCCACACCTAAGCCCCTTACCAGGCCCTACTGTAGCTGGCAGGTCCCATCTGGCTCTGCCTCAGCTGCCTCCACCTGCTTCAAGCTGTCATCACCTTTGACTTACTCAAAAACGTCACTTTTCTCCCAATTTTGCAACTGCACAGTTGCCACCAAGCAGCCAGGTTGATTTTACAACCAAATTGGATCCTGCTCTTTTCTGCTTAAAGCCGCCTCATGGCTCTGAGAAGAAGTCCTGTCCTTGTGTGGAACGACCCTCAGATTTGCCGCCTTCATGCTTGCTGCACTGCCAGGCTCCAACCCCAACGAGCAACTCCTGGGCCTGCGCCCGGTGCGCCACCACTCATCTGCTCTTTCCTGGTGTGCAGGTCTCTGGCTGACCTATCTCACCTGAGCGGCTTTCCCCAAGCACCCCGTTAAAGTGGCCCTACCACTGACTCATCACATCGCTGCTTTCCTTCCTTCATGGGGTGTACTCGTGCCTGCAGCTGCTGCTGCTGCCTCCAAATAAGGCCACTTCTCTGGAGTGGTAGCACCCTCAGGACAGGCCAGCGCCCCACCTCTGAGACCCTGGTGCTTGCACCGCTTGGTTCATCGTGGATGTTAAATGTTAAATAAGCATTTATGGAATGCGTGAATCCTATTTAATTCTCCCAATGACTCACTGAGGCTTAGTGTGTACTGGGAGAAGTGAGGGACAGACAGCTTCCCAGTTCAGGGGTTCTCAGCATGTGCCTTTGCCCCCCACGGAGTACCTGGGCAGTCATACCTGAGGTGGGGGTGGTACCAGCATCTAGTGGGTGGGACCGGAGGCCCTCCACATCCCTGGGTGTGCTTGTCAGCAGAGGCCGAGAAGCTGAGAAACTGAGAAACCTAGCTCTGCTCCAAAGTGGGAGGCATGGGCTCAGGTGTGTGCTTGCTTGCTGGGCCTTTCCCAGTGTGAGACCTGGGCCTGGGGACCCTGCTGCCTCTGCGCTCGTCTAGGCTCACGCTGCTGCCCTGCTTTCCTGCAGCCTGCTGGGGGCTACCCCATTACTATCCATGAGCCAACCATTTCTCTCATGCACTGGCTGCAGCCTGGAGCCACCCCCGCCCCGGCCCTGCTCCTGGGACCCCTTTCAATTGCCTCACGCATGTCCACTGCAGCACACTTCCTCCTCTGCTCAGATCCCAGGGTTTGCAGATCTTGAGCTCCTGGGCACTTCCTGCAGCTCTGTGCCCAGGGACAGTGCTGTCTCTGCCACAAAGCTAGGTGGCATAAGGGTGTACTTACTGTTGATGACAGCTGTGGCCAGGATAGACGCCATGCCGGCCTGCTGGGGCAGGAGCTGGATGTCGGTGTGTGAGGGGACCAGGCTCTCAGGCTCTGCAGGCTCCTTCTTCACAGGGTGGCTGGCAGTGCTGTGAGGCTCAGCCACGAGGAGCACACTCAACAGTCCCCCCGCTGGCACTGGCTTGGTGAGCCTGCACCAGAGGGCTTCATCTGGGGGGGTAAGGGCACCTGTGATGGGAGGGCCAGCAGCTCTGGGCCTACCACCCTGCCCTGCAAAGACTCCCCCATCTTATCCGCCTGAATCCCTCATGTCAGAGACCAGGGTTTTGAAGCCCCGGGGTGGGGGATGGAGCCACGGCCATGCTCAAGGAGTGGCCATGCCCGGATCACAGCTGTGGCTGGCTGGTTTCCATCCACAACAAGCCGTCCTTCCTCTGTGGGGCAACTGGCTGGTCCCCGAGGCCTGCTGGCGGCTTGGGCCTCTGCCCTGAGCCCATGAAGTGGGAGGGCTCCGGGGGTGGCCAGCACAGCAGTCCCATTTTCCAGGAGGGGGTGGCATGTGGGACAGCTGGCCGAGCACCTGGGAGGATCTACTCGTAGTAGCTGTTGGGCCAGGCCCTGGATGGGCCTCCCAGCTCCACTCAACTCTGCGTGTGCACTGTTCCCAAGGCGGCCTGCAGGGGGCAGCCTTTGCCAACAGGACCCCGCGAAGTGCCCAACCATCCACCTCCAGCGTCCAGTCCAGCAACCAGGACACCTTGTTTGCCACAAGGACCCTTGTCCTGCCTAGGCAGGCACAAGTGGCCAGAGCCCTGCTGACCAGGCTAGCAGGAGGGGAGGTCCAGGCAGTGCCAAATGGTCTATGTCCTGGCTGGATGTACCAACCCACGGCTGACCACTCGCTGCCAACCCCAGGCCCTCGAGTGCCTTCCAGCTGCTCTCTGGGTCTCCAGAGTGCCCCTTGGTGGGTAGGAGGGGCCAGGGTCCTCTCCCCACTGAGGAGGGGAAACAGGTATACTGGGTGAAGTGGTAGCCCACGTGTACATGTCGATGGCAGTGTAGAATGGAAAGCATAGGTCCCCAGATGCTGAGCCCAGCACCCATTCTGCACCCTTGCTATGGCCTGGCAGCCCTCAGGCAGGTAGGGGCTGTCCTGAGGAGCTGGTCCCAGGGCCACCGCCTGCCCTCAGTGGCCTTTGGCTCTGTCGGGAAATGACAGCCACTCTCAGGATGGAGCTTTGCCTTTACTGGGGTGTTCCGAATGTGCTATGTGCTCAGGAGGCAGCGGTCAGGGTGACATCCCAGAACATTCTAGCAAAGTGGAGCCTCTCTCCACAGGGGAATGAGATGAGTTTCCTGTGGTCAGTGGATGAACATGTGGCGAACGGCCCTTGCTTAGAAGTTGTCACGCGTCTGTCCCCACATCGTTCTCTAGGACCCAAGCCTTCTCGACTGTAATGGGGGTCCCCATTGCCCTGACACCCTCACTTTCACCCTGGGAAGGCTGTGCCACACTTTCCTCAGGAATAAGACCACCCAGGACAGGAGGACTAGTGATGGAGAAGGAAGCCCCTGCGTCTATGTGGCCTGAACTCTGAATTGAGAAAATGAGGGGGGCGAGGACCCATATCCTGCTCTGCCTCCTCTTGCCCAGGCCCTCCCTCTGGGTCCCTCCTTCTGGAAGGTACAGGGAGGCAGGGGGGACACAGGAAGGAGGCCGGGGCAGAAGCTGGGCCATGAACTGTTTGACCAAGCTCTTTCTTCAACCTCACAAAGAAATGGAGGCCCCAGAAGGGGAGGGGACGTAGGCCCCATAGCTAGGTGTGGACATGGCCTTCCTCAACGTTCCTGGAGTGGCCTGACTGCACAGGCCACCGCGGCTAGGCCTGCTGGCCTTCCTGGCTTGGGTTCCTTCGCTGCCCTGGTGGTCTCCCAGAGGCCCTGAGAGTGCTGCTGGCTTCTTGAGACCCGACTCCCCACCCCCAGGGCAGACATCTCTCTGGCCCCAGATTAATCAGGGTGCTGGGGGTGTGGTGGCCAGCCCCCTGCCCCCCACCAGCCTGGCTCAGAGCAGGCTAGTTTCCCTTTAAGGCCGGCGCGGGGAGAGCCAAAGGCCCTCCACGTTCCGGAAGGCCGAGAGGGAAGCGCCAGATACCAACCCTTCCTGTGGATCTCCGCATTGGCCTCGGCCTCTGTCAGGGCCCTGGGCAGCGTCCTCAGCCAGCAGGCCTCATCCTCCAGCAGCAGGGTCAGGGCTGGGCTCTGGGGGACAAAAAGGGGGGATTAGCAAGGACATATCATGGGAAGAGCTCAGCCAGGGTTCCCCATGGCGAATGTGGGGTAAGCCCAAGAGGTTGCCTGAGAGCAGGGCCAGGTTGGGGCCGGCTACTCAAGTGCTGTGCTGATGATACCTGTCGGGGCGCTCGGTTCTCTTGGAAACCAATTGCTCAGAGAGGTCAAGCAACTTATCCAAGGTCACACAGCCAGTCAGTGGCAGAGGGTATTCACACCCAGACCTATATTCTCTCCTTACTACTTTTCCCATCCTGGCAGGCCACTGGGTGCTGTGGCAGATACCATGGGGTGCATGGAGCTGTACCAGGCATAGGCTCCTCCCACATGGGCCCCCAGCGGCCTCTAAAATGAGTTCTGTGGGCCGAGGCAAAGATTGGCCCCAAGTAGACAGCATCTCCCCAGAGAGGGGCTTTCATGTCCTCTCCGAAAGGGGCACCCTTCCTGCTGCAGGGCATGCGGCGGGCCCACCTTTGTCCCGACCATCCCCAGGGCCAGGACATGGCAGACACTCAAAAAACACCTGCCTGGGCCCAGCATCTCAGCATGTCTCTACGCTGAGGCTGGCTCTACACCTGGCCCCATCTCTGTGGCTCCCAGAGACCAGCCTGTGACGCACCTGGCCTTGCTGCCAGCCTGGATAGCAGGCAGTGTCCTTTTCCTATCTCACAAGTGAGGAAACTGAGGCATGTAGAGGGGAGGGGAGGGACAGCTTGAGCCAGCACCTGGCCCAGCCATGCTCTCTCTCCCTAGCGGGGTCTGCCAGCTGGCCTTTGCAGCACGCCCGGAAGGAAAGAGCAAGAGCGCTTTGGGTTAGGCCCTCAGGGCTGCTGTCTGCTGGGCCTTGGACGGAGGTGGCCTGATTTCCGGTACCCTGCGGAGCACAGGAAACACACGTCCCCTGTCCCAACTCAGCCTGGTGCCAGGAGATGAGGGGAGGGGCACCTGCAGCCCCACTCTGTGGCCTGGCCCTGGTTAGATGTCTGGGGTACATTGTGCAGATCCATGGCGGGCTGATGGGCAGGTCAGCACCCTGGCCCTCTTCGCCTGAGGAGATTGGGGTGACTACTGCCACCCCTCGGGCCTCAGCCCCACCACCACTGGACCCTGGTTCTGGGCTCCTCTGCCCGGAAGTCCCCAAGCTCAGCCACTGAGTCCCGTATGGAAAGGTCTGTCGTATGTCAACATTTGAGTATTTTTGTTTTATGCAAATAAATGCCTTTTACTTAGAAACTGTGTACATCCAGACAGCAGTGTCACTTGCTGTCACTTGGAAATGCTACCACCTAAATGGGTGGTTTTGTGCATCTTAGGGGTGCATGTGGCAGCTGACGGAGACGCTGCCATGGCAGGGTGGCCAGGGCAGGCGATGGCATGTGGGACGCCCTCTGATGGGTTCTGGGCACCACCCTGCCAGGTCGGAGCCCACAGCACTTTCTTGGGCTTTGCCTGTGGGACCACAGGGGCTCCAGAGCTGGGCGTCCGGTGCAGTTCAGGCCTGACTTGCCCCACTGTGCCCTTGAGCAAGCTATCACCTCGTGACGGCCCCTCTGACCACCTCTGCATCTTGTCCCCATCCCGTGGTAGACTCGGGGGCCCAGCAAGATCAGGCCAGTGTGCTGGACCCTCCCAGGAATAACTCCCAGCCAGGCCGGGGCACCCTGACTCAGGCATGGGACAGCTGTCCCGTGGGTCAGGGAGAGCCCCGCCGTGCTACCCCATGAAGCCCTCCTTGGGCCTCGGCATCTTTCTGGATATGGGTGAAGCCCCACCTGTTCGGAGCTTTGGCCCAAGCCTGCATGCGTACGCTGGGACCCATCCTGGTCCCGCAACCTGCCACATCCATGGCTCTGTGACTCAGTTTCCCTCAGGGCATTGAGAAGAAGCAATCTGTGTGAAGCCCTCCTTTGGAACAGTACCCACCTGCTGTGTGACCAGCACATGACAAATGAGCCCGCACCACCCTGACTTTCACAATCTCTTTGGCCAGTAGGAGACACCAGGCAGGGGCTGTGCCTTTGGGACCAGGAGGCTGGCATCCTCTGGCATGCTGGGCCAGCAATCACCAAATGCCAACTTGGGTGGGGTCTCCACCAAGGATCCTGCTTCGGGGCAGGCTGGTGGCAGGCATTGCCCAGCTTTTAATAGACACTGGTTCTTCTGACACTGCAGAACAGGGCATGGGGGCGGGTGCCAGCTGGGGGTCTCCGGCAGCTGGGAGGTCTGTGGAGGCCACAGTCAGGGACAAGCCTGGGAAAAAGTAGACCGGGCAGGGCTGGCACAGTGGTGGGTGAACGAGCAGGGCCAGCAGCTAGCAGCAAGGCAAAGGCCGGCCGGGGCCTCCCCGAGTCTCTAATGAATATTAATGAGTGGAGGAGGGTGAAAAAAATTAATCTGCCTGATCCTCCGATGGGTGCTGCGGTAACGATATGAAATCTAATTATTCGTCCCAATATTTCTAAACCCTCAAACTGAGACTGACAGCCTCCCGGTCGGTTTAATGCTTATCACTCTCAGGAGCGCGTGTTCGCAGCATGATAAAAACCCCTGTGCCCAGCTTTGCTGACGCTGCAGAACCCCTAATTTTCCATGTGTGTTCTAAGCAGGAGGAAGGCAGTAGTGCCATGTCTCTGGCCAGCTCTGTGCCTTCTGCCCGGAGCAGTCCATCTCTGTGTCCCAACGGGTACTGAGCACCCAAGCCTGGTGGCTGTGCTGGGTGACAGCCCCCATCTGTGAGGGCAGGTGAGGAGGAAGGGATGCAGGGGCCTGGAAGGGGCTTCCATCCTGCACCCCATACCTGACTCTCAGGAGGAAACGGGCCAGAAAATCCAGGTCTTTATGACTGACCTTCACCCTCACATTCCCTCAGCCCTTAACACTTGGGGAGCTGGCCCCCCACTCAAGTGGGGAAGGCTAGAGATGCAATCTCTAAAGCCGGAAAGGCCGGGATGCAAGCATCTAAATGGCAGCATGCCTGCCCTGGACCCGTAGGTGTGCAAGGGCCACCAGCCCGTGGCTGATGGGGAGCAGAGCAGAGCTCCACCCAGCCTGCCCCTACCCCCCGAGGAAGCCCCTCATCCTGTACCAGGCAGCTGGACCTCCAATGCCTGCTGGGCTGCAGCCCGAAGGCCACCTCCCTGCCCCCAGGAGCACGCCCAGCCCTGGGGACTGAGGACATTGGGTGAGGGGCAGATTTGTCTCTGCTTCTCCTTTGGAGGGAGTGACAAAACATGGGGCTGCCCCATTATTTGTTTTCTTTTTTCCTTACTATTTTTTCCCCCAATTCTGAGCAGCACGGGAACAGAAGCTCTTTTCTCTGGCGGTGAAGGCACCAGCCAAGGCAGACCCCTTCCTGGCTTGCCCTGCCTGTGGGCAGCGGGGTACATACCTGGTGGGGGGCTATTCATAACTCCACCCCTGCCCTTCTGCCAAAACTAGCAGAGTCGTGTGTGCCGCCAGCGCCTTCCCTCCACGAGTGGCCCCAGGCTCAGTGTCCAGTCTGGGTTCAGTTTGCCCTGGGCAGGCCGTGTCCACAGTCAGTTAGAAGCCCCACGGGCCTTGCCTGCAGCCCCTCGGGGGTTGCCCTGTCCCTCTCTCCTGGCTCCAGGCCGGCCCCACCCAGCCCCGGGATAACGGGCGGCCACTTTAAATTCTCTGGGTGCATCTGAGAACCCTCCTTGTTTCCCCAACAAAGAGGTCAGTGTCTGGATTCTGTGCCCACCGATAACCATCAGAAACCCTATCTCTGCCGCATCCGCTGTGACAACTTTATCTGAGGCTGTTCCCAAACCTCGCGGTGCTTCTCATGAAGCAGAGTCAAGGAGAGGTGGGGGCCCTGTTCTGGGGTAGGAGGGGTCCAGCATAGGGAGCAGACAGCCCTGCGGAAGGTCAGTGGGGTGCTGGGCCTCCCCTGTGACACCATGGGCAAGTTCGTGGGAGGGCAGGGCTAGGGCAGGCCAGGGTGGGCTATGACTGGCCCCCTCCCATTCACCTGAGAAGCCTCAGCCACGTCCCCACTCACCTTGACAGAGGCAACAGCCTTTCAGTTCTTGAGCCCCTCTTGTGAAGAACCCATTTCACAGGTAAGGAGACTGAGGCCTATAGAGGTGAATGGCGCTCAAAGCCATGGGATGTGGCTGTGTGTACACAAGAGTATAATCCAAGTCTGCACGAGCTCTACTGCATCACTGCAGCCTTTTCATTCATTCATTCATTCATTCATTCATTCATTCATTCATTCATTCAGTCAGTCAGCAAACAGTCCCCGAGGGCCTGTTTTGTGCCAGACGCGGGGATACTGTCAACAGAACACGCAGTCCCTGATGTCTCGATGTGGAGGCTGGAATGGAGAGGCCAGCAAGAAACAAGCCATTGAGACTGGAGGGGAAAGTGCTAGAGAAACAGGGACAAGCTGAGAAGGGCTGAGGCCTGGCAGAGGTGGGGGCAGGGTGTGGACTGCTGTAGACAGGGCAGTGGGGTGAGGCGTGGAGAGGTGAGGGGAAGCTGTGTAGACATCAGGGGGGAGGGGACATCAAAAGGGAGGGAGATCAGAGGATGGGACAACAGGGGAAGGAACACAAGGGGGGAAAGCATGGCATTGGGCAGGGCCATGTGGCCCCCAGCTGTTTTCCTCAGGGTGGCCCTAGCCTTAGGGAGGGAGCCAGCCATCAGGTGCCCTGACTCCAAGGGAGGGGTGGCCAGGGCTGAGGAGGAGAGGCCTTTCCCAGCCCTCAGATGGGTCTTTCCAGTGTGTGGGGAGGGGTACTAAGTTCCTCAAACCAGCTGAGTCCTTCTGAGACCCCAGGACGCCAGCCTGGGTTGACCGTAGCCAGAGCCCCTTCACGCCCACAGTGCCTTCCACACCCCATGGCACTTTCCCAGCTCCCACAATAGCAGGTAGGTGTGAAGAGGAAATGTGCCAGGGACCCAGAAAGGCCAGCAGCAGGTCTCCTGTCTGGGGCTTGTCCCCGGGAGGGCACCCACCCCATGCCGCCCTCTTCCCTCCCCTGGTGCTCCAGCAGAGCCCAGACCTGACCATCCCCTCAGGGGCCACCCCATGAAGGGCCAGGGGCCATCCTGGCCACACCCTAGCTCTGCTGCTTTCTAGCTCTGTGCAGTGGGGTGCATGAGGTCCTCAAAGATACGTCTACCCCGAAGCCTGAATGGGATCGTTTGGAAAAACGTCTTTGCAGCTAAGATTAAATTAAGGATAATCCAGATGAATGATTATCCCGGTGGGTCCTAAAATCATTGACAAGTGTCCTTGAGTAGGAGAGAAGAGACAGGGAGAAGAGGAGGCAGAGGTAGGACAGATACATCTCCAAGCCAAGGAACCCCAAGGATCACCAGCAGTCACCAGAAGCTGGAGAGAGGCCTAGAATGAATTCTCCCTCAGAGACCCCAGAAGGAACCAGCTCTGATGACATTTGGCCTGAGAACTGGGAGAAAATACAATTCTGCTTAAGACACCCATATTGTGGTACTTTGTTACAGCAGCCACAGGACACTCTTACAGGCTGGGGCCCTCTCTGAGCCTCAGTTTCCCCATCTGTACAATAGAGTAGGTGGAACAGCTGCCTCATGGCTGAGGTAGGTCAGTAGTGTCAGTGTAAAGCTCGAGCTCAGGGCCTGTTGGGGAAAAACCGCTGCGGTCCTAGTCATCTGTTGGCACCCCAACTCTGAACCAGGCTACACTCCAGTAATGTGGGAGGGGAGCACAGCTTCAGGGCATTCCCGTGGGGTTCCATGGGGCTGCAAGGTTCACAGGACAGAGGACAATGGGCTGGGGTGTTTGGAAGACGCTCCTGAGAGCACGGGGCATGGAGAGGCTCGTGGGCTGGTAAGTAAGGAGGCAGTGCTGGGACAGGGGCATGGGCAGGAATGGCTGGCAAGCGAGCTCCAGTTGTTGTGCCCAGACCTTCGTGGGTAGCAACTGCCTGCTGTCAGGGTGTGTCCACAACATGTCATGTGTCACTGACTCCCACTTTGCAGGTAGGAGCACTGAGGCTGGACAGCTGCAGCCAGCAGTGGGGCGCCCCCTGGCACCTGGCACAGTGAGAAGAGGCTGCCCTGATGTGGAATGCTTGGAAACATTTCAGCAGGTGAGCAAAGCAGGACCCAGGGCAGCTTGCAGTGGATCCCTACCTGGGTAAAGAAAGGGCTTGCAGCACCCCACACCTGGGCTGGATGTCCCAAAGTCACGGGGAAAGCAGTGTAGTGATGGGTGTGTGTGCGGGGTCTTCCCTGTGTATTCCCATGTCCCTTGTGAATTTATAACCTATTCCAAACAGATGTAAATGAGACTCAGAGAGAGAGAGAGAGAGAGAGAGAGAGAGAGAGAGAGAGAGAGAAAGAGACAGTACGAGGAGTACATTTGGGCATCCTGCCTCAGCCCTGACCAGCCCCTGCTGTGAGGTTTGGCTCTGCCATGACAGTGACAGCTGACACCAGCCTTCGGGGCTCTCAGCATGGAGGGCCACTCAGAGCCTGGGGTGCCTCCAAGGGCCCCAGCCCCAGCTCCAGCTCCCTCTCCAGGTGAAGGACCAAGGAAGCCTACCCGAAGGACCCTCTACACCTCTCCTTGGGCAAAACCTCACCTGGGGCCACTCAGCACATCAGGGCCTAGGGGGTCCCGTTTTAACCTTTCAGGCAGGGTCTTTCCCCACTGAACCTGCTGCCCTGCATGGTAGCCATGGGGCCCTCCTAGGTCTCACTGATGTCTTATGGCTAAAGACATCTGGCCTTATGGCTTAAGTGGGTGAGCCCTGGGTGGACAAATGGGCAGACAGATGTGCCAAGCTGGGGATGAGAGTTAGTTCATTCATTCATTGATTCATTCATTTGTCCATTCGTTCATTCATCCACCCACCATCCATTTATTCACCCATCCACCATCCACTCATCCATGCATGCTGAACATTTCTTTTGTATCTGACTGCAAATTTTAGAACTGGCTGGGTCTCCAAGCCCTGATTTCCAAGAGTGGAAGCCACTAGTGGATTAGGCGGGGATCTCCCAGAGGTCACACAGCAGGTTGGTGCCAGAGCCAACTCTCAACACCCCGCCAGGCTCTGTGGCCCCCGTGTCCTTCCTGGGGCTCTCACCCGCCACGTCCAGCTGCCCTGCCCCACCCCCGCTCCAACCTGCAAGTGCCCCCCAACAAGGAGACCAGCAGGAAAGGGTGGCCATTACCCATCAGCGCCCCTCCCCCTCCTCCCTCTCCAAAGGGAGAAGACACACCTCCTGGCAGCAAATAGGATGATATGGAGCAGGAGGTGTGTGGGGGAGAGAACTGGGACCCATCAGCTGAGCTTGATAAAGCGCCCGCTGAAATGTTAGTAAAAATATTTAGACAATAAACGAAGTATCAGAAAGGCACGCATATCTTTAAGAAATCAATCATCTTGTATGGTGCGTCTGGACACTCGGCGCCAAGGCAGAGATAGCGCCTGCTGGGGAGATAAGGGTTAATCAAGGATTTAATTCTGCAGGAGATAAAGTGTGGGGAAGAGTGAGGCTCCTTCCTCTCCGGGCTCCTCCACTAGAACCTCAAAGGCCACTGGCTTCTCTGGTGCTGGCTCCCTCGCTCCCCTTGGACATTATCTCTCCGCCTGGAGAGGGTTTCCAGCCTCGTGCCAAGTCTCCCCAGGGTGACCTGTGCCCCAGGCCCAAGGAGGACAAAACTCCCAGAGAGGAGGCTGCAGGCGGGAGGAGAGGCTGTGCGTGGGGCTGGCTGGGCTGTCTCCGACCCCTAGGCTGTCCTCACAGAGCCTGCAGGGCTCTCTGGGGTTGGGCTGAAATGGGTTCCAATTGTCCCTCTGCTATTTGATTGGATGACTTTGGAAAGTCACTTAACCTCTTGCAGCCTCAGTTACTTCATCTGTAGACTAGGGACAGAGGTCTCCACCTCACAGGGTGGGAGGGAGGAGGAAACGGGGTGCTGGAAGGATGCGCAGTGTGGGGAGAGTCTGGAACACACACCTGTCCATCTTGGAAGGGGCTGCTTATCTCCAGGAGGGAACAGATGAGAGAGGTGTAGGCCCCACTCAGGACTTGCCGAGACACGCAGTCCTTAGCCACCCTGCCTTTGTCCCATCTCTGCTCATGGGTTTTCTTGACACTTTGAGTTTAGAGATGAGAGCCAAAGAGCTCGCAGCCCTCCCACTCCTCCTTCCAACTATTAAGTGCTCCCCAACAGCCCACCCTCTGAAGAGTCAATTGCTGCTTGAATGCCTCCAGTGACAAGAAGCTCACTGCCTCCAGAGACTATTCTAAACACCAGGGCCTCCATCCCATAGGGGAGCCCGAATCAGGCTCCTTTAACGGAGCCCAAATCCACTCTGGACCTTCCACTGTTTCCTCCCTGCTTGGGCCACAGGACAACACGGTCATCCCTGCTGCAAGGCTGCTGGCTCTAATGCCTGCCAAGCTCTGCCCTGTGGTAGGCCCTACATGTGGATCATCTCTCCTTTAACCTGCCCGGCTGTCCTGGGAAACAGGTATGCTGCCAGCTTCCCCACAGACAAGCTGCAGCTCCTCTGCTTCGGGGAGGCTGGAGGGTCTGCAGGCTGAAGTCTCAAAGATCCTTCAGGGCTTCCCTGTTTCCCCCCAAAGTCCCAAAGACGGAGGAAACAGAAGCTCGGAGAGGTTAGGGGCCTGCCTGGGGACACACAGCTAAATAGCCACAAGGTAGAAGACCCCAGGATGCAGACCCTGTGCCATGGGGGCAGCCTAGCCACGAAGGTGGGCACCCTTTGTCCTGCACCAGCCTCCCATGGACTTGCTGAGCAGTCTGGCCAAGCGCCTAACTTGCTGATCCTGGCTGCTCCGCTATGACAGGCAGTGTGGGTGGCCCAGGGGGCCTCAGCTAGGTTACACATTTGGACCCTGGGAGACTTCTCTAATCTCCTGAGGCCTAGGTCCAAGCCCAGAGTTTCTGACGCAATGTGACCCACAGCCCAGGTTTTATTGCCCATGGGAGTGGGAGGGGGCTATGAGCACTGGTCCAAGGGTCTGCAGCTGGGGATTCTGCTTTTGATACTCATCAGCCCTTGGACACTACTCTAGGCAGAGTTCCTGGGGCCCTGGTTTCTGCAACTGAGAAACAGGGGCTCTAACTGCCAGGTTGGAGCTAGTTAGAATTGTCAGGGCAACATTTGGCCTTCAAGTGCAGGTGTTGGGGGAGAGACCCACCCACACAACCACACCATTGCCTGCTAACTACATAGAGGCTGACTGGAGCGCCATACCTGGGGCCTTGGGACCAGGAGACCCAGCACTGGGGGCACTCACCAGCCAGTATACACCCTGAATCAAGCCACACCTGATTGCCACATCAGAATCAAAAAGGGCCCAGGCCATAGATGTGCCTGCACACTTGGACCCCCTGAGCCTGGGCCTAAGTGGACCAACCCGGGGTGCTGCCTGGCCTCCAAGGCAAGGGCCGTCAGGACCGGGAAGTGTTTCCTGAACATTCATCATACACAGACCCCTCCAGGTTCCCATACCATAGGCTGCCCATTCTGCTGCCCCATGCTTATTCATGTCCCATAACTGATGAGCTAGCCACATGCCAGGTCCAGCCCTACGACTTGGCTCCTTGTTGCTTCCTCTCCTTGAATGCCTTTCTCCTCTGCCTTATCAACTTCTACGCATCCATTAAGGGCCCACTTAAAAAACCCCTCCTAGCCGTGAGACGCTCTGAGTGGCTGACCGACAACCAGCGACCGACTGCCTCAGCCGGGAGTGGGGAGTGCAAGGCTCATATACCAGCATGGGCCAGGGAGCTGCGTCCTATACAAGTAGACTGAGAAACAACAGCTTTAACCGGAGTGGGTGGGGGGGAGGTGGAAGAAGGGGAAACAAAACAAAACAAAACAAAATCCCTCCTTCAGGAAGCCTTTCTTGAGTCACACCAAGGTCCCAAAGGCCCCACATCACTTCCTCTAGGAAGCCCTCCCTGTATCACTCAAAGTCCCATAGGCCCCCACATCACCTCCTCCAGGAAGCCCTCCTTGTGCTCCCAGGCAGTTAACCCCTCCCTGCCCTCCTAGTCCCAACACCCACATCTCCCATGGAGCAGTGGGAGCTCCTGGGCTGGAGTCTAACCTGGGCCTGGCTCAGAGGGGCGGTCAAAGGGGCCTGAGCCCTGGACAGGATACTGCCCTGGCCACCCCCCTGTGGCTGGTGGGTGGGCTAGCCATGGTTGGGGCTTCTTACCAGTTCGGCCTGCCTGGGGGATGAAGCTCTGCTCTGGACGCTCCCTCGGAATGGGCCCCAGGACAGGCCCTCCGTGAGGCTGTGTCGAGCCCGCACGCACTTCTGCCCGTCCTGCAGGACCTGCTCCAGCTCGTCTGTGCGGAGAAACATCAGAGGTGAGAGGTGCACGTGCTGTGGTGACTGCTGAGCCCTGCTGCCTGCCCAGGTACACCTCACTTCTGCAGCCCCAGTCCTCCAGGAGCCGTTGGGGGGCTGCAGCGGAGAGAATGGAGGGCCGCCCTGTGGGCTTGGGCCCGAGTTACAGGGATGGTGGCCGGTGCCTGGCTTTGGGGGCTAGGGCAGCCCCTGTGCCAAGACCATTTCTAGAGACAATGGGCTGCAGAGATAGGACAATGAGGGGTGCCTGCAGCTGGATTTGAGGAGGCACGTGCATAGCTCAGGAACCATGGCTGCTGTGTCAGGAACGTTCATGGCCCTGAGACCACAGCTGCCGTATCAGGGACACCTGGGACCCTCATGCAGTCAAGGGTGGCACTGGCAAAGTTGCCTGTGCCGAAGATGCAAGCATGAAGCCAGGTCAGCCCTGCTGCCTGTGTTGAGTGGGCCCAGAACAGAGGACAGTAATGCTGACGAGACCCACCCCGCCCCCTCCACAGTCTTCCCAGCCCCTTCCCATCGGCCAAGTCTCCGAATCTGCAGAGCAAGCCAGTGAGGGCAGCTGTGGAAAAGCTGGGCCTTGGTTTCCACATCTATCAGATGGGATCCCCAATACTTCCGACCTCCTTGGGGTGGTACGAGGATGGAAGGAGTTAATCCACCTAGCATGCTTAGCACCAGGACCTGGTGGAGGAACCGAGGTGTAGAGCCAAGCACGCTCTCCAAGCCCCTCAGCAAAGCCAGAATTTAACCTAGGTGATGCTGAGGTCAGCTCCGTTTACTCCCTGCATGCAGCTCGGCGGGGACACCTGAACCCTGCTGCTCCCATGTCCCTCTCAGAACCTCTGCTTGCTGTCCTCAAGGTCTGTGCCTCGACTCTTGCTGAGGCCTTTGGCTAGCCGCGGCCTCTCTCACAGTCTGTCACCTAGGTGAGGGTGGAAGATATGCAAGGGGCTGTGGCTACCTGTGCCATGGGCGGGGCCATGTTCTCCGGGCTATGCCAGCTCACGTGGCCTTGGCTATGACTCTCATGGCATGGCTAGAGTGGCATCCGCTGCAGGGCCACCTGCAGGATTCTGTTCTGTTTATACACATAGACAGGCCTCAACTGTGAGCCCCTGCTACGGTCATTGTCATGGGGCGGGACCTTGGGGTCAAACAGGGTCTGCAGTCAGGCTTCGGGGTTCAGCCCAGCCCAGCATACTCCTCAGGACTTTGTAGAGGCCGCTGAATCGTGGCCCCCAAGAACATGTCCACCCAGAACCTGTGACTGTGCCCTCATTTGGTAAAAGGGTCTTTGTAGATGTAATCAAGTTAGGATCTCAAGAGGAGACCATCCTTTATCATCCAGTGGGCCCTAAATCCAATGACAAATGTCCTTACAAGAAGAGACACACAGAAGAAATGAGAGGAAGAAGGCCACATGAAGACCGAGGCGGAGATGGAGGGATGCAGCCAGGAGGAAGCTGTGTGTGAGGTCCCCAGGAGCTGGAGGAGGCAGGAAGGACCCTCCCCTGGGGGAGCCTCTAGAGGAAGCACGGCCATGCTGACACCTGGACGTGGGACGGCTGGCTCCAGAACTGTGAGAGAATAGATTTCTGATGTGTTACGGCACTAAGGTTGTGCAAATGTGTCAGGGCTGCCCTGGGAGACTCACACCTGCATGTTACCTGTACCCACCCCGCCCCCCGAGCCTCAGTGTCCTCATTGGACAAGGGCTCCAAGGGGATGGTGGTGGCTACGGCCTCCGAGGGCAGCCTGTCCTGAGGCCGCACACACTCTGCCCAGGAAGGCCAGGCCACCTTATGCCTCAGGTGCCACCGGGCTGCCTGGTCCCATGGAGGCCTCACGTGGCCTGGCCTGGTCCCTGAGCGAGTGCTGCTGTGGCGGCCCCACTTCCTGGAGCCCCGATTGGGCCGGCTGTGGCCTTAATGGGCCCGATTATCAGATAACTGCCGGCCTAATGGCAGAGATAATGTGTAAATATGCCAGGAGGCCCGACTAAAACGTTCTAACTGGGTCCTTGTCTTCCCCGGGGCAGATAAGATGGCAGGGGACCAGGGCGAGGCCGAGGAGGCCGGCGCCCCTTTATCAAACCTGCAGAGAGGGGGGCCAAGGCCGGCTCTGTCACTTCGTGGCCTGCCCACGAGGGGCCTCATTCCCTACCAGCCCACCCAGGATGCATGGGTCCCAGCCCGTGGGCCCTGCCCCTGGCCCTTGCAGAGATTGGCACTGAGGGGCTGAGTGAGAGCCAGCTGGTCATCAGGGATGAAAGTGTAGCCCAGCTGCATGCAGTCATCAGATCCTGCCCAAGTCGCCCTATGAAGCTGGCCCTCTCCTTGTGTCCCCTGTACAGATGAGGAAATCCAGGCCATGCAGCTGGCAGCAGGATGCCAGGATCTGAACCCAAGCCACCCGGCTTCACTTGCTGACCCGGGGTCCTGGCCCCTTGTGTCCTGGGTATATCTAGGTCTCTGACCGTCCACGCAGCTGGCCTTCAGGGGTGGGTATGTGTGAGGGAGAGATGGGAGGAAAAGGCTGTCTAGACATGAGCTTGCTGGGCACTCATTTGTCCATCCATGCCTCTGTCTGTCCAGCCATCTGATGGGTCTGAGCGCTGCTTCTGAGGCTGGTGGAGAGCCCACCAGGGACTGAGCCTGTGCACTACCCACTCTGGGCATTGGGCTCAACGGGGGCATCCAGAATCCTAAAGCAATGGCCTGTCCCCACGCTGACAACCAGACACACACTAAGCCACCCGGGAGTTGGCCCGCACTTGGGCCTCTGGACAGTGGTGCCCATGGGTCTCTCTGGGCACTATTTCTCCTGCTGGTGCCATAGACAGGACAGGGATAGTGGGCACCGCTCCCTATGTTCTCACATATTTTCCTTTCCATGTACAGAATGTTCATGAAGGAGCTGTTCCTGGCCTTGCTGGTCATGGAGTCCCCACGAGGAGACGACGCCTTTCCTCTGAGGCCGGCACCCACCTTCCTGAGGGAAAAGGAACTCGGAATTCAGATCAAGTCTTCCCACGTGTGGGCCAAGCCCCACCCAGACTCAGGGACATGGAGGGGGAGGGAGGTGGCTGACTCAGGTCACCTCTTGAACAACAATAAGAGTGGGGCCGCCCCAGGTCTCCCAGTCTGCCCAGCTTGTCACACCTGTAGGGGGGGCCTGTCATCCCTCTCCTGGAGCCCTGGCTCTGGCTTGTCCCCGCCCTTGTGTGAGTAGAGGAAGGCACAGAGCCAGTGGGCCCCTCACCTGCCCACGCGTGAACCCACAGGCAAACGGCCCTACTCCCTAATCAGAGCCCCACGGCTGGTGGGCCAGGCCTCTAGATAACAGCATGATTGGTGTTCCCATGGCAGCTGCTCCATATTCTGGGTATCATGCACGGCCAGAGAAAGCTGGCTCCTGATAAAGGCAGCCATTCCGTACCCAGGAGCAGAATCCACCATTCAGAGCTTGATGGAGGCTGGTCATAGCCTGGGAAAGGTGGGAGGCCAAGGAACTGAGACCTGGGCTGGGGATTGGCAATGGTCATCATTGACAACCCATCTCCCTGATCCTGGGGAGGCCATATCTGGTGCCCCCTGCGGGTGGATGTAAGGCCACGGCAGGTGCCTAGGTTGGTGAGCGGAACATGGCTGGATTTCAGCCCCAGCTCACCCACCGCCCTTGTGCAGTGCACAACCTGTGCAACTGTCCACTGTAGCCCTCGTGATGTTCAACACCCATCTGCTCAGATAACCTATTTCCAGCTCCCAGTTCCTGCTCAATCCCTTGCATGGCCGAAGTTGGGTCAAGCATGGTTAAAGCCCAGTTAGCACCTAGCAGAGACTCTCATGACCAGAAGTAAAATTCCATCAGAAAAGTGGGGGTGGGTAGGACCACCTACTCCTGGCAGACTGAGTATCAGTTCAAGGCCAGGCATGAATGAAAGCAGAAATGAGTGAGGGAGAGGGGCTAAGGGGTAGGAGATGCTGAGCCAGGGGTGACAACTGGCAAGGAGAGTGACAGGCAGGAAGATATAGTTCTTTTTAAACAGCCTCTGTAACAGCTGGAGGACCCAGACAGGGGTGGCTATGAAGATGGTCAGCTCCCAACCACACTGAGAGGAAATCCAGGAAGGCCCAGGAGCACCCAAGCCATATCCTGAACTCAGGCTGGAGGTGAGCCTGAAACCCAGGTTTCTGGACTGATGGCTTAGGGCTCACTCAGTCACAAAACCCCGTGTGGGCAGCTGGGCAGGGACAAGGGAGGCACAGGGCTCTGTGGTGGCATTTCCCATGGTGGGACAGTGAGGGTGGGCTTCCAGGTGGAAGTGTCCTCCTCCCTGGTCATCTCTGGTGACCTATATCTCTGTTTCCTCCTCCCCAGCTCCAGAGCAGCTGGGGTGAACAAGGCAGAGAGAGACACCAGCTGCAGCCAGGTCCTGGCCAACTCTCCCTGCTGTATTTATCCTGCTCCCTGTCCCGTCAGCTGGAGAGTCGGGGTGATGCCATTTGCTCTGAGAAGTCACAATGCTCACAGGATTTCTGGCCTTAGCACCTGGCACAATCCACAGGGATTCCTCCTAGCCACATTGAACATATTCTCTAGTGTACAGAGCAGGAGACTGAGGCTCAGAGAGGGTAGGCAACCAGCCCAGAGTACACAGTAGGTTGGTGGGATTTGAATCAGAGCTCCAGCCACACTCATGGCCAGGGTTTGACACCTTTTCTGGGCTGAGGCAGGACGCAATAGAGAAACCAGAAGATAAGGAGGCTGCCGGAGTGGGTGTGGGGGGCACGGCGGGCCGGCCCTCAGCTTTTCTGTCCTGTGGCTGACTTCCTGCTTTGTCCTCAGTTTCCCCATCTGCAGATGGCCTCCTCTGGGAGATGGGCAGGCCCATGCTGCCTGGGTGGACCCCCTACCCCCATAGGGGTTGTGCTATTACTACAGACACAGCATCGGGACAAAGACTAATTTATTCTGGCAAACAACCCCACACACGTTATTTCCAGAACAAACATGCCGCACAGGATTCAATTTCATCCCCAAGAATCTGCAAGGAACCAGATGAGAAAATCCAGCCTTTGCATATTTATATGATTTACACATCTATTTAGGTCTCAAAATGCTCCCATGGCATCCCAAGGGGACAGAGAAGGGAGGCAGAGCTGATTGTTGCCACCCAGGCCAGCTCAGGACACACTCTTGGGAGAGCCTGTTGGAGGGGGTGGTCGGGTGGGAGAATTGTGGTCTGGAATTAAGAGGCTGGGGCCAGGCCAAGGCCGCGTCTGCCTGGCTCTCGCTGAGCCTCAGTTTACCTGCTGATCTGGTGCCTGGGCAAGTAGAGGCCAGTATTTCGGTAGGTATGGCCAGCATTGCTTTTCCTCTCCTGGAGCCCAGGTACCCTGAGGCCTAGGGCACAGACTGGGGCTGCCACTGAGCTGCTGCCTTCAACCTCGGCCCCTAGCTCTGACCCCACCCTGGAGCTCATGATAGCCTCCCTCAACAATATGAGTAACAACCCAGTGAGAAAGTTCCACTCTTTCAGCCCCATCCCACAGAGGCAGCCCAGAGAGTTTGAGCGACCAGGCCCAAACTCCTCTCTGATGGAAGACACAGGGCTCCAACCTGGGCATCCACTGTGCTCAGCCTCCCAGGCCTCAGTTTCCCCCCTGAGCAATGGTCCCAGGAGGCTGGCCTGCAACTCTGACTTGTGGGTTTGCAGGAATGTCCATGAGCTTGGGGGCTGCCTCCTATACCCTGCTGGCTGGCCCCTCCTTCCAAAGCCCAGGCTCTCTCATGAGCAGTGGCCTCCAGAGCAGAGGCCAGCCGTCCTTCAGTCCACACCCTGAATGGTGGGCTGCGGGGTCAGCACGTGGGCGCCCACCCTGGGGTCACTGCTAGCATCCACTTATCTAATCAGGCTCATCGTTCCCACTCAGCCCTGCCCTGTGGCTCCTGTGGGCCAGCTGCCCCGGCTTTGTTGGGGAGTGGCCCTATCTCAGGGATCATGCTGTTTGCCTTTGATAAAAGTCATAGAAAAGGGAGAGAAAAGGGAGTGAGAGGGCGAGAAGGAGGGAGAAAGAGAGGAGGAAAACCTTGGGGAGAGCAGGCACTACCCTGCCAGGGTTGTAGATGTCTCTGTCGGCTGTAGGCCCGGAGTGGGGCTGGCTTGGAGGCTATATGGGCCCTGAGAGTGTGTGCTTCCAGCACATATGTATCAACATGGAAACCAGGCCCAGAGAGGGCGAGAGGCTCTGTCAAAGTCACACAGCAGATCATGGCTGGCCCCTCTCTGTCCACCTTGGCCTGGTATCGACGGGCACAAGCTCTCCTGCAGTGATGTGTCATGAGGACCTGTTCACTCACACACCTCCTTGGATATCCCCCATTATCTGGAACACTGGGGGGCTGTGCCCATTTTACTGAGGGTGGCGTGACTTGCACAGTGTCTGGAGCTAAAGTCCATCCCTTTTCCTGCTCCCCACTTGACCCTCTTGACTGGGAAAGCTGTGAGCTGTGTGGCACCTGAGCCCCTAAAAGGTTGGGTGGCTGCTCCTCCTGCCCCATGTGGCCACCACCATCCAGGATCTGACCATCCTCTCTGCAACTTCAGCAACTGACCCTGGCCCTGCCTTCTGGGACTGAGCTGCCTTGAAGTGGGGGTGGGGGACTGACTCCAATTAACTCAATTGCTAGGGCATGACGTATAAACCTCTGTCAGCCCCTGCGTTTGTGTCCTGCCACTGCCATCTTCCAGCTGGACAGGTCATTTCCCTCTTGTGTGAAATGGGGGATAAGAGCACCTGCCTCACAGGTCACTGCAAGGTGAAATGACATAATGGATATGGTATGGGAAGCGCAGGGCCTGCATGCAGTAAGTGCTCAACGAGCACTCACAGAAGCATGGCCCTCAGACAGCCAGTGGGGGTCCAGCCAGGCCAAGCTGCAGTCTCTGCCAAAACTTGGCAGTTGCTCATCTCCTCTGGACCAAGACCGCCTCCCTAAAACAGGTGATACCCGTGCCCACTCTCAGCAATGACAAAGCTTCCTAATGGCTCTGGTATGGATGGCATCACGGTGCTGGGTGCACCTGCAGCCACTACCAAGCACCCCTGGCCCCAGCATGGCCTCCCCAGGATCAGGGAGAAGGGTTGTCATGGTGACCATCGCCAATCCCCAGCCCAGGTCTCAGATCCCTGGCCTGAGCTCTGCTGTGTGGCTTTCCCAGGCTTTGACCAACCCCCATCTAGCGCTGAATGGTGGGTTCTGTGTTATTTTATGCTATTGAAAGCCCAGCACTGAAGATGTAAATGTGACCAAGACCAACGCCCATTTCACTGATGGGAAAAGTCAAAGAAAAACTTTCTGGGAATCGCCCGACCAATGGCACAGGGTCTCCTGGGCTCCCCAACCTGGTCCCATCGCCACCCATGGAAGTCTCTGGCTTCTCACCCTGACCTCTGGTGCCCTCTGTCCAGTGTGGCCCTCAGCCCTGGTCATGGAAGTCCAGCCTCTGTTGGTACCTAGTCCCCCAAGTGCCCAGGCTAGTGGGGTGCACAAAGCCTAAGTCCTCCCCGGGCGGGGGTGGGGGGAGTAGAGAAGTCTCCCCTTTCATTCCAGGTTACAGCTTTTCCAAGGGCTTCAAGCCCAGACCCTTCCTTCCTAAGAAGTATCCCACAGACCCTGTGCTCGCAGTGGCTGGCTGCAGGGGGCTAGGCTGCAGGGGATACCAGAACTCCCACTCTGAGGGCTCATCTTAACCTCCTCCCAGGGGAGGTGGACACACCTGCAGGGAGACCCACGGCGGCCTGCTCAGCTCCCTGTCCCTGCCTGAGGTTCTCCTTCCACTGGACGTGGGCCGAGTGCCTGCCCACAGGCTCAGGCACCACTTCTTAAACCTCCCCTCTCCTGCCAAACTCTGCACTGTGGTTGCACCATGTGGGGCTGGCTGAGCTTGGGCAGAGCTGGCAAGTGACATTCCTGGGAGCTGATGGCAGAGGGGGCTGGCAATATGGCACTGTGGCCGGCTCCAGTGTGAGCCAGTGGGTACAGCCACAGTGCCCAGCACAGGGCTGGGGTGGGGGCCCTCCAAGGCCTCTGTGTGCCCTGCTGCACTCGTGTGTGCAGTGGAGGCAAGGCCCTTGGCCACCGGCCCCTCCGCCTCCAGCTTTGTTGTATCCCGAGCGCCACTGCTCCCATCACTGTGGAGGAGCTGATGCTGTATTTTATTAACTCTCAGTCTCTTCACTAGAATGCCAGCCCCTTAGGCCGGAGTCACCAACGGCTGTGTCTTGATGGCCGGGGACCCAGTGAACACCTGTGTCTGGAGGATGGTAGCAGGAGGTGGAACCGGAGCTGGACATTCCAGTCCAATTGACAAGCAGAGGCCTGGGAAGTGGGGCAGCTGGTCCTGCCAGGCATGGGAGGGGCCCCATGCCGGCCTCCTGTCTGCTTTTGTTCTCACCTACTGGCCACCTCCCTGCCCAACCCTGGGGAGGGGCCCAGCCACTGTGGGCCACTTCAGAGGGATGGCGATCAAACTGCCCACCCACAAAGAGGCGGCAGACAAGGAGAGGGATGACTGGGTCTGGAGTCCACATGGATTGGCCCCGTCAGCCAGCCAGGTGAGGGCCAGGCAGGGAGGGCGGCCCCAGGTGCTAGAGCCCCCGGCCCTGCCCCCCACCTCACCTGCCAGCTGGTGCCTCTGAACTTCTTTCCCTATCGCTGGAACATCACTGGGGATTATTGATTTTTTGATATAGAACAACAGCCCATCTTTATCGGGCTGAACCCTGGCCCCGGCTAATGGTGGAGCTGGGACCGCCTGGGATAGCTGGAGTGCAGGGTGGGGCCTGGCTCCCCCACCCCCGACCTCAGGGGCCCTTCACCACTAGCAGGTCCAGAGGCCTGTTCTGGCAAGAGGGAGGCCCTAGGGAAAGAGGGGCTTTCAAGGGCTGGGAAGGAGCTTGGCCCTGGCCATCACTGGGGCTGGGCCCCAGGTGGGTAGCAGGGGCTGCGGTGGGGCCACACTCAAGCCCAAAGGTGCCCTTTCTGAGGCCCTGTGGGCAGCTTAGAGTCTTAGGGGAGGTTGTGGTGGGGGATTGTCTCAAAATCTGATCATCCCATCTGAGTTCCCAAGATGGGGCCCCTTGGGGTGGATGTCAGACACTCTGCCCCATCCAGGCATAGCCCAGAGGATGGGCTTGACTGGCAGGAGCAGCCATGATGTAGGGCCTAAGACTCCCAGTGTCCTGGGCTCAGGACAGTGCCCTGTGCTCACTGAGTTTTCTGACAGGCCCTTCCTTGTTCCCCACCCGGAAGGAGCCTTCCCTTGGGCCCATGGAGCCTGAGAATCACAGCTTCCTGGGTGCCTCAAAGTGTGAGGACCCATGATATCTCCTGCCTTCTGGAAAAGTTAACTGTCCATGGTCTCAGTCTTTCCATCTGCGAAGTGGGGAGAGGGAGCCCCGTAAGCTCCTGGGCCCTGGTACTTTGGTCTTGGGAAATTCTGAGTCCTGAGCACTGGGGTCAGGGTCCCTGGCTCTCCCGGGCCCTGCCTTGTCCTGTGAGCAGGCTGGAAGCAGGATGTGTGATAAGGTAAAGAAAATACCTCCTGTGCAAATAGCTTATCTGGCCCCTATCGGCCTGGGCGTCCTGGCCCCTGCTCCATTTTTCCAGAGGCCGACGCTATTGAGGGGGCCCTTCCTTCTTGTCCAGCCTCCAGTTCACCACCTTTCAGCCCTTGGCCTGGCCAGCCTACCCTGTTCCCTGTGCCGGGCGGCGGCATAACCCCTTTAGGGCCCTGTCTCTATTCTGTAAATGGCAGGAGTGGTGGGCATGAGAGTGAGTGAGGGTCTGGGCAGAGGCCCAGTGGTTGAAAAGGTGAAGGTCCCTTCTCCCTCCTCCCTCCTCCCGGTGCTGGGACGCTGGGAGCTGGCCCCAGTTTCAGGTGAGTCCTCCCTGAGGGGGCAGCAGCAGGCACTGAGCTGACACCATTGAGAATATCATGATACTGCCACCACTACTAGGGTGAGCCCCTTAGGGATTACAAAGACTCTTCCAGGAAAGACAGACAGTCAGTCCCTGAGTACCTACTGACCCTTTATGAGCACCAAGCACCGCCCATCTGCCCCACCCACAGAGGAGGTGTTTCCATGTGAGGAGGGAAGCTGAGGCTTAGGTAGAGCTATAGCTTACCCACAACCCCACTAAGCCCTCACAGCTCTAACTGGGACACTGGCCCCCTGCCCCAGGGTCTGTGAGGGATGACCCAGCACAAGGGGAGTCCCGGGAGTTGTTAAAAGTCTCTCTGCGAAAGCCGTGCATGTTCACTACACTGTGTAAAACCAGCAGACCCTCTCTTTCATGGCACTGATCAACTCAATCCTCCAACTATCCCCTACCCTAGGGATTGGTTTATTGTCTTTACAAACAAGACTGAGTGTCAGAGAAGACCCGACCACACAGTAGGGCAGGGTGACTGAGCTCACACCCAGGCCCCTGACCCTGTCCAGTGCTCTGTCCTTCATGCCCCTGAAGAGAAGGTGGAGAGAACAATGACTGGGCCTGCTCAGGGCTGGGGCGGAGGGTGAGGAGGCTCGGAGTACAGAGAGCCCTGCACCGCACTAATGGGTATAGGCCGGTCTCCTCCCTGGACATAGCTCCCTCCTGCTGAGCCTCTACTCAGGAACCATTGGGGCTCCCTACTGGGCCCCAAATGGAGCACCCTGCTGCCCAACCAGCTGAGCCTATGGCTAGGCTCCACTGGGGGTCCCTGTCTCAGGGGCACGAGTGCTTGCTCCCAATTCCACTCCTTGCCCCTGTCTCTCGTCTGCCAAGGTGACTGCATGTGCCCTCAGAGGCCCAGCAAAGGCCTTGGGCCCTGGGGCGGGTCAGGTAGAGTTTTGGTAGAACCAACAAAGCTCAGAAACGGGTATGGGAGTGGGTGATGGTGGAGCTTCCCCATGTCAGCCCCAGATCTGCTATTTTTTGCTCGTGGCCTTTGGTGCTGGTCATGACTGGCCCACGGTGTGCGTGTGGGGAGATGCACGTGTTGGCAAAGCGGTGGGGACATCTGTGCAGAATGTGCTTCTTTTAGAACCATTTCTCCCTCTTCTTGTAGAAATTCTGCAGGCCAGCAAAAAAATAAAAATAAATGGCTTGCTATCTTCAACACGGCGCAATGACTATCCTCACCACTCTATGCCTGGCCATACTGAGATTATTTTTCTGGGATAAATTCTGGAAGCTGAACTGCTGAGTCAAGGCAAGAGCATCACAGCTCAGTGTGGGCTCTGGGTGGCTCCAGCCTGGGCACCTGGGTTTGTGCGAGCACTTTCTGCTTGGGGCGGGGGGGGGGGGGGGGGGGGGGGGGGGGGGAGGGGGCGCCGGGCCCAGGTCCTCAGAGACCACTGCGCCCAGCAGCTTCAGGCAGCAGGGGGAGTCTTGGGGACAAACAGGAACACTGAGGCTCAGAGAGGCTGAAGAAACAGCGCAGGAGGTACTGGGATGGCCCAGATGGGTGCCTGGGGCCAAAGCCCTTCTAAGGACTTGCTGCTGAGGGCCCTGGGGCATACCATGAGGGCTGGGGTTGAGCATGGGCGGGAATCCAGATGTCTAGAGGGGTAAAGGCGGGTTCTGGCACGGAGGGGAGAGGGGCAGAGGCAGGCAGAGCCCCCTCCCCACTACAGCACACAATAAGCCCCCGAGATAGCATCACGCCTCATTTCAGGCCCCAGCTCGGCCCTTTCGGGCAGGATATGACCAGCCCTAGAGCCAATGGCGGCCCCTTTGTCCCATCTCTGGGGACCGATCTTATCGGTCTCGTCCACCGCTGCCGTAATGGAAAAACGTGGTGAGGAAATCAAAAGTTACGCACAGAGATAGAGGAATAATAAATAAATAAATAAGGAGGCCAGCTCGCCTGGCAGGGGGAGGGGATCTTCAAGAACAAAGTGTTAAGTCATGGTGGGGGGGAGTGCTGAGGGGTCAGTGGGGACCTGGTTTTCATCCTGGATCTCAGAGAGACATGCAGCACATCCAGCCTCAGTTTCCTTGTTTGTCAAGTAGGTGTGATGGAGGAGCCCACTTCTCGGGCTGGGGGAGATCCTGTGACAAAAGGTGCCTGGTACAAGGACAGTTGCCACCTACAACTGCCAGTGGGCTGCCTCTATTTCCTTCCCGGGCAATGAGAGCCAGCTGGTATAGGGGAGGGAACTGCCTGACAGTGACCCAGACGTGCCCCAGCTGAGGCTGCAGAACCCCAGGGAGAGCCTAACACCATGCCCTGGGGATCGCACAGCCCTGGGGACAGCCCTGGGGACAGCCCTGGGCATGCTTGGAGAGAGACACCACGTTGCACACGCTGCCCTGCCCTGCTCTCCTGGCACCTCAGACAGTCTGAGCACCCTGTCCCACAGAGGAGCAGCTGGAGTCCAGAGAGGGGTACAGTACGCCCAAGGCCCCCAGGTAGAGAGGTGACAGTTGGAAAATGGGTCTGCTCTGGTGTCAGTGTGGGGGCTGCGCCAGCAGGGGGTAATAGGACAGTAACAGTGCTGGTGACAGGGACAGTACTAGTGACAGCGCTGTAAGTGAGAGTACCAATAACAGTACCCGTATTAGTGACAGCAATAGTGTTGGCAGCAGCGACACTGCTAGTCCAGTGACACTGATAGTGCTAAGAAGGCTGACAGCATGAAACCTGGTGACAGTACCAGGGGGGTGTGGGCACTGGTGGTGGTGGGGGGGTAATACCAGCACTAGCACTGGCAATGACAACGGGACAGCGACAGCGGCTGTAATGGCAATTAGCGGCCTGCTGTCGAGCACCAGCCCTCCTGTTCCTTGGGGTCCTCTGTGTACATGTAGGACCATTTTACTGGGAGACAACAGACTCAGAGAAGTGAGCCAACAAACCCCAGGCCACAAGGCTAGGCTGCAGTAAGTCTGAGTTTGGGCCTAGAGGAGAACAGGAAGGGAAACTTCTGGAAAAGGCAGCCAAGGCTCTCGGGACTCCCCAGGTGGGGGTGGGTGGACCTGTACCCCACTGATGTTTGGCAGGGGCAGGCCAGGCAAAGGCTGATGCTCAGACTCACAGCCGACCAGTGGGGTGAGCTGGCTGGGGCAGGAAGCCGCTGGGAGGGCGGAGGAGGAAGCAGGGCTTGATTAGCGCCCGCGGCCAAGATAGGCTGCCCTGGCCATAGATAGGCACTCCCGGAAGGCTGGTGAGGTCAGTGGGCCCCCCAGCTCCAGCCATGCTCTTCGCTGGGCACCCCGCTGCCCACTCACCCTCCCCTGGAGCGGTGTCCACACCCTCCGAGGAGGGGCCCTAGAAGCCCAGGAGAACCACATGGGGGCTGGGCCAGGACAGGGTAGGTGAGAGCCGCTTCCTGGGAGGGGGACTGAGGTTTCAGGTCTCTAAATCACACAGCAGTGGCACTGGAGCAGCCGCCCAGCCTCTCCGGGCCTCAGTTTCCACATCTATAACACAAGGAGCCCAGCATCTGAAGCCAAGTTTCAGTCTCAGCCTTTTCACGGGTCTCCCATGTCCACCCTGAATCCCTACAGTTGACTCCCCACATGGCAGCCCGCCCACCCGCCAGCCCTCACCTCCCCGCTCTGTCCTTGTCTCCCCTGCGGGTCCCACTAAACTCCCCTGAACACAGGGCCTCTGTATGCCGTGCTCTGTGGGGCGGTTTACCTGGGGTATCCACCAAGCTCTCTGTGCAAACCCTGACCACCCTTCTATTCCTGTTCGCATTATCTGCTTAGCCTGAGCCCCTCGCTGACTGCTCTCTCTGCTACAGACTGCAGCTCCAAGAGGGTAGTAGCTGGTCTGTTTTGCTCATGCTATACCCCCGGTGTCTACAATAGGAGCTGGTCCACAGTAGGCGCTCAATAAATAAAAGGGCAAGTGAGGGAGTGCATGGAGATAAGCTCCTATGGAGCAGCTGGATGGGATGGCAGTCGAATCTTGCTAAAGAACGATCCACTGACTGCCTGCTCCTCCCACCGGTTCTGCCCCCACACCGACCTATGACCCCGAGGCCCAGGCACCTTTGTCAGAACCAGGCCAAGGGGCAACTGCCATGGCAGCGTCAACGTGAGTGCTGGGTGGTCAGCTCCTCTGGGGTGAGGAGCTGCTGAGCACATTAAGGGGGCTACCCAGGACTGAGGGGTCAGCAACCCGGCCATGGGGGAGACACTGCCAGCTCTGTGCCTCAGTATCCCCACCAGTTAGAGAGGGAGTGGGAGCACAGGCTTTTCTGGGGTGCTGTGCAGGGCCTGGTGCACAGGACGCTGGGGCCTCCCGGGCAGCGCAGGAGGTGGCGCCCATGTGGGCCAGGCCAGCCACAGAGGAGAGGCCACGGTTCCTGCTTCTACCTCAGCCCTGTCCGAGGGGCTCTGCTCATAGGGCCTTGCTCAGAGAGGTGGGCAGTCCTGCGCTTTGGTGGTGGATGCCAGCCGTGGGTTTAAGCCCTACCCTGGCCTGGGAACTTATGCTCTGGGGAGGGGCTGACAAGGGGTCATGGAAAGAGCTGGGAGTCCGGGGGCAGTGGGTAGCTGAGGTTTCCATGAGTCAGTCAGCCACCCTCGGCCTGTGCTGGCCAAAGCCTGTGACCTCTGAACTCCATTTCCAAGATAACCAACCACAGATGGGGCCCCCTTGCTCTGAGCTTCCCTCTTCTCCCCTCTGCTGGCTCCAGACCCAGCCGGGAACATGCCAGCCTCAGGACTCTTGCCTGCACTGTGCCCTGTACCTGGTATACCATCCCCAGATGGCAGCTTCTTCCCCTCACTTTTCTGGTCTTTGCTCAAATGTGGGCTCAGCAAGGCCCACTCTGGACACCCACTTTAGAGTCGCTCCCCCTTATTCATTTTATTCCAGAGCCCCACCCCTCGGACCCATGGCATTTTCACTTCTTTATTATTTAGTGTGTTTCCTTGACTAGAACATCAGCTCCCTGGGCACCTGGACTCTGCCAGCAGCACGCAGGTACTTAATACACAAATATCTGTTGAGTGAATGAACGACTTCCTTCTCTTGTCGAACCCTGGGCTGTAGACCCCATGTTCCTCTGGTCCTATGGTGGGAGTTGTGTCACCCCCACAACACAACTTCATGAGGGCAAGACCATCCGTGTCTCTGCAGGCACCTGCAGTGTGAGTGGCCTCTAGGAGGTCCTCAGGAAACACCTGAGAGGAAACAATAGCCAACTCCAGGGACACACAGCCCCTCGTCAGCAAAATCTCCATTTCCCCTGAGTCTCGGTTTGCTCAGCTCTGAGGTGGGGAGGTCAGGATGGTGTAGGGCCCACTGGGCAGTCTCAGGGAACATATCCCTCTGGGGCACTACGTATCGGGCCCCCTTCCCTGGGCCACCCAGAAAAAGGTCGCTCTTGACCCAGCTGGTCAGGTCTCTGGAGCTGACCCCAGGCTGACCCCTGCCATCCACCATCTCTCCCTCCGGTGTCCCTCCCCCATCTGTTAATCTAAGACAAATAGGCCTATCAGGCTGCAATGCCAGGTCTGGTGATAACGCAAAATAGCTGAAATGATTTTTCCCACCCACACATGGTGAGCTGGCGGGAGGAGACTCGGGGCCGGGCCGTATCGGCCCATCTCCTGGGCTGTCCATCAAGACGGGCTGTCCTGCCTCAGCTGCCAGCCCTCCGCTGCCCGATAACAAACCTTGAGGTTTGCATAGAAACTCCAGGCAGCAAGATTAGTCGGCGAAGCACGGCCCAGATAGCCAGCCCAACGCCCTCGCTCACACTCCAGGGTGAGGATTCCCAACCTTTAGCAGGCCCCCCGGGACCCTGAGGATGGGGGACCGGGCTCCTGACCCTGAGCAGGAAATGGCTGACAGATGCCTCGTCTGGCTCCTCACAGCAGCCACTTCACTTACGCTTCCTGGGGGTACTCTCACTCAAGCCATTCTCTGTATGGCAGCTGATAAAACACCCTGCTGAAAACCCTTCAGCTCTCCTGTTTTACAGCCAAGAAAATAAGTGTCTTCAATCCATGGCATTGAGTCCAAACCCTGACCCGTGAATGTCCTGTCCTACCTCTCCTCACCCCCACTCCAACCTCTAATGCCCCAGCCACACCCACACATCAAATCTTAGGACCTTGGTGCGTGCCAGCTCCTTAGCTGAACACTCATGCCCCACTCCAATTCGTCCTTTAGGCCTCAGCTTGGATGGCGGTGGGGAGAGGAGGTTAGGGGCCTTTCTATGGTGCTGACCTGGCTCTGACCACCTGGCTGTTTCCCTCTGTTGACCTGCAGTGCTGTGAGGACCTGGCCAGCCTACCCATCACTCCCTCCATGGCCGGAGATGGAGCTTGGGACAAAGAAGGTGACGCCTGATATTGGGGCAATTGGATGTATTTTGTAAACAGTGGCGACCAGGAAAGAGCTCCAGGCCCCAAGACACTGATGGGTGAAGGGGACTTCGTTCCTGGGGCCCTGATCACACAGCCAGACCAGAAGCAAGGTGTGTTTCCTGGAGGCCAGGAGTGGGGGGTATGGCGGGGGTGGACACTAAAATGAAGCCAAGAGACACCCCCTACCAAACTGGCACAGCCGGTCAGATCCCTGTCCACTATGGGCTGGGTGACCTTGGCCATGACACTTCACCTTGCCGGGCCTCAGTTTCCCACATTGTAAAATGGGGTTCAACTAGTAGCTCCCTCACAGGACTGCTGACAGGATTAGGAGAGATAATAGGCTTGAAGGGATAAGTGCAGCTTAAGATATGGAGAAAACGTGAGCAAAAGCAGTTCTCATCAGGTCTTGAGCATACATGTGATCCTTCCATGCTCCACAGTCCTGCTCTTGGTGGACATGGGTCCCTGTCCCATGTCCCATGGGTCCCTGTCCCATGTCCCGTGTCCCTGTCCCATGACCATCTCTTCTGAAATTGGACCACCCTAGGCAGGGGCTGATGGGCCCAGGGGAATCCACCCCAGTCTCAGCTCTAGGGAAACCCAGGCCATGCCCCCACCAAAGGCCCTGGCTTCCAGGGGGAGCAGAACCCACTCGCCCCTGGAGTCAGGGTGGGGGCAACAGACTGGCCCCTTGTGGGGACTCATTACCCCAGGAGTGTCACAATTGTTACCCTGCCTGGGGCTGGGTACAGGTTACTGCTGAGTATTGATGAGTGAAACGTGGTGGTCCCCAGCCATGCACCCTCGTCCCTTCCTGCTCCAGCTCTGCCTTCCTGCCCAGTGCCAGTCTGGGGACCCATGACAAGCCTCCTGCCCATTCAGTTCCCTCATGACAACGCCAAGCCATGGTGCAGCAGTTGGTCCCACACAGGCTGCCCCACCACCTACAGACCTTCCCACCTGGGATCCAGCCTCCCAAGGCTCTGCCCAGTTGGATTTGTTTTGTAAACAGTGGTCACCAGGAAAGAGCTCCGGGCCTTGAGACACTTACGGGGTGAAGAGGCCCTGCTCCAGGGGCCCTGATCACACAGCCAGGCCACAGGCCTTGCCACCCACTGTCCTGACCACCAAATGTGCCCCTGGCCACCCCCTTCCTTCCTGGGCTTGTGAAGCCCAAGCCGCCCTCACGGCCACTTGACGTCTCCAGAGCTAGTGGGGAGCCCTGTAGGGTTCCCCTCCTGCTCCCCAATGAGCTCGGCCCCCACGGTGAACAGTATCCAGGGTGTCTGTACCCGCTACCTCCCAGGCAGGCAGATGGAGAGCAGCTGGAGCTGGACGGAGACACTTGCATCGCATTCCCTCTGTGCTGGGCACAGAGGGCAGGAAGGAGAGGGCAGGAAGGGAGGTCAGAAAGTGAAGCCTTCTCAGGCCACCCCTGGGACAAGTCACCCTCCCTCTGCTGGCTGAGGGGCTACTCATAGGAAGAGCCCTGAAGGACTCCCTGGGGGAGGTGACCCTACAGATTAGGCTGCCCTGGGAGCCCAAACCTGGGCCCAGCCCCCATGCAGTGTAACTGCTCCCTTCATCTGTCTTCTCACAACCCACCAGGCAGGCCAAGGTCAGGCTAATTGCCACTGGATAGAGGCTTGGATGGGGCCATGAGGTGCGAGATGGGCCCAGGACCCCACAGTCAGATAGGACCCTAATGGGGGCTGCGTGTCTGTCTGACCTGCTTTTTCTGGACATTAAGTAGGGATGCAGGGAGGGGCAGAGGGTGGGGGTGTGTAGGGACAGGCCAGAGTGATGGTGAGACATGGGGTGGGTGGGGCCAACCCGAGTAGCACAGAGCTCTGGGCCAGCAGAGCAAAGGCAGTGGCAGCCGCCCTCCCAGACAGGCTTTGGGGATTATAGATTATAACTTGTATCCATTTGCATATCAGAATTTTAAACAGCCAACCTCTCTAGCAAACAAGGTCATTTCAAAGATAAATATACTGAGCTCTCCACCTTCTTGCTGCCTACCCCGCCTCCCTTTGAATTGGGCTGGAGACTTAGGCCAGGGCAGCTCCGGGCCAACACCTCTTCCCTGGACCTCGGGGTGCCTTCCCCACCACGGGCTGTGACCCCCTCCCCATAGACCAGAAGCAGTGAGGGATCCTCCTCTGCTCAGATCCCACCCCCACCCCCTCTCCCTAGGGACTAGACTCCACCTACCTGATTCCTCCCTGACCCCTCCTCCCCTCCTCAGGCCCCAGGGCCTCTTTGCTGGGCCCTGATCCCACCTCAGAGCCTTTGCATGGGCTCTGCCCTCCGTCTGGCACCCTCTCCTCCCACATGCTCGAGGCCCTTTCTGCCCTGTCTGGCCCTCTGGGGTCATGCACTCCTTAGGACCGCTTACTTCCCCCACACCCCACAGGTAAAGTTGGTGTTGTAGGAACCCTAGGAGGGTGAAAACCCCCAGTTCCCCCAGCATTTCTCCAATACTCATTGGGTACAGCTCTGCTCCAGCTCTCACCCACCCCTGATGACTCAGAAGAGGAGGTGACATCTCAGAGGCCACACTGATGTCACCGCAGAGCTGGGCCTCAAACTCAGCCCGAACCCTAGGCTCTGATGGACAGGAGATCTAGTTCTGGTGCAGGGCGGCATCTGGGGTGAGGGGTGGGTGACGGAATCTGTGGGGCTCAGATGACCACCCCCCATGGGGAGCAAAAGGTGTTTCTCCCTGCTCCATAGCTGCTCAGCGTGGCCGGCCCTGAGAGTAGAGCCCTCTGGCCCCCAAGGATGCAAATAGCTCAGACAGTGGAAACTGCCGACACCCCTAGTCACAGAGGAACCCACTCTGCCCGGAGGGATGAGAGCCCTAAGGGTGAAGCTGAGCTGAAGCGCTCGCCCTGTACCAGGCACGGCTCTCTCCTCACAGCTCCCTCCAGAGGCCAGAGCTCTCTTTAGCTCTGTTATACTCCTGAGGAAACTGAGGCTCAGAGAGGCTAAGCGACCTGCCTGCAGTCACTCAGCAAAGTTGGGACCCAGGCCTAGCAGGGAGACTCAGCGTCTGCGCTCCTGCTCTCAGCACAGCTTGGGGGTCCCACTTGAAGCAGCGACCCCTGAGAACCAAGCCACCAGCAGCTGACACAGCTTGTAACTTTTGAAAATGAAAACACATACCATGAACACCTCCCCAGTGTGTGTTTGGAGCTCACCAGGTATCAGGCAGTGGCAGGAGGAAGTTGGGGGGGGCAGTAACGGGGCCAGGAGATGATGGGATGGGAAGCAGTGGTGACGGTCACTCTCAGGCCCCAGGACCTGCACTCTCGTGCGCACCAAGCCCTTGTACACCTAGGCGTTCACCTAAGTTTGCAGTGTGTGTGGAGGGCCTCCTTGGAGGAGAGGGGCGGGAGGCCCCCCTCCTGCCCAGTGCCACATGGGTGCTCCTGGGGGTTCTTGTGGTCATCTGTTCTCAGGGCCCTGACCACTGGAGGCAGGGCAGCCACGCTGCACCCACCATGCAGGTGCAGAGAGGGGCACCAAGGCCTGGCCTCTCTCCTGGGCTGGTGTTGCCTGAGTGGGCCAGAGGGCGGCCAGAAAGGCGAGAAGGAGGCAGCCAACGTGGGCTGCAGTATGGGCTCTGTGCGGCAATCAGCTCTCATCCTCACACAGGCCATATGGGGAAACCGAGGCTCGGGCCCAGTCACTTATCCAAAGCCAGTGTGGGGCACACCGTGGTCCCCCATCCCAGATGGAAAGATGGGTGGCCCCCCAGGCTGGCCTCCCAAGTTGCTGGTGAGGGTGGGGGCTGCAGTTTTCCCCACACTTGGGGACGGGGGGGTGAGCTGCAGGCTGGGATTCAAGAAACAGGGAGAGATAGACAGGGAAGGAGGGACGCTCACACACGACAGGCAGAGGGGCTCAGAGGGACAGAGAATAGGAGAGAGGGCCTTGGACTTGTGAAGCGTGCCGGGGACTTGCAGGTGAAGAGCGCAGAGCACCGGCTGCGTCCCCACCTCCCAGGTGGTCACTGCCAGGCAGTACCCTCAGGGACACCAACCCAGACAGGCCCTAGGAAAGCCCTGCCGCCACATTGCTGGCACGGGCCGCTCCTGCGAGATAAGAGTCCACTAGGCCTCTCTGGCTTCCCTGGCCAGGCGATAAGTGTGGCCTGCTTGGGGTCTGATAGGGGGCAGCCACCACGGCGGTTGGCCAGCGGCCACTTATCGGCTCATCACTGCCCACTGCACAGAAATTCATATCTGTGGGAGCTGATAGGCAGCCCTCTGGCCCCCAAGGATGCAAATAGCTCAGGAAGCTCCCGGGTGCACCCCAACCCTTGCCCAGGGTCAGGTTTTGATCTCTAGAGGCCTCTGTTTCTCGGTCTGTGAAATGGGGATGATGATACTGACACCACAGGATGGATAGGCACTTCCTGGGGTGACAATTTAAAGTGGTGCCCACAAACCCACAGCTAACTCTGGAGCCAGGTGGCGGGTCCACACCCGGCTCTACCACTTCCCAGCTGGTGACCTTGGACAAGCCTCTTGGTCACGCTGTGCCCCTCTGCCCTGGCAAAGCCTTCCCTGACTCCCCCAGCGAGGTGAGGCCCTCACCATGTGCCTTTTGCACACTGGTCATGAACCTCACTTGTATGATTACACCATATGCAAGCTCCCTGACGACTGTGTTTGCTCACAGCCGTATATCTATTACACCACAGGGGTTCAATAAATGCTTACTGCATCCACACAGGTGCCTGGCATGACGACACAGTCTCTATTCCATCTTTCCAGGAACTCCAAGAACCATGCCCTCCCTCCTTCCACCCCAACTCCCGTGCAATGGCCCTCGATGGCAAGTTTACTTGTGCCTGGAGACTCAGTCATGCCAAACCCTCCCACACGCCAGCCCATGCCCTGAGCTGAGGAACCATACAGACAAATGACATGCCCAGCCTTCCTTCTCTTCACAGATGGGGGGAATTGGGAGGACACAGAGAGAACACAACTGGTGGGACCTCCAAGGTCAGAATTCCAGCTGCAAATTGGAGGGGCATGATGAGCAAGCAGCACAAAACCGCCCTCAAGGACACTCCCTGTGGCCCAGGACCAGGCAGTGTGCCTCCTGCCTCCCAGGTGGCTGCAGCCACCTCAGGGAGGGTCAGGGTGGAGGTGGGTCCTCTCCTACCCTGCGCAGTCCTGAACGCCTGCATAGGTGTGAACCCCAGCCTGGCTGGGAAGGCCCTCCACACGGACCCGCCTCCCTCTTTGTCCTGGCTGTTTCTGCCTCCTGGGATGCCTTTCCCTGTCTTCACCATCTACTCTTCTTTCCCAGCCAGGTCAGACTCTACCTCCTAGGAATTCTTAGAACACGTCTGGTCTACCACCCAGGGTCTGGGATTGAGTTCTGAGCATCAGCATGGTGCACTGCCTGCCTCCAGCAATACTGCCGGCCCCACAGGCAGGCTGGACTTTGGAACAGGCACAGGTCCAGTGGGTTGCCACCAACCTCTCCAGCCAGTAGGCCAGGCCAATCCCACCCAAGCCATCAGGGTGGCCAGCTCTCAGGACTCCCAGAAGCCGGGGGCAGGGGGGCCCAGGGGCATCCTAGAGAGGCAATGCTGTTGGACTCAACCGCAGGCATGGTTACCTGGCCCACTCCAGCTGCTGACGGCCTCCTCCAGACTCGTCTCTGGCTCCTGCCCCTTGGTCTCCTCGGGGCCTCCGGGGGATGTGGGGGATGGTGGTTGTGGTGGGAGCAGGGAATTAACTTCTGCAGAGAGGAAAACACAATCAGGCCCTCCCAATGCTCTGGGCACTGAGTCACCCGCCCGCCTTACCCTGGGGCCAGGAAGGACGGGAGGCCCAGGTGGGTGAGCGTGAGCCTAAGGTCACCCACCCCTAGGCTTGTCTAATTGAGGAGGATCAGATATGCCTATTTTCCCCTTGGCCTTTAATACCCCTCATCCCCCTCATTAATTGTAGCAATAATAATTGCTATTCCAGCTGCTGTTAATAATTAGAGCGCGGGATGGCCTACCAGGCACACCCAGGCCACACTAGGGCTCCACCTCCCCGGTCTCCTCCTCAGGCAGCGGGGGCCCCCTCTGGTAGGCCCTGCACCCAATTCCAGCCCAAAGGGCATATTTGCCTTCCCTGTCGGCCTGATAACCACCTAGGCCCCCAATCGATGAGCTTCCATAAAAGCCCCCCCTTGGTGACGTCACACGCCCGGCAGATTATTAATACCCAAGATAAGGGCTGTGATTAACATCAAATAAATCAATCACACAGTATAAAAGTCCTATTATTTTTGGCTATAAATCAACGTGGCTGGCATTTGAGCTCCAGCCATTGCGAGGGAACCGCGCTAGGCCCGCCCGAGAGGCAGATATTGCTCCTACCGCCTTATCGCGCCCATCGCCGCGTTATCACCATGGCCTGTGCCAGGTGCAACCCCGGCTGTTTTTTCCAGCTCCTTCCCCACCCCCGCCCCTGTGCAGCCCCGGCTCCCAGATCAGATAAGGGGCCCGGCTCCCCAGGAAAGCCACCAGGTCAAAGTCCACCAGTAATGAGCCATTTGCCCTTTGGCAGGTCTCAGCCTTGCGAGGCCCCCCAATTAGTGCGCAGCACCTAACAGTAATGGTGCTGGTAACAAGGGGCCTCTCACACACTCCCTCAGGCCCTCGGCCACCCACTGGGGCTTGTGCCCAGGTCCAGATGTGGAAACTGAGGCTCAGGAAGGACAGGAGCACGGCCTAGGGACCGGTGGTGGGCAAGGCTGGCTGTGCCACTAAGCAACGTGGGACAATGATGACGATGATGGCACAGATAATAGAACAAATCAGACCCAGTACCAGAAGCCTAGCCCGGGATCCCTTCACCTGGCGCAGAGGACCCGGTGAGCCTCGGCCCTGGGTTCAAGTCCTGCTAGCCCAGCCTCTTCTCACTGCATGGTCCTGGTGACCCCAAAGGGACACAGGGGCTAGCAGGTCTCCGAGGAGGAGGCTTGTTGGGCTCCTGAGCCTGTGGCCATCCCAGGGGGAACCCTGATGTTTTGAGACTGGAAAACGCTGGGGGTAGAGGGTCCACAGTGAGAAGGACCCTTTCTGCCAGGGATCAAGGTCTGCTGGGATCTCTGCCCACCCGCTTCCCCTCCTAGGCTTCTAAGCCCCCATCCTGCCCTTCAGAGCTCTCCTGCTGTCCACTCTCCATCCCATCTCCTGGCCTTTGAGCTGCAGGTGCCATCACCTAATACACCTTTCCCTGTGCGCCCACAGCATGGGTGGCTCTACGCCTCCTTTGGGTCCCTGTTCAATGTCATCCCGCCCGTCGCTCCTTCACTCCTTCATGCCCACCCACTTATCACCCTCTCACATGGTCCAGTTTGTGGCTATGTCTCCCCTATCAGACTATGGCCTGGGGTAGTAACTCAGCCTCTGTGTGCAAAGGGCTTCACGGCATGGAACACGGAACGGGAACCGGAGTAAGATGATGACCTATGGCCATGGCAGAGGATCTGGGGAGGTGGCGGAGAGGGGAGCCAGGGCTCCCAGCAAGCAGACCAGGCAGAGCCCACCCTCCTCGTACTTCTACCACTAGCTCCCCACCCCCAACCTCAGTTTCCTCTTCTAGAAAACAGGGTTAAGGGTGCTGACCTGCCCCAGTGCCTTCACCTCAGTGAGGTGTCTGGGGGTACAGCCTGAGAGGCTTCACTAGCTTGGGGCCCCACAGGGGACCTGGCCAGAGCAGTCCTCCTGCTGTCAAATTAATCCATCTCCAGGTAGGAGGCTGTCTCTCCTTCCCAGTCCTGTCGTCAGCTTGAGAAATTTGTTCCTCCCTCCCTTGGGGAAACTGCTACCAAGAGGGCCCAAGGAGAGATTCCAGGTGCCTTGGGTGGGGTGGGGTGGAGTGGGGAGCAGGGACCGGGATGGGGGGCAAAGCAACATGAATCCAAGTCTTGCTACGTGGGGGTCAGATCCCTGCTCAGGTGCTTACAGGCTGTGTGACCCTGGGCAAGTCATTAACCTCCCTGGGCTTCATTCTCTTGTCTGTAAAATGGGTGACATGCTTTAATAGGAGAACCTGCTATGTACCAAGCACCATGCGTGCTGAGGCAGGCGTCACAGCCAGGCAAGGCCTCGCTGCCCCATTTCGTAGAGGGTAAACTGAAGCTGCAAAGGGGCAAGGCTTTCCTGAGGTCGCTCAGTGGCCCATATGACTTGCTGTCTAACCCTGGGCTGGGGAGCCCACTGGGGCCTTATCTATACCACAAGGGGCTGGACTTCTAAGACCCTCCCACTGAAGGTGTGTGTGCCTCCTCTTCGCAGCTACCCCACACCCCCTCCAGCCCCTGGGGTCAGGTCCTGGGATGGGAGCCACCGTGGCCTCTCCTGACTTCACTGGGCACAGTTAGCCCTCAGATACACCGAGCTCAAAGCCACTTCACAGATGTGGAAAATAAGAGGGACTGGCTCCCATGAAGTCACCGTGATGACGTAGGAAGGTGTGGAACTCAGGGTGCCAAACCCCAGCCTGTCAGGCCCACTGCCTGACTCACCTGGACTGGAAGGGCTCAGGGGCTCAGACTCTCCCATGGCCTCTGGCTCCGGCGCTGCAGCTTCCTGTTCTGGGAGGCCAGTGTCTGCGGCCTCGGCTTCTTCTCTGGCCTCCATGTCTCCGAGGGAACCTGCAGACACAGTCAGAGGGGACTCATGAGGCACTGCCCCTCATGGTGCACCCTGGCCACCCTATGGGGTCAGACGCCATGAAGAGGCAGCCAGCAGCGTGGGGGCTCCCTCAGGGTCCCTCAAGACTTGATGTGTGAACCCCACCCTATAGTAACCCCACCCCTGCAACAATTCCAATGCCTGGGGGTCACTGGCCCTCGCGCCCCACCTCACCTGCCCTATAGCCTCTGCTCCCCCACAAACTGCTTTTGCAGGACAATGGTCCCAGCCTCTCCCCTCCGCTCTGCTGCAAGCCACGGGAGCTATGGGGACTCTTCTGGGTCGAGCCCCTGGGGGTTACACAAATGCCATGGCCTCCCCTGTCCCACAGGTGCGTACTTTGGGGGTTCGCAGAGCCCCAGTGTGCACCCACAGCCCCCGTGGGGAAACACCTCCTGGGCCTTGCACAGCTATTCCTTCTGCCCCAGACCCCTCCTCTGGGAAGCGCCTCACACTCCGGTTCTGAGGTCTGGGAGCTTCGCAAGGGTGGGGGCTAGCGCCCAGCACACAGGAAGCGCTGAGAGAAGCTAAAGGAATACTTGGTTGATGGGGCACAGGTGAATGCACACGTGTCTGCAGTCAACCTCTGGGGGCTGGAGTGCCACAGGTCTGGGGCCCCCTAATTCCAATCCCCATCTCCCCTGAGAGGCTCTTATGGGGGTGCCCCACGGAGCCCATACAGGTGAGAGGCAGCTGAGAGTCCAGATGACGTGACCCCAGGCCCCCTGTAAGGGTGTTGAAGCTGGACCTGCCAAGCCCGAGTGCAGGCCAGGGTGGCAACCTCTGCCCCGAGGTCAGACGGACGGTGCCAGGGTGCTGGGCAGAGAGAACAGTGGTGACCAGGGGCCCTCAAGACATGATGTATGAACCCCACCTGCTCCCCAAATCCCCTAGGCCCCCTCTATCACTGTCTGTCTCAGCCCGGGCCCTGAGACAGGTACCAGGGTGAGGCTGCCTCCTGCCCCAATTATAGCTGTCCTGGATGGACATTGCTTCCTTATAATGTTGATGAGATACGATAAAAATCAAACTATGGCTTATTTCTGTTAGCCGAGGGTAAAACTGGTTTCATCACATCATTTCACTTACAGTCAGGGAGCCTATAGAGGACATTAAGTGAGTACTTACTGTACTTCCCTAAGTTCCTCCTCTGCAGCCACCTGCCCTGGCCTCTCCACCCACTGGTCATCAGGGAGATGACACTCATCTTCCCAGTGTGGCGTGGGGAACATCGTGACTCATGGACCCCAGCTGTGTCTACTCAGGAGTGGGGAGTGCACTTCTGGGCCCAGGCCACTGAGTCTGAAACAGCCAGGCCCTCTTGCTGTTGAAGACAATGAGCAAGAAGAAAAGTCTAGAAGCCATGGCAACATCTGCAAATTCAGACGTCAGAGGTACCTGATGGAGTAGAATGGGGCTTGCTCTGGCTGGTGACAGTAACAGAAGGCACCAGAAGGAAGGCCTGATCTGGGAGGAATGGAATGGCCACTTCTTAAGGGCTGAGCCCCCCATCCCTGGAGCAAGTAGCAGCAGAGGGAGACTTGCTTGGGATTCACACCTTTGTGGCTGGTGGTTCCTGACATTTTGTATGTTATGACCCCTCTGGGAATCTGATGAAATCCAGTGCCTTCTCCCTGGAAAAACACGCAGAGGGACCAAAATTTGTCCAGTTTCAGGAGCTTCTCACCAAATTGTTGGTGTGCTCCTTCCCGGTGCCCTCACTCTCCTCCTTTGCCCGGGTTTTCCAGGGGTGAAAGGAGTTGGTTGGGTGGCTGATAGAGGGAGATGGGGCTTGCTGACACCTTAGATGCCTGCCCATCAAGTGACAACAGTGCAAGCAGCCAGCGTCCAACACGGGCCACAGAAGTTGGCTCATGGCAGCAGGACAGACAGGGAGACCCACAAGGCTATGACAGAATGAGCAATGTTGTGGCCAAGTTCCCAGGCTGACTTTCAAAATCTAGCAATTTACATGGAGTAAGGAGGTGGAAAGCTGATTTCTCTTTGCTCAGCTTACCTCTCTAACCATAGGTGGATGACAGCTGGCTACAGTAGTAAAAACTAAGTTGTTCCTGGTGGGGCAGATACCTTTCCTGCCTTCTGCCAACATCTAAGGACAGGACCTCTGGACTCTGAGGGGGACCTCTAGGCTGGCAGGGGAGACAGTCAAACAACAGACGGGCCCCAAACCGAAACAACAGAAAACTATAAATGTGCTGAGAGGGAGGGAGGTGAGAGAGAGAGAGAGAGAGAGAGAGAGAGAGAGAGAGAGAGAGAGAGAAACAGGCAGAGAGGCTATCAGCAGATCTCAGAGGGGATGACATTGGTATGACGGTGACGAGGCTGACAGCTGAGAAGAGGGCAGAGGGGGCAGCTTGTGCAAAGGCCCGGAAGCAGGACAGGCTGTGATGTGGTAGAAGAAGAAGGAGGGGGGGTCAAGGCTGACTGAGAGGCTGCGGGAAGCATAGATCCTAATCCTGGGGGCACTGGGGAGCCACAGAGGGTCCTGGCAGAGGTGGCAGGGTCATTTCCCAGCCGCAGACCTCTGGATTCAGCACCTGACTAGTCCCAGCCTCCCCAGGACACTTGAGAGCTGTAATTACTCAGACCACACAGAACCAGCCTCGGGCTAAGCCTCTGTGCTCCTCCATGCACCCACACGGGCAGGCTCCATGGCAGGCAGGGCACACCCCAGACCGGTCCAACTCGTGCCGCTGTGACAGGTGGGAGGCCTGACCCGCCATGACCTCCCTTGGCACACTCCGGGCCAGGCAAGCAGAGGCTGCAGTGGAGGCTGGCCTCTACTCCTTCTCCTGTGGGGTAGCCCTGAGCAGGCTCTGCCAGGCATGGGGCCAGCACACAGTCCTGGTGTCAGCCCATTCGCTGGCCCTTCTCTAGAAGGCCTGATGTCTTCTGTGTCTCATTCAGAGTTGGAGGGGGTGCCCCAGAGCTGTGGCCCCTCCTGCTGAATGGCTACGAAACTTTAGGGCCTCAGGGGCCTGCTCGGAGAATAGGTATGAAGCCACCTGTTTTCAGCAGAAACCAGAGTACTGGGGCTGGGCCACTGCTGGGCACACAGCTGACTCCCTTCCCCATATCTGCCAGGCCCCCAGGACAGCAGCCCCGACTGGGTGCCTCGCCCAGGTGGGCCTCAGCCACCCAGGGAGGCCTGAGCCCCTGGCAGGTCCATTTATGGAGAACAAAGGCCTGTGTTCCACACAAAGGCGAGACGATGAGCGTGAAGAAAGAGGCTGTCGGCCTCGGCAATTTATTCTAATGCCGCTAATTCAGTTCCAGCACAATTAAAACAGCTCTGATAATGCAGGAGACAATTGCCAACCAGCAAATCGCTACAAGCCCACAGCCAGGAGGTAGCATGGCGAATTCCACCCCACGCCCACCTCATTACCCCACACTTGTGCCACGTCACCCCTGCTTCAGCCCCTGTGACACCCCTCGGGCCACCTGGGCCCCTGCTCCACCAGGGACTCAGGTAGGAAGGTTTCTCTGCTGGCTTGGGGCGTGGACGAGACGTCGTGCTTCCTTGGTGCCCTGTGCTAGGAAAGAGCCCCGCCTGCCCCTGTGGGACCCTCTCTGCCCAGAGACCCCAACAGCTGAGCCAGGCCAACCCATGATCAGGCAGGAGGTATCCTTGCTGTGTGACCTCAAGGCAAGTCACTCTACCTGTTTGTGCTCAGAAACCACACAGCTCCTACCTGGCAGGATGAAATGTAGTGTCACCTCTATTCCAGCTTAGCTCAGGGCTGGCACACAGTAAGTGTACCCCAAACGTCAACTGTTATCACCATTGGTTACTACCACACACTGCCCAGTAGGGCCTGGGAAATGGTGGGGTGGGGGGAGGATGTGTTAGTATCAAGTACCGCCCATATATGAGCCCTGTGCTCCGCATTTTACAATGTCCTCTTTATCCCCTTCACCCCCCTGTAGCCAAGGGGCGAGGGATGGTGGGGAACGTGTGTGGGGAGGGTGGGGCACACTCCCAGGCAGCCGGACAGGGTTCACGGAGGAGGGGTGGGAGAGGACAGCAGGACGGTGGTGGGAGTGGGGTGGAGGGGGAGCCGGTAGCGATGGGCAAGTGTGCCTTCCAACACCTCCCAGAGCGAAGCCCACGTCAGGACCACCTTGCAGATGAATTCACTGAGGCCCAGCAGGGTGAACTGACCTGCTCATGGGCGTGGGCAAGGAGGCTTTGGGGGGGAGCGGAGGGAGATGGACAGGGCAGGAGTCGCCCCCAACACGTCACCCTTCTGGACACTGGCTCAGGCCACAGCCCTTCTCTGTGCCAGATGCAGCCCCTGTGGCTGAAACTAGAGCAGGGGCAATGCTGGTCCCATCACCCAGCAGGCGGGAGAGCCTGGGCACCTATCTGGGGGAGCCCATGGGTGACAGAATGGTCACCATCGGCCAGGGCAACATGGCCCCCGCTGCCCGGAGCCCCCCTGGTTATCACGATGAGCAGACTCCCACGCGCCGCTCCGGCTCCTGCTCATTAAGCTGGACGCCGACATGGAAATGAAAACATAATAGCTGTTTGATTGGGGCTGAGATAGTTTGCATATTGGCTCACACTGATAGCAGAATTTCATCAACCCCCTTTTTTCATGCTTTAAAACTGAATTATGAAGACAGGCTCTGTGCAGCGGGATGATCCCAACTCCTTCCAATTCCCCCGCTGCAACGATTAACGACCCCCTCCCGGCTCGGATGGCCAGGCAGCTGGGGGGTCCTTTTGAATGACTGCCTTGAAGAAAGCTGGTGGCTGAGGAGGGGACAAAATCCCCCCAGACTTCAACCCCCAGGTGGATCTGCCAGGTGGGTGCAGATGGGGGTGGCTCAGAGCATTAGATGGGGGGTCTGAAGCCCTGGGCGAAGACCCCCTCGTCCCTGCGGACTGTACCTGTGTCGAATTGGGAAACTCTCACTGCCCCCCTCCAGGTCATTGGAAACGTGAAAGAACCAGGGCAAAGTCTCAGTGAGCCCCCACATGGGTTGTGGCTTGACCACGGGTACGCGTCTTTCCCTTGTGCCTGCCCGTTGCACGGATTGTTTATGCCTCTCTGGGAAGGTCCTCTATAGTCCCAACTTAGAGGGGAGGAAAGAAGAGCAGGTAGCTAGCTGCTCAGGCACCCCCTCCTGTGTCAGGGCTGGATTTTGAATGTAGGCCGGCTGGCCTAGGGTCAGGGTGGACACTGGAGGACCACGCGCTCTGCTCCTCTCCCACCTATATCCCAGCCTGCCCGGGGAGTTGCAGAGGTGAAAGAGGGGTACCAGGCAGACCCTGGAGTGTGGGTGGACCTGCGTTCTCATGGCCTCATTTTCAATCATTTTTCTTTCATTCACTCACTCAACAATTCACTAGCTCAGTTCTTCATTTACTCATCAAACCTTTCCTGAGTCCACCGAGCACCAGACACCCAAAGGCATTGGAGACCCTGCCCCCAAGAAAGAAACGTGAAAAATGTAAGTGTGGCCATTGCCACAAAAGATAGGTGGAGGTGCTAGTCAGGGATGGCTTCCTGGAGGAGGCAACAAGCAAGTGGCAATCTGGAAAGAGACAGGGAGGTTGCCTGCAACAGGAGCCAGGGAAAAGCATTCTCGGCAGAAGGAACAGCAGGATGCTGAGACTAGTGAGCTTGTGCAGGCTATGTCTCCTTGAGCCTGGTTTCTGGAAAGCCAGGGACAAAGCAGCCTCGTGTCATGGGCGGGGTCAGGGTTCAGTGAGGTGGTGTCAGTGGGTGCTGAGCACAGACTTGTGGTTATTATTACAACTGTTGTTATTGTTTCAACTCTCCACGGCGGTGCCACCTGACCTTCTGGGGGCAGGGGTGAGGGTAGACAGGCATGGGGTGGCTGAGGGGCTAGGGCCTGGGGAGGGCAGTGCAAGCTGAAGTAAAAGACCTGTCCCCTCCACCCCCATGAACCTGGCAGAAGGCCTGGACTCCTGTCTCGCTGGCCCTGGGCAGCTGGTGGGTGGGCGGGGGCATGGTGCTGCCAGGAGAGAGACCCTGGCCTCTGGGCAGCACAGAGGCCAGATAAGGCCCCGATAACAGAGAGAAAATAGCAACAGATTCAGACTTTCCCACTGCTGGGTAGCGGGTAGCTCAGGCCATGGCGGGGACAGAAAGGCAGTGAGGACAGCCCTGCTTTCCCTGAGGGAGCTGTGCTGTGGGAGCTCAGGGTGATGGGGACCCAGCCATTCCAGGGGCCCGGCAGACAGAGCTGGGTCCGAAGCCTGACCTCTTGGCAGCGGGCAGCATGACCTCTGGTGAAGCACTCCTTCCCCTGGGTCCTGGCAAGCAGGACTGGATGCTCTTAAGCCCCTCCCATATAGGAGATCTGGCTAGTGTTTGACATACAGGGAAACTGAGTCACAGCACCAGGGAAGCTGGCTGCTCTGGTTGGCTGACCTGTTAGCTACACCCCCTAGTACGCAGCCTCCACGCACTGTCCAGGCCCCTTGGGACCGAGTGACTTATACTTTATGCACAATTCTGACAAGCAGCTGAGCGAAGAGAAGCAGGTTAGAAGAAGGGAGCACTGGGTAGGGACAGGGTGGGGTCAGAACCAAGCTCAGAAGAGCAGGAGGGAGTCCAGCATATGGAGCTCCAATGAAGGCAGGGCCCTGCATGGAGTGGCCCCAGATGGTCCCATGGCGGGTGAGGTTGGCTTGTGTTACCTATTGGGGGCTGGCGCATGCCCATTGGGGCTTCTGATAGGAAAGGGGTCTACGGGAAGGTGGGTTGGCACCTCCCCGTAGGTGGTTGGCGAGCGGGTTCTAGGCCCTCAGTGGAAGTTACAAAGCCCAGGGAAAGGGTTTCACTTAAACAGAACTTCTTCAACAGCTTCTCTAACGTCTGGAACAGAAGCAGGTTCCTGGCCCACTGCCTCCTAGCAGCTTGCAGCAGCAGAAGGCTGGGAGCTCTCTGGAGAGTACAGGTACTCACAGGAGAAGGCTACAGCTCTAGGAGGGCCTCCTGGGCACCCAGCCAGACCCTAGCACGACCCTCCCAATGGGTCCTCTCATGTCCACCTCCCACCAGGACACTGAGGCCTGGCACAGATGACACGTGGAGACTGGCAATCTTGGTGGGTCTACATGCCATCCACTCCACCTCCCTAAATGTGGCCTGAAGTTGCCCCCTTCGCTCCACACCGCTGCCAGAGTGGGGTCCAGTCCATCAGCAGGTCCCCTTCTGGGCCCTCGATCCTCCCTGTTCCACCCGTATCCCAGGAGGACGACTAAACCCCTTTTTCTGCCCTGGCCCGTCACCCACGGGGCCTCAGCCCACGTTGTCCCTCTGTCGCTTCCTCTCTATCCAGTTAAGGCCTCCTCACCCCTCAGTGAACTCTTCCTCCCCCAGTCTGGGTGTCCCAGAAGCCTCACATTTATTTGCAAGTCCTTTGTGCGATGCTTGATT